>NC_142026.1:16568788-17168788 GCF_982192425.1 Myodes glareolus
CCTCTCCACAGCGCTGAGATCACAGGCGTGCACCTCTATAGCTGGTTTATGAGGTGCAGAGGGTAGACAGAACCCAGGGCTTCCTTCACATCAAGCAAGCGCTCTCCCAACTGAATGGCATCTCTAGTCCAAGCCCATGACTTTATACGGCCCAGGAAGATGACTCTGAAGACTGCATTGCCATCTGCTCACCCATTCACCTGATGCAAAACATTCCAGCTTTTTCCAGTCTGGGTCTCTCATGATTTTAGGACCTGCACATTCATCATCACACAGAAAGGTTTTTGTTTCTCTCCAGCAAACACCTCAGAACAAAACTGCTAAAAAGCCACATCAAGCTTGGCTACAAACAACTCTGCCACTTGTCAGGAAACCGAGTGCCCACACACACCATGCAGAGCGCGATCCAGGTGTCTGCGCTAAAGTGTCCAGGTGACTCCAACACCCATATAAGACCTCAAGTCATGGCTATGTTCATCAGGTATCACAAGGTGGCAAACAGCCAAAGTCACACTACGAGTGGCATACACAATGACCTTGCTTTTTCCTTACAACAGAGAGAGAGAGAGAGAGAGAGAGAGAGAGAGAGAGAGAGAGAGAGAGAGGAAGAAGAAGAAGAAGAGGAGAAGGAGGAGGAGGAGGAGGAGGAGGAGGAGAGGGCACTGGTGCAAGTATCTAGACTTGATTTCACCACCTCAGCAAGCTGTGCTGGGGTCTCAGAGTCCCCCACCTTTCATGAGACAAGAGACAGTAGGGAGAATAAACCAACGTGAATCAGTATTCCTAACTTTTTGAGTACTATGTTTTGAACTTGGCACTCCGACTGGGTTACCATCTCAGTATTCATAAGACCCCCATTATATAAGAACCATTATAATCACCATGTTACAGATGAGGAGACAGGTTCCGAGAAGTTCCGCGCCTTGTCACCGGCCACACGGTGAGCATTACTGGGACAGTCAGGATTGAAATATAGTAGTCTGTCTCCAAGACCAAGGAGCTTAAACACTCCACCAGGCTTGGAGTCACAGACTGAACCTGGGGTCACAAGCCCCCTCCCACTCCGCTATTCTTAGTGGCTCCAGAAGAGCTGACTACATAGAAGGCTGTGAGTCTGTTCATGAGGGCCTAGCATCAGAGGGAAACCACAGTGAAATACGGGTTTTCCTACAGGATGACCTTTTCCTTCGGAGCTTAAAGGTGAACTGGAGCCCTTTGGGCACTGGGGAGGAGACTAAGCTATGGGTGTGTTCTTCCCTCCTGGGCCTGAACACAGAAGAGAACTTCAGGGAAGAAACCCGTGAGAGATCTCAGTCGCCCAGGGCTGGCACACCCAGGCCTCTGCTCCTTTCACGTATCTCCCACCCGACCTGCAGGTTTGCAGGAGTTTGTTGGGAGGAGCCATGACCTGAGCTGGTCAAAATAGGACACTATGTTTCTGCTCACAAGTCCAAGTCAATCTGGGGGCCGGGGAACCTGGGCCCACTATTCTGTAACTCCCTAAGGTACCTCTGCAACTCTGTAACTCTAAAACGGTTCTTAAACTATACTTAAAATAACACGCATAAATACACGGAGGTTGTAACATGAGAAAGCGGAGGTGGGGAGGGCAAAGAGAAAATCTGAAGTAGAATGAGATGCAGGGCTGGAGAGAGGGCTCAGTGGTTCAGAACACTGGCTGTTTTTCTACAGGATCCGGGTTCAAATCCCAAGGTGGCTCACCACCGGCTCTAACTCCCTCTTCTGGCCTCCTCAGGCACCAGACAGGCAAATAGTACACAGACATATGTGCAGGCAAAACATCATACACATAAAATAAAAGTAAGCTTTGAAAATTAGTGGGAAGCAAATGCTAACCACTCCTTTAAAATCCTCAACAGCAGAGAAAAAAAGAAGGTGCAGGCAAAGGTCCCAAGAAGTTGAAGAGTGGGGAAATATGGGAGAATTTGCCTCTATAAGAACTGGAGAAGGGGTGTGCTGGAACCATACTGAGATTCCAGACCCTTCTCTCCCACATCCTTGTTCCCTTCACTCCCCTCTCACCTGGTCAACCCCAGGACAAGTCCTCTGTACAGAGAAGCAGGAGACCCGCTGTCTACCCTTACTAGGTTTCAATGGTCAATACCTAAAATAGAGTTATTGTGAGCCCCGCCCACCTCCCCTCCAGGCCTGTGACACGAATGGGAGTATCTTGCATGTTGGGAAGTCCTGTGCAGACACAGGCGAGGAAACATGATACTGTATCATCAGAGATGCATTCTGACACTCAGGCAGCCTCCCTGAATTGCTTAGCCTGGTTCTTTCTCTGGGCATTTGCAGCCAACTTCTGGTATAATCTGAATCTCAGTATCCCTCATGGGCTTGTTACCTATGCTGGATCCCCATCTTACAGAGCAGTTCTGATGGCTAAGGAGCCTTTAGCAGGTGGGGCCGAGGCCATGGGAGCAGGTCACTGCAGTGGGTGATTCTCACCTGCTGGCTCTGCTTCCCCCTCTCCCCATCATGAGAAGTCACTACCTCATGCACCCATGGCCATGCCTCACCACCATGGTAGAAAATAAAACCTCTCAGAAACTGTGAGACAAAACAAACCTCTCCTCCCTTAAATAGCTTCTGTTGATAATTTGCCATAGCCACAGAAGTAACTAGCATGGCCTTAGCATGGCTCTGCTGTGAAGACTCCATGGGTTCTTCCCACTGGCATACAAGCCCACGCAGAATCCTCCACCTCACAGGGCTGCCCTGTGTTGCAGGGGCTCATGCACATGGGTGGCAGGGTGAGACTTCTAAGCCTGGAATGGAAAAGACATAGTGTTCCTGTATCCATGCTCTTGAATCATTCCCAGGAAGCCAGTACCACATGAGAATGCTCAAGTGCCCTTAGCAGGAGACCACAAAGCTGAAGAGAGGCTTTTATCTGCAGCCAGCCCCACTGGCAGCCCCAAAAGAGGGCCCCTGAGAGAGGTCCCTCAAACCCCATTAGGCCTTCAGAAGATTACTGCTAAGCCTGCAGATACAGATCTGTCATCTTAGCGACTTTATAAACTAAGACATCAGGTTGGTAAGAATATGGCTAGCCTGGGCTATAGCAGAGTTCAAGGTCTGCCTTAGTAAGACCCTCTCTTGGAGAAAATCAACAGGAGACTTATGAGCTTGCTTAGGATAGCTGAGGTCCTGAGTTCACTCTCTAACATAGGTGGATTGTATGGGTGGAGACAATGCTGCCTGCCATGTTTTGCCTTGCCAGGACTGACCAGCCAAGCCCTTCTCCAACTCCAGACCCTCAGCAACAGTGAGCACACAAATGGCTATTGTTGCTTTGATCTTCTAAATTTAGGGAGTTCTGTTACATTATATATTGCTGTGTACCCATACGCCAACCCCATCCGTGCACGGGTTTATACTATTGGAGCATTCCGGAAGGCAGCATCAAGAACCAGCAAGAAAACTCCCCAATGGAGGGAAGGGAGAAAACTGGAAAAAAAAGACACAAAACAAAGGAAAATCTCCCACAGTGCTTTCAAGGAACCTTCTCCCACACTTCCTCTACTCAGTAAACGAAGCCATATGTCCCCAGTTGCTCTGGCCAAAGACCTATGAGTCAGTGATTCTCTCTCACACCCAACATCCCACCCGCCGGCAAAGTTCGAGACTTTGAAACACACCCCAGCCGGCCCCTTCCTCACTACTGCCCCATGATTCTGAGTGCCACACCACCAGCCAACTCACTGGGTACTCGGGTAGATGCCACGAGCAGCTTCTGGCCCTGTCCTTGCCTGGAGGCAACACAACCTTTCACAGGCAACACAACCATTCACAGCGGCAGCCCCGTCCTGTTTCTAGTGCCCTAAGCTTGCTCTCCTTCCTTCAAGCTCGCCTCACCTCAGTCTTTGCTTGGCTCTTCTCCTTCACAGCACCAGGAACATCCTCCGGGTCTCCCATTCCATAACACCTCCTCCAAGCACTCCTGCTGGGCTAATCCTGCCTAGCCCGCTGATCAGCTGCCTTAGAACAGGGTCCTGGACGTGGAGAGCCCTGGCTGACCAGCTGCTTGGTGGCTCCTCTAGGAGCAGAGGGTGGAGGGGATGACCACCAAGCTGATCTAGCTACAAGCCCGCAGCACAGAACTCGGCTTCCCAGCCGGAGAAGCAGCAGCCTGCAGTAAGAGCTGTGGTTTGGGTAGAGTCTTGCTAGCTGGGTGGAGCACACCCACCAGGAGGTTCCACTTCCTATAGGGGAAAATCCGATGAAAAGCTCCGTCTGTATGGAGGTGCCCTGCTCGACCCCTCCCCTTCAAGTTGGCCTCCTTGGCTAAGCAGCGCAGAACTGTATAGCCTGGGGTTCCTGTACCCCCAGCACAGGGGAGACCCGTCCATCAGGCAGGCTGATGCCCCTAAAAGTCATCTCTGGTATCCTTCTGAAACAGGGGACCACTGTCCGTCACGTCTTTCTGAGCCACCTATTCCAACGTTCTTTTCACTGACAGTAAACTCATCACCTGATCTTCTTTAACAGTCTCCTGCTGCTACTAGGAGGCAGAAAGCAAAAGAGGAACCAAAAAAAAAAAAGCCATCGATCCGGATGGAGAACAACAGGCCAATGGTCAGGGAAGGACAATCAAGGGGGCACAAAAGGCCATGGCAGAGGAACTACACCTACAATTTTTGGTGCCTTGGTTCCTCCGATTTAAGGCAACGTGATCTTCCGCCCTGTGGGATTACAAGATTCAGCTCTGATAGTGTGCATACTGCACGTGCTCATAAGACTTAGGCCCAGAGAGCACTAATGTTCACTGTCACTGAGAAACACCGACATGGGAAAGACCTGCAAGGGGTAAATGGGAGGAGCAAGCAGTCTGGTAGTTTCTGGGATTAAAGATGGAGAACTCTGCCCCAGATGAACTGAGCAAAGAGGACATGAGAGGGAGACAAGAATACATTACCTCCCCGACCCACGAAGATAAAGCTGGCCCAGCCAGGGAAGCCAGATCGCCAGTATTCCTGCTGCAAGCCCCAGACCCTTTGCAACCCAGAATTTATAGTATACAGCTCCTCCAGGAGTCCTTGGGGGGCATGCTCAGGATCTCACAGAAGGAAGCAGATCCCTCCCAGACCTGAGGTTCCATCAACAGTCCCTTCTCCGAATCAGGCCTGTTCTTCAGTAGTGGGTTGTTTGTTTGTTGTTTGATTAACTGATTGATGATCGATTGATCGATGGATTGATTTTTGAGCACTTCTGTTGCATGGGCACTTAGCATTCACAGCCTTAGCTCACTTAACGTTCAAAACCTTATGAGAGGTGGGCATCTTGACCCCATGTCCTTAGGGTGGATCAGGCTCAGTTAGAACCGTGACACACCTACCATCTCCCAGCTAATAAAAAATAAAGCCGGAGGGTAAAAGCGGACCCTGAACCTAACTAACTGGCTGCTCTGCAGCTTCCTTCTCACCTGGGCTCCTGCCAGAGGGGCAGGTTTATACAGCAAGGGCAGGTGAAGTGACAGGAAGGGGGCGGCCTGGAGCTGAGCAGACACCGGGGAAGAGTAGGGAGAGAAGTCCTAATAGGTTGCGAACCCACCGTGGAAGCTGAGCCACCTGCCAGCAGCTGCCTTCCAAATTCATGCCACCCCCACCACCCCACACCCCATTACTCCACAAAGCTGACCCACCAACTCCTGCCCAGACCTGAAAGGACGTGTTTGAACAATCAGAGCAATCGCTCCTGTCTTCTCGCCTCAGTTTCCCTCTCCTGCATGACCCGCCAGGAAACACTGGAGAAACTAAGGACGGAAATTGGGGGGGGGGGGGGGGACTGGCCCATGAAGAATGGGTAGTACCTTGTCAGACAACTCCACGGCCCCGCCCCCACTCTCTGTAGTGTTGCGGACGAGGCTACCCGAGACTGGCCAAATGGGGCCGTGCAGGGCAGTGTACGGCGGGACCAGGACCCCCAGAACCTCCCTGGCCTTGGCCTTCACCTTGACCCGTGCCCCGCACTTTGCATAAACAAAAAGCAGCTGCCCCGCCCCCACCCCGCCCCCTACCAGCTCCCGCTGCCCCTTACCTTGGCCTGGCATTTCCGATGACAGGAGAAGCTGCAGACTGCGGGAGCGAGACAGAAAGAAAGTTTTAGCCGCGAGGTATGAAATGGAAACTCAGGCGCAATCTCCTCCCACCCCGGCCCTCCACGCCCGGCAGGGGGAGGGGGGAGACAAGGAGAGGGGCGGAGGGACTGTGGGGAGGAAGAACGGGGAGCCCGGGTGCGTACCCCGAGGGCGTCCGCTGGAGTCCCGCCAGGCCGAGATGGTGGGGACCCAGGCCCAGTGCCAGAGGCACAGAGGAGCAAGGGGGCCTCTCCCTTCACACCCGACTACAGGCAGGCCTGTCACACGTGCATTCCCCTAGGCCAGAGGCCCAGGCACACCCGCAGGCACACACAGCACTCAGGACTCTCCCGACCACATAATCACACATACACACACACACACACACACACACACACACACACGCGCGCGCGCGCGCGCGCACGCACACGCACACACACAACGCCATGCAAGGGAGTCTCACACACACTCATGCTACAGAGATCCTGGGATCTGTGGCACAGAACAAACACACACACATACACACAAAGTTCCTGCCAACATGTTGAGTGCGCGCGCACACACACACACACACACACACTTCACACACACACACTTGGAGAACTTGCTCTCCCTCCCACTACCAGAAGCTGGAATCAAATTTCCTATCAGGTTCCCCTGAAGCCAGGAATGTCCCCTGTTCTGCGGCCCCACCCCCCAGGGCACTTGGCACTTCTAGACAGTTCCAGGAGCCCTTCCCAGGGGTGCTTGAGGGCCTCTGACCTGGGTTCTGAGTTGATTTGGGTCTGCTGGGACAGGAGAGTCTGACCACTGGCTAGAGACACAGGGAAGCGGGGCGGCAGAGGTGCACCCTAAACCAACTCTCAGCTGCCCCTGCTAGTCTGTCCACCCTACTCACCCCTACCAGCTTCAGACAGCAGCTTTTAGCAGAGTCCTGGCTGGAGGTTGAGGTTCAGACGTCCCACTGCAGTCACAGAGGCTATGGAGTTCCCCACACCCAGCCTGACCAGCAAGGTGGAGCCTGGGATGTCACCTTGACCACTGGCACCCTGTCCTGGCCCAGTTCAGGCCGTGTGACTCAACCTGAGCTGAGCAAGGCTGTACTGACCCCAAGCAGCTCAGGCCCCTCACCCGTAGCCGTGTGACCTATGCCCACCATGTCATCACCATCCAGCTAACTTCTGCCTTCTCCTGATTCCCTAAGCCTGTATCCCCACCCTAGGTGGCAGCTCCCTCCCTTCCAGAAGGTGTTCCCCTCACATCAGGGCCCTCCCCACCTCACCCCCATGCCTTCCTTGGGACAGGGACCTTAGGACTGAGAAAACCTCAGTTCAATTGGCCTGAGCCTAGGAGACCCCCCACTGCTGGCTGAGACTACAAATATGGATAACCCCATCTGTACCTGGTACACTGTAAGGGCTTAATAGGTGTCTCCTGAGTTGGACCTAACTGAAAGTCTCCCCATGACTGTGTGGCCCCTGTCATTTAATCATCTCCCACACTTAGCCGTCCCCTGCACAGCAAGCCTCCTGCCACAGCTCATATCCAACCAACAGCTCCTTCAGCCCACTGGGCCTCTCAACCCCCAATCTAGGCACTAGGGGTATAGTGGGGGACCAGGACTCTGTCTTCTTCCAGTGTCTTCCACATTTCTCACATTCCCAGGATGCAACAAGCTCTCTTCTCCCTAGGGGCCTTTGTTTATGCTGTTCTGGCAGCCTGGGACTCTCTCTGTCCTCCCCAGTCCTTAGCGAGTCAAATCCCCCTCAGTTGGTAGGATCCACTCAAGGCTGCCTCCTTATAAAGGCCTTTCCTGACTGCCTACATTACAGTGGGTCTCAGTTAATCCTTTCAGCGCCCCTATTGTCGCCTCGTCTGACCAGTTCACAGTCTGAAGTCTCCCTAGACAGCTTCCGGCTGAGCTGTCTACCTGCACTAAACTCTTGAGCACGGGGAGCTTGCCCATCTCACTCAACCTGTATCCTCTTCAGCTAGGACAGTATCTGCTTCAGACTGTGCCACACAGTGTCACAAGGCCCAGGCAGCCCAGCTTGTGATCCACAATCAGGCATGGGTGTGCCCATGATCCAGAACCAGGCATGGGTGTGCCCGTGATCCAGAACCAGGCTTGGATGTGCCCACAATCCAGAACCAGGCATGGGTGTGCCCGTGATCCAGAACCAGGCTTGGATGTGCCCACAATCCAGAACCAGGCATGGGTGTGCCCATGATCCAGAACCAGGCATGGGTGTGCCTGTGATCCAGAACCAGGCATGGGTGTGCCTGCAATTCAGAACCAAGCATGGATATGCCTAGCTTTGTGATAGAAGGGCACCCTTTTCCAGGCAGTCCTCGGGATGGCGACTTGATGAGCACAGCCTGGGGCAATGCCAGCACTCTCTTTGGTAGGTGCCCTTAGCAGTGTCCTGCTGTAGGTCCGTAGGAGCCTCTCAGTGGACAGACACTCAGCAAGTGTCCTCAAGTGGAGGCACGCAGGCAATGGCAGTCCAGGACTCTCTGCATGGTGAATGCAGAGTTGTATGAGAAAATGTCCCCATCCCACTTCAGGGGCACTCAGCACACAGGGCCAGGTCCCCAAGTATGGTGCTCCACGTCAGAGCACCTGTCCCCAGTCCCACTGAGCCTCCATTACATTCTTAGCCACCTGTCTCTGGTCTCCTCCAGGGACAGTGGGCCTGCTGCCTTCCTTGGCTTCCTGCTGTCATTCTAGGCTTGGCCAAACCATGCTGCTGGCCTCTCCAAGACCAATGAAACATTCAGGATGGTACAGAAAGGAAGTGTGGCAGCCAGCTGTAAGGGGGTCTCTGCCCTCTGCTAATAAACACACACACACACACACACACACACTACACTGATAGGGCTGCTTTGGGTAATCTTTTTATTATTAAGTATTTATTTTATATGCATCAGTGTCTTATCTTATTCAAATGTATTTCTGAGCAACCACATGTATCCCTGGTGCCTGCAGAAGCAAGAAGGGGGACTCAGATCCCCTGAAATTGAAGTTAGAAATCACTGGGAGCTGCCATGTGGGTGCTGAGAATTCAACTTGGGTCCATCTGGAAGAGCAACCAGTTTGGGTAATCTTGACGTCTACCACCATCAGGCCTGGCTGTTCATCAGACTTATGGAGAAAAGCTGAAGCCGTAATAGCTGAGCCTTGAGCTGCTTAACCTCTGTTGATAACTTCATTTAATTGGGAAGTACCTGGGAGGTCAAACAAGCAAGCCCCTGGGTCTGTCTGTTCTTCAGAGAAGAAGGCAAGAATGCGGATACTGCATCCCATGGGGAGCAGATGGAACACAAGTGAGAAAAAGAAAAAAACAGCTATCACAGGCTGGCTTTCTTCCCCGCCTGAATCATTTCCTGGCTAGCATAAACAGGAGCTGTTCTACCAAGCCACGCCCCACAACATAATGGACTAACACCCTTGAAACCATGAGCAAAGTGAGTGTTTATTCCTGGTGCCTATGGCTGGGGTGTTCTGGTGCAAGAATAAAGGTTCAAGAAACCAGCCTAAGGTGGAAGTTAGGTCCCTGAGTGGGATACGGGGACCCCTGCTCTGTCTTGATTCTCTCTTTGTTTCCTGACTGCACACAGGTGAGCAGCCTATGCACCGCAGGCTGAAGCGGTCGTTGACTAGAACTGAGACATAATTAGCTTTGCTGCCTTCAAGTTGGTCGTCTGAAAGTATTCTGTCAGGAATGGACCTCTAACATGACAGTAGAATCAGTGGTGTGTGTGACTTTTGGGGCAAGCTAGGCAAGGCGTTGTGACTTCAGTCTTGCCCTAGCTGAGGAAACCAGTCACCCTGTCTTGAGCACACTCTAGCAGCCTGTTCACTATAGCCCCCACCAGGCCAGCTGCCATCCTGACTCAGCCTCCAGGGACCCCAAAACTAAAGCATCCCATGCTACCATTCCTGCTGCACAAGCTGAGGAAGACCCTCTTTTAAACAGTTAGGTTTGACAGCCATATTCACATAGCAGCAGATAAACAATATGGAAATCAAAGCACTGGGCCCCTCAAAATGTGAAGCCAGGCCAGTGCTGGCTGATGAGGAGCACTCATCGACCCTCCCTGGGCCCCATTGCTCCTACCCCTTTCCATTCTTCTCTAACTCCTTCCCTTTTGCCACCCTGCTGGGCATTTGATCCTCATGTTCCACAAAATAATTCCAACGAGGCTAAGGGATCCCCAGCCCTCGCCCCCAGCTCCCAGTTCACACCAGTTCACACCAGTTACCTTCCCATAGGCTGGCTCTCACCTCCAGCCTTACGCCCATCAGTCCACAGGCCATAGCCAAGTGCTGACAGGTCACACCACATTCCCAACTAGAACCAACTCCTCCCCGCAGCCTGCTCCAGCTTCTACCCCCAGTCCGTACCCCGAAAGGGTCTGGTCCTGCCATACCAGCCTCCCCAGATGGACCTCTGAGTCTGCAAGGAACAGACCTGAAATGGTGAATTCATATATCTCCTTCAAGCAAAGTTCAAAATGTTCCTCCCTGGATGATCATTCATTCAGAGGTGGTTGCCCCATCCCTTACAGAGTCACTACACTATACTACACTAACACATACACACACACACACACACACACACACACACACACTGCTTTCCTGCATCAGAAGGTTTTGTGTCCACCACACAGATGGGCTCAGGAAACACATACAAGCTTCCAGGTAGGATTGTCCCCAGCTAAAGCCCCAGGAACAGAGCTGGCATTTGGGGGCCCACAGAGCAGGTACAGTGGGTGAGGTGAGCCCTACTTAGGGGAAGGTAGGGAGCATGGGAGATGGTCAGTGACCACACCACCTATCAGCTCAGAACTGGAATATGTACCAACTGTAGCAGCAATTAAACTAAACTCTCTCTCTCTCTCTCTCTCTCTCTCCACACACACACACACACACACACACACACACACTCAGCTGTACTTGCTCTCTCCACATCAGAGCCTACAGGGAGTCAGCTCTCAGTCTAGGCACAGATATAGCTGTGTGATTTGGGAAAGTTACCAAGCCACTCTGTGCTTCCAGTCTCTTGTTTATAAAATGGAGCCAATGATATCATGTGTGTCACAAGGTAGGACTAAATGATTGTCACCATGCTGCTGCACAGCCCTGTGCTGTGGTCCCTCACCTCCAAGGGTACCCTCCCAGATCCCCAGTCAGTACTTAAAGCCATAGATGATACTGACCCCAAGGTGCATGGTGCCTTGTTCTATTTGTAAATGCCTGTGATACCATTTAGCTAATACTGTAGGCACAGGAGGTGAGGATATAACAGTAATAGAACATAGTAATTCACAGTTACAAAAACCATCTCAAACTAAGGAATTGTTTCTGAAACTTTCTCTCTTGTTTTTGAACCACATCTGGCCTCGGGGAACTGAAGCCTTGGAGAGCAATGCAGTGGATAAGTAGGGACCCCACCCCCACGAGTGTTCAGTCTGACTACTGTGGCCAACAGCATCCTCATCAACTTGACCTTAGTTATGATAAGGGACACCTGGGTTCCTGTCTTAACCACTTTCATTTTGCTGTGTGGCCACACTGAGCAAGTCACTACCCTCTCTGGTCTCAGCCTCTCGTTCTTACAGGCAGCCTGAAAGATCCATCGGCCTGTACCCTCATAATTAGATGGCTCAGTGTTTACAAAGACTGCAGAAGTTTCTATTTCTTGAAATGACCCCAGGCACAGTAGCTGTCTCTAGCACTCTCCAGTGGCCAGAGTCTCCCACACACAATATCCAGGGTGACCCACTCATCTGTCTGCCTTACTCCTGGGCTTAGGGTACCAAATCAGATGGACCCCCAACCCTGTTCCAGCTATTAGAGTCTGCACCACCCATGCCAGTCTGTCCCCCAGCTGGGGTTGGATATGTTCCTGGATTTCTGTGCTGGACCCCAAGCTTGCTGTGACAGTCCTGAGCGGTCCCAAGCCCTCCACCCTCGCACCCCACAGTGCTGTCCCCTCCTGACTCCTCTGGGGCATGCGGCAACTGGGAGCCCTAGTGCAAACAGAGCCGACCCTTCCCTGGACACCAGGGCCACGGGTGCCTCCAATTCCAGACGTCTGAACCACAGCACAGACAGGCAGACAGACAGACACCCCGCATCAGGGTCTACCAGCCCTCTCCCTCCACAGAAGGGGAACTCTCCTTCTGACCCTAGAAAGGTGGCCTGGGTGTTGGCAGGATCACAGCCTCCTGGGACACAATTCTCCATTCCCCTTTTGGACACTGGATGTAGAGACAGGGCAGAGAAAATCACCCTGGCTCCTGTCTCCAGATGTCCCTCAGGCTCCTGAGAAAGGCAGACACCTGGACAGCTGTGACCTCTCAGGTCCTTGGAGAGCACCCAAGGCACAGATCTACCCACAATGCCTTCCTGTGCTGACTCCCTGAGATGAGGCACTGGAGACTGACTACCCATTGACCTGAGGCCCCAGGAAGTCCTGCCCCCCCCTAGCCTGGTCTGCATAGCACTGAAGGAACAGAGCCCCTGTGGAGAGGGCTTTTGATCACTTCAGTGTGGGGAGCTGCACCCCAACCCCTCCTGTGGTCTGCCCTGTCTCAGCTGGGCTGTATGGCTCTGGGCTGGGGTGACTTCCTGCCTTGGGAACACAGGAAACCACATTGTTGGGATCTAAATGGCTTTTTCCTCTAGGACTTGGGTCAGAAAGTGCACACACAGCCTCAGTGTGCACCTGACCTGGCCATAACCACCCCAGGCCTTGGCTCTTCCGCAGGCACCAGGTCACACATCTGTTCACTGAGCCACCAGTGGGCCCTGCCCATGGCTTGGGCCTGAAGGTAGGAAGAGGCCACAGTACACAGATGTTTGGTCAAGCATTATTCTAAGTGTTTCTGTAAAGTTGTTTTTAAAAATGAGATTGGCATGTAAATTAGTAGTGGGCTCTAAGCAGAGCATGTTACCCTCCAAGGTGCATGCGGGTGACCCTCATCCAATCAGCTGAACACTGAAGAGAAAATTACCAGCCTCCCCCAGCAAGAGAAATCTGCCAGAACCCTGTGCCCATGCTTGAGCTGCAGTTTGTCCCTGACTCTCCAGCCTAATGGCCATTAGCAAACTAAAACTTTCCACATCCCCATTGTCACATGAGCCAGTTCCTAAAAATCAATTTCTGTCTATCCATCTCTATACCTACCTATTTACCCTGTCTGCATCCATCCATCCATCTATCCATATATCAATACATACTGACAATCTACCCTTCCACCCATCCATCCTTCTATCCTTCTATCCACCCAGAGATCCATCCTTCCCTCCACCTCTGGCTACACACATTATGTTGTCCCTGCTTCTCTCCAGAAATGCTAACTAGTACAGACAGAAATCTCGAGGTACTGGGAGCAGTGTGTCTCTGAGGGTACAACAAGAAAAGGCCTCCCAGATCATCTCTCTCAGTATGAATGTTCATTTCTTTAGGGATTTGTTTGTTTGCTGTGGTTTTATTTGTGTGCTTTTAGCTAAAAAAAAAAAAAAAAAAAAAAAAAAAAAAAAAAAAAATTAAAAAACAAAACCTCTCCATAGCCCAAGCTGGCCTCAGACTGAAAATCTTGGCAGGGACCACCACACTAGCCCCCAAAGCCTTAATTTTTGTTTTGATTTACTATTATGAGCTTTTTGTTTTGTTTTGAGACAGATCACGCTCTAGTCCCTGCTGGCTCCAATTCATAGTAATCCTCCTGCCTCAGCCTCCTGCGTATTTCTATCACAGGCAAGTACCCATCATACCCTGCTCCCAGGAATTGTCAACGTTTCATTGTTTTAGTCAAATTGCCCATACAGTTTGCTTTTGTGTCGCGTCTGAAAGATACTGACGAGTCTGACAGCGTGCCACACGGGGCCTCTACCTAAACTGTCTGCCTGGTGTCTCTTTAATCCCTGTTGTAATCTGACGGAGAAGGTTTGTTATTTGTCCAGTTGTGAAAGGGGAAACTATGAGTTGGTATGTCTCACTGGCTGCCTCCACGGGCCTGTGCTGCTCTGGGGAGGCCACATGTGGCTGCCCCCTGCTTCTGGGCTCACCAGAAGACAAGAGACAGGAAGTAGCCTAAGCTTTGATGCCAGACCAAGTCTACATGGCAGCTCTTGTGCTCCTAAGCTGGCAATGTAGTCTAGTGGCTAGGGCTCTTGACCATAGCTCTGAGTCTATCCATACTCCTACTGAGGCCCCACATATTCAGGAGACACCCCTAGAATACTTCTGCTAAGGACCTGTAAGAAACCTACCATTTAGACTGGAGAACTCCTACACATCCCTCAAGACCCAGCTTGTACACTCCTTCCCTGCTGAAGACTAACCAGGATGTGTTTTCCGTACCGGGCAACCTCACCCACACTTCAGTGCCAGCTCTATCTATGCGTTCCATGAACACCTGACTGTCTTCCCAGGATATTGGGTAGCTCTTGGTGTCCATACCCCTGTAATGACTAGTCCTGAAGATGGCTCAGCTTGCAAGCATCAGAAGGACCCTCAGGTACACAGAGGGGGATGCAGTACCTGCATTGGGTGAGTTCGCTGACTTTCCCAGCTAACTGACCTCCCAAGGGAATCTTCCAAGCACTCCCTCATGCCCCGCATTGAGCATCCCTGGTCAGTCTCCTGAGCCATTGCAGTTTCTCCATCAGCCAGCCTAGTCCACGCAATCTCAGGTACTTCTGTCTCTCTGTGTGCATGTGTCTGTCTTTTCCTCATTCCCTTGCTGACCCAGTCAAGTCAAGTCCCAGAAGTCATACAGGGACTTGTCAACCATAGACCCTTTGCTAGAGAACAAGTTGTACGGCCATATCTGGTGGCCCTGGGTGGATGGGTCAATAGATGGATGTGGATGTGGATGGATGGATGGATGGATGGATGGATGGATGGATGGATGGATGGATGGATGGAAGAAAGGATGGATGGATGGATGAAGAGATGGGTGGGTGGGTGGATGGATGGATGGATGGATGGATGGATGGATGGATGGATGGAGAGATGGGTGGGTGGGTGGATGGATGGATGGATGGATGGATGGATGGATGGATGAAGAGATGGGTGGGTGGATGGATGGATGGAGAGATGGGTGGGTGGATGGATGATGGATGGATGAAAGAAAGAAGGGATGGATGGATGGAAGAAGGGATGGATGGATGGATGGAGGGAGGGAGGGATGGATGAAGGGATGGATGGATGGATGGATGGATGGATGAAGGGATGGATAGATGGATGAAGGGATGGATGGTGGATGAAGGGACGGATGAAGGGATGGGCAGATTGCATGGATAAATAGACAAACAACAGAAGGATGGTCAGATGGGTAAGATGGATGGAGGGCAGTATGAATGGGTAAATAAGATGGTACATTCACCTCATGCCACCACAATCTCCTTGTTCCACAGCAAACTTGATCCACGCCTACTTCTCCCACCCCTAGCCCAGTCAAGGCAACCCTACCCCTTCTGCTCAGGTTCACATGTGGCCAAGCCCAAGCCATCCTCCCTCCTCCTTGCTGGACTACTCCTGGATGTCCTGTGGCCTGGTGGTGTCTGGATTGGAGTCCAGGCTTTCCTCTGGCCCGTGGTCTCCTCTGCCTCGAGATTCAGGGTGAAACTGGGAGACTCCCAAGAACATGGGAACCAGGGCTCCTGTCTTTGAGAACTCATGGACTGAGTCATCAGGGAGGCTAGACACAGATATCTGAAAGTCAAAGGAAACTAGGCAGAGATGTGCCCACAGTCACATTCCAAATCCTAAAATTCCCTCTTTCCCTGCTCCCGCTGGCCTCTCAGATGAGGGAAAAACTCCAGGAGGAAGAGAGTGGAGAGGAAGGGGAGTCAGAAGCCAATTTATGTGACCTAAAGGTACAGGGCAGAATGGGGGCTATTATACAATAAAAATGCAAAGCCTGCCCTGCATAAACCCTCTCCACAGCTCCCCTGTGGAGGCCTTGCTAGAGCTCTTGGGAGGGAGGAGGGCGACGCCATGTGGCTAATCCAGATATTGCATGCATTCTCGCTGCCTAGATTGATGGTTCAGTATGGGCCATGTCTATGAGCCATTCATGTCTTTCCTGGACACACACACACAGACACACACACACACACACACACACACGCACACACACTCCTACCTCCATACCCAACTGCTTTCCCTTGACCCTTTCAAAGTTCAGATCCCGAATTCCCTGTTCTAACCCGACAAGCCAACACGAGACGCAATCACCAACAACCTCAGTCTCTTCATTTACAAAGCAAATAGAAGACCAACATCTTGCAGATGCAGTGAGTACTGGATGAGACGATGCATGATGTCATGTAGTCCTCAGTAAGTGCCTTAGCAATTGTTATGGGTTCTAGTATCCCCTGCCTGCCCTCTCTGGGCTGGACACATAGGGAGGAGCACAGGCTGAGAGACTGGGCAGGAAAGAGCACATTCCTTGGCATGGGGAAGGACAAGGGTTGAACCCAGTAGGCCTGCAGCTAAGGGCTGTATCTCTAAGGTAGTGGGACTCCAACAGCTTTAACCAGGCCTCTGGTGTAACTATATGCACACTCTTCAGACAAGGGAAGCTGCTGGAGACTGGATTGGAGAGGCAACTGATTGGCTCGGAGCCATAGTGGGAAGCTCAGAGACTGGGCCACACGGGGACCCTGGTGACAGACAGGATGTGTGGCTGAAAGGAGAATTGCATCTACAAGAGCAACTGGGGAACAAGGGTGTCAGTCACAGGTGCTGATGGCCCTCTAGGATCTGTGACAAGACAGACTTCTTGTCTTGTCTCTGGGACAGAGAGGCCCTTCAAAAGCACATGATAATAGTGACCGGAAAAGTCCAGTAGCCCACAGTGATTTGGGGCTGCTTAAAGTCAATCCAAACCACCCAAAAGTGGCTTAGTTTGTATGCGTCACCGCTGATGCTAAGCACATGCCATTCATGTGCCTTTGCATGCACCAACCATGCCCTTTTGCATATTCCAACTGCACATTCCCCATGCCAAACACCTTCCACACAGCAGGCATGAACCTTCCCACGTACCTTCCACGTGCCCACCACGTTCCACTATCAAACTGCAAACCTGCCACATGCCAACCGCACATCCTCCACATACCAAATCACACCTGTTACACGCCAGCCATGTGCTTTCTGTCTACCCACCACATGCCTTCAGCACACTTCCCACAGCCAGCCAGGTACCTCCATACACCAGCTAAGCACTTTCCACGCTTTCCAAATCTAACTACACAGCTTTTCACACAGCATCATGCCTTTCTCTCTTTGTGTGTTTGTGTGTCTGTTCTCTTTTCGAAACAAGGTTTCTCTCTGTATGACTGTCCTGGGACTCATTCTATAGACCAGACTGTCCTCAAACTCAGGGAACTCAGGGATCCCTCTGCCTCTGCCTCCTGAGTGCTGGGATCTAAGGCGTGTGCTGCTGCCACCACCACCACCACCACCACCGGCACCATCGATCATAGCTTGATATCTAAGGCACTTGCATGACTTTTACCCACCTGCCACAAACCTTTCACGGGACTCCTCCACCCCAACCATATGCCATCCACATACCACCACATCCTATCCCTATGCCTCCCTATGCTATCTGCTGTGCTTACCATCCACAGGTTAGGCCTGTGCCTTCATACAATCCCTACCATGATCATATTGTCACCACCGGCCACACATCATCACACACTCCACGTGTGTATCATCTAGGTTTTCAATGCCTCCAACAGATGAAAGACAAGCACATGTGCCCAGCGGTGACCTGGAGTAGGAGGGCTTTCTGTCTATGTGTTACTTTCATTGGTCAAATAAAGAAACTGCCTTGGCCTTTTGATAGGACAGCAGCTTAGATAGGCAGAGTAAACTGAACAGAATGCTGGGAAAAAGAAAGCATGGGAAAAAGACGCCATGGCTCTCCTCTCCGAGACAGACATAGGTTAGACTCCTCCCCGTAAGCCACAGTCATGTGGTGATATACAGATTATTATAAATGGGTTAATTAAGATGTGAGAGTTAGCCAAGAAGAGGCTAGATATAATGGGCCAGGCAGTGTTTAAATGAATACAATTTGTGTGTTGTTATTTCGGGGTATAAGCTAGCTAGCCAGGTGGCTGGGAGCCAGACTGTGGGAAGCAGCCCGCCGCTCCTTTTACAGTGACCCCACCCGTCCCAGTTAGACGGATCCAACGACAACAACATGCCCTGGGTTCCATCGGCCACGAACCTTTGCAAATGCAGCCCTCCCGTGTGATGGCCTGACGGCAGATGCCACAAGGTTTCACCTTCTTGAAGGCCTTCACCTTGAAATGGTGGGTCTTGGGGGCCTCCAGGTCTTCTGGCTGTAGGAAGAGAAGCCCAGAGGTCAGTCAGATGAACACTGGGGTCCTGGGAAGGAGGTGGGGACAGAGGAGAAAAAAAAAACTGGCAGGGTAGAGAAAAAAACCAAGGCAAAAGCCCCGGGAGGCAAGAGCTGCCTAAGGACCAAGAATGGTACAGAAGTAATGGGACATTCATCCCAGGATCCCAGCCTAGCAGTATCAGTGGACAGGGCCAGGCAGTAACTGAAGACCAGTACCCCAGGGTCGCTCTCCATGGCTTCCACCCATATTTTTCTTCACAATTAGGATGCGAATTAAAACGCAGTTAAGCAGCTACGTTTAAATGTGTGGTTTCATTGGGCAGAGCTGGCGCTGAGCGGCCTAGCACCTGCCTAGCTTGTGTGAGGTCCTTTATTTACTTCCCCAGGACCATAAGGCATGAAAACCGAAAGGAGTGCACAGCTTGCCCAGGGCACCTCAGTTAGCACCTCCCACACCACACCAACCACACACCCTCCGTGTGCCTTCTACACACCAACCGTACACCATCCCATACCCTGGGGACTTCTCTTGTCGGTGAATTACTTCGCTGGATCTTAAACTCTGAGGAAACAGAATAGACAGTATGCACTGCGGTGTGCAGGGTCCCTCATCCAACATCTGCCTGTTCTGATGTAATGCAGCCATTCCTTCCGCTTGGCTGCTGTATAGTTTTCCATTGCGTGGGTGCCGCTATTTTATCCAATGCATGGTGGGTAATCCCTAACTTCTCCAGTCCACTTCCTAACTTCTCTCAAACTTTCCCCTACTCCAGGGGGTCTCTTCTACCTTTATTTGTATTTCCTATTCTTTTGTTTTAAGATTTATTTATCGATTATGTATACAACATTCCTTTCATATGTGCCTGCAGGCCAGAAGAGGGCACCAGACCTCATTACAGATGGTTGTGAGCCACCATGTGGTTGCTGGGAATTGAACTCAGGACCTCTGGAAGAGCAGTCAGTGCTCTTAACCATTGAGCCATCTCTCCAGCCCTTATTTCCTGTTCTTTACAATATGAAAATATTCTGGGGATCAAACCCAGAGCCTTGAGTATGCTAAGTGTGTGCTCTGTTGCCAAGCAATACTACTAGTCTTATGAAAATATAGTATGTTACATTTCCTGTTTCATTTTATTTCTTTGTGCCAGTGAACCATATAGACCTCGAACACACGATCCTCTTAAATCGCTGTCCCACCTCTCCTGTGAGAAGAGCAACAGGCTGGCTGTCAGAACATGCTTCTATCTTACATGTCAGCAGTACCTAGGCCAGCAGGTCTCACACACACACACACACACACACACACACACACACACACACACACACACACACAGAGTCATCAGTTTCCCTCCAGACAGCACTACAAACACATACAAAGTTCTGACAGTCTGTCCTGTGTAGCCTCACAAGAGAACATACAACACTGCCCACTCCACAGCTCATCCCAACATGGACTACAGACTTCCTGCTCGGGGGACTCCTGGAGGAAGTGTTGCATACCACAGTCTCACTCCGGCTCTGTCCCACTGGTCCCCCCTCAGCAGGACATAGACACAATCTGGTGACCATTCTGGGCACATGCAGAGGCCAGGCCATGGACTTTACATATCCAGAGGAATCCTGCTCTCGAAGCAATCCTCCCACTCCTTGTCCCTGTGCCTCTCGGCTCGGAGCCATGGCTAGAGGAGACAACATGGCTTGGGAGAGGAAGAGTGGTCCATACACTTAGCCAACCTGGGACTCCTGTCTGACAACACTGAGTAGTTCTAGGTGCCACCCAAACACAGAGATGCAGGCAAAATGAGGCTGGATCAGGGGCAGCAAGCCAAAGAGACAGGAGGAAATGGACAGAGGGAGGAGGAGGAAGCAGACTGAGAGAGAGACAAGCCGTAGAGAATCCGACAGGGCAGACCGAGATAAGGGCAAAGGAGAAGAAAGGCGCAAGCCCCAAGTACACAGAGAGCGAGCATGAATAGACGCACACAGCTAAGAGGGAACCAGGAGACAAAGGGGGACAGACAAGGACCCAGGAGCTCCCAAAGGCCACACCAGCAAAGAGTTGAGCAGCAAGACACACGATGACAGCAATGGCTTCAAAGAGCCCATTGTGAGAAAAATAACAAAGGAAGAAATCAGAAGGTGGGGGTTAAGATAGAATATAGAGTCTCGAAGCACCTCTCCTCCCCAGGCGTCTAGTCACAGAGGATGGGGCTGGGTGTGGTGGCACACCTGGAATCCCAACTGTCAGGAGCGAAGTTCAAGGTCAGCCTGAGACAGACTGTCTCAAAAATAAATAAAGCGGGAGATAGATTTCCCAGACAGATGCCAATCAAGTGTTCAAAGTAAGCCACCGTCCCCCGGGCAGGATGAATAGAAGTTGGCGCACCTGGGAGGGGTGGCTGCAAACAAAGTGTCGCTCTGTGATACTCCTGCCAAAAGCCACAACCTGAATCTAATCAAGAGGAAACATCGGCCTGACCCAAGCTGAGGCACCATCTACAAATGAAATGGCCTGGAGCCTTCACAAGGGACAAGGTTGTGTAAGTCAAGGGACAGCAGAGACTCCCAGACGGGAGGAGACTCCAGACACTGCAGCCAAAAGCACTGGTTGTTTCTGAACTAGATGTCTGTGGTGGCCATAAGGACATCTCAGGGGCACCCAGTGAAATGCCACAGTATCTGAGCCTTAGATAGTAGTCACATCCCCACATTGTCAATGACCTCTGTGCCCCGTGAACTCCAAGTCCGTGTGGGAAAATCAGGAAGGTATTTAAGGTGGAGTGGGGGGGCGGGGGTGTCAGTAACTCACTCTCCCAATGTTCAGGAGAGAACAAACTTTGCGTGGTGTTTTCAACCCTTCAGAAGCTTGAGATTGTTTTGAAATCAAAGACAGACAGCAGACTAGGTGAAAGGTTGGGGAAGCAGAGACAAGTCTAGGGCAGAGGTAAAGCAATCTATGAATAGCGTCCAGAGTCCAGCAGCGCCTCCTGGTGGTCATACTGAGCAGCAGCTCTCACTGAGCCGATCCTGTATACCCGGCCCCACACCCCAAACGCCAGCCAAGGGTCTGCTATTCCAGACAGCTACAGCCTGGGTCCAGTGAGGGTCCTCCATTCTGCTGTTTCCCCACCCCCCATTTTCCCAGCTCAGATTTTGACTGTCAGATTTCCTGATCAATTTTGTCAGACAGCCTAGGGAGGGGCCCCAGCCATGACCTAGGGTGGGGGTGGAACACAGAGGGAACTTGACATCTAGCTGGAGGACTATGTGAGGTAGGCAGGAAGGAATCCCAAAGTACCCCAATGTCCCCTCCTCCTTTCCACTAAAAGAAAAAATATTTGACATTCCAGCTAACCTTCCCAAACTCCCTGCCCTACACCCCCAAGTCCAGCTCTTCTGCCAAAGTCTTATGAAAAGTCCTTTTTCCCAGAACACAGAAAGAGTCCTTACTGCCCGGTGGGAAGGAAGGAGGCACGTGAAGCCTTCCAGACTGTTAAGAGAATATCCAACCTCATGAATCTGCCTGGATCCTGCCTACCTGTCCTGTGATGCCTGAATTTATAAACCGCAGTGGACTTGGAAGGCAGATGATGCTCCCGGGGCTCTGACCTGCTTGGACCGTCTAAGCAGCCTTGGGTGCTCTTTCCTTCATCCGGTTCTGACAGAAGAACACTGGGCCTGGAAATCTGGAGACCTGCTACCTAGACTGTGTGGCCTTGCGAGCATCAGCAACCTTCTCTGGGCCTCCAAGTACCCAACACAGTGAAAAGCTTAGGTTTGCAGTAGACAGACTGAGGGATGAGGGACGCCATGACAGCTGTGAGGAGTACTGAATATGAGGGACACCTAATGGGGGCCAAAGTCACGTCTGTCATCCCAGAAGAGGAGCAGGGACTCCGCTAGCCTCAGCGTCCCTCACCAGGAAGCTGTAGAAAGGGGCAAGACAGGATTAGAGGGTGTAGGGTGGGCGAATCTCCTCCTTCTGGCATTCAAAGGAAATGTCCCAACACTGAAGACCAGAGGCAGATCTTGCCACGAGAGCAGGCTGATGTTTGAATCTGGCTGCCACCCTGCCCTCCTTCCCAATGTGGGATTGCTCCTCAGGTCCAGGCAGAGGATGAGAATGGGCCCATAAAGTCAACAAGCCCATAAAAAGTGCAGTGCCATCCAAGGGCGATGGCTTGTTAGGACAATGATTGCCGTTTTCCTGACAAGCGGCAGACAGCCACATGGGACACAGCCAGGCCCTTCCCTCCCTGGATTAGCGGGCAAGCCCAGAGGCAGAGGGAGACATGGCTACAATGCAAGGAGGGGTGTTCTGGTGGCTCCGGCCCTGTCCCACCTCCCTACGGGCCAGAGTCAGAGCCAGGAGAAGGGAAGGGGTCCAGCTGGAAGCCATTCTACCCTGCCCATAAGCCCCAGCAGCAGAGGGCTTTCACAGCCTAAGGCCTTGGCCCATCTCAGTCCTTCCCTCTCTCCATTCAGTCAGCCAGAGGGTGTGGCACAACTGGCTGGACCATCAAGGGCCCTAGCCAGGCCTTGGTCCTGGTTGGGAAAAGCTGCTTGCAGGCAACTCCCTGCCTCGAGGGGCAGAGAGGCAAAGGGTTGTGTGCTCCAGGGGTCTAAGAGCTTCCTCCACCCACTGTGAATAAAGCCCCAGCTTGGCTCTTGTCTGTGGCTAAGCAGTTCTGGGTGACTAGAAAAAGACAGAAGTCTTCCGGCCAGAGAGCCAGGCATCCTGGAAGACAGGGATGGCCAACAATTGAGATAAGCATCACCCTCTCCTTGCCACCTGGCCATCCAGCCCTCAAGGTCCCCTCGGCCCTTGTCTGGGGGTCTCTTAGCACCTGCCCTTCAGGCTTCCCCCTCCTGATCTCATCTTCTCAAACCCGTCTCAAGCCCCCAATTAAGGGCTGGCCGAGTTCTTGGTCACCCTGGTGGAAAACTCTGAGTCACTCTCCGTTCCTCCCCGCCCTCCCCCACCCTCCCAGCAGCCAGTCGCCAAATCCTGGGACTTTTGCCTCCTAATTCTCTCCACAGACCATCCCTGCTTTCCAGCTCTGCTCCCTCTGCCCATTCCTAGCCTTGTCCCCTCTGCCAGGGCTGTCGCAACGGCTTCCAGGACCTCCAACGCCATCAGAACAACTTGAACTCTGCAGGGCCATGACACCTCACACTCACCCCCAAAATGTTTCCCCTGGCCTCCTGATACCCAGGGAAGAGCCTGTGCTAACTCACACTATCAGGAAAATCATCCCGTACCCCATCCAGCCCTCCGACCAGTCTCCATGCTCACTGCCCATTCCCAAATCCACACAGGCTTTCCCCCTAGCCATGGCCCAGCCATTGCACCCCTAAGCTACCATAACCTTTTTAAAAGTACTACAATGCTGGCACTGGAGAGATGGCTCACTGGTTAAGAACACTGATTGCTCTTCCTGAGGACCCAGGTTCAATTCCTAGCACCCACATGGCAGCTCACAACAGTCTGTAGCTCCAGGTTCAGGGGACCTGGCACCCTCACACAGACATAAATGCAGGCAAAACAGCGATTCATGTAAAATTAAAATAAACAAATTATTTTTTAAAATCCTAGTACTAAGGATTGAACCCAGAATTCTAGGTAAGTACATGACCACCCAAGCACAAACCCACTCCCTTGGTATTTAGCTTAAAGGCAAGTTCATCTTCCTCACACCAAAGTGGAACTGGGTGCCCTGGTCCCAGGTTCTGGTTCAACCCCCATGCCTGGTTCTTCAGTGCAATCCATCCTGATCACTGTCCTAGCCAGCAACTTCCTGGTAGCATACTGCCATCTGGCTGGTCCAGCTAACTCGGCCCCCTCCGTACGGGGACTGTACAAAATTGTCCAGGACCCACCTCTCTACCAGCACAACCTTCTAGATCTCATGGCTTTAAATTCTCCAGTTAGAACTCCACTAAGGGAGCTGCTGAGACAGGGCCCAGGGCCTGCCCCTTACTCCCCCACCCATATCTTCCATATCTCTCCTTACCCTCGCCACCTCCACCTCCCTCCTCTCTCTTCTCCTCTCCTCCTCTTTCCTCAACCCCTCTTCCCTGCTCCTCCTTCCCCCTTCCCAGGCTCTTCCAGGACTTAGTCCCTGGCATCACTGTATCGAAACCTTCTGCTTCCCTAAGTGAAATCAACTACAGAACCAGGGAGTCACAAAGATGTAGACAATCTGAGGTCTGCGAGCAGAGCCGGGTACCAGATGGCAGATAGTGTGGCTCCCTCCTTCAGCCCTCCCAGGAGCAGGAGGCTGAGGAACCACCCTGGGTCATGTAGATGAGGGAAAAATTCAGTAGAGACTCCGGTCTGTCCAAGACAAAGTCCCAAGTCCTGCACTTAGTGTGATCTCTGATGGGGGTATCCCCAGCTGTCTGGAGTGATGATCCCAGGATAGAGGCCTAGTGTTCTATCACACCAGTGTGCCTGGTTAAAGAAAGAGTCATCTACCGGCCTCTTTTCTTAATCACCCTCGATCATTCTTAGGTGATGAGACTTGTGTTCTGAGATGTCACTTCTTCTGGGAACGTAGTTTGAAGATTTATCTTCTTGGGGCTGAAGCGATAGTTCAGTGATTAAGAGACACTGGGTGTTCTTGCAGAGGACCTGAGTTTAATTCCCAGAATCCACAAGGTGGTTCACAACTATCTGAAACCCCAGTTCTTTTTTTGAACTTCCATGGGTACATGGCACACATGCATACATGCAGGCGAAACATTAATACACACAAGTAATTTTTTGTTAAAGAAAAGAAAATGTATCTCCTGAACTGAGTGTGATGGCAGAAGCCTGTAATTGCAGCATTCAGGAGACAAAGGCAGAAAAGGAGGGCAAGTCTGAGGGCAACCTGGGCTACACAGCATGCCCAAGGCCAGCCTGGGCTACATGGCAAAACTTTGACTCTAAAATACAATCTCTGGGGACTTAGCTCAGCTGGTAGAGTTCTTTCTCAACATGCACAAGTCCCTGGGTTTATTACCAACACCAGATAGAATCAGGCATGGTGGTGCATGCCTCTAACCCCAGTACTTGGAAGGTGGATATAGAAGGATCAGTAGTTCAAGATCATCCTCACACACAGTGAGTTTAAGGCTGACCTGAACTACAAAAGACCACTGTGTGTGTGTGTGTGTGTGTGTGTGTGTGTGTGTGTGTGTATTACTAACCATTCCCTTGCTGAAGTCCAGATGAGCCCCTGCTTCTTTGTAATGCTCATACAAATTATCAGTTGGCTACAAGTTGCTTGAAGCACATAGCCCCCCTGCCCATGAATGGACAGGGCAAAGAAGGAGTTTAAGTGGCCAAGCAGCTAACTGGTTTCTCACAATCTCCCAAGCCATCCTTCACCTTTGGGGGTGCTAGACAAAATTTCCCTCAACCCAGAGGTACAGCAGCCTCCCCAACCCATCCCCTTGTCTCAGAAACACTGAGTCCATTGGCAGAGCGGCCTTAAACAGCCCTCTTCCCCTCCCACAGCCCCCCTTCTATTGACCAACAACGGACCATGCGTTCCTTTCTGACTCACAGAATCAGTGAGGTTCAAAGGAAAGTGTGCAAGTTGAAGACGTGCACATGGGTGGATAAGGCACAGAGAGAAAGCTTCTGGGACACACACCACAGCCCAAAGCAACCGGCCTGACAGGAGGGGAGTGGTAACTACTTCCTAAAGGTCCATGATCAAGGAACACGCAGGGAGGAACCTGGGGGATGGGCCAGAGTGGAGGAACACTGCTTATGGCTTGCTCTCCACAGCTTGCTCAGCTTACATTTAAAGACAGTCCATGCCCACCTGCCCAGGGGCACCACCTACAGTGGGCTGAGCCCTCCTATATCAATCACAAGTCTATAAAATGCCCCCACACACTTGCCTACAGGTCATTCTGATAGAATGATGGAAGCAAGTCTTTGACTGAGGCTTTCTCTTCCCAGGGATCAAGCTGACAAGAAGAGAGAGAGAGAGAGAGGAAGAGGAAGAGGAGGAAGAGGCAGGAGGAGGAGGAGGAGGAGGAGGAGGAGGAGGAGAAGAAGAAGAAGAAGAAGAAGAAGAAGAAGAAGAAGAAGAAGAAGAAGAAGAAGAAGAAGAAGAAGAAGAAGAAGAAGAAGACCCTAACCAGCGAGGAGGAGGAGGAGGAGGAGGAGGAGGAGGAGGAGGAGGAGAAGAAGAAGAAGAAGAAGAAGAAGAAGAAGAAGAAGAAGAAGAAGAAGAAGAAGAAGAAGAAGAAGAAGAAGAAGACCCTAACCAGCGAGGAGGAGGAGGAGGAGGAGGAGGAGGAGGAGGAGGAGAAGGAGGAGGAGGAGGAGGAGAAGGCTAGGCAGGAAACCACCTTCTATCCTGCCCCTACTGCTGGGTATTAGGGGAGCTGTAGTTCACCGAGCTCTAGCGTGTGAGAAGCATTTGCCTGAAGGTATGTGGGTCCCCCACCGAAATTTTAGTAACTGGGTACATGGCTTAGCAGCAGAAAGCTCATCATGTGTGAAGCCCTGGGCTCCATCTCTAGCAGTGGGGAGGGGGGTCTGTCAGTCCTACAAGTAGGAGGAAAACCCAAGGCACAGAATGTAAAGAGGCGGCCCTGCTCACACAGCCCAGGAATGCTGGGACAGGGTCAAACCCCAGCATGCGGCACTTCCTGTCAATCCCACAGAAAGGCAAGATGCTATTTCCCCTCTACCTGTGTGCCTCACGGGTCACTTTAATCTTTGAAACAGGAGGGTTTGGTGGCTGGTGCTGGTTAGGATCTTGCAGTCTGACCTGACCCCCTCCGTCAGGGAAGAGGAGCGAGTAGAGAGAGACGATTCAGAGCAGAAGGCCGGGTCAGCGGAGGAACTGCCTGACCAGAATTGCTCAAGGAACTCATTTAGAACCCTCTGACTGAAACATTCACTCAGCCCTCGAAAGGATCTCCAAAGCTCGGAACCTGGGACCTGTCACTGTCCCCAGCTGGCCTTGGAGAACAGCATCAAGTTTCTGGGAGGTCCAGAGGAGTCAAGGGACCACTCCTTGGTCACTGAGCTTCCTCAGGGCAAGGTCAGGGCTGAGCTTGGTTCCAGTTCATGGTTCGGGCCAAATGAGTCACTCTCCCGCCCGAGAGCCAGTGTCCTCGCGAGAAGGAAGGGCTGCAGTCGGCCTCCACACTCCACACCAGCACATTCAATGAATAGATGTGCAATCATTTTCTCAATAAACCCCACTCAACTGTGTAACCAGCAACTGGAAGCATTTGGTGGGAAAACCAACTTCCACATAATGCTTTTGCTATGCCCTCAGCTAATAAAGCAAGGTTGGCTCCTAGGGCTTGTGAGGGCTCTGGGCCACAGATGTGTGACTTCATGGATGTAACATCTGCAGCTCTTCCCAAAAGGAACGTGTGAACCCACATGCCCTGGGCACAAGGCCTGCTTTCTTCAGACCCTCTCCTGATTGGCCCCACTGAGGCTGCACCGCTAAACCATTTCTCAGCCCCAGGAGAGCTAGGCAGAGACCCTGAACAGTTAGGAGAGACACAGCCCTCACGAGCCCTGTCCCACCATGCCCTTCCCAGAAAGATCCAGGCCCATCACATCCAGATACATGAGATTCCCCTAAGCCAGGGAGGTGTGGCGTCGGAGAGAGACCTTGGTCCCCAATCTTTTGATCTTACTCTGTATGTCTCACTACTTTACAGACAGGGAAACTGAGGCTCAGAGCAGAGGCAGTCTTCACTAATGCTGCCCATTTGGTAGATGGAGTTAGGATTCGAGCCCAGAACTTCCTGATGCCACACAGCCAGGTCCCTCTCCATGTAGTTGGCTCCCTGGAGTGTTTCCACAGTCTCCTCTGTCTGGGCCCTTCTTCTGATTGGTGCCACCAAGTCCTCTCCCCTATGGCTGCCAAGGAACCCCAGACTGACCAATGCCCACCCTGGAGGAAGAAGGATTGTTACAGTAGCCACAGGCAGCACACAGCATTCCAGGATGCTCCCTCTGCCCATATGTGCCCAGGCCCCAGGTAGAGAAAGGGGCTGGGGCAGAGGGAAAGACGAAGGTTCTACTGGTTTAACAAAAGCTCAAGGAAGACCATCCACAGCTCCCTTGATCCCTAGGCCCTGTTCCCAGGGAGGGCATCCACCCTCAAGGACCTCACTGTGTGCCAGGCACTGCACAGGGCACTAAGGTACTCTCTGTCAGTGAGTTCTCTAAAAAGTCCTTTCTCCGTCCATGGGGAAACTGAGGTACACTGGGCTGAGGCCCTTTTCTCAAAGCGGAAGTATTTACTGAGTCCTCTTGATGCATTCCATGAGAATCTAACTGCATCCTTCCTGCAGGACACCCTACCCCACCAGCATCCTCAGCCCAGACATGAACATGGCCAGCACCCTCATCTCACAAGCAGCAGCAGCCCATCTAACTACTGGAACATCCCCTGTCTGGGATCCTTCATGGTTCTCCATCTAGAGACAGACATCTCATGGTACCCATGGGCCACCCAAAACCTTCACCTCCTCCACAGCGTGGTCCTGGGTACCTAGTCCCTCCCATCACTTCCCTCAGCCTCAGCCTGCCCTTGGCTTGACAGGCCTCCTGAGGACTAACTGTCTAGAACAGAGAAAGGGCAGGCAAGCCACATCTGGCCGCCTGCCCATCTGAAGCCCCTTCCCCCAGCCAGCCATGGATGACTCTCAGCAAGCTCAGCCCTCCTGACCCCTGTGCATACCTCCCACAGCCCTGCAGAGTCCTTCTGAGAAAGGGGTCTCCTCTTACCCCGCTCCCTGCAGCAGCAGTCCCCTCCCATCCCCCTTCCTAGGAGTCTCTGCCCACCACTGCTCCTAGCTTAGCCTTCCAGTGCGGTTCCCAGACCTGCCTGCAGACCCCTAGTCCTGCATACATTTTCTCAAAGGAGAGACAGGCAAGGCAGGGAAATCTTGATAAGAATGGGAGACTTTGAAGGAAAGGTCTAGAAAGGACAAAGATGACAGAAACAGAACTCCCATTGGCATGGCTTTTCTAGGTTTAAGATCCCAGATGACTATTCTGTGTCCCCACTTCCCCATCTCCCACCCAGGCCCATGCACTGACCACTCCTCCTAAGACTTCTGCACTGTGTCACTGAAGGGAGTGATGATTTCCACCTCACTGTTTAGAGTAGCAAAACAGGCTCTTAAAAAGAAACAAAACTTTCTGATTCTGCTCACAGTGCCTACTTCAACGGCCGGCTGACGGGAAAACGAGATTGAAGGACCTTTAGAGGCAGAGGCAGAAGCCAGAGCCTATGGCTTCAGTCTATTCTGTGCATACTCCCTTCATCCCTACCCCCACCCCCACCCACCCCGCAAAGCCTCTTAGCTGAAGGATAGCGGTGGGACCTCAGAGTTAAAGCAACAAGAACCTACCCAGAGCATGCAGGACAGGCAAATCCACGTCATCTTCACGGAGTCCGGTTCCTGTGCTGCGGGCCACGTGGGGGCCTGCCAAGGGCCCCCCCTGAGCTTGCAGTGCCCACCGAGCAGGCAGAAGGGAGAGCGGAGTCCTAAGCAGCTGGTTCAGTCAGCATCTGGGCCTCCACTCCCCTCCTACACCCCCCTCCTCGCCACTCCTCCCCTTGTCCCAGCCTCCTCTCTCTTCTCTCCTCCCAGACTCCACCGCTGGCTAGGGGGTAAGAAGCTCAGCTTAGCAGGGGGCTTGAGACGGAAAAGGGCCAAGAAGTGGGTGTCTGCCCACAGCAGGGCTCTAGGGAGCCACACCCTCCACAAGCACAGCACCCCTGGAAGCCATGTAGGCCCCCTCCTGCCTCCTCCTGATCTGGGGTCTTGCAGCCGAAGATCTGCTCCAAATTGCAGACCAGTGCAAGGACCCCACTCCAGAACCTTCCAGAAGATCAGTGGACAGACAGATTCTGATGGCACAGCCTCCACACCCCAGGGCACCTGGGCTTCTCCCCAAGATCCCTGGCCTTGGAACACACACTCATTTGAACACATGCAGCTAACATGGACCCTGCTGCTGCAGGCAAGCTCCCCAGAACAGGACAGGCCTTGACATAGGAGAAGCTGGTGATGGGGAGGCAGGGCCCTGCCCCTAGGCTGTGGATTTCATCCCAGTTTTTTTTTCCGATTTCTTCCTCCCCTTTCTTTCTTTCCTCCAACATCTGTCCCAGCCCTTCCTGCCCTCTGAAAGGGAGCCCGCTGCAGGCTCCTGCGAGGTTCGTCTGTTTTTCTTGACTGTACCCTGGGCCAACATTTGGTTTGCATTTTCCCACTTCCTTCTTCTCCTCCTCCCCCTCCTCCTTCTCCTCCCCTCCTCCCCCTCTTCTTCCTTTCCTCCACTCACCAGCTCAGCTCTTGCCTTCCCACCCTTTCCCATGTAGTATCTTTCCCATAGTGTCATGTACCCCCACCCCCAGTTCTCCCTGCTCCTGCATCTCTGCCCAGGGGGACAAAGAGGCCAGGAAGAAGACAGTGTTCAGGACCACATATGTTCGCAGGAAGTCCTGCAGGGAGTCTAACAGAATCTGTCCCAGGCTCTCTACTGTCTGGGTACACCCCCTCCCCAAAAAATAATAAACGATTTCCCTCCTGAGCTCTGGTCTGGCTGGACCATGTGAGGGGCGGGTGGAGGCTGTGAAAAGTTCTCTAGAGCTGTCAAGGGAGGGACAGGGGCTCAGCCAACGCCCTCTGTGGATGCACAAACAGCAGGAAGTGGTCCAACTTACAAACACACACACACACACACACACACACACACACACAAACACAAGGCCAAGGACAGTGCCCCGCCCAGAGTAGGCACTTGAAGACCATTTGCCTGGACTGAGTCACTCAGCAAGAAAGTCCTCTGGCCTAGGCTCCAATGCACACGTCTGAGCCACGTGGACAAAGGATTCCAAGTCTCCTGCCTCTCTTCTACCTGTCCAGGATCATGCTTTGACAACACAGCACAACTTCAGAGTCGTGGGGATCTGTGCAACCGGGTAGGCAGTCTTCCAAACCAGTCAAGCTATTCACCTAGAGACCCAGGAAGGAGAGGAACACGCTCCCTTTTCACCTGAGAAAAGCCTACCCTGCCAGATTCTCAGGCTGTGGACTACATAAAGGACCAGCTAGCGATTGCTTCTGAGGGAGCAGAGGACATTTCAGTGAGATGTCTAATTCTGGTCCTTCCTAGAGCAATGCCTAAGTGAAGGGGTGCGGGTGGAGAGCCTGAGCCCCTTCTACAGCCTTCTCTAGGCCCTTCTGCAGATCTGGGGCTGGGAAAGGGGGCTTGCATCCCCTGCCGTCATCTCAATGCCTGCCTGCATCCCCAAGCCCAGGTTCTCCATTCCCAAACCTGCTGCTAGGGCCCAGCTAACAGCAGCTCAGAAAGAGCCCTGGTTTTCCACGCAGCCATGTGGATCTACAAAGAGTCACCCCACACAAACCCTCCTCCTCTCCTCTCTTGGTTGGAGCATACAGCAGAATTCTCTGAGTGCCCTAAGCACTTGCTCTGTCCAGGTCCCATCACCAGCCCTCCCGGATCTTCTTCTCCCAGGCCCCTGGAAACATTCAAGGGTTCCCCTCCTGTTCCCATGGCTCTTGGCTGCTGTCAGAGAAGACATGCTTCCCAGCTGCTGTTTGGGAAGTCTGGGAAAATCACCTCGGAAACCAGGTCAAAGGCACAGTGACAGACAGTAATACCAACTTGTCTGACCTCTACACACCTTGAAGGGACTCTCCAGTCTTCTTTTCTGGAACCAAGGCTACCAAAGGGTCCCCTTAGAGGAATCAAACTCCCCTATCCTTCTTCACCAGGTCTCTTAGTGGCCTCCCCTGTACTTTAACCCTTCCCTGTCAAGAAGTACTTTCCACTACTTAATGACTATCTCGCTGTTGACTGTTAAATACCAGGCTTGTTCCTTTCAGTTCTTCATAACTGGCTATGTCCTCCCTGAGCTGGACATGGGAGTGCCCCCTGTTTATGTCCCTTGAGCCAAGAATACAGAAAACGATGAGATGCCTCAGCAAGTCCCATGAGCTGTCCCCTGACCTCCATACACACACGCACGTGCACATACATACACACACACAGAGTGACATAAACATGTGTGCATACACAAAGAGATATGCAATAGATAGGTAGATACATACATACATATATACACAGTGACATATGCATGCATACATAAAGAGACATACATAATAGATACATACACACATATATACATACACAGTGACAAATGCATGTATGCATACACAAAGAAACACACAATAGATACATACATACTTATATACATACAGAGATATAATTTTTGGTTTTTGAGATAGGCCCTCACTTTTGGCGCCTTGGGTGGCTTGGATACAGAAAAAAGCCTCAAACTCAGGTATTCACCTGCCTCTGCCTCGTAAGCACTGGGATTAAAGGCATGAGTCATCATGCTTGTTAAATGAAATTACAAAACTGAAATTTAAATAAAAAACCTGGCATGATGGTGCAAGCCTTTAATCTCATCACTGAAGAGGCAGAGGCAGGTGGATGTCTCTAAGTTCAAGTGGCCAGCCTGGTCTACATAATGAGATAATGAGATGCAGGACAGCCAGAACTATACAGACTAGAAAAAACCCATCTTTAGAAAAAAAAATGGATGAGTCAATCAATCAGCCAACAGGCCTAACATATTTCCCTACTGTTAGCATCTCCTATCCTCTCTCAAACCCTTCATTCTCTCCTTGCACAGATGCAAGCGGCCCTACCTGCTACTTTTGCCCAAGCTTGCAATGCCCACCCATCATCAGGATCCTGGATTTCTTCCTACTGCCAGTCATGACTGTTGATCTGAGTTCCAGAAAGCTGTAGACTCACTAGAGGTTTTTCTCATCTTGGGAGCCCCACATTGTGCCTGGGGCCTGAATGAGTTACATGCAGCAGACACCAGGTACACACTGGCGAGCTGGCTGGATTCCCTGTGGGTGACTCCAGGGGCCCAACCACACCTTGTGCCACCCTACCTTCCCAACAGACAGCTAGGCAGCCATTACCTAGCTTCATTTCAGCCCTCCCTTCTGCAGCAGAGACCTCTGGGATCCTCCCTCCAGCCCCCTGCACTGCGGCCAGCTGAAGAAACAGGGTTGGCTGTAGGCTCGGGGCCAGCGGTGGCTTCCAGACACCCAGGGAAGGTCCATGGACCTGGGAATGGAATGGTATTAAAATTGGCTACTTCATTTCTTCCTCCGCTCCTTGGTATCCTTGCTTGCAAAATGCTCAGGCTTACGGTCCTCTAATGCCCACCTCCCCCACCCCCCAGCTCTGCCCCTTGTCTTGTTAAAACTTTCTAGAGCAAGGCCCACCCGATCCAGTCTTCCCACCCCTGGAACATGTCCCTCCAGAATCTCTGCTAGTGTCTCGCCTAATTCTAATTATGGCACTGAGCCACTCCCTGTCCCCACCTGCCACAGAATCTGAAGGTCACAGAGCTTTTTCAAGCCAGCGGGTCTGAATGTCACAGGAAGAAACTCCGGGGCCTGAGGGAGAGTGGGAAGGCCAACAGAAATGCAACTGTGGGGTTCAGGCTATAGCTTCAGGGCCATGCACCCACATGGGCGCCTCCTCCGCTCTTCGATTGACTCTTACTACTAAATCCCCAAATGTATATTTTTACGCAAAAACTGACTACAAAAGAAGAAAAATATAAATTTTAAAGTTGTGTGTGTGTGTGTGCGTGTGTGTATGTGAACTTGGAAGAACAAACTTAAGTATCTGCCAGAATGACTTGAACTCTGGGACACGTCTCACCCCACCCCAGGTCCTTTTATGCAGATAACCAAATGTTTTATGCAGATAACCAAATGTTCTCAAGGGCAGTGGAGTGGTCTCCCGGGTTGCATTAGGAGTACAGCTCACAGTTCTCGGACTCCTAGACCCCAGATTTCCCAGGCCCTCCTATTTCTCCTAAGGATCCTGCTCAACAGACACCACATGGCCAAAGGTAGCCTTCCACTCTTCCTGCACTGAGCCCTCCTACCCTGATGCTGGACACCTCAAGCCTACCTTTAAGCCAGAAAAGGGTGCAGAAGGCTGGACGGCCCAACTGTAGATCCCCATAGCACCCATCCATTAGATACATACCTTCTCCTCCCTCTCCTGCCCCCAGGCCAGACTCTGCCACTTGCTCCACTCCAGAAAAGACTGACACCCTCTCACCAGCCATCCCACCAACACTCATCTTAAAGGTGCAGGGAACTGAGGCACAGAGAGGTTGAGCAACTTGCTGGAGTCACACAGCTAGGACTGAGGCGATGGAGCCTCAGGCACCTGATGTCTCATCTCCCGGAGGTAGAGTTCTTTGTTCTGTTGTCCTAGGGGCATTAGGCGGTCACCCAGGGACAGGAGTCAGGCTCCCGTGTTCCGGAAACTCTCCACTGTCCTCTCCATGCCTCATCAAGAGCTGATAATACAACTCCAGGAAGGGGGTCAGCTGCCCCACCCAGGCTCAGCAGGGCAAAGGGGACATGATGCACAAAAGGAAGAGCTAAGGTTAAGTGCTCCTCTGACCTGGGTCAAGATGAGACCCACTGGCTTTGCGGTGGCGGGCAGGAGCAGGACCCTGCAGTTTCTAGGTTCATCCTTCCCAACAAGTCATGCCATTTCCCCCCAGCCACAGGCACTCTTTGAGGTCTCTGGAGTCTGGAAGCTGGCAGCCCTGGCAGAGCCTCTGTACCACTCTGCTAGATGTCCATTGTACAGCAGCGCAGGTAAGGGGTGGGTTCTCCGGTCCTATCAGCAGATGGGCATGAGATACTAGCCCAGAGCTCCAGGCACTTCGTCCTGAAGTCCGCTGAGGCCCCTCATAGACAACCCCAGGCCCTGCCCCCAAACCCAACACCTCTCTGAGACTAAGGCTGCTCCTCTAGACTCCAAAATTCTGAGTGCCCTGCGGGAGGGAAAGTAGAGTCTCACACAGGCCCTAGCCAGCCTTCATTTCCCCAGCTGACACAGGAAGGATCATAGACACACCCGGCACTCCCCTCCCCCCACCTCCCCTCCACCAGTGCCCTGGATGGGGACAGTGTCTGGGCTCAATCCTGATAATTTTTAATAAGCTCCTTCCCGGCTCCATGATTTTGATCTCTTTCCCAGCTCTAATTTCCTGCCTGACTCAGGCCCTCAAAGGCTGTGAGAGGCAGCTGCAACTGTCTATCGCCCATGCCGCAGCCCCCCAGGTCAGTCCTGGCCCCAGAGGAGACGGAGTGGGGCACGGTGGGTGAATCCTCTCCTACCCTGAAGATGAGGAAGGGGAATCGCTGGATGGCTGGATCCACTGACCTGGTCCTGGCTGGCCATTTCTCACTGCAGACTGTTCCCGAAGCCGGAAAAACCAGTCTCCCGCACCATCTGAACTCAGAGCCTAAGGGACAGTGACTGGGGCTCCAGCCCTGCACTCCCCAGAGGCAGTGCCTGCCTCCCAGCCAATCCCCAGAGACAATGGATTTTGCTGGAAGATGGCGAAGCATATCTTACGTGACTGGGGTAGAAGCCCGCTGGCACCTTTCCCCACTGCGGAACCCAGAGAGGGAAACTGAGGCACTGAGGCAGCACCAGTGAAAAAGGAACTAGAAGTTCCTGAGGAGTAGGATAAAGGAAAAATCACTACTGATATTCTCCCATGCCTGAAGGAGGCAAGAGTGAAGTCAGGACAGAAACACCCTTCACTTTTGTTGAGACCCTTCAATAGAGGGAGTACATTGCTAAACAAGCTACAAGAATCACCTCACATTCCACACTGCAATCCAGGGATGCGAATGTTTTTATAATTTCTACTCTACACACAGGAAAACTAGTACCAGTAAGTGTCATAGCCCAGATTCCCAGCAGGTAGGTGAGAAAGCCAGAATCCAAAGGCCGGCTCCATCACTGAGTCACTTAACCACAATGGTCTACTATGCCCACCATTCTGGAGCTGAGATAGCTCCCCAAAGGAGTAGAGATCGGATCAAAAATTCATAGCCCTCAGTCTCTGGAAGCAGTTCCCTCATTAGAGGCTCCTGGGACAATAGCCATGTTGTTGGGGGTCCCCCTACACCTCCAGGGGCTAAATCAAGACTACTGGCCATATTCCCAGTTCCTTATTCTACCCATGGCTCTCATAAACTACTTTGTGGACCCTACCCAGGATTTATCTAGAGGAATCCTAGAGAGAAGGATGCTTAACCAGGACCTCCAGCTTCAATACAGCAAGTGTTACCTCACCACCACCACCACCAACACCTCTTAAAGCCCACCTGCTGATGCATCCCAGGGACCCCATTCTCTCCTTATCCTGTTCTGCCTTCCCTCTACCCTTCTGAATAGGCAAAATCCTTCCAGAAGCCCACTAGCAGACACTCCCTTTGCCTCCCACTTTCTGCATTGATTCCAGGGCCTTTGATATTGGGGGGGGGGTATATCTAGGAAAAGGCTCCTCTTCCTACATAAATTTCAAACAAAACTCCCAAAACGATCCCATGTCCCTTAATCTCCAGGACCATTCCAAGACTCAGGGCTCTCCTTCAGACTTCTGATGCTGAGTGCGTTTGCACTGTGGAATGACAGCTACTCCCCCTCCTGGATCCGCTAGCATGAGCTAGGGACTCCCCAGGATTCCCTACACTGATGAGACGTCAAGTTGACAAGGCTACAATGGTGAATCTCGGAAAGTGAGAGGTAATCCATCAAATTTAAGGGGGAAAGGAGGAGGCCGCTGGAGGGCTGGAAGGGACCAGGTTTTGCGTTACCTGGCTGCGAAGGCAGAGGCGCAGGGGCAGGAGGCAAGAGAAGAGGTACTTGCCCCAGCGGATCACGCAGGAAAAGCACCAGCTCAGCCGAGTCATGTTGCCTGGGGAAGTGGGTGGCCGGGAAAATGGGAGCTCGCGGGTGGCAAGAGGAGAACCAGCGGTGCCGGTTGGGGATTGAGGGGCAGAAAACCAGCGCCCTGCGCCGGGCATCTCCCGGGGTCTCGGTCCCAGAGAAACAGCTGGAGTATCCTGCCCCCTCTAGCGGGAGGAGCCCGGCAGAGGACCCTCTGCGAGGCGCCAGCCTGGCTCCATCTCCTCTGACCCCCTTCGGGCAGCTGCAGGGTGCTTCCACCCGGGGGGACTTCCTCGGCGCTCTCTCTCTCCTCCCTACGCGGCGCCGTGCCAGCCTCCAGTCTCTGCCACCGGCTTCCCCAGCTCTACACCCCGGCAACTTCTGAGGCGGTAGGGACCCGGCAGAGGCGGTGCCAGGCGCAGGGCGGCCGCCTGCGGGAAGGAGCGACAGCAGCATTGTGCTCGCGCTGCAGTGAGTGTGTGAGTGTGTGTGCGTGAGCGTGGATTCCCTCCAGGCCTCCCTCCGATTCCCAGATTGCTCCCCAGAGCATAATATGATTAACTTAAACGGAGGCCACTGGTTTCCACCGCCCAATAGAAACCTGCATGGGAGATACCAACTTAAGACACTCTCTCAGATCCTGGCCACACCCCTACTCATCCTGGGGATCCCTTTACAGCCTACTCCAGAAGCGATAGCGCCCAGAGTACAAAGCACCCCAACAGGTTGGAAGGACCACGCCTCCCTTCTGCGAGGGTGTAGCGCGCTCCTCTTCCGCTTCTCATTCTGCCCTGCTGGGTGGTGCCACTTCCCTGATTCTGTGGGACCCTGATAATTGTAGATGGGGGTTGCTTTCGGGAATAGTGTTTGGGTCACCACACTAGGACCCTGGAACTAGAAAAGGAAAAGAAAAGAGGAGAGGCGCAAGGCTCTGGAGAAACAGGCAGACAAAGGCGGACAGAGCCAGGCGAGGACCCACAAGCAGAGTGGGGGAGTGGCTGAATTTCGCCTGACTCTGTGGCTGCCGAGAAGCTAAGAGGGCAGCGGGCCAGAACCAGAGAGAAGGGGGTGGGAGCTGCGGCTGCTTCCTCAGCAACTGGACCTTGGGGCCTCGCAAACCCTGGCCCCACTCCCACTGCCACAATCCCCATTTCAAGGCCAGATTTCCCGGGGATGTGTTCCGCTGTCCCGAACTTCCAGGGTCTTCTTCAACTTGCCGCTAAGGGCCTGAGAAAGTCTTGCCAGCTGCTCCTGCCCCCAGACTCTTCTGCAATGCAGTGGCGTTCAAAGGCCCACCCCTGCACCAGCTCTCACCCCCCCACACCCTCACCCCACCCGCGCGCACCTTCCCTGCCCCACCAGACAACACAGGGGTAGGAAGAATGGTGAAAGGCTAGCTTGAGAGAAAAGAGGCAGTTCCTCGTGTGCAGATGGAGACAGGGATGGACAGACATAAGGGCAGTTTCTTACCGCTAACTATCCCCAAGCAAGGGGGCCCCATGATGAAATGTCAAGATGAAGATGGGACTTAGGTGGTGAAAGGGACTTAGGTGGTGAGAGATGACAGCCCATTCCTAGGAGGTGGGTCTTTGTCTGTGCCCGTTATCCTCAGTGAAGGCCCTGGCACCACCCAGTCCCGTTCCTGGCCTGAGGGAAGCCTTGGCCCTCCACAGCCTTTCCACCTTGTGACCACAGGGAACAGACTGAGACGGGAGGAAACCGAGTTTAATCCATAGCATGTGGGGTGACACTTAATTGAAAGGAATCACTTGAATTTTTAAAGATGGGAGGAAGTTCCTTGGGTAGAATTGGCTGACATGAGGACCTGCCTAGCCTGAGGGAGGAAAGCAAGTTAGCTTTTTCTTCAAAGGCTTCTCGGTGCTTAGGGGATGACAGACACTCCACCACTCCACAGAGCTGGAGGGAAGAAGGGCTGGTGGGCAGGAAGAGAAGGGAGCAACAGCAAGACTCAGGCTTCCTCAGCCTGGAATCCTTTTAACAAAGCTCATAGGCAAAGCTCTCCACTTCCAGCCCCTGCACTGTGGTGAGATGTTGTTTGTGATCTAACAAATAAAGCTTGCTTGAAGTTCAGAGTGCAAAGTTAGCCACTAGGTACCCATAGAGGCCAGGCAGTGGTGGTGCACACCTTTAATCCCAGCACTTGCGAGGCAGAAAGAGGAAGATTAGGAGTTCAAGGCCACCCTGGGCTACTGAGATTGGTCTAGTCTAAAAGACAAACAAAGCCAGGTAGTGGGGACTCACACCTTTAATCCCAGTATTTGGGAGTCACACACCTTTAATCCCAGCACTTGGGAGACAGAAAGAGAAAGATCAGGAGTTCAAGGCCACCCTGGGCTACTGAGATTGGTCTAGTCTAAAAGACAAACAAAGCCAGGTAGTGGGGGCTCACATCTTTAATCCCAGTATTTGGGAGTCACACACCTTTAATCCCAGCACTAGGAAGGTGGAGACAGGAATATAAGGCGGGAGGAAACAGGAGCTCGAGGCATTCAATCTGAGAACTTGTAGAGACAGGACACCCATTCCGTCTGAGGATTTTGCAAAGGTCAGAACTCATGGCTGGCTGCTGCCCTGCTTCTCTGCTCTTTCGGCTTTCTCACCCTAATATCTGACTCTGGGTTTTTGTTATTAAGATCAATTAGAATTCATTCTATACTGCACCTTAGGCTTACAACCCTCCCCAGAGAGGACGAGTTTAAGACACGCAGGACAGGAAATCAGGCTTGCAGCTGCCTGGAGAGTCCTCACGGCTCTACCATACCACGTGTGTCTCAACTCATGAGAACCAAGGTAATCCTCCACACCTCTCAAAGCCATTCCAGAACCTCCCAGAAGGTTCTAGCAAGGACCCTTTCTACTTCCTTTTCCTTCAAAACTCCATAGAAGAAGAGTGTGTGTGTGTGGGCAGTGAGCTTCCAGTTCCCAAAGGTCTCTTCCCATTCTTGTTTTGTTCTGAGACAGGGTCTTACTATGTAGGCCTGGCTGACTTGGAACTCATTACATAGACCAGGCTGGCCTCCAACTCATACAGATCTGCCTGGCTCTGCCTCCCAAGTGCTGCTATTACAGACTTCAGTTAACAGGACCTCCTTCTCCTTCCAGTCTTGTTCCCCTCCCTCCCTCAAGTCACCCAAGGCACCAGCAGCTCCATCCAGTTCACAGTAGCTTCCTGGTATCCGCCGCTCCCTGGCTGTCTTTTCAGGCCTCTGAGCCTCAGGAACAAAGGTACAAGGTTCCTCATTCACGAATCAGATACACAGACACAGGAGACAATGGATTAGAAGTGAAGTATGGTACGATACAAGGTTTAGGTGAGTCTAGGTGGGACCCCGTCTGCTAGTGGGCTTCACTAGCAGACACCATATAAAGACTTCTCTACTGCCTCCATGTGGGGGGGCCAACAGGGACTCTCAGTTCCATCTCTCCCTCTCCAGTGACACTTTTGCTGCATTTAGTTTTGTTTGCTTATTTATTTATTTGGGAAGCATGCATATGCCATGGCGTGCATGTGGAGGTCAAAGTTCAGTTTGCAGGAGCCAGTCCTCTCTTGCAAGCGGGTCCTGTAGGTTGCATTCGGTTATTGGGCTTGGCAGCAAGCACATTCATTGAGCCAATCCTCCGGTGGCATTTTTAAAGAGATGGTCACCATCCAATGAATGACTGCCGCTCCTTACCTCCCTGCCCATAAGGTATAACCTTCTTCAGGTTTCCACAGACCCAGGGACCTGACTTCTAGCCCTGACACCCTCTGCTCTTCCTCTCCACCCCCTCCCTACACCAGACTCTAGATGGGCACAAGATAGGAGGCTGTGCTATGGGTCTATCAAGGCTGGAAAGACTAGGAATTTCTTCCAGCCCTGTGTTGGAATGGTTGCTAAGCTCCTGCCACTCACTCCTGGCTCTGTGATGGGCTGTATCCCTTTCACACTGTCCGCCAAAATGGATGCCTTCTCATGAGCTGATTTTGTCGGGTTTTTTTTTGTTTGTTTGTTTTGTTTTGTTTTGTTTTTTTGGTTGGTTGGTTCGGTTTTGGCTTGTTTGGTAGCTTTTTGTTTTGGTTTTTTGAGACAGGGTTTCTCTATGTAACACCTCTAGCTATCCTGGAACGCACTCTGTAAACCAGGATAACCTCGAACTCACAGAGATCTGCCTGCCTCTGCCTCCCAAGTGCATCACCAGTACCTGGCTTTGTTGAGTATTTTTAAAAAAATAAATTCTATCTCCTTTCTTTTGTGTGTGTGTGTGTGTGTGTGTGTGTGTGTGTGTGGTGTGTGTGTGTGTGTGTGTGTGTGTGTGTGTGTGTGTGTGATGTGTGTGCAGGTAGCCACAGAGGCCAGAAGGAGGCATCCAATCACCAGGATCACAGACAGGTGAGTGCTCCCTGATTTGGGTGCTAGGAACTGAGCTGGAAGAAGATTCCAATCCATCTATGATCTAGCTAACCCCACACATGTACATATTTTTGGGTCTGGGCCAGGGAGGTCCCCTTTTCCCACAGCAAATCAAGGGAAGGAGGAAAGTGTTCCCAGAGGGGCCAGCGCAGGTGTCAGGAAACAAGAGAGCAGGTCACTGGCCAGCTGTACCCTGGGACAGCCGTGGGAGGAAGGCCTACCTGGTAGCAGAGCACAGAGTCTCCTCTGTGTTTGCCCCTGAAGGCTGCAGTGCCCCGGGTTAGCTTTGTCTTTCAGGACAAAGGCAACTCCTGTTAGAGGAGAATCCCCAAGCATTTGATCTCAGCCTCCAGGTCTCACTTTCACACCTAGAGAGAGATGTGCAAGCTCGGCTCCCTGAGGGCCTCCCAGCCCTTCTCCAGCCATCCCCTCTTTCCCTACCCACCACCTGCTCACAATCAGACATAGGGCCCCTAACCCTCGCTTGTGATCCCCCTGTGGCCCCAGGAAGTCTGCAGTCAAATGCCTCCCTCTCAGCGACCTCATCAGAAATGGGTCTTCTCAGCCACACTCACAAGGTCAACCACCCAACCAGACCCAAGGCTGCTCTGCCTACTGCGGAGCAGGGATTCCTACAGAACAGGCCTGACACAAATGGACTCCAGTGGCAACAGCTCCAGGCTGTTCCTCTGGTCAGTCCGCGGAAATCCTCCCATTCCCTCCAGCCCTTCTGTGGGCACTGATAGCTCATTTCCTCAGAGTTCTTGGCACCATTCCTTGTCCATATATCTGTTGGCTTTTGCACGGTCTCTCCTTCCCCGCCACAAGGCCAGCTCTAAGGACACAGTCAGGCACTCCCAGGTGCACCCTAGCACCTAGCATGGGATCTGTCATGTGGAGCCTAGCATTTGGGCAGTAAACATGAGCTACTTGGTAAGTTGACTGTTTGATTACAAGAGAGAGGAAAGAAAATAAGAAGTGAGGAGGTGTGAAGGGACAGACATCCTGGCCAGTGGTGACTGTCACTTTGAGAGTTCTGCTATTACCACAATTGGGTCAACACGGTCTTTATGTCTCCACCCACCCACCCTGAGAAGGGACACCATGACCCCTCTTCTGAACCAGTGCTCCAATTCAGAAATATCGCATCCATTCCCTTCCCCTGCTTTTCACAGGACCCTAGCGGCCTGCAGGGTACAGTGATTTGCCAAGGGTCACATGACCAGCAAGTGGCAGCATCAAAGCTGGTAGAAGCCCCTGCTGCTGGCCCATTGCTTTTCCATAGCATAACATGGTAGCCAGAAGGAAGGAGGGCGATGGCTATCCTCCTAGGGCGCCCCTTCACCACTGCTAACCCAGGTCTCTGATCTTTGAAAGCCAGGAAGTTCCTCCTGATACCTAACCTCCAGTCCCTCTCTCAAATTCCAAACTGTTTCCTTGAGTCTGCCTTCCTGAGGGAGAATAGCTTGGTCACTCTCTTCTACACAATAAATGCCTTCAGACACTGGCAGCGCCGCGTTATTCAAGCCCCCTCCTCTCCCCACCCCCACCGCTCTGTTCTCTGGGCTGAGAATCCTGGTCCTCTGGGCCCTCTTCCAAATGATTTCCATCACCACTCAGCCGCCTAGGACATGATTAACGGTGGGTGGGGGAGGAGTAGGGACAGGCCAAGCAGGCTATTGATCCACTAGGGACCCCCAGGGTGGGGAAGGAAGGGCAAGGGTTCTGAGGTCACTCTGGTCATCCCTTCACCCTGGAGTGTTCTCTGCAGGGCCCAGATTGGAGACTGCAGGCCTGGGAGCTGGGCCACTGGGTTGGAGCCCAGGCTCCCACAATAAGATTACAGCAGGGAAAGTCTAATTGATTCTGATGGATCTGAGAAGGGGGGTGAATGGAGAGTAGGAAGGAGTGCAAGGAAGGAGGTTAGTGGAAGGGGATCAGGAGAGATGGTCTGGGAAACCCCTTTGCATCAGCACTAACATAATCATGGCGCACCCTGCCCCCCACCTCCAAAGCTCCTCCTCCTCCTGGGAAGCCAGCTACTACTGCCAGCCTCACCCCCAACTCCACAGAGAGGCAGAAAGCTGACCTAAAGCCACAAGACTAGGAATGCAGAGGAGAAAGAAAGGCAGAGACACAGGCAGTCCCCTGACGGGGGGAGAGATGGGGCACAGCCTGAGGGGCAGACAGATTCACAGGTTCTGCCCGTCCCCCTGAGCCTCTTTCTCGGCCCACTTCCAAAGCAGTGTTTCTGCGGTATCATAAGGGGGCATCTGCGAGTGGACCCCCTGACGCTCCCACTCCTTCCTCAGCCTGAAGCCTGCAGATTTCTGAGAATGTGGGCAGAAGCCAGATCATTGGGGCAGGCTGCTTTAGGACACAGAGGACAGGAGGAAGGAAAGGACCTCCAAGAGAAAACTCCAAGCTGGCAGAAGAGGGTGGGGGTGGGGCTGAACAGAACCTCAACAGACCAGAGCCAGGAGAGGAATATGAGTGGGGGAGGGCGGGAGAACTTGGGGGTGGGGGGTGGGAATTAAGTGGGGAGAGAGGGACAAACTGAGAAAACTGGGCTGGAAGATGGTGGGTGGCTCCTCCCTTCTAGAAAGAGCTAGAGAGGGAAAGGAAGGAACACAGAAAGAGGAGAGATGGCACAGGGTACAGTCAGCCACCCAAGGACACCGAGCTGACAAACAAGCCAGACTCGGCCTCATCTAGTGACTGCAGAAGCCAAAGGCCCTGACAAGTCTGCTTCCCAGGCTCAACCCACAGGAGATGAGTTGCTGCTGTGTGGGGGGATCCCCAAGCTCAGATCTCCAGATGGCTAGAGCCACCATGGCCAGGAGCCAGGTTCCCAGGGTCAACGACATGGGACACTTGGCTCCTTAGAAGGACCTAGGACAGGTCCAGAACAGGCTCCTCAATGGTGTGAGGGGGGGTCAGAAGCCCGCCTAGATGTGAGTCTTTTCCCACTCCACAGACGAGAGAAACATGGCACCCCAGTACCCTGGCTGGGTCTAAACATCTGTACCCTTCAGTTCAAAGCTAAGCACCCTCCTTGGGGTCTGCAGACTCCCATCCCCAAATCTGAATGATACAATTTGTATTCCTCCCTACTCTGATCCCAAAACTCCCAATCCCACTCCAGGGTCCCTCGGGCCCAGTTTCTGACACGTTTTGTTCTTGCTCTGCCTAGTAGCTTCAGGGGAGAGTGTGCCCAGCCAGGCTCGAGCAGATCAGAGAGAAAAGTCCTATCTGGCCCTGTGAATAGACGTAGCTGGTACCCAGCACCTCTGGCAGCCTCATCTGTGAAATGGGTATCACCTCCCTTATCTCCTCTCATCTCCCAAAGAGAAAGACTAGCATTCAGATCCTGACCCTGGAACCCACGAGGTAGATGGCACTACGTTCCTATCCTGAGCCACTATTAACCTCTTCTGGAGAGAGGAGATGCGGAGCAGCCCTCCCAGGGCGGCATAAGAAGTGAATTAAATGTAGAAATGCTTGTACTAGCTTGACATACCAAGGCACCCTTAGGTGCCTGGACAAGTATCTTAAGACATGGGATCAACTGGAGAAAATGCCCTGGGCCTGTTCCCCCATAGTCCTTTGTAGCCTGCCAGCTGCACACTGACCACCCAATCCACCAGACAGCACCCACCCCAGGGCCCTTCACCAGAACTCGGTGTCTAGAACACACAGTTCATACCCCAAGCCAGGCATGAACGCAGAGGAAGAGGAGCCAGGTGTCCCAAGAGGACACCAAAATAGTGCTGGCAAGGGATGGGAAAGGGAACAAAGAAGAGGTCAGATGAGATGCATGAAGAGGCTTGGGTCCAAGAAGAGAGGGGGACAAGAGACTGCCTCTCAATCAGAGAACACAGAAATGGCAGCAGGACCAGGAACTCCTGGGACCCCACCCCCACCACAACTGAAGATGAATGGGAGGAAACGGGCCAGGACCAAAGCAGAAAATACTGAAGACAAAGGACAGCAGCAAGCACCTCCAATGAGATCTCACGCCGCCAGAGAGACGTCTGTATTCATCCCACTGTTCTCCACACTCCTGTTTTTAAACCCGTCTAAAACACAGTCTTCCATTTTCAGCACAAAAATGTCGTTGAATTCCTCTTCACCTTTTCAGGAGACCCGAATCTCCACTCTAACTCAGTTCCACACCAGCCTAGGAATTTGCCGGCAAAATCCAGAACTCAGACCTGCCATCCACAGGTCTAAGAAGTTGGACCCCCTGGGGGAAAAGGCCACTTTCCAACCAGACAGCTGTTCCCACCCAACTGTTCCCCAGCTGGGCTGCACCTGGGCCCTCCCACCTGGCTCTGTGCTGCTCCAGACTTCCATCCCCAGGCTTTCTGCCTGTGGGAGGTAGAGTAAGGGTTCTCCAGCTGAGGATGTGGGTGGAAACACAGGGGGAACTGTAGCCACCTGGGGGACATGGAGGAACCCCACTGCTGTTTCCACGCACGAAGGAGGGGAGAAAGATGATAAACCATGTCTGTCCCTCGTGGGCCTTGGATGAGAAGAGCCATGCTGGGCTCACCAAGCAGGGCAGGGTCATGAGGATTTCCCCTAGGAGTTTACAGGAGCTGCCAGGCCCTGTTGAACCCCCAAATGACAGTGATGACATTGTCCTGCCTTTGCCTTCTCCCCAAATCCTACTCCTGCAGCAAGCTGTCCCCTGGTCCCCAGTGGAAGAGCCAGCCTACTGAGGAGGGGGCTCCCAGTGAGGAGAAGAAGCTCTGAATGGGGAGTGGGCTAATCCACGATCACATGGGTGCAGCCTGGCTGTCTCGTGGCTCTTCCCAGACAGGAGCTCACAGCTCCATCGGATGGCGACATATCTCCCAGTGTGTGTCCTATACCGTCCCACTCCCCACTCACCACCCATGAAGGGCCTCAAGAATGCACCACAGGGGCTGGGGAGATGGCTCAGAGGTTAAGAGCCCTGGTTGCTCTTCCAGAGGTCCTGAGTTCAATTCCCAGCAACCACATGGTGGCTCACAACCATCTGTAATGAGATCTGGTGCCCAATTCTGGCATGCAAGCATACATAGAAGGAATGTTGTATACATAATAAATAAATAAATCTTTTTTAAAAAAGAATGCACCACAGAAAACCAATAGAAGGAAAAGAGAAATTGGGGATACACGGAAAAGGCTAGAGAAGTGACCTTCTAGCCAGCCTCACCCTCAAGCCAGCTTCTCTCTGGCAGGCAGGCTCATCCTCCCCTTCGTAGGTGAATGAGCTAGCCTTGAGCTTCTTCAACCCCAGCCAGGAAGCAGCCATGTCACTACCCTTCCAAAGCCCCAGGCCTCCCTGATCCTGATGGGAAAGGGCCGACCCATCCCCCTGGATCACTGGTTAAATGTTTTCATTATCACCCCGACAACAGTGTCCAATTTAGGGGAGCTGGAGGGAGTCGGATGGGTAGAGACTGTAAACCCTGGTGTGTGAAATCCTGAAGAGGCTGAGGAACAGCCTGGAGGCAGCTGTTCTCTCAGTACAGCCCCCATAAGGCTCAGGGCTGATGGGCACAGATAAGACTAGGGATAGAGAGGAATGTCAACCTGAAACAGGAAGACCAGGAAAACACTGAAGAAACCATCACAGTCCGATCTCTGTTCAACTGCAGAGACAGGAAGCTGTTGTCCAAAGCAGAGTGAGACGGTGCTGGGCTGGGGACATGGGGCAAGCCCTGAAAAGCAAGTGTGTGTTCACTCCTCTGGGTGGAAACCATAGTGGGGTCTTCTCGGAGATCGGAGAAGCCCAAGCATAGACACCCAAAGATGCTGACGGGAGTTTGCCTGTGAAAACAGTCCAGCCTGGCAGCGGGATGCAATCAATCCTCCCTTTGTGCTCCTAATTTAAACACTGCACAGAAAACTGGGCTCCAGGCACCTAGGAAGAACTTTCCAGATAAACTATAAAGAACCAAAGCCACCTGGAGGAAGCAGCGTAAGGAGAAGAAAAGCAACAAGATGATTACAATACCCTTGGGAGAAGAAGGAAGAAATCATACCCATGAAACAAGAATGGGGTGCTATTAAATGTGAAGAGTCTTTAGAGAACCTGAAGGTCTTGAGAATGTCAAGGCCCAAAAGCCCCAGCAGAGCCACAACTGAGCCTGTGTCTGCCACATGCTTTGCTCCCAAAAAGCAGGGCTCTCCTAACTTGGACTCGGCGAGACTCTCAGGTCCCAGAGCTAACAAGCAAGAGCTTAGCCACATTTGATGCTAGCAAGGGAATGGAGACCTGGCTGTGAGGAGGGTGTACACAGGTTAGACAGAAAGAAATGAGGGAGCAAAGGTTGGAATTGAAGACCGATGAAGCCTACCAGCCTGGGAAACTTAGACAGGGTCCTGCTGACCCACTAGAGATTGCTCAATTGTTGCCCAAGGCACAGAAGACCTCTATTTTCCAGGTAGGAAAATGACTATTCTCAGAGGTTGGGCTGCTACTCAGCAACTCATGCAAGCAGAGCTGGCTGTCCAATCCACCGTGGGCCAGGCCACTGCCCATGGCCTGGAATGCTGTGCTGCCTGCAGTGTCCTGGGCTGCACTTGGGTTCAGGCCACCAACACTTACCAGCTAGGACGCCTGCATTGGTCTTGCCCTTGGCTTGCCTCTCTCTGCCAAAATGTCATCATCCACCAGCACCAGCAGCTCCCTCCTGGGAGTTGCTGGGATCCATGGTGCTCCAGATTCCCCTCTGCAGCAGGGTGGTAGGGCGACCCCAGGGCCCCGGAAGAGCATATGTCCCAAGGAGACCACAAGGGACTTAAGAGTTGGCCCTGCCTTTGCCCCAGTCACCAAGCAGATATCTATTTTCTATCTAGAACCCATCAGGTAGGCAGGCAAGGGTTACTCCAGCTGGGGTCACCAGGCTGGTCAGGGCAAAGGGAATGACAGCGCCTAGGGGAGGGAGGCCCTGCAGGCTGGGGGAGGGCGGGGAGAAAGGGATCTATGCTCAGGAGGAGAAAAGGGAAGGGGCCTCCTTAGAACTGACATTAAGGATGAAGATGGGACCTGCCTGGTTTCTCCAAGACAGATATTGAGTGACCTGGGAACAGTGCAGAGAGAACAGAGACAGGAGCAGACCGGAGACAGTGACCAAATCAGAGCGAGAAGGCGGGGGGGTGTGTGTGTGTGTGCAATCATACCCACACAGGGACAGCAGTGTCGATGACTTGACATTCTGCCCCACCTACTCGGGGAACTGGAGGACCCTCTCCCCAAAGTACCTAGTCTCTTTCCTCCTGTTAGGAACACTCAGCCTGGTTCAGGGCCCCAGAATCCCTGGACCTTTTCAATACCCATCTCTGCTCACTAACTTACATAAGCTGTTGGGGTTGAGGGGGCACAGGGCCTCCTGAGAAGAGAGGGGACAATGGAGAGGGGGAAAGGGTGTCCCTTTGTCCCTCTACAGGCTTGGGAGCTCAGAGCCACACAAAGACCTTTACAAAGGGCCTTTGGCTCTCAGAAGGGGAGATAAATGGAGAAGGAAGGGAGGGGACAAGAGAGACCCCAGAGCTGGAAATGCTCCTCTGTGGGTATGGGAAGCAAGATGGAGGTTGTTCTCACAGTCCCACACATCAGCCACAGAACTCAGGGGGAGGGGGTACAGGGAGGGTTCTGGGAGGGGGGCTTATGCCCCCATGGAAGGAGGGGAGAAAACTGGGGTCTGGAGTCCCCACCCACCCGCTGGAGGCAACTGAAGGAGAGATCATCGTGCAAAGTGGGCATAGACATAACCCCGCACTATGACCAAAGAAGGTGGTAGCCACAGGCACCTTCTCGGACCCCTTCCTCTTGCACCTGGCTGGAGCAGGGGTTGGAGCTGAGAAGGTGCCAGGCTGGGGATTCCCAGAGAAATTCCCAAGGGGAAGTACTGCTGACTAATCAGACAAGATCTTGACCTCTTACAACCAGAGGACACCCTCCCAAGGCCCAGGCAGAAGGACTACCCAGCTCAGCACAGAGCCTCCGGTGAGCCCAGATTAGCACAGGATAGTCATGGCTGTGTCTAACCCTCGGCAGGGTGACTGAAAAGACTGTTTATTTATTTAATCAGGGGTGTCACTGTTCTTGAGAGGTGGTCAGAGAACAACCAGCAGGAACTGGTTGGCTCTCCCCACCACGTGGATCCCAGGGCCTGAACTCAGGTTGTCAGTGCCTTCGTCTCTGAGCCACCTCCCTGGCCTGAAAAGGCTGTTTGCAAAGGCATCGGTTGTCATCATTGCTAGTAAACTGCCCACCTGCCCCGTCAGAGACCCTAAGCATAGGCTTCTCCACATAAGTAGACCCACTCTCTTTTAGCGGGACTTCATGCAGATGCATGGAGAGGTCAACCAGTTGTCCCAGAACGGCCTTCCAGATTCAGAAGGAGCCTGAGTCTAACTGAACACCTGCAGTACGCTGGAAACCACGTGTCTCTCCACTCCCAACTCCTCACCAATCATGCAAGGCCTGTGTGCTGGATCTGATTTCCTAGACTTGGAGCAAAGGCTCCGGGCTCCACCATCTCACACCTGCCACCTAATCAGTGTGGCCCCTGGACACAAGCAATTTCACCATTAGCCCTCCCTCATTTTGTATCCAGGCTGTCATGAGCTTATCTGTCCCCATGCTTCACCTGAGGCCGGACACCACCACCCCCCATCCCAGAGAGAAGCTTCCAGGCCAGCATCGCCAGCTGGCCTCAGCACTCCAGTCTGCAGACTACAGAGAGTGACAAGAGAGCGAGAGAAGATGCCAGGCAGGGCACAGGCACAGACAGTGCCACTTGCCCCCCTGTCCCAGAGCTTGGCATGAATAGTGAAGCCGGCTTTTCCCAAAAGCCTGGTGTGGTTGGGCTCCATCCTCCCTATTTCCCAACTGAGGTGAAGCTCAGAGACATGGAGACATTCTGCCCAGCGCACCTAGCTAGGAAGTGGTAAGAAGTGATTCACCCAGCCAGTCTTTTATCCTCAGGTGCCTATCCTCAGAAGCAACGAGCTTCCTGTCTAAGCCTCTGGAAGCAGGCTGCCCTCACACCCGCGGGAAGGAATTTTTTAGGAAACAAGAGAACCACAGAGAAACCGCCCCCTGCTGTGGCTCCATTAAAAGGCAAAGGAATAAAGGAGACCTGCTTAGCATAGTGAGTGGCTGGGGGTCAGGAGGCCGTCTGGGTGCCTCCCGTGTCTCAATGCAGTCTGCCAACGGCTGTGGTGGGAGCCGAGGGGGCAGCAGAGGAGGGGGACAGTCTGGCCTGGCTGGGGCTGAGCCGACCGCCCACAGATGGCCTCAGCTTGGTGCCCAGAAACATTTGTTTTTGCTCCAACTTCATTCGTCTAATGCTGGTACAGCTTGGCAACCGCCAGGCACTCCTACCCCACACTCCAGCCAGCGCAGACAACGGTCAAGGTGAAAGTCAAGGGTCAAGTCCAATTGCCCATCCCACCACCTGCCCAGCATGAACTTTGGAGTGGGACGAGGAAAGGGGGCTAGTAGATTGGCCATTTCTAAATGCCACACCTGGGACTCTCCCTGGCCCAGTGCACTGTGCCTCAGTTTCTCCCTCAGCACTGAGGCACTCAAGCCAAAAGGCAGAATGTCGGGGCGTTGTGGGGGGAGGTCAGGAAAGGTATCAGAAGCCTGAGAGAATTAACCCTGTGCTATGAGTATCTAATTCAAGGGGTAGCAAAAGTCACAACCTGGCAGTGAGAAGCCAGAAGGCCTAGAATGGACAGTTACCGCCTGCATACACTGTCATCTCCTCTAGATGCTTGGGGTCATCCCCCATTGCTCCCCAGGCTGTCTCACACGCACCAAAGACCCCAGTCTTCTCTGTGTCCTGCAAAAGCAGCTGGAAATGAGGCCTCGATTCCTGCTGAAATCCACCATACTGTTTGCAAAGACCAAGCATCCCAAGGGTGCATCCCAAGATGGTAGGGAGCGGGAGAGGATTGTGCTAAAGCACTGTGGACCTCTCTGAGGGGCAGCTGTGCCCCATAGACTCCACAAGCCTTGCTGAACTCTCCTCCGAGCCAATAAGCCTGGCCCTTCCTCCTGCACCACCTCCACTCACTCTCTCGGGTCAGACTTGTAGCAGTAAGCGACTGAGCCTTCCCACTCCTTCTGCCCCAGCAGGCAGACCTCTGGCAAGGTTCTCATACTTCTGACCCTCACACTTCTGCTGCATCTTATTTCCTGGAGGATCAGACAAATGCTGTTACTCAATAGCAATAGCGACGATGATGATGACCACAAAGACAGCTGTCCTTCATCACACGTTGTCAATATGCCATACGCTGTACTAAACACTCTAGGGCAGTGGGGGAAACTGAGGCACGAAAAGGTTACACTAAATACCTATCCATACACAGTTTGCTATAAAGTCCACGCTAGACTCACTGTCATTCACAAACCTGTGGGGAAGCTGCCACCCTACACAGTCTCCTCTATAGGAGAAAAGCCACCCGCCCTTGCAAAACACAGCAAGGGACAGAGTTGAAGCACAGAAGCTGGCCATGACATAGAAGGGAGAGGAAGGGCTCCCAGGTTAGGAGCGGGCCAGGGTGTGGGGCCAGAGGCAGCAAGAGAAAGGAGATATGGCCAGAGGGATCTTCCCTACCCACTTACCCTCTGTACCTCTGGCCATAAACGACCAGCTCCCCGACTCCCAACCTGCCAGGAACATGTCAGGGGCACGGCCAGTAGGGCGAAGCAGTGCCCAGTCCAGGATTTCTACACTCAGACTGCCACGGACCCCAGGTCCTGCCATCCCTACACCTACCCACTCCACCATTTCCCGTCCTTCAACTCTGCAAGGGCAAGACCCACATGCCTGACCCAGGTCTCAGGGTTCCAACAAAGCCAGGCCTGTCCCCTGGGAGTGACGCCTGGGCTGGGCAGCAGGTGAACAGAGCCAAAAGGACAAGGCAGGGAGCCAGACATATTAGATGAGTTCTTGGCGCAACAACCTACCCCACCTGGCCCACGTTCTTGGAGTCGGGGTGTGTGTAGGGGGGTTATAATAGAGGTGAAGTCAGGAAGAAGGAGAGATAGGTACTGTCCTTCCCAGAGGTTCACGAAGGAGGAGGAACTCCTGGCTAACACTGTACCCCACCCCTAAATACACATAACACACAAACTCCTACGTGGTCCTGCCACATGAGAATGACTGGTCAACAAGTTTCAGTCACCCCATGCCCCACCCTCCATGAATCCTCTACCCTGTGCCTTGAATAGATTAAAAACGTAGAGTCCACAACCTCCACCCCCACCTCCAAGGCCTCCTTACGCCTCACAGGAGTCTCAAGGCCAAACCCTTTAACTCTGCATTCAAACCCCTTCCTACCAGGCCATTTTCCCACCTTCTAACCCTTCCTCTCCCCCCTCTTTCCTACTCAGTCCTACTGAACTGCCCGTGCTTCCCTTCGGTGTCAGTGAATGCCTACTGTCTCTGAAGATCCCATTTGAAATGTAACCTCCTCTGTGAGGCTTTCTAGACAACCTCAGGCAGGACAGATGTGGAAGGACAGCACATCTGGCTGGAAGGCGAGTCTCACTGGGCCACTGCCCCCAGAAACGAACTAACGTTACTACCCTTGGAGCTGGCTGTGAGCTCAGGAGCAAGTCTCCTTTTATGAGAGTTCTAGCGAAGGAAAATGTTTACTGAGTGAAGAGATAAGTCCCAGTAGATCAAAGACCCTAATGAAAGTCCTGAAACTCTAAGACTATAGGGGAAAGGGGAGGAGAAACACTTCAAGATACAGGTGTAGGCAAGAATTTTCCGAGGAGGGCTTCAATCACATGGGAGATTGTGCCAACAACTGACAAATGGGGCCTCGTAAAATTAAAAAGTCTCTGGGCAGTAAAGAAAACAACCAGGGGAGGAGGCAGCCTTCAGAATGGGAGAGAATCCTTGCTAGCTATGTATCAGACAGAAGATTAATATCTAGAATATACAAAGAACTCAAAGGACTAAATAGAGAGGCTGGGGAGGCGGCTCAGTTGGCAAAGCGCCTGCCACACAAACATTGGAACTTGAGTTCATAACCCCAGGAGCCACATAAAAACCAGGTTGTAGAGGTACCATCCCAGCATCGAGGGCAGGGAGCGAGGGAGCAGAAGGGGTAGGGGTAGGAGGGAGCAAATCCCTGGAGCTCACTGGCCAGCCAGCCTAGCCTTACCAGTAAGTGAGCTTCAGACTCAGTGAGAAGACTCAGCCTCAAAACTCAGTGTAGATGGTTTGGAGACATAGTTCATTGGGTAATGTACTGCCAGCCAAGGCTGGTATCTTGAAGTTCCATCCCCAGGACCAATATGGTAGAAGGAGAAAACTGACTCCTTTAAGCTAGCCTCTGACCTCAAATATGTGCTGTGGTGCGCGCGCGCGCGCACACACACACACACACACACACACACACACACCACAAACCACATAAATAAATAATAACCACAAGACTTTAAAAAAATCAGGGTGTGGGGGCTAATAAAATGGCTCAGTGGTTAAGATGCTTACTGCGCATGGCTGAGTACCACTGTGGATCCCTAAAATCCCACATAAGATGCCGAGTGCACATGGCAGTTCACCTATAACTCCAGTCTCAAAAGGCAGAGACAGGATCCCTAAGCAAGCTGGCTAAGGAGACTAGCCATGCAGATGAGTTCTGGGTTCAACTGAATGACCCTGTACCAATGAATAAGGTGGAAGACCAATCCAGGATGATTACTAACATCAACCTTGGGCCTCTACATATACACTCACGTGCCTACACACACGCAAGCATAAGCACACACATATACAACATACGTACAGAAAAAAAACCTGGAAAAAAAAACTTGTAAAATAAAAGATTGAAAATGGTTAAGGAAGCCACCTGATATTGGTCTCTGACCTCTACCTACACAAGCATACTCTCAGACACATGTGTACACAGCCACACAAACACATACATACACCACACAGAATAAATAAATAATCAAATAACCCAATTAACAAATGGGCTTATGAAATAAGCAGACAGTTCTCAAGAGAGGAAACACAAATAAGCACTTGGGAATTAATGTCCACTCCCACTAGCCATCAGAGAAATGTAAATTAAAACTACTGTGTGAGAGCCAAGAGCGACGTGACCAAGCACGCCTTTAATTCCAGCACTCAGGAGGCAGAGCTCTGTGAGCTCAAGGCCAGCCTGGTCTACAGTCGAGTTCCAGGCTAGCCAAAGCTACACAATGAGACCCTGTCTCAACAACAAAATACCACATTAAAGGGCTGGAGAAATGGATCAGGGGTTAAAAGCACTGGCTGCTCTTTCAGAAGACCAAGTTCGGTCCCTAACACCCACGCGGTGGCTCATAACCACCTGCAACTCCAGTTCCATGCGTTCCTACACCCTCTTCTGGCTTCCCCAGGCTCTGCACACACATGGTACTGGCATACATACAGCCGAAACACTTGCACACATAAACTAAAAATAAATAAATATGTTTAAAAGAGAAAATATACTGCAATTTTGATCTCATTCCAGTCAGAATGACAGTCATTAAGAACAGAAAAAAATAAAAGGTTAGGATGCAGACAAAAGGGAGCTTCTACATGCCCTTATGGAAGTCAGTACGGAGGATTCTCAAACACTAACACTAGATCCTCCATCTGGCTCAGCTATAGCCCTCCCGGGTATTTATCAAAAGGATTCTACTATCACACGTCATAAAGGCACCATTGTTTACTGCAGCACTTTTCACAACAGCTAAATTAAGGAACCAACCTAGAATCCCATTAATAGAGGAATGGATAAAGAAAATGCAGCTCCTGGCTGGGGATGGAACCCAGTATTAGAGTGCTTGCCTAGCATGCCAAAAGTCCTGGACTTCATCCCCAGCATCACATAAAACTGTGCTTGAAATCCCAGCAATTGGAAGTTTAAAGTCACCCTCAGCCACGTTGTGAGTACGAAGACAACCTGAGCTATATATATGAGACCTTGTAATTGCTGGGTGGTGGTAACACATGCCTTTAATCCCAACACTCTGGGAGGCAGAGGTAGGTGGATCTCTGTGAGTTCAAGACCAGTCTGGTCTCCTGAGTAGTTCCAGGATGCCAGGACTACACAAAGAAACCCGGTCTCAAAAAATTAGAAAAAGAAAGAAAGGAAGGAGAAAGAGGGAGAGGGAGAGAGGGAGAGAGAGAAGGAAGGAAGGAAGGAAGGAAGGAAGGAAGGAAGGAAGGAAGGAAGGAAGGAAGGAAGAGGAAAATACGGGGGCGGGAGCTAGAGGTTTGTGGTTCCTATCACCCACATGGTGCCTCTCAACCATCTGTAACTCCAGTTCCGGGAAATCGGACACTATTTTAACCTCCACAGGCACCAGGCACACAGGTAGTCCACCTACAAACATGAAGGTAAAACACTCAACATGTAAAATAAAATAATCTTTACAAAAAGAAGAGGAAGAAAAGAAGATGCAGTTTATGGGCTGACAGATGCGCCAACAAGTGTTGACACACAAGCCTGACAACTCCGGCTGGCTATCTGGAAGCCACACGAACTGAAAGGCAAGAACGCACTCTGCAAAGTTGACCTCTGGTTTCCACTGCTGGTGTGCTCCCACAGCCAGATACATTAATAATAAATAAAACTTTAAAAAGTCTAAACTGTGTGTGTGTTATATACATGCTCATGTGTTTGTATGTGTGTACATGGTAGGGACTGAGCACATATGTGGAGGCCAGAAGCAATGTCAGGTGTCTCACATGTTTGTGGTGTATGTGCACACGTATGTGCAGCTATACTCAGGGAGGTCAGACAAGGATGCTAGATTCTTGCTCTATTTCTCTCCAGCTTGTTTCTTTGACATAAAATTTCTCTCACTAAACCTGGAGCTAAACTAGTGGCCAACAAGTCTCACCAATTTTCTTGTCTCTGCTCCCTATGACAGTGGAGTTACAGTGTGTGTGTGTGTGTATGTGTGTGTGTGTGTGTGTGTACTACAGTGTGTATGTATGTGTGTTACAGTGTGTATGTATGTTACAGTATGTGTGTTACAGTGTGTTACAATGTGTGTTACAGTGTGTGTGTGTGTGTATGTTATAGTGTGTGTGTGCACTACTGTGTGTATGTATATGTTACAGTGTGTGTGTAACAGTATGTGTTACAATGTGTGTTACAGTGTGTGTGTAACAGTGTGTGTTACAATGTGTGTTACAGTGTGTGTGTAATAGTGTGTGTGTGGCTTTGCTAGAATATGAATTCAGATCCTCATGCTTATATAGCAAGTGCTCTTACCCACTGGGCCATCCCACCAGCCCCCACCTTATTTTCTGAGACAGGGTCTTTCACTAACCATGGAGCGCATTGATTCAGCAAAACTATCCAGCCAATATGCATCCATGATCCTTCTGTCTCAGCCTCCCCAGCACTGGGATTACAGGCACACTTACCACGTCTGGTTTTTCACCTGGGTACTAGGAATTTGAATTCAGTTTGTCATCTTGCCCAGCAAGCACTTTATCAACTGACTTGTCTCCCCAGCTCCTAAAAACACCATTCTAAACACCCCCAAGTCCCAACAGGATGAACTATGGCAATTAAAAATCTAACATTTAGCCGGACACAGTGGTGTATGTTTTTCATCCCAGGACCCAGCTGGCAGGTCAGGCAGATCTCTGTGAATTCAAGGCCTTCCTGGTCTATCTATATAACAAGTTACAGGCTAGCCAGAGCTACATAGTAAGACCCTGTCTCAACTTAAAAAGGGGTGGCGGAGGGGAGAAGAAAGAAAAGAAACCGTCTATCTCACAAGTTCTACTACCCTAGCACATGTGGGCTGAGACTCTCAATAAAGCAGCGGGAACGCACACAGTGCTTGAAGCGGGCAGGTGGGTGGGAGTAGGGAACTAGGTGACTGCAGGACAAAGAGTGGACATGCAAAAGAGAAGATGGGTGAACAGAGAAAAAAGACAGGAGGAAGGGTTGGAGGCTTAAAAGGAGAGTAGGCTCATGAGCATTGAGAGGCTCCTGGGTGCAGAACCAGCACGGCACCCAGGGACTTCAATTGCACCTGAAGACTCTGGAAGATCACGCCTGTGGCTCCTCCAGGCCACTCTTGACCCACCTGGCTTCAGCCATGTCAAGATGAGCAGGGTGACATGGGAGTGAATAGGGACATGCGGAAGTTTCTGCAAAGGGTGCTGGCAGCAATGCCTGGAGCGTCTGTGCAAGGGCGAACGTTTCCAATGAAGCCAGGAGACACCTCCAGTCTCCCATGACTGCCACCCACTGCCAGCCCTCGCTGGTTGCCAGATCACATTTCCCGTCTCAGTGGTTTCAAACCTGGCAAAGTTCTATCAGCTTACTTCATTCAACCCTGCACGTGCTTCTGTTGACCTTCAACCTGACCTTGATCCCCTTGATCAAACCCTGGCTCCTATCCTCACCCATGCACCTTCCACTAAGCACCCAAAGAACTCAATCCTGGGTGGAGTCCAAGTTTGAGGGGGAGCTCAAATAAAGATAGCCCTTCCCAATCCTGTCCACATGGGTGTGGATTTCCATTCGGGTTCTCTCTCCTTCCATGGGATTCTCTGCCTTACCTCATCTCACCATGCATCCCTCCATCCACTGAGCCACCCTTACTGAGCATTCATGTGCTAAGGTCCTTTGTTAAGCTCCTTGGTCACCAAGTTCACTGAAACTTAGCCTTTATCTGAGACCCTTGCATACAGGCTTACCGTGAGACTGTCTTCTGAACAAACATTCCCAGAGGGGCCCACCAACTCTCCCATTCCTGGCCAGAAAGGAACATGGGATTGGGGCAAAGAAGATGGCTTAGTTGACAAAGCACCTGCCATACAGGCATGAGGACCTGAAATTCAGACCTGAGTTCTGAGTTCAGAAACCACATAAAATTCTGGCATGGGTAGCGTGCTTCTTTAAACCCCAACAAGGAAGGAGTGGGTGGAGACAGGTGGATCCCTGGAGCTCATTAGCCAGACAGACCAACCAAATCAGTGAGCTTCACATTCAGTGAGATCCTGTTTCAGGAAATAAGATGGAGATTAATCAAGGAAAACCACCTGATACTAACCCCTCTGGCCTCTACATACATGCAGGTCACACACACACGAGAGAGAGAGAGAGAGAGAGAGAGAGAGAGAGAGAGAGGGAGGGAGAGAGAGAGAGAGAGAGAGAGAGAGAGAGAGAGAGAGAGAAACATACAGAGAGAAACAGAGAGAGAGAAACAGAGAGACAGAGAAAGAGAAACAAAGACAGACAGAGAGAGAGAGACATACCCAGAGGTACACAGATATACAAGAGTGGGCCTCATCTATTTTACTGTCTGCGATAGGGCTCCAAACACTGGGGCTGTTCAGGATAAGACAGCTAACCAGTCAGAAGCATCAGGTCTCGGGTCTCTGAAAACAAAGAAATCAGAGCTGGGATACTAAAAAGGGGGAGGACTCTGAGTATCAGCCACCTCCTGAGTAGATGGAAACCTCTACTCTCCTATGTTCCCCTGAGGGCTGCCTTAGCTTGCCTGCCCTTGGCACCACACTCTGCCAGGGGACATTGGCAAGTTCATACAGCAAGCAAGGAGGCAATAGCTGGCTTCTTGCCCATCTGGAGAAAGAGAAGGAATGAGGCCCCACCCTCAGCCTCATACCCGCCTGTTCTGCCAGGGACTGGGCCTGCCCAAGACAGAACATAACAGTGAGGAGGAGGTAGTCAGCTGAGTGCCACCTACCCTACCACAGTGTCGGTCTCTAGTTCTTTGTCTTCCTTTCCCTCCCGAAGTCCTAGGCTGAGGCTACAGAGAGTTGCATAGGACTGGCATAGTTACTGTAAAGGTAAAACCCTAGTGTGCCAGAGAGTCTGTTCTCCCTCCTCAGGATATCACTAATGCTGCTGACAAAATACCTGACATGCTTCATTCATAGAAAGAGCCCCCTGATTCTTGATGGGTCTTCCTACAACCATCAACATGGAATCATACACAACAGACATTCAAACATATGATCCCCAAAAGCCACATATGAAAATAATCACGGAGAAGTTAGTCACAAGAGCCTCTGATGCCTGCCAATTAAGGAATGATACATCAATTGGGTGTCTTCACATGGTGGAACACCACCCAGCCAAGAGAAGGCACAAGCTACAACAATGTACAAGCATAGGAATAAACTCACAGCCATCGTGTGGATTATAAATCAGGCACAAAAATCCACACTCCATCCTATTTGTGAGAAATCCTATACCAGGTCAGTCTATGCTGTCTGAAGGCAAGATAGTGAACATCCCTTTGAGGAGAAATCAATGAATGGTAGGAGGCAGGAAGGAGAGCGTCGGTGAGCTGGGCTGAAAAACTCAATTTCTATTCTCCTCCCCCCCCCCCCAAACTGGTGATCGAACCCAGGACCTTCTATATTTAGACAAGTCCTCTATGACCGAGCTATATCCCCAGATAACCCTCCCCCCTTCTGGAAACAGGACCCCACTATATAGCCCAGTCTGTCCCTTCCTTCACTCACAGTTCTCCTGCCTCAGCCCCAAGAACAGTTGGAATCACAGGCATGCCAAAGGCTCTGTTCCTTAACTCTGCGTGGGGGGCACCAAGATACAAACACCTGAGTTAGCAGGGAGCCTGTACAGACTTCTGGGAAATACTCTAACTGAACTGGGGTGTGCTGCGCCTCATACGCCACCCTATCTGTGAGCCGAGGAGTCATTCTGCTATGCTATTCTACTCTACACTCTGTGCCCCAATCCTATGCAGCCTCGGCCTTGCCCTGCCTTCATCACCATCTCCTTTCCAGATCAGAGGCTCACAGGGAGCCAGAGTAGCTACAGAAAGTCTCGAAACTTTTGTGGGAAGGCCCCCACCGCCGTCCATCCCAGGACCTTTGGGCACGGTGCTCCTTCCCCTGGACCTTCTCCCTTCCCTTCCTCTGCCCCAGCCCCAGCGGAAGCCCTACTTCCTCCATCTGCCAGTCACTCCACTGCCATCACATGACAGGCTGACCTGCCTTTCCACCACCACCACCCCTGCACTCCTAGTGCAGTGGCCAGGGAAGGACCATTTGTTTGAGTCCTCATGTCGGTCCTCTTCATCTCTCCCACCCAATGGACGGTCCCCTGGGGCAAGAGCAAGTGTCCTCTGCTTTCTGCCTTGTCCCCACCCCCACCCCCAGCCCCCCCACATCCCCCTCCCCCCCGCTCCTCACCTGATGTCACCTGTTCAAAACTACTTGAAACACCATGGAGCAAACGAACAGCCAGGCTCCTCCTATCTTGCAGGGGATAAAAAGCAAAATTGCGTGGGGGGAGGGGGGGCAAAACTCCTACCTCTCTGGGGCCAGGACACCTGAGTGAGACAACGCGGTGGCTCTGGCATGCATGTGAGGCGTGACATTAGGGAAGTCACTTCCCTCCTCTGAGCCTTGGGGTGCTTATTTGTGGAACACAAAGCAGGTGGAGCAGAGCCAGGGTAAATTTGGAGAGACACACGACGGTGTTTGTGTGTGCAGCAGCTGTGTGGGCATGCGTGCGCGCCTCCTGAACAAGAGCATCCACAGCTTCCGTCACCTACTCAGCAGGAGCTGTGGCCACTAAGGTTCAGAACCATGAATTAAGGTCTTGTTTAGCTCTGGAGCTCTAGAATTCTAGTAAACTAGAAGAAAAGAAAGCAGGCTAAGCACAGGACTGAGCACCGGATTAAGCAGAGAACTGGCCGTCCTATAGGATCTCGCAACAAGGGTGACTGCAGGACTGCTAACCTACGGGTACTCCAGGCTGGGAGAAGCAGAGGCCAGAGGAGTAGTCCCAAAGGACGGCCTTAGGAGGGAGGAATCAGCCTGACATCTCCTTCTGCAGCTCCCGTCACCATCAGACAAGCACCCACTTGTCTTGGATACGGCACAGAGTGAGGAGGTGAGGTTGGCACCTAGAGATGCCCGCCAGGCCCTTTGGCGCCCAGGTCAGAGAAGCTTGGCGGGAACACTCAGGAGGGATGCCAGTTCCTCGTCAGGCCCCCATAGGAGCCTCAGGAGGGCTCAACATGTACGAACTGTGAGGGCCAAAGAAGCCAGCGGAGGGCCATGAGACGGTTCAGCTGGCAAAGGCACCTGCTGCTGAGCTTGATGCCACGAGTCTGATCCTGGGGACCCACATGATCGAAGAGACGGGACTTCCACGGGTTGTTCTCTGACTTTCACATATGTACCATGGCATGTGAACATAGCACACACAAAAAATAAATTTTTTAAATTAATAATTTAAAAAAAGTCAGCTGAGGGGTATAGGACCCAAGCTCAAGATAGTGCAGAGCCAGAGCAGACAGCACCCTCCAAACAGGGAGGAGGGGCAGGTCTCAGATTCAGGCCTGCCAGTGTAGTGAGGGCTGCAGAAAGAGTGGGTGGGGGTAGGGAGACGGGGCACCTCAGCAGAGTGAGAGACCGGGGTGCCACCGTGGGCCAAGGGGGCTCATGAGCAGAACAGCAAAGCTGAGAAGGGAGTCAGAGACATGAGCCCAGGCTGCCTCAGGGCAAGAAGTTGGCCCATGGGATGGGCCAGGCAGGAATGGCGGCTGGCACGTGTCTGTGGCAGTAGGAGGGCCCTGGCTGCCAGCCCAGATGCGTGGTAGCTTCTGAGCTGGGTTCCTGTGAGGGTGAAAGCCCAAGAGATGTTTATCCAGAACAAGAACGTGAGTATCACACCTCCACCAGCAAGGGCCCCGGAGATAGGCACCGGCTGCTTTTTCCTGGGCTGCATGGTCTCCTGAGAGTTACCTGTGAATGGGGTCCTGGCTAAGAAAGAGAGCTGTCTGCCCAGGAGCCCCTGATTGAGCCAGGACCTGGGCACTTGGCTGAGATGGAGCCTTATCCGTGCAGATAAGGAAGGGAATGAGTCACAGCAAGCTCTCCCAAGAGGCCACTGGAAAACCAGCTCATCCAAATGCAGACAGACACTTGTCCCCTAATACAGACATCCCTGTTCCTGTCGCCGTCACACAGGGCACATGCAAAAGCAAAATCCCTCCCTCCTCCTTCCCTGAGTCACCAGCCTCCAGTGCCCCTGCTTCTTCTCCCGGATCTCAGCCCCAATTACCCATCCCTGCCCACCCTCACATGCCCAATGGGCATTCCGCACCTAAGCCTACGGGAAGAAAGAAAGAGAAGGGTTGGGGACCTGTCTGAAAAGCAGCAGGCAAAACAAGGAAGTGGATGGTCTCAGCCAACCAGGGGAGGTAAGAGCAACAGTATGCCCTGGAGTGTGAGATGCCTCCCAGGGCTCTCCAATTCCCAAACCCCAGGGAGCACCTCAGACCTACCCCCTAAAGAAAAGCCCAGAATTTGAGATAGAAAGGACCACTGTCTCACCTCCCCTGGACATCTTGCATGACAGGAGTGGGAAGCTCTGAGCCAAGGGTGGCTGGGTGGGTGTGTGGGAAAGTTATCCTAATGACTCTGGAGGGACCTGCCATTTAAGAGCTCAATCATGTCACCCCAGTTCTCTGCCCTGCCACATCAGTACTGTGGGATGCCCAATTCATACTCCCAGGTTCCCTAAGTCTTCTCTTCCGCCCCCCCTCCGCCGCCACCAGGGCACCAGTCACTTGGGGATACAGATGACAGTTCCATTCCCAAACCTGTCCCTCATCATGCCCAGTAACTGCCTACTGCCTTGCGGGATAGAGTACTTTATTTACAAGTTCTCAACCCTGTACCTGTGGCTGTGGCATAAAACCACGAATAGGCTCTCGTCTGTGCCCCAGAGGGACAGCCAATCACGTGCAGAGGGGCCTCCTAGGCACTAGACACACTCTTGCAAACGTGTCCATAAGTACACACAGGCACACTGGCCTCTCTGCTGTCCATAAGGAGGGACTGAAATGTGGGTGCAGGATGCATTTGGAGTAAACCCCGACTCTGCTGGCCTCCCTTGAAAAAAGAACTGTAGGACCCCAGTCTCAGCTGGAGCATAGCTCAGCAGACAATCCCATGAGGTTGCTCCTCCTGCCCCCTTGGAGAAGGAGGTTGCCGGGGCTGGAGTAGAGTTGGCCAGTCCCTACTAATACAAAGCACTTTCTTTCTCCCGGAGAAAAGGCTACGCAAAGCCTGCTCGCCCACATCAACCACCTGCTGGTCATCACTATTTTGTCTCTGGTCATATCCCACATCCAGGTTCCAAGACTCAGTCAGACAAGATGTAGGAGGGAGGGGAAAGGGGATGAAGAGCTAATGCACCCTCCTCGTGCCACCCCGCCCTCGACCCCCGCAGCCATGGCCTCCCTGCCACTGCCTCCGCCTCACCCACCTCCTCATACCCTGCTGCGGACCGAGCTGGCTCTGAAGAGATAAAGACAACCACCACTCTGCCTCCCCACCCAAGCTAAGGGATGTTAACCTTCCCCTCCTTGACCCAGCACCTTCTGATGGTTCCAAATTCTCACCTGAACTAATTACTAATTGTCTGTTCTCTCTCTCTTTCTCTCTCTCTCTCTCTCTCTCTCTCTCTCTCTCTCTCTCTTTCTCTCTCTCTCTTTCTCCCTTCACACCCCCCCCCATATCTGTTGCCTCCCCCTCTCTGCCACTTTCTCTTTCCTCTTTCTTTTTGTTTGTTTTTGCTTTTTGTTTTAGGTTTGATTCGGGTTCAGGTTGTTTGTGAAACGATCTCACTGTGCTGACCCTGGATTATTACCTTCCCGCCTCAATCTCGGTAGTGCCTGATCACAAACCTGCCCCCAACGTCTCACAGGTACGTACCTTTCTAAAGCACCCTAAGCTCAAGGACACCAGAAGCCCAGGTGTGACCTCCACGGAACTGGCCCTCCCACGTTCCAACCCACACCTTCCCAGATTCCTTACTGTCCCAAGTGGACTGGGCTCTACAGCGCCCGCTACCCACACCCAGCCCGCAGCACCCTACCTGAAGTAGCAGCCGCCTCCTCTGGGCTCGCACCTCACCCCCGGGCTCACAGCGCTCGGGCCGCTCAGGGCCCGGCGGAGTCCCGGGGGGCTGCGGGCCGCAGGGGGGCGCGGGCTCGAGTGCCTCGCAGCACACCAGGCTCACGGTGCAGCCCATCCGGCCCGGTGCCCGGCGGGCCCGGGGCGGGGAAGCGGACTTCCCGCGAGCCTGTCCGCCCCCAGCCCTAGCGACCTCTTGGCCCCGGGCGTCTGCGACGTGGGGAAGGAGGGTGACGCCCCCGGCCCGCCCCGTCGGAGTCCGCCTCCGCCTCCGCCGCGACTCTGTCAGGCAGTGGGAGTGCGGGGGCCCTGCGAGGGGCGGCGACAGGGACGCAGGAGGCAGACGGTGGGGAGGGGACCGAAGGCACCGGAACGCGGGAGGGGCAGCAGCGTGGTCCCTGGGACAGGCTGAACTAGCAGTGCAAGAAAGAGAGCGACGGCGTGACCAGCAAGCAACTAAGAGACTGACAACAGAAAAGGGATCTGTAGGGGACAGAGACGGCGACAGGGAGGACGGGTGTGGGGAACAGAGTTCTGCACCAGGAAGAAAGGCGGGACGTGGAGCAGAGAACAGCAGGCTTGAGGATCGCTGTGTCCTGCTTACAGGTAGTTCGTCTACCTGTAACAGTAGTTCTAGAAGTCCCTAACCCTCGGTTCCCAGTTACCAGGACCAGCCCCCAGGCCAGTCTAGTCTAGAAAAATGATGACCCCAACATCAGGAAGCTGAGAGAGGTCAGCGAAGAGAGGCCACCCTACGAGAGCAGCCCACCTGGCGCTTCACCCGGAGTTTCACTTCCGTCCCTGGTGAGTGGACACTAGGACTGTGAGGAAGGCACCCAACACTGACAAGGATGGCGCAGCTGGCTGGGGTAGAGGGGAGTGAAGATACTTGGTGATCGTTTGTCCTCTCTCCACCTGTGCCACCTCCAGTCCAGTGACAGGAACGCGTTCACTAGCGCCTCAGTCAGCCTCTTTCCGCCATCTGCTGGCAGCAAGACAGAAAGACAGGCGCAGGTGCCCGGGGAAAGAAGGCCCCTGTCGGTTTTGTTTGCTAACTGCCCCTATGCCAGATCAGCTTGCGGGAGCCACCCATTCTGCCTCGGTGGTGCCTTAATCTTTTTCTACTACTTCTCCCTGGCCAGGGTTGGTCCAGCCCTCTCCAGGCAGGGCCTGAGTCACTCCCCAGGCAGGAGAACTGGGAAGGACTGTGCAAGCCCACAGTCACAAGGGACATACCCAGGTTGCAGAACCCTGATGCCCACACCCCAACCAGGCAGGCTTTTCCCAGGTGAGCACGGGGAGACCCTGGGTTTGGGGATGGGTTAGAGAAATCCTGAAGGTCTGTGGAGAACTTCTGTCTAATTCTTGGTCTACAGATGAGGAAACTGGGGCCTGGGAAAGAGTGAACTGTTGGAAGACAGCGAGTAACTAGACCAGGGTGGCCCTGCATCCTCCAACTCCCATCCCGGGGCCCTGCTGTCCCATCCTCTCTTTTCTTCTTTCTCCTTTTCATCCACTGCCGTAGGCTGCTACCTCACCCACAAATTCCTTTGCTGCTGCCTGGGAGGCTGGACACCTGGGCTTTCGTCCTGGGCCTGACTTTGATACCAGAATCTCAGCTAAGCTCATCATCCCTCAAGGGCAACAGTGTCCCTTGCTGAGTCCCAGGACCAGTTGGAGGCAGAAGGAGAGTCCCCCGAGAGAGGATGGTGGGGGTAAACCCAGGTGCTGCACTCCTCACACCCAACATCGGGTTCAGTCCTAACCCTGCACCTCTACTTCTGCCTGCTTTCCCCAGGAAACACACATTTTCCGCTCAGCTGGGGCTCCGGAAAGGATTAATGTAGGTCTCAAGGCGATGACACTCTGCTGACATTCTGGGGCTAGCCAAGGGGAAAGGAGGCGACAGGTCCCAGCCGGCTGCCCACAGGGCGCTGCCATTGTGCTCACACCAAGTAAACAGATCTGAGTTGAGCTTCTAGCTTTGTGGTACTAGATTGAGATCTTCCCTCTCTGTGTCCAGTCATCTGTGTCACAGTACATTCTGGAGGCTACCAAGGGGCTCCACTGAGAACTGAGATAAAGATGTCAGCAATGACCAGGGTGACCAATACCAGGGATGGCTGGATACGTGGGAGTCACAGTCACATCTCTATACATTGGCCTTCAAGAAGTAACTTTGATTCCTTGCAGTGTACTCAGTAAACTATTTTTAAAGAAGAAAAGAAAGGAAGAAAGAGTTGGGTTTTTTATTCCACCGGTTAACCCATTGTGTGACCCCAGAATGCTCTCGCTCAACTCTAGACTCCCTTCCCATCTATGCATGAGGAAAGTGGGCAGCTGAACCCAGAGCATCGTAGGGAACCACGTCACTCCCAAGTCTCCATGGCAGAAGAGGAGACCATCCTACAGATCACCAGGAACCTAAAAAGTGAGTCTGGCTTGTGAAATTGTCTGGGGTTGAGCTGCAGGAGAAGTGGGGGTTCTGGAGAGCATCCCCCTCCAAGGCCGGGCTCCCCCATGTCTGCTGTCTATCATTCTCCTTGCAGATGCTGTCTCCGCCATCCTTCAGGGATACGGGGATGGGCAGGGGCCGGTGACAGACACCAGCGCTGAGCTACGCGGACTCTGTGGCTGTCTGGAGCTGCTGCTGCAGGTGGGACTGTCCACTTCCCCTCTCCTCCCCTCCCTTGTTCTTTGGCTTGGAATACTCAGGAGAGCTTTCCCAGATATATCCAGGCCACTGTCTTCCTTGGTTCCCAGGCACTGTCTCCTTGCTTAGTGAGCAAGTCTTTCATAACATAAACTGTCTCCTAGAAGCCAGGACTGGCCTTCATTCTCTCCTCATTTTTACCTCTTGAGATCCTTGATTCTCCCCCGCCCCAAACATAAATATCCCTCCTACTCTGTCTCCAACCCCCATAGCACACCAGTATTGCACCTGTCTAGGGGCCTTTCTCTTTACATTCCCTCTGTCTGGAATGCTATTCCCTAGATACTTGCGTGACATCTGTTCCCATGACCCTCAGATCTGAAGGCTTCCTCAGGCTAAAATTTCAGTCTCTCTCTCTCTCTCTCTCTCTCTCTCTCTCTCTCTCTCTCTCTGTGTGTGTGTGTGTGTGTGTGTGTGTGTGTCTGTCTGTCTGTCTGTCTGTCTCTCTCTCTCTATATATATATATATATATGTGTGTCTGTCTGTCTGTCTGTCTCTCTCTATGTGTGTGTGTCTGTCTGTCTCTCTCTCTGTGCTCTGTGTGTGTATAACTAACACACACACACACACACACACACACACACTTTCTATTCTCTTTTTTCCCTCCACAGCCACCATCACCATCTAACACACTGTATGCTTTAAGAACTTAATTTATTCATCCTCTGACTCCCGTACCAAGATGTAAGCTGTGTGGGGTTGGTTTGTTCATTGTTCACAGGCCTTAGAATGGGGCCTACACATAGTGAAGTACTCACTTAGAGAAGTGTTTGTGAATGAATGACTGTGAACTCAGGCTCAGAGAGAGCAAATATCTTATCCCCATCACACAGCCAGTAAGAGCAGAGCCAGATCCCTCACAAAAAGGCCTGTCTGCAGGAGCCCTTTCTTCTTCCCAGGGCACTCCCAACATGCCAGGGTGCTAGGTAGGTTCCTGAAGGAACCACTGGCACACATTTCTTTCTCTCGTCTTGATCCTAGTTTGACCAGAGAGAACAGAGGAGCTTCCTGGGGGCTCGGAAGGATTACTGGGATTTCCTCTTCACTGCCCTGCGAGGACAGCGGGGATGCACGGAGCAGATCAGCTTCGTATGCTCACAGAACAAGGTAACAGAGAAGGAGATGAGAAAGGAACGGACTTTGGGAGCACAAGGAAGCTCTGGTACCAGTGGTACCAGCAGTGGACAAAGAATGGCCAGGGGCGGGCATACAGTCCTTCCCTAGGTCCCGTGTCACTCAGACCTGCTCCGCTAATAGAAGGCTTCTCACCTGCTCCTCGCCTCTCGTTGGACCTGGCCTCACCTTCAGTCACACATTTCTCTTCTAACCTTGGCCCGCTCTTTCTCCTTCACTCTTGTTCCTATCTGTGTGCTCTCTGATTTTGCCCAGCTCCCCATCCTGATTTTGCCCTCTCTTTGGCCCTCCACATTCCTTGTAGCTGAAGACCTCTCTGGGAAAGGGTCGCGCCTTTATCCGACTCTGCCTTGCCCGTGGACAGCTGGCCGAGTCAATGCAGTTGTGCCTCCTGAGCCCAGATCTCACTAGGTAGGACTTCCAGGCCATCAACCCATGTATGACAATCGAGTCCACTACCCTCCTTCGCTCCTAAGTGGATGACTGACAGTTAGAGATAAGGGAATGAGTGTCAGAAAGGAGAAAGGGCTTAGGGGTCTTCAGTTTGGCTTGGGCTTCTGCCTTCCAAGGCTGAGCTCAACCACACCTGCCCGGGTAGGTCCCCTGTGGTGTGCCAGTTCTCAGAGGTCAAGAGTGGCAAGGGCCAAATGTGCTGGTTCCTCTTCACACAGGGAATGGTATGGTCCCCGGAGCCCTCTGCTGTGCTCTGAGCTCCAGGAAGACATCTTGGACTCTCTCTATGCCCTCAACGGAATTGCCTTCAACCTGGACCTGCAGCGGCCAGACCTGGATGAAGACTGGCCCATGTTCTCAGAGTGAGTGGGCTCTCAGCCTCCAATGGAAGCCATTCTTTCCTCCCCTTAAGAATTTTTTCTGAGATTATAATTATATTTGCTGTCCCCTTCCTTTTCCTCCCTCCAAACCCTCCCATATACTCTTCCTTACCCTCCTTCAAACTCACAGGCTCCTTTTTCATTAATTGTTGTGAGATACACGCATGTGCACACACACAACACACACATATTCAGTCCACTCAGTCTGCATAATGTTATTTGTGTGTTTTCAGGGCTAACCATCTGTTACTGGATAACCAGTTGGTGGAAAAACTGTGTCTCCTGCTCTCAGCATTCCTTAGTTGCCTGTAATTCTCTTTGTAGGATTGAGTTCTCGTGAACGTTCCCTCACTCACGTTAGCATGTCTATTGCTAGTGTCCTTGTTCAGGCTCACGGTCAGGCAGTCACATTGGTGAGGTTTTATTGGTGTAGATCCTGACATTCCTAGGTGATACAGCCTCGCAGCCAACTCCTTGACCCTCTGGCTCACCTTCCAACCCCCTCCTCGGCAATGATCCTTGAGCCTTACATGTATTGCATATGTATCGGTTGGGACTAGGCTCCACAACCCTTCATCTTGACTGGCTGTTGTTTCCTGTAATGATTTCCATCTGTTGCAAAGAGAAGTTTCCTTGGTGAGGGTGAGGACTACACTAATCTGTGTGTAGAAAGACAAATACTTAGAACGTAGCTAGGGATTATACTGGTTTAGTAAGTGATGGCTGTAGGTTCTTCCCCAAGATCTATGACCTCGCAACCCCTGGGTGGTGGGCAAGGTTTCTAGTACCAGGCATGATTCCCTCCTGTTGAGGATGTCTTAATTCCAATTAGAGAGCTGTTAGTTACGACCAAGGTATGTATAGCACTACTACACCCTTAGGGTGTCATGACATGTTGGTTATTGTGGCTCATAGGTGCCATATCTGGGTAGAAATATTGGTTGTTCTCCCACCCCCCCTTTGGAAGCCTGCTTCCCTTCCCGTCTTTATTCTTGTTCCCTCTCTCTAGCCTTCTCCTTTCTCAGTGTCATCTCAAGCTAGGCCATGCTTCTAAAGATAATTGGCCGGCTGGAAAAGTCAGGAGGGCGGATGGGTGATAGGATTCTGAGATACAACGGATATGGAGATGGAACATGGGATGGCCGGCTAGATGGGGAAAGGGAACCACTCAGGGGATGCTGGAAAACAGGAAGAGTCGTAGTCTGAAGGAGTGGCTCCAAAGCTGGGGTAGCCTCCACTAGAGGACCAAGCCACCTAAAGACCCCTGGTGTTCTGCCTCTTGGTTTCAGGTCCCGCGGCTCCAATCCCAGCCGGACCCAGGAAAGGAGACCCAGAAAGCCCGAAGGTCTCCCAAAGGAGGTGCCTCTGCCTGCCTTCACCCTGACTTGCTTCTTGATCATCTATCTACTGGAACTCCCAAGTAGAGCAGGGCCTGCTGTGGGTGCTCAGAGAGCCAAACAGAACAGAGGTGGAAGCAGTGTGTGGAGCAAGGGAGGGGGAATAAGAACAAGGGATCTCTAGTGCCATCTGTGGGAGCCACTGGGACTCTCGGGAGGAGAGGGCAATAGGGGTGGCTGGAGGCTTGCAGGAAGCAGACCAGGGAGCCCTCTTCTATTGACACCCCTGAGCTGAGTGTCCAAATTGGCCTGTGTCAGTTAGCAGAGTGACTAAGGAGCCTGATTTCCCAATTCACAGCCCAGCTCTGCCCCTTTCTAAACTCAGCTAAAGGTCCTTGGGCGAGTTCCTGTCCTACCTCCTAGGGGAGTTGTGTAGATGGCTTGAGACAGCCCACATGCAGCTCAGCACAAGGCTCCTGGCTCCTGCTCTGTTCTCAAGTGGCAGCTGAAGGTTGTCATCGTTGCACGACTTCCAGACACCAGATGTGGCCCCGCTAAGGACCCGGTCTCAGACCTTGAAAGAATTCAAGGACTGTTCGTGTAGACAGACCAGGAACACAGTGCAATTTATGCTAAGTGTGCAGTCAGCCTTCCATACCCGTGGGTTCTGCATCCGTGTACTCAACCAACCGCACATACAAAATATTTAGAAAAAAAAAATAATTGTATTGGTTCTGAACACTGTAGATTCTTTTACCCTCAGAGTTTCCCACAAAAGGCAGTATAATAACTACTTCCATGGCATTGACACTGTGTGGGGAGGTAAAGTCATCTAGAAAGGACTCCAGTTTATCGGAGGATGTGCATTGGTTATCAGCAGATGTTAAAGAAGAGGCTCGAGTGTCCAGGAATTTGAACACCATCTTGAGGTCTTAGAGCCAACTCTCCTAGTATCAAGGGATGACTGTAGGGTGCAGATATGGCCAAGGAAAAATAGAAGCAGAGAGAAGGCTTCCCTTGCTATGCTAAAGATTGAATCCAAGGCCACACATACTAGACAAGTGCTCTACCACTGAGCTACATCCCCACCGAGGGGGCTTCTTCAGAGTAGTCTGTTTACACTTTTCTCGCCATTTTGTAAACTAGGAATTCTTGTTCCCCTCTTAGAGGTGAGAATGCAGAAACACAAAATCAAGCACAGCAGAAAAGGTGGAAGGAGAAGGTGAAGGAATTCAGGGAGACATAAGATCAACACAGGCGAAGGAGGGAGATGCCACTGGCCAGAGGCAGGGAGGGGAGGAGCTGAGACACCTGCTATTCTCCCCTTGGATTTGTGGGTCTTGTGGGAGTGCTGTCTGAGATTATCTGGCTCTGGTGACTTTTCCCAGTAGGAGGTCTAGGAATCCAATAGGAAGCAAACCTTGTTGGCCCAGGTCTATGTCCAGATCAGTTGCTGAGATGGGACTTCTCCCCAGGTGAGCTGCTCCAGAGGAGAACAGCTGCAGCAACCAGATATCCATGGAACCAGCTGTCTGCAAGACACACCCAGAGAAGACAGCCAACCTGACCTCCCTACCCCCTTGCAGCATGGCCATCTTCCCACCTCTTTGGAAAAGAAGAGAGGGGATTCCAGGAGCCTCAGTTGTCCCCAGAGCATCCGGGAAACAGAAGGGGAGGAATTTCAGCTAGACCAAAAGGAGGGAGGCCCAAAGAACAGAAAATTCCCAAAGAATTCAGCAGCAAGCAGCCAGCGGCAGAGGGAGGGAGCGAAGGAGGCTCAAAAGGAGGTGACAGGAACGGAAGATGGAGGCACAGGAAGTCTGACGATGACAGAAGACCAGAGAACAACAGAAGGGACCCAGGAAAGGGAAGCAAACTGGGACCATGACCAAGGACTGCTGGCCCCCAGCCTTCAAGGAAGGGTAGACAACAGAACATTCAGGAACAGGCAGGGGTGGGATCAACCTAGTTTTCTAGGACAGCCCTGGGTCCTGCAAGGCCTGGGAATAAAGGAAGACTCCTCCACTGAGAAGCCACAAGAGTGGACAGGAATGACCAGTGTGAGCAGGCAGGAGGATCGAGCAGAAGAGACACTGCAGGAGGTGGTCAAGGTACCTGGCTTTTGCTTCCTCTCTAGCCTGATCTGCAGCTCATGGCGGGGGGAGTCGAAAGAGATAGCTGGATGCCGTTCCAGCCCACAGATCAGTATAAGGGCTTGTTTGTGAAATGATCTTCTGTAACTCAGACTGGTCTCGCATTTGCTTTATAGCCAGGCTGTCCTTGAATTCCTGATCCTCTTCCTCTGACACCCCAAATGCTGTGGTTATAGGTGTGTGCCATCACACAGAACCCTCCAAATCAGCTTCAGCTTGATTCCCAGAGTCGCTGTCTGGGGAGGCCCTTTGGAAGTCACACATTCTTCAGTTCACAGGGTGTCCCGGCCCTGTGATTGTTTCCTACGAGGCCTACTTCACCCATCAGTACTTCCTGCCTAGCCATGCCAACATTTGAGTTCGGGACCACATCCCAGCAGTCTTTTGGGTCACAAAGGTCAAGCTCCGTTACCAGGGCAGAGGTCTCCTGGTGCCTAAGCTCTTTGGCTGTACCCCCGACTTGTCACGTTTTGGCATTGCTTTTCCCAGGAGTCCCTCCCCCAAGGTGGTTCTGAAGATATCTCTCAGCCTCCTTCGAAGCCAGAGTCCGCCAGGTCGTAGAACTTGGTGATTTCAGGAAAAGAAGTGGTAACTCCAGACTCACCCAGCTCCCAGAGGCGTGGCTGAAAGCCTCATATGGAAGTTCATCAGGTGGGCCCCAAACGGGGGTTGCTGTCTTTCAACTTGTCTTCCTTTCTCATCTTGTCCCCAGGACCCCAGGTATGAGCTTCAGCTGGCAAAGGAACAGGCCCAGCACTGGGAGCAGCTGCTGCAGGCACAGGAAAGAGAGCTGCAGACGCTCCGGGAGCAACTCAGCAGGTAACCTTGGCAACACCAGCAGGGCTGGGACTCCAGGACTCTGAGTATCTCAGTGTACCTGGCCCTGTGTTGTGCACAACTCCAGGTTACTGAGGCCAGTGCCATCCTAGGCATTGATCCTGATCCTATGAGGCTCACCGGTCCTCTTCTCCCCAGTCTCCCCAAGAACCCTAGGAGACAGCCCTGCTCCCTGTCCCTGCGCTCCTGCCATGCTTGCTCTGACTCCTGCCACCTCTTCTGGGTGCCCCTCTGCCTTTTTAACCAGCTCTGACTCCACCATGTCTCCAAATCTACCTTCCTCACACAGTGTTTAGAGATAGGATTCCACTCTGTAGCCCAGGCTGTCCTGGAACATATGACAATCCTTCTGCCTCAGCCTCCTGGGTGCTGGGATTACAGGCATAAACCACTAGCCTGGCTTTGTCCCTCATTTTCAATTGTCCCTCCATGTTTTTGTTTTGTTGTTGTTCCCTGTTATACAACCTTTTCAACCTTTTCGGCCTCCTGATAACCATAACAGTGACTGACATTCACCCAGAACTTACATGACCCACCCAGTGTCAGCTTGTTAACCGAGAGAACCTGAGAGCCAAGCCCTGCGGCTGACTCCACGGCACTGGCCTCTCTTGCTGTTCGGTGTTGTTATTGGGTCATTTCACGCAGCTCAAACGGTCCTCCAGTCTGTCAGTGCTGAGACCGCACCTGTGCCCCTCATGCCCGGCTCCCTCAGTCAATTTTGTTGTGTTACACATACAGTTCAAGCTGCCCTGAAACTTGCCACGTAACTGAGGATGGTCTTGAGTTTCCGATCCTTCTGGCCTGGAGCTCTGTGCCCAGTTTATATGGTACTAGGAATCAAAGTTAAGTCTTTGTGCCTGGTAGGCAAGCACTCTGACAACCAGCTACAGGCCCCAGGCCAGTTTTTTGCTGTTTTGTTTTTAGCATAGTCCTCTGTATCAGCAGGAGGTTGGTTCCAGGACCCCAAGGGAAACTGAAACCTTTATGGTTGCTCAAGTGCTCCGCGTAATGATAGTGTAGGGTCTGCTCAGAACCCCGGACACCCTCCCCTGGGCTCTATGAACCTCCCTAACTTGGTCTGAATGCTGTGAAAATAGTTGTACCACTACATTGTATGAGGATCCATTAGAAGGAAAATATCAGGACATGTCCAAGATACACAGTTTAGGGTTTTTGTTTGTTTTTGTCTCCAAACATCTTTGGTGCGTGGTTGGTTAAAACCAGAGACAGGGATACAGAGCCCTGACTATATTCCCCTATCTCTCTCTGCCAAGTAGCTCCATGCTCCCTTCTTTCCCTTGATCTCAAGGTCCCAAAGGTATTATCTGTCACAACCCTGCCTGTTTTAAAAGTCTACTCCGTGCAAAGATCTTCCGGAGTCTGCCTTTGGTCTTCGTAGGTCTGCACGCTGTCTCTATCTCTAAAGGACACCGTAACACCTTCTCCAAACAAGGTCAGGGAACAGTCCCGCCCTTGTCAGAGGCTGAGTGTCTATGACTCATACTGAATCACTGGGAAGTTTACTGTCTGTCTATTAAACAGCTGGGTCAGACCGGAGAGCCCAGACTCCAACCCAAAGCTCCTTGGACTCCACCCAATACTCACTGCCTGAGATGCTGCTGTGACCAGCAAATACTCCTGTGATTCAGATCCTAAGTGAAAGTGGGGGTCTTAGTCATGCAAGAGTCTCTGTGACTTCAAGAAAAATGGGAGGGAGCAACTAAGAGGCTCCAGAGAGATGTCCCAGCATCCAACTTCTTCCTGTATTGAGGGCACTGTCTCATAGACCCCTGTCACCCTGCTACCCATCACTTGGTCATTCCTAAACACTTTAGGTACCCATTCTAAACCCAAAATACTCTTGTGGGCAAAACGCAGAATTCCTGCCTTCATGTTGCTCGCAGTAAGGAATCTGCATGTGAAATACAGAGCAATGGGTTGGACGGGCTTATTACTATTACTATTATTTGTTTATTTTATGCATAGTGTGGGGGATGAGTGCACACAAGCATGATTGTGGGTGTGCACGTACCATAGCATACATGTATTATTCTATGTATAGGTGTGGGGGACGAGTGCACATGAACGTGATTGTGGGTGTGCACTACCATGGCATACATGTGTTATTCTATGTATAGGTGTGGGGGACGAGTGCACATGAACGTGATTGTGGGTGTGCACTACCATGGCATACATGTGTTATTCTATGTATAGGTGTGGGGGACGAGTGCACATGAACGTGATTGTGGGTGTGCACTACCATGGCATACATGTGTTATTCTATGTATAGGTGTGGGGGACGAGTGCACATGAACGTGTTTGTGGGTGTGCACTACCATGGCATACATGTGTTATTCTATGTATAGGTGTGGGGGATGAGTGCACACAAGCACAATTGTAGGTCTGCACGTACCATGGCATACATGTGGGGGTCAGAGTCAGCTCTCTCCTTCACCGTTGTGGGTTCTGGGTCTGAACTCAGGACGTCAGTCCTGGCAGTGAGTGACTTTACCTGCAAAGCTATCTCCCCAACCCCTGGAGTTGTGTGGAGAAAAAACAGGGAAGGAAAACAGGAAGTGATGTGTTTGAGAGGGTGGCGTGGCCACTGAAGGCCTCTCAGAAGCTCTGGTGTTTGTGTGAATGCACGAAGGAAGTGAGGAGCTAGACTTTTAGACGCCAGCTAGTAAGATGTTCCAGGCAGGGGGCAGAACAGGAGCAAAGATTCTGATATGGGAAATTGTACAGCAGGTTCAAGGAGGATTGTAGGAGCCATTCTGGCCCCAGTCAGGTGAGGGAGAAAAGGGCAGTCTGGGAAGTCATCAAAATAACCTTGGCTTTAAATCAAAGTAGCATGGGAGCCGTTATAGAGTTCAAACAGAGGAAGGGCATGGCGTAGTCTGATTGGGTAAATATATAAGCTTTCGGTCGAATAGTGGTGGTCCACGCCTTTAATTCCAGCACTCGGAAGGCAGAGGCAGGCAGATGTCTGTGAGTCTGAGGCCAGCCTGGTTTACAGAGCAAGTTCCAGGACTGGCTCTAAAAGCTAAACAGAGAAATGCTTTCTCAATAATGATGATGATGATGATAGTGTGTGTGTGTGTGTGTGTGTGTGTGTGTGTGTGTGTGTGTGCTTTATAAATTCTTCAACAATCCAGAAGATTTTAGTATAGCATAGTGACAGAGTTGTGCAGCCATTGGCTCCATCAATCTTACAGCACTGGTGTCTCTCCCTAAAGATCCCTGTGCCCATTAGCAGTAATTCTCCAACTTACTTTCAGTTTGTAGACTTGACCAGTCCAGTCTGACCCTATGGAACAAGACTAGAGGGTTCTTTTCTCACCCCACTGGGGAAAAAAGGACCTCCACCATATTCCTGAACCCGCTTTGCCCAGTCCCACCTTAGGGCCTTTCACCCTGCTATTCCCTCTATGTGTTCTGCCTTTCCTCTCCGTGCAAACATCAGCAACTCCCAGGAGGCCTTCTTTCCAGAAAGTTTCTTGGTAAATGGTATCTTAGTTGGGGTTTCTTTTGCTGTGATAAAACACCATGGCCAAAAGCAGCTTGTGGAGGAAAGGGTTTATTTCAGCTGGCAGTCCCACAGAGCTGGACGTGACTAAGGGAAGTTGGAGAAGGAACTGGCGGCAGGAGCTGATACAGAGGCCATGAAAGAGTGCCACTTATTGGCTTGCCTTCTCAGGGTTTGTTCAACCTGCTTTTATATACCGTCCTGGACCACCTGCTCAGGGATGGTCATGCCCACAGTGATCTGGGACCTCCCACATCTGCTATTAATTAAGGAAATGTCCCTTCAAACTTGCCTACAGGCCAGTCCTTTAGAGTCATTTTCTCAATTAAGATGTCTTCTTCCTTTACGAGCCTGGCTTGTGTCAAACTGACATAAAAACCGGTCAGAACAACAGGAGAAGAACTGAGGTATTTAGCCCGAGCAGAGGGGGTGCAGCTGCTGATTTGTGGGTAAATTTTGAAGCAGGGCTTTCTAAGAGACTGGTCGTGGGTCTGAGAGAAAGAGTTAAAAGCAACTGTTCTCAGAGGTGGGGAAAGTTGGGGTGGATGGGCTTGTGTGGAAAGTAAACCGTAAACTGTAAAGCCTGGGACACCAGTCAGACTTCCAGGTGAGGACTGTTGGGCAAGAAGTCAGGTGTGACGTGCTGGAGAGAAGGTGGCCTGGGAGGTGGTGGAGAGTCATGTCAGACTGCAGATGGAGTAGCAAGTGCCAAGCCCAGCCTCAGGAGCCAAGCACTGAGCCCACCACTGGGCAAAAGGACCATGGGCATCCAGCCAGTGGCAGGGGCTCACCACCAGCCAGTCCCAGTTTTCCGGGCACATCCTCTCCACCAACTGTGTTTGCTGTACCTGTGTGACCACGAGTGGGTAGGGGACAGGTGTACCATAGTAAGCAAAACCCAGGAAGTCCATCCCAAAAGACAGAGCGACTTGACAGGAAGCCACTTGCTCTACCCAGCTCCTGCCCGCACAGCGCTGGTAACTGGGGCAAGGTGTGGAGAAGACAAAGGGGAGCTGGACTGACTCTTGTCCAGACTTCTGATCCTCTCACCACGCTGTGTGACCCGAGGCAAGAATGACACCCCACCTGACACTCTCCTTTTCTTTCTCATGAAATGAAGCTTATACTCCCCATCTGACAACAATGTGAAAATTGAATGAAGCGAGGCCATAGCGCCTCAGCCCGATGCCTGGTATAGACTAGGGGCTCAAGACACCTTTGTCCTTCCCACATCCCCTCCTGCCATCCCTGTTTGAAATATTTCAGTGGCTCTCTCTGGAGCCCTGCTGACCTCCCTGCCTCTCCCGCTTCTCCTGCCCTCTCCCTGGGGTCCCCGCCCAGCACCCTCCTTTCAGTCACTCAGGCAGACAACCCACTCCAGCTCACAGACTCACAAGGCCAGACTGTCTCAGTGGCCCCTCCAGCACCTTCTCTAGTCTCTGCCATGGCCCTTAGAAGGCTCAGTCACAAAACTTGTCTTAATTACCTAAGTCCTACAGGAGCCATGGCTGCAGCCCTCTTACTGGCTGGCACCTAAAATAGCCACCAGGACACAGTAGGGGCCTGATAGGGTTATCCCTCCCACCCAGCCAACACACACACCCCACGGTGGTCATGTCACATAAGGAAGGTCCTAGAGTCCTAGAGGGCCCGAGAACTAGTTGAGGAAAATGTTGATAGCGCCCTCTACAGGAACTGGAGGTCAGCAGCTAAGAAAAGTCCAGACAAGGCCTGCCTGCTTTCGTTGCCTTTTGGAAGTTCGGTTCTTGGCAAGATTTGAAAGTGCACCCAGCTTTCAGTTTTGGGGCCTGCTAACTGGCTATACTTTAAAAGCCAATCGTTCAAGGGCTGATAGAGTGCCCGCCTGGCTTGTACAAGACCCTAGGTTTGATTCCTGGACTCACTAGCATCTACCCACTGCTAGCTGGTGTACACTCCCAACCAGGTCACGGAGAGAGAAGCTTGGGCTCTTTTATTTTCAATTTAGTAAACTTCTTGGAACCTTCTAGAAAACCACTAACAACAACAAGAAAGGCAAGAATAGAGCTGCGGCAGTTCCAAACCCAGAACAGAGACAGAACTTTAGGAAAGTCATGTTTTTCCTACTGCTGTTTAAATCGAAAAGACAATGTAGCACAGCTTCCAAAAATACTTTAAAGCAAGATAATCACCCCAAGACCTCCAGGGCTCTCTTCCACGGGCAGTTGTTCCCAGCTGGGTGTAGTGTCCGCAGCCCAGATTGCTAGGCGGTCACCCTCCTTCCAGTCAGGCCTCCCCAAAATATACCTTTCCAAAGTTACACTTTAAAGTGGAAATGTTAAAAGGGAGGGAGGGAAAGAAGGAAGGAAAAAGGGAGGAAGAGAAGGAGGGAGAGGGAGGGAGAGAAAGGAAGAAGGAGGGCGGGAAAGAGGGAAGGAAATGTTCAGTAGCACCCTCTACGGGAACACTCAAGGTTAGGCCCTGTTTCTATTTTTCTGCGATTGCTGAATCTGTCTAATGGTGCTCATTTTGGTGTGTGGTATACACGTTTATTGTGGTGTGTGTGTGTGTGTGTGTGTGTGTGTGTGTGTACTGCAGAGAGGTGGTCGGTGGTGGGTATGTATAGTGTGTGCAATATGTAGTACATATGGTGTGTGATGTGTGTGTGTTGTGTGCCTCTGTATGTTCATGTATGTAGATGCTGTACCTATATGTAGATCGGCTCCCATCACAGGTTCTGAGCCTTTCTCCTAAAACCGAGTCTCCTGTCCCCAGGTGTGAGGTAGAAAGAGCCCGACTGCAAATGATGCTGGAACAGAAGCAGCAGGAGGCTGAGAGGAGGGACGCCATGTATGAGAAGGAGCTGGAAGGGCAGAGGGACCTGGTCCGGGCCATGAAAAGGAGGGTGTTGGAACTGATTCAGTAAGAAGGCCTGGGGCTGGGGCTGGGGTGGAAAGGAGGAGCCGGAAGGACTCTGGAGGTCAAGCTTGAAGACCGCGTCTCTAGCAACTCTCGGGGTCTAGACCTTTCACATGTGAAGTTGTTTCCTTCTGTGACCTCAGGCTGTCACTAATTACATGTCACATGTTACCGAGGAGAAAACTGAGGGTCAGTGCTGACTTGGCCACTAAAGACAGACAGCATATAAACCACAGAGTCCCCGCCTCAAGAACTGCCCTCTGTCTTCCACTGTGGTCAGAAGAGATTCCCATCTTTTCTAGCTTGTGCGTTTAGAAGGGACTGACATGTAGGACACATGAAGTGACCACATGCCCACACCCACCTGCCCACTGGACTTCTTTAGGCCTCTGGGCCGGTGGGTCCAGCCTGGGCAGCTGTACTAGATGCCCGAGGTTAAGCTTACCAGGGTTTGTTCCAAGCCCCCAAGCCCACTGTGATGGGGAAGACAGGTAACGCACACTAGCCCTTGAGCCACGTAGGGAGATAACAGACACACGTGTGCCGCCACAGACATGGGCACTCACACACATGGGCACTCCTTCCATGCAGTTCAGGGGACCCGACACCATTGGTGTCAGGTTCCGTGAAAATAAACAGGTTGCTGGAGTCAAGAACTAAATTCCTGTGCAAGGAATCCACACATTAACAGTGAAAAGAGAACGAGGTCAGCTTGGAGGAGACAAATAATTCAAGGAGGGCAGACAACAGGTCCTCGCTTCACAAGCCTGCTGACCTGAAGCAGAGCCCCAGAGCCCGTGGTGAAAGGGGAGAACCGGCTCCTGAAAGCTATCCTCCCTCTGACCACACGTGTGTGTACACAGCCAGGCCTGTCATAATAGCAATGGGGAGGTGGAGGCAGCAGGATGTGTGTCCTAAAACAGCGTGGACTGTAGTGAGACCCTGTTTTAGAAAAAAACAAAACAAACAAAACCGTAAGACTGTTGATTTGTTTAATTCACCAAAAGGATTAGAAAATAAAGATAAACAGTATGGTGGTGCACGCCTTTAATCCCAGCCCTTGGGAGGCGGAGGCAGGTGGATCTCTGTGAGTTCGAGGTCAGCCTGGTCTACAAAGAAAGTTCCAGAATAGCCAGGTCTGTTACACAGAGAAACCCTGTCTCAAAAAAAAAAACTAACTAATTAACTAGCTAAATTAGTTAATTAATTAAAAGTAGGCTCCCAGAAAATAGGATATAAGCAGGAAAAGCAGGTACAAGCAACAACAGAAATGGGGACAGGGAAATCAGTGGGGAGGTTGGGGGTTAGGAAGATGGCTCAGTAGGTAAATGGCTATGTAATCATGAGGAACAGAGTTAGAATCCCTAACATTTACGCTAAACGCCAGTGGTAATAAACCCAGTGCTAGGGAGAGGAACGTGAAAGGATCCCTAGGGCTCGCTAGCCAGCTAATCTAGCCCAATGGTTGAGCTTTAGGCTCACTGAGAGACACTGTCTCAAAAGACAAGGTGGAAAGTAACTGAGGAAGACGCCCAGTGTCAACCCCTGACTTCCATGTGAACACGCATGACCATATGTATACACACACACACGCACGCACACACGCACACACACACACCAGTCTAGGAGTCCCAATACCCTCTCCAACTGGCAGAGGTTTCAAAAAGAAAAGAGCTAAAATTAAGTAGGTTATCAAATAAGGTATTGCAAAGATTAAAAATGCAGGCTCTGATGGACATCAGTCTTTAGATCTCACTAAATTCTCAGCAGAATGAACAAAAGGGAAAATGTGTTGTTCATACCTAGATACAGCATTGTGAAGCTTTAGAAAAGCAAAGAGAAATATGATTTTCAAATTGTCTTAAAACGCTTAAGGATAGGAGGGCTCACCATGTGTCGACATCTATGACGCAATAATTCTCAAGTTCTCAGAAAAGTCCGGATAAACCAGATTAAATGATGAAGGTGATGGCCACAGACATGAATAAGACAGGTCTCAGAAAATTCAACTCCCACATAGCCTTTCTTAAGAAGCTTGTTGAGGATGTGCTCCAGAGAAAAAAAAAGGAAGTAAGCCAAGAAAGGAGAAGGTGTAATTCTGGGAGCAACAGTTCCAGCTAGGAGAAAGGAAAGGGAGTCACCAAGATGGGATTCAGGGGAAGTGGGGCACAGTGGGTACACGCCTGAACTACCAGTATGAGGAAAACTGAGGGAGGAAAATCGCATGTTCAAGGCTAGCCTGGCCTACATAAAAACAACCTGTCAACTACAATGATAATGGTAGTAGTAATGATGATGATGATGATGATGATGATGATGATGATGATGATGGAGGGAAATCATATGTTAAAGCAGAAAATGCAGTGAGTCCAGAAAGACACTCAGAGAGCCGGAGAGGTGGCTCAGAGGTTGAGAGAATTGGTTACTCTTCTAGAAGACCCAGGTTCGATTCCCCGCACCCAAAAGGCGGCTCAGAACTGTTTATAACTCCTGTCTCAGAGAATGAGCCACCTTCTTCTAGTCCCCTTAGACCCTGCATGTATGTGTACACAGACATACATGAAGGCAAAACACGCATACAGATAAAATAATAATAAAACTAAAAATAAAATGAAAAGAAAGACAATAAGGAACTTCCAGAAAGGCCCAGAGTGTGGCTTACACTAACTCTAGTACTCAGACACTGAAGCAGAAGCCAATTGGCTCAAGGACAGCCTGGGCCGCAGTCAGAGATCCAGTCTCCCTGACTTTCAAGAAAGAAGCTGGCAAGCGGGCTCAGCAGGAAAAGCGCTTGCTGCCAAGTTTGATTTGTGGGACCTACAAGGTGGGAGTAGAGAACCGAGTCCAGAGAGTCCTCTGGTCTCCTGTGTACATGGTAGTGTGTATGTGCTCATACCCACAGAGTACAATAAATACACCAATATAATTTTAAAAGCACAAGTTATTTAGGAAACATAAATATTATCTAATAATATAAATACTATTCATTTGTCTTATTCATTTTGTATGGCTTCTGCAATACTGGGAATTGAATCCAGTACTGGTGCTAAGCAAGTCAGGGCTACATAGAGAAACCCTATCTAAAAAAAAAAAAAAAAAGACAATTGGAATAAAAAAAAAAAAAAAAAGAATGTAGAACCTGGGGAGATGGCCAGTACATAAAATACTTGCCACGAAAGCGTGAGGACCTAACTTGCGATTCCCCTAGCACCCAGCATTAAAGCTAGATACACCAGTGTGCACCTATAACCTCAGCACCGGGGAAGGCAAACGCAGAAATCCCCAGAGCTCATTAGCCAGCCTTTGCAGCCCAATCAGAGAGCTCCAGACTCAGTGAGAAACCTGACTTCAAAAAGGGTGGAGGGCAACTTTTGGCCTTCACATACATGCGCATATGCAGACATATGTACATATCCACCACAGATGAACACACACGTGCACAACATGGAATGTGAATGTAATATTAAATATAGAAAAGATTCAACTCGCCAGGTGGTGATGCACACCTTTAATCCCAGCACTTGGGAGGCAGAGGCAGGCGGATCTCTGTGAGTTCAAAGCCAGCCTGGTCTACAAGAACTAATTCCAGGACAGTTGGGTTGTTACACAGAAAAACCCAACCCCCCCCCAAAAGAACATATTCAAATTGCATATTCTGTGAAGATGAGTGCTTTGTGGTTTGTGATACGATTGTTACTAATCTCATGAAGAAGTTGCAAACTTGAGATATTGAGCAACTGAAGTTTTCCTCTTATTTGATTTATATCAAAGCAGACTCGTGGCTAGTGGCTTCCACAGTGGTTGCTTTAGCAGGTGACATGTTGGGGGTGGGGGGCCTGAAGGAACAGGAGGCTTGCAGAATGGAAGTTATAGGGTATAGCTTGTGGGTAACAGAAAGAGGATACAGAATTATATCCTGCGAATTGAGCAGAGTTACTGGCCGAGGAACCCAGCCTAGGGACCGGACCACAGTGGGAGGAAGGAGAAGCTGGTGGGCATGGTAACAGAGAGATGACTCCTCTACGATCAAGGGAAGGAACTCCATAGAGAACAACCTCTGTCGAAGGAAGCATGTGAGCCTGTTACTCAAATGTGGAAGGAATACCAGGGAGAAGCGGCTGCAGAGGAGTATTTACCTTGACTAATACCAAGGAGAAACAGTTTGTCACTGGAGAAGGAGAGGGAAGGAGGAGGGTGGCTAGGCTTTTATAAACCCTCGGTACAGTCTGATTTTTACTTAAACACTTTTATTTATTCTTGTGCGTTTGTATACACATGCATGGTGGGGGCATGTGTGTCAGAGGACAACTTTGTGTAGTCCACCCTCTCCTTTCCACCTTTGGAAGGATTCCAGCAAGCAGATCGAGGTCACCAGGTTTGAGCAGCAAGTACTTTTACCCACTGAGCAATCTCACAAGCACCTATTTGAGTTATATATATATGTGTGTGTGTGTGTGTGTGTGTGTGTGTGTGTGTGTGTGTGTGTGTATACATACATACATACACATATGTGTGTGTGTTTGTCTGCATGTATGCAGACAAACAATAACAGACACGCACATACACACTCACCACAGAAGAGGGCTAGGGAGCTAGGTCAGTCAGTAAGGTGCTTGCTGTGCAAACATGAGGACTCATTCAACCAATCTCAGTGCTAAGGAAGCAAAGGCAGACAGATCTATGGGACTCAGTGGCTAGTCAGCCCCACCTACCTGGCAAGTTTCAGGCCAATGTGAGGCCCTGTCTCCTCCATCACCACCTCCTTGTCTCTCTCTCTCTCTCTCTCTCTCTCTCTCTCTCTCTCTCTCTCTCTCTCTGTCTCTCTCTCTGTCTCCCCCTCCACCCTACCCATCAGCGAGAAGGACCACCAGTGGCAGAGACTCCAGCAGCTGTCTGCCGTGGCCGCCGGACACTGTGTGGACTGCAACAAGGTCTTCAGGCGTCTGTCTCGTCGGTATCCCTGCAGGTACCAGGAAGGCACAGAGTCTAGGAAATCCACAGCCCCTTGTCTACCCGGGGAAGGAAGGACCAAGGGAAATGCCTAGTTTTGTTTGATTTGTTCAGCTTTTAAGATCTTTCTTTTTAACATTTATTTCAGTGTGGTGTGTGTGTGTGTGTATGTGTGTGTGTGTGTGTGTGTGTGTATGTGCGTGCGCATGTGCGCACGCGCGTTTGCATGCACATGTGTGCCACAGCACATGTGTAGAAAACAGAGAACAACTTGCAGAAATTGGTCCTCTTCTACCATGTGTGTTCCAGGGATCGAACTCAGGTCATTTCAGACAGCAGCAAGTGCCACTGAGCCATCTCATCAGCCCTGGTTTCGCTGGCTATTTTGAGGCAGGTTCTCTTGATGTACCCCAGGCTGGCCTGTAACTCATTATGTGACCCAGAAGGAACTCAAACTTTTGATCCTCCTGACTCAGCCAGTCCTGCACGATGACTTTACAGATGTTCACCGCCATGCCAGGGCGTGAGAAATGGGTGCTTATAAAGAGCCGTGTCCATGTGTGTCACCCCATCTGGCTACTGCTGCTAAGTAGACCCCTGAAAGAAAACAGTGGGTAGGGCCACAAAGGAGGGAAGGTCCTAGAAGATGAGGCCAGTAGCCTCCCAGAATGCCCTGCTGGGCTTCTGTCTAGGGAGAGGATCCCAGCACCTCTGTACAGAAAGACAGCATCTGCACAGATGCTCATTCCCCATCCCCCACCCCCATTCCCTGCTCCACTGACATCATGGGGAAGAGCAGGAGAAGGAAACAAACCATCAGGAGAAGCTGCCACCTGAGTTAGATGCTCTCGTGGGAAAAGGGAAGCATCCTGAGCTAATCAAAGGCTGTCCTGCTGGACCATGAGCATTGGCAGATGCCCCCCTAGAAGCCAGCTCAGGCTTCCCTGTCTCTGCTCCCCAGGCTTTGTGGAGGCCTGGTTTGCCATGCCTGCTCTGCAGACTACAAGAAGAGAGAACACTGCTGCCCAGCCTGTGCCCAGCGGGAAGAAATCCAGATCAGCTGACCAAAATCACAAGAGGAGCCTAAGACAGCTACCCCCTCCACCCTCTCAGTTCACTCCCTCCCTGAAGTATGACCACGCTTTTCTTCTGCAAGCTGGTGAGCCGAGGCACCAGCACAGCTGTGAGGGGTGGGAGAGAACCACTGGCCGTCCACAGGCAGACTTAGCGCTGGCCGTCCACAGACAGACTTAGCTCTGCCTTCCTGTGGAAAGGACTGAGTGGAACATGCCTCAGCTCTAGAAGCTTCCGTTTGATGCGAGGAAGACAGGCTATGAACCCTTCGTAAAGTTCTTAGAGGAACAGTGAGTCCGTGACCATGAATAAGAACAGCCCAAGCCCAGCTGTTTCCTATCCATACTTCCCTCCCCCAAATCCCTCACAGGAAGTGAAGCCCAAATACACTGGGCTTTGCAATCTCCCCCTCCGATCTACTTCAGGGATCTTTGGTTTGTTTCATTTTTCATAGATTTATAGGGGTACTGTTGACGTACAATAAACATTGCATAAATTTGATGAGTTGAGTTTTCTTTAATATACATTTATGAGGCCATCTCTCTGCACAGACATCGGCTACAAAGCTTCCTCACCCTCCCTCAACCCCTGCCTCCATGCTGAGGCAATCCCTGACCCCGTCTCATGTCACCAGGAAGCATAGGCACTTTCTAGAAATTTGCAGAATTGAAATTGTACGGCTCACTTTTTATTGCTGCCTTTACTTGTCATAACTGGTTTGAGCTTTGTCTAGGTGGTGCATATCCCTGCAGTTCTTTCCGACAATGTGTGTGTGTGTGTGTGTGTGTGTGTGTGTGTGTGTGTGTGTGTGTGTGTGTGTGTGTAATGCATGCAGCATTCCTGATTCATGTGGCGGTCAGAGGACAACTTGTTGGAGAAGCCTTTTTCCTTCTGCCATGTGGGTCCCAAGAACCAAGCATCAACCAACTTGCACCATCAAGTTTAGCAGTTAAGAGCCTGCACCCTCTGCGCCTTCTCACCAGGCCCTGTGGCTCTATTCCTGTCAGTTATCCCACTAACAGGATTTACTCACACATTTACCCATTGTTTCAGATTTGAGTGCTTTCTAGTTGCCAGTTATTGCCTGGGGGTGCCTGTAAGCTTCAGGCACAGGCATTGGTAGATCTATACTTTTATTTCTCCTAGAAAATACCTAGGGATGAAATGCTTGGCACCCGAGGCCTTGGGGGGTGAAATGCACCTGGAGATGCTCAAGTCAAAGGACGTTTAACTCTCCAAAAGCTGATAAATCAACAGTCGTCTCTCAGTGTCTTCAGGGAATTGGCTCTAAGAGTCCCAGCAGGTACCAAATCTCTGCAGGTGGCATTCACTCAGACTCTCAAGTCCCATAAATGCAAACCAATGCAAGCATCTCACAGACTTTAAACTTCAGTTCCAGGTTACTGAAAGGCGGTATAAATGCCATGTAAACGGTGTTTTATGTTCTGTGGGGAACGAGGACAAGAAAAAGTCTGAACGTGTCCAGCGGAGACATAATTTTTCAAATTTACTTTCAACCTGCAGTCAGCTGAATCTGCGAATGAGAAACCATGGGCACAGCCCCCATGGATGCGGGTGGCAGGGGCTCCTGTAGTTTCCCAAGAGGTTTGTATTTTACTATCCCTCCATCTGCATGTGAGGATCCCAGGTGCTCTCCGGGGCATCTGGGTTTGGTGGGCAAAAGAGGCATAGGTCCTTCCCTTTCGATTGTTATGGTGACTGGATGGGCCCCACACTCTGAGTACTTGGAAGGAGGGAGGGGCTCGGTCCAGGTGACTCAGCTTTGGAGCTCTCTTAGTGAGACTCTGATAAAGACAGGAGATGAGTTGACCTTGAGTAACATCATTTTCCCCCGGACGCCTCTGAGAAAGCTTATGCAAACTGTGCTGCTCATTCACTAGGTACTAACTGGGGCATTTCTGAGAAACCTGTTAGAGAAGAGACGTGGGCTCGCTCTAGAACAAGGCAATTAGCTGCCCAATCCAGCTTCTAGAAAACACGACGAACTCTAGACCAGCATTCACACGGTCCCCATCCACTCAGTTGGAGCATCTGCCATACTTGAGCAATGCTGTGGCACTGACCAGAGCCTGGAGACAGCCTCTGAGGGTCTTGGCTGCCTGGCATTGCATCCTAGTCTTTGCATGGAGTCAGGGTTTAGCAACAGGAACTTCTATTCCAATGCACTGGTCAAAACTTACCCTCAGCAAATGCAGTCACAAAATGATGGCCAGGACTCTCCAGGAAGGATTCAAAGGCAAAAGAATGACAAGATTGAGCCTGATCTCCCATGTTTGGGCAAAGGAAGACTAATGCTGAGTTCTGCCCTCCGGGCCAACACTTTTTGGAACAGCCCACCAATCTCCTTAGCAAAGGAGCTGAAGAAAAACAAAAAAGTCTTCCCAGACTTTGGAGACCCTTTTAAAGGAGAGCTCCACAGTGGTCACTATAGACCACCCCAAGAGCATGGCCTTGCAAGGATAGCAGTACTCCAGCACTGGATTTAAGGACCATGCCCATCCACAGCCACACCCACAGGGGCACTCACCTCCAGTGAGTCTCCCATATCACTGAGAAGCACCCCACAGGGGCCAGAGCCCTGCCTGAGCACGGTTTCTGAGCCAATGAGGTCAGCATTGTCACTTTTGATGTGACTTCATTTCTGCTGCCAAGCTAGAGAGGCTCTGAGTGGTTTGGGCATAGTTCTCCAAACCTTGGGATGATCACCTGTCGATCGGTTCCCCTGTAAACTTTATCAGTTTAGCAGTGTCCACCCAAAATGAAGCACTTGTGACATCATCATACTATGATCAATTTGGGGAGCCAGAGACAAACTCGAAAATCCCTGCTTTCCAGATGCAAAGGGTATAAAAAGAGACTGCTCATTCATTCCCGGCCACCCAGACCTGAATAGACAGAAACTATATAAATTACAACACTGCTTGGCCTATTAGCTCAGGCTTCTTATCAACTAACTCTTACATCTTAAATTAACCCATTTCTATTAATATGTATATCGGCACAAGGCTGTGGCTTACTGATAAGGATCCAGCATCTGTCTCCTTGGGCAGCTACATGGCATCTCTTTGACTCTGCCTAATATATATATTTGGATTTCCCACCTGGCTTTACTCTGCTAAGCCATTAACAGTTTTATTCATTAGCCTATAAAAGCAACACATATACAAAAGGACATCCCACATTATCTCCCTTTTCTGTCTAAATAAAAAGTAAGGCTTTAACTTTAACATAGTAAAAATATATATAACAAAACAAGTATCAAGCAAAAATTACAGTTACAATATTTAGTCTATTTGTATCTGGTAAAATTAAAGAAAATATTCTATTATCTATTTTGTCTTTGTGAGACTGAAGTTTCATATCTAATTTATCTTTTATCATAACTAAGGAAAACTTTAACTATTGGTCTTCAACTCTTCAAAGACCCCATAAGGATATACTATTACCTAAGTGAACAGGAAGTGCAAGGCAACATCCAAAACTCTGAAATTGACAGAGACCTCTCACTGCCTGGACAGTCACCCAAAGTTCTTTTGTAATGTTGGGGCATCCATCTTCAGCCTACAGGTCCATGTTATCCAGCAGACTTTTCCATAAAGCAGGAAATTTGAAGATCTGTTCTTCCTATATTGGCAGTTTGTCAGTCACTTTCTTTTTTGTTCTGTAGAATGTCTGGCAGTCTCTTTGGTGGAGCAGGAACCCTGAAGTACTGTCTCACCTTCTTTTGGCAAGTTCAGCAATCATTTTTCTGTGGATCTGGCATGTCCAGTTCATACAGCATACCCTCAAGCAGTCCAGGCAAAAGCAGTTTCTTACGCAAATGGCTAACCTTGTCACATTGAAAGCAAATTCCATAATGGGTTTCTTCAATGCCCATCAACCTCTCTGAAGTATTGATGCTGCCAGAAACAGACATGTCTCATTATGAAGAAAAACCTAAGTTCTTATAACATTTTAAATGCCATATTCTGTAGGTCTTTGGAGTGCTTTAAGATTATCTATCTAACTGAAATATATCTCTGTGTATCTAGAAAACCTAGCTAACATAATTTAAAGTTTGGTCATTACAGATAACTATTAGTCTACATTTCTTAACTATACATTACATTTTTAAATGAGCTACATAAACGTAATACCTTAAACAAAAGTAGAAATATATATATGTATATATATATACATAGTATAACAAAATTGACCTTAAATTTGTATCAATAAACCAAAGTTCATATCAATGTATTTATTTCTATATCATATCCCCCTTATTTATTTTTAGAAATTGATTGTGACCATTAATCACTTATAATTAACCCACTTTAAATGAAAACAAACATTTATAAACAATCATTTTGGGAATTTGGGCACTATTTTCTCCAAACTGCTTCCTGCTGTTTGTCAGACAAAGGATTTTTAGGGTTTACAGAGATCTTTTGGGAGGTCTTGTTCTATCATACCACATTAGCCTGGAAGGAATCCATACATTCTCATCTTCTATGGGAACAAAAATAGAACCTCTTTTCTAAAATAACATATCCTTAGACCCAAATTTTGAAGTCACGATACCTTTAAAATATATGTGTTGGTTTATCTTAGCAGCCCACAGAAACAAATGTCTCTCTGTAGTCAAAAAATTCAAAGAAAACACAATAATATGCGTAATCCAGATTCTCTGTGTATTTTCCATCTTTACATGGCTTATTTTTCTTTACTCCTTTAATCTATGACTGTCTGTACTTTTATTGTCTCTCTAAAGACTTTACTTCTTTTCATAACTGTCTATACTCTTTTTCCTCAAGCCTACGTACATGTATCCAACACTGTGACCCGTTCAGAGGTATTTTTCATCTGAAACTGTCTTTATTGCATATCTGTAATCATTTTCTGACCAGGAGTGCTTTGTAAAATAAGTGGCATGGTTAGGACTGAGGCTGCTTTTCCTTTTGACCCTGCCCAGTCAAATATGGTGGAGGTACATTCACCACCAGCTCTGTGAACCATGCGCACTGCCCTAGCTCCAGGGACATGGCAGGTCTATGTCACCATTAAGCAACCAGTAGCATGCCATTCACAAATTCTGCTTAAGTGCAGGACCTCCTGAGAGAACCAGAGCTCATGCTGCCAGCATGAACCAGGAAGCCTTCCCGTAAAGAAGTCTGCCATTTTTTCCACTAAAGCAGAGTCAGGAAATCTCTTAAAGGAGCCACTTTGACACCAGCAAACAGAACCTGTCTGAAAATATGCTGCTACCAAAAAACTGTGCTTAACTCTGTTCTTTTGTGTCTAGAATTCCTTCCCAAGCTCTCTCAGGTTTTATGTGGATGTAGTTGTCCATGTTGGTGCCATGTTGTAGGTGGAGACTGCCCATTAAGTTCCTGGCCTCCCTGACCCAAATTATCACACAGAAACTATATTAATTGCAATACTGTTTGGCCAATAGCTCAGGCATATTTCTAGCTAGCTCTTACATCTTGAATTAACCCACTTCTATTAATGTGTGTATCAGCACAAGGCTGTGGTTTGCCAGGTAAGGTTCTGGCTGGAGTCTGTCTCCTTCAGCAGCTACATGGTGTCTCTTTGACTCCACCTACTCTCTCTAAAATATCTCTGTTTGGATTTCCCACCTGACTTTACTCTGCTAATCTATTGGCCAAAACAGCTTTATTCATTAGCCAATAATAGCAACACATATACAGAAGGATATCCCACATCAAAAGGGATTAAACAGGCAGATGTCTGACCACAAAACCTGGACCAAATGTGGACACAAAAAGGAGAGTCCAATCAGAGGGCTTGAAGAGTATCCAAGGAAAGGGAGTGCATACCAAGGCCCCCATAAAAATAGAACAACCCCTAAGGAGCTGCACAGGGTTCTCAGAGGTTGGAATTCAAGGTATAACCAGAAGTAATAGGGGTCAGCAACAAGGGTATCAAGTGTCCACATCAGGACTGACTTCATTTGAGGCTGTTGAAGGTTCTCAAAGTTTTTTTAAGAGGCATATGAACTGAGTATATTTACCTTCTAGAAAGGTCTTTCTGGCAGCAGAGTGTATGGTGGGTTGAAGGGAAAGACTTGAGGCAGTCGTCATGTAGGAAGGAAGGAGACAGAGGAGGAGGTGCTGACCATCATTCTAAATGCTTCGTAGAGACTCCTCTGGTCCCTGTACCAGCCATGTGCAGTAGGAGTTCTCATTGTGCCCATTACATAAAGGACAAAACTAAGGCCGAGTGAGATCAAATTGCTTGCTGTGAGTTTTTAGCCAGTTAGGGGATTCCACTCAACCACCCCAGCTCTGGAACCCACAACTGTTGCATAACTACTGATGTAGTTTAGGAGAGAGGATGAAGTGTTGCCTAACCCTGTCCGCCAAGGTGGTTTAGAGAAGATAGTCAAGAGGGAAGGGGAAGAAGAGATGAGGGCACACACGTCACCAGCTGGGGCAGAGGCTCAGGTAACATAACGGGTGTCAGGAGAGAGCGTGGTAGAGCAAGAGCAGCAGTTCTCAAACCGTGGACCGTCACCCCTGGGAGGTGACTTATCAGATAGCCTTCACGTCAAATATTTACACGATGATTCATAACAGTTATAAAGTAGCAACAAAATAATTTTATGGTTGAGGTCCCCGCAGCGCCAGTAACTGTACTAAAGGGTCTCAGCACTAGAAAAGCTGAGAACCACTGCTCTAGGGTGTTGTACATACTGAGTCTGCAGCATCTGGGGAGCTTAAGGGAGACTGCAGGTAACCATCACACACAATGTTGGGACTTGGAAGAGATGCTGGGAATGCAGGTGCTGATGACGTTGACCGGTGGTCCTCACTGAAGCCACAGAGGCAGGTGGACTCGCCACAGAGAGCTGATAGAGAAAGACAAGAAGGTCCAGGTAAGACATCCAAGAACAACCATCTGGGGCAACTTTTAAGCAGCAAATGACACCCAGAGAAAGTCGGGGTAAATGAGAAAAGAACAAGTCAAATGATACAGGAATCAAAGATGATAAGATCTGAACAGTCACTGAAAAGATACGAGCCCTTATATACTGATATAGGATTTGTCCATGACACTTCGTGAAGGTGCAAGACAATACAACTAATAAAATATCATCTTTATTGAGGAAAGAAGGAAAGAAAAAACACATTTGTATTTATATGGAAAAAATATGGAAAGATATACAAACAAAGATATATGTCATGGGGCTTATCAGTTAAAAACACTTGTTCTTGGAAAGAACCTAAGTTCAATTCCTAGCACCTACCTGGTGACTCACAACATGACTCCAGTGTCCAGGAATCCAACATCCTTACCTCCCAGGGCACAGGAAGGCATGCATGTGGTGCACATACATATATAAAGACAAAATAGTTACATGCATGTGTTTTTTGCACAATATGGAGTAGCTTAAGATAGAATATAGCTTGGTCTCAACAATGTGGACGGTGGTTACCATGGGAAAAGATGAGTTAAGAGAAAGTTCCAGGTTCTATGTATGTGCTTGTGTATTGCTTGTCTCGTTTCCAGTCTGCTTGTCTTGAGATACTCTTTTGCAAAAATGAGAACAATTTAACTAAAAAAAAAAAAAAGGTTGCCGGACACCCTCCCCACCCGCCAGCCCATACATTACTGGTCCCCATTCACAGAGTAGGGAAAGAAACCCTCTGAAGCATGTTTGTGGTGCAGCATGTAAGAGGCGGGGAAGTACGGAGAGCAACTGTGGAAAGGAAGGTGGCGTAACAGAGGCAAAGGGTTCTGAGACAAGAGTGAAAAGAACTAAATTCGGGCTGAAGGGGAGAGTCAATTGTGGTGCCAGAAGGCAGATTCTCAGCGGGGAGACGGCATCGGGTCCCCCAGCCAGGGCAGGGGCTCACGAGAAACAGAAGGGCCCGTTCTCTTGCTGACTCTGAGAGGAGGGAAGGAAGCAAGGAAGGAAGTGTGGGTGCAAGTTCAGCCAAGTCCACCAGTGGGGTCTAGGGGTGCCCACATCTTCCTTGTTAAAAGAGAGGCATAGTCTGGGAAGGAAACTGACTTCTGCCTTCAGATTGGCAGTCTCCTCCAGAAACCATCAGAAGACATGAAAAGCCCAAAGCTCCCGGCAGAATCCCCAGTTAGACCCTGAGCCTGAAGTCGGAGTCCTAGAACAGATTACCTACTCCTCTGTAGGACACCTCCCTTGGGGGTGGGACATTTGGTCCAAAGGGCCTCCAGAACTTCCCCATTGGTAGCCCAGGTCAGAAGCTTCCCCATCACAGCTGCCTCACTTGCTGCCAGTACAACAGCCCCGATTGCTTCCAAGCCTTGAGGCACAGGGAGGCCCGGGCGGCTCCGCTCAGGACAGCGTTGTGGAGCAATTGCAGGTAGGAGAGCTGATGGGTCACTGACTGGGAATGTACTTCGGGTAGAAGGGACCTGGAAACTCTGCCTTTCCTGGAGCCCTGGGAACTGGCGCACTGCATTGTATAACCTTAGAGCTGCAATCTCCATGTTCAGTTAGCCGAGGCTATGTCAAAGCTCTTTCTACAAGAGGCAAACACCATATCTGCACTGGCTAATACGGAAGCCACTGGTCACCCGTGTCTACCGAGCCTTCAAAGTGTAGCTATAGTGGTCAATTAAGTAAATTATTTTTTCTAAAGTTATTGTGTGTATGTGTGTGTACCATGGAATATGTGTGGAGGCCAGAGGGCAACTTTGTGAAATCGTTTCTTCACACGGGTTATCTAGGGATCCAAGTCAGATCATCTGACAAGCGTCGAGTGCTTTTGCTGACAGAATCATCTCCCCAACTGCTGGTGAGGTAAATTCTACTCTATTGTAATTACTTTTCATTTAGAGTTAAATGAGCTATGGCTACAATTCTGGACAGAGAAGACTTGGAACAGCCTAGCGTCTTCCAGGAGAACACGGTGGCCCAGGGACAGACAATGTTCTTGCCCTGACCCTTGAGGGTGGGACAAAGATTAGAATTCTTTTTAAAAACAAAACAAAATAAAACTTTGATACAGGGTCTCACATAGCCCAGCCTAGGCAACATAGGAGGAGGAAAAAAAAAAACCAGAAGTGGGTGATTAAGAAATGTCCAATCTGGGCTCCTTTTCCACACTAATGGTGTTTGATTGTCTGAAAAGAGCAGGACCTGCAGAAACCTGAGGCTGGCTGAGGCTGGGAGCCTGCTCCTTGTGGCATTTGGTAAAAGAACATTTAAGAGTGAATTTTAAAATCCACTTAAAAACGTCCACAGCCCAGTCCAGCTGTGTCACTTGAGGTGAATTGCTTCACCTCCTGGGACTTGGTTTCCTCACCCAGAACGTGCCGACTGCATAGACTAACGAGAGGGATGAATTATAAAATAAATGGTGAGAAGCCCTCTGCCTGGGAGGCTGCAAGCCAGTCAGTCATCCAGATTACAGCTAACACGACGGCTGTTGTCCAGGTCAGAGCATGTGAAGTTGCTCCCAGGACTTGGTCCTGAAAACGAGGTGGGCTTGCTCCTCTCCCGGACCTTGACTGAGGTGGGATGGAAAAGAATAACCATCCATAGAAACTCTACCTCCATTCTAAGAGTCACAGGACAAGCTAGCGCTGTTTTGTGTGTGCATATATTCACATCCATGTATGTGTCCTTGTGTGTGTGTGTGTGTGTGTGTGTGTGTGTGTGTGTGTGTCACACGCATCTGCCACTAACCCATGGGTAACTATCCTTGCACTACCAGGCTTTAGAGTCCACTGGCCCAAGATCATTTCATTATTCCCTGGGGCGGCGTCCAGTGTCCAGCTCTGCTGCCTGGTTGAACTGCCCTGCTTAAAACAGCTGAATGGTAAGGTAGACCCACTTGGAGCCTCTGGAGTAGGGAGAGTCGGACCCTGGCTGCAGGAAATCCTTTGAGATCCTAGCAGAGGGAGGTGAGGTCCTGAGCAAACCTCTTCCTTTATCTGGGCCTATTTCCTCCCCACTGAAACCTGGGGAGACGGGCTAGAAAACTTTATTGGGTCACTTCCCATTATGAACTCTCTAAACCCATAAGATGACTCCATCTGTGGGCCAGGCTGGGGATTCATATTCAAACCATCAAACGTGTCCCACACCCTCAGGAGTTCCTCCCCTGCTTGAGCAATCTAATCCACCCCACACTTCCTCTAGACAGTTCTCACTACTGCCACTCTTCACAGGTCACAGCTGCCTAGCTCAGGTGTCCCCGCAGGAGAAAAGTTAGCATCCTGGTGAGTCTGGAACACCTTGAATTACTATCTAGAATTTCTCTCTTTGTCCCTCTATGCCTAGCCTGACCCTGGGTATTTCCCCCTCTGTGGATGGACCCCTAAACATTAGGTCTCCTTACCATAGAGGAAGAACTCCTGACCCCCTTCCTACATCCTCCAAAAACTACTTAGAACTACCTGCAGCCCAGCCCCTACCTGCAGTCTTCCCAAATCTGTCTACCGTCCTTGCCTGGGCTCCAGCTGGGTGTGGAGATGCACCTGGCACTGAGGCCTCCCACACCCCTGCAGCATTTATGGACAGTGTTTCTCAAGAGAATGAGGATCGGAGTTGTAGTAAAATGACTGGTTTATCTCATTGAAAAGATTAGCTGAATGTTCAGGGCCCGAAAAGTTCCCTCATGCTTGAGTTTTATCGTGCACCTCCCTAACTCATCCCACCCATGGAATTTCTGGGCTAGTGTGCATTTCAAGGAGCTGGTACTTCCATTCAATCCAGCAGTTCCTACTGCATCCCGGAGGCCACGATAGGGCACTCAGCTGAAGATGTTTGGCTACCATTCCAGTGATAGCTTTTTTGTTAATTTGCAACCTAAGAAGTAGCAAAAGATGGTGATACCCAAGTTTCTAAGCAGTAAGAGGGGACTGTGCCCACACTTTCTGAAAGACAATTCAAGAATTTATATATATATATATATATATATATAGAATATATATGTGAGTATTTAATTTATAATATATAAATATAATTATATATAAATATGTATTATTATATATAATATAGGTATATATACACATGTGTATATATACACATGTGTTATATATTATATATGTAAATACTATGTATTTTATATAATATATTATGTATGTAATATACATATATATTATATGTGTAAATACATATATGTGTGTTTGATTTATAATATATAAATATATATTTATATATATAAAGAATATAATATATAAAGAATTTTTATGTATATATGAAGTCGTGGCTCTAGGGTAGAGTATGTGCTTACCATACAGGGCCAACCCTCGGGAGGAATAATAAAGCAAAATGCTTAGGCGTTGAGTGTACCTAATGTCAGAGGTATGATCTTCCAGTGTTAGACTGGAAGCATTGCAGAGTTGTAATCCAGCAGCCCCAGGACAACCCTGGTTCCTGAGCCTCTCGGGGCCTCATCTGCTCCCCTCCCCCCAGGAAACAGGGGCTAATTATGCCACTAGTAAGGACCAAGGGTAACCTCACACAAAGCAGATCTCAACTGTCATCTCCCACCCTTCCCTTTGCCCCTTCAGCCACTAACGCATCCCTTCTCAAAATGAGCACGTTAAGACACAAACAGCCCTCTCGTCCCTTTGCCCGTGGCTGTGTGTTGGTAGTCCCTCCTGGCCCTCTCCTCTGACTGTCTGCCTAGCATCCCGCCTTCATGGTCTGCTTATGGAACATCGAGCCTGCCCTTGCTGCCTGGGCGTGGGAGCGGCTCACAGCCCTGCTGATTCCCTGGTTTCCAAGATCTAGCCACCTACCAAAATCAGGTGGTCAAGTTGAGGAGCAAGCATTTTTACTCAATAAACCACTTCCCCAACCTGTTGTTTTGTTTTGATTTTTGCTGTTGTTATTGTTGTTGTTTTGGACAGGCTCTCATAAGGTCTAGGCTAGACTTGAATTTACTTTGCAGTCAAAGATGACTTTAAAGTTCTGATTTTCCTTTGTCTACCTCCTGAACGCGGAGTGCTGGTATTACAGGCACGTGCCCTCACACAATTTATTCAGTTTTTATTGAGTTCTGGGAATCCAACCTAGGACTGTGTGTTTGCCAGGCAAGCATTCTATCCACTGAGCTCCGCCTCCAACCCGTATTTGTTATTCTTTTTAAAGCTGACTTTTAAAAAATTTTTTATGTGTATGGGTGTTTCAACTGCAAGTATGTATGTGTACCATGTGCATGCCCAGTATCTGAGGAGACCAGAAGAGATTGTCTGATCCCTTGGAACTGGAGTTACAAGTGGTTGCTGGCTATCAGGTGTGTGCTGAAAACCAAACCTGAGTCTTCTGCAAGAGCAGCCACTGCTCTTCACCACTGAGCTGGCTCTCCAGCCCCCATTTTTTGTTATTCTTATTGTTATCGTTTTAATCTATCTTTATAAGTATTAAAATAAATATATGTAGTTATTTTATTTAAAATGAAATATGTATTTATTTTGTAAAACGGTGTGCTCTCCAATTAACCTTTTATATTTAACGTTTTATTAGTGTATTTTATTTATTCACAACAGTGAGTTTAATTATAACATTTTCACCCATGTACATAATGCATTTGTGCATCCTTGGCTACACAGTAAGTTTAAGGCCAACCAAGACCCTACTTCAAGAAAAAAAAAGTCTTGAAGAGAACTGTAGTCTTTACCCCCCCCCCAAAAAAAAGAGTCTACTATTTTGTCTCAAATGCTTACTTCTATTATTTGAAAATTTGAAGGGAAACAAACATCTTCCTTGTACTGTGCAATCCAATGTAACAAATCCTTATATCCTAGTTCCTTGGTTGGAAAGACAGGAAACAGGGTCACTTTGCTATGTAGTAACCATCATCTCTCCTCTATTGACAGGATTAAGTTGACCTCAAAATGGGAGAATTCAATGTGGAGAATTTCAACATTGAATATTTCTTCAGTGGCGAGATTGAGAATTACAATTATAGCTCTGACCTGCCCCCCATTCTGCCAGATGCTGCCCCATGCCGCGACCCAGAGAGCCTAGAAATCAACAAATATGCCGTGGTTATCGTATATGTCCTGGTAACCCTGCTGAGCCTTCTGGGAAACTCCCTGGTGATGCTGGTCATCTTATACAACCGGAGTTCCTGCTCTGTCACCGACGTCTACCTGCTGAACCTGGCCATTGCCGACCTGCTCTTTGCTCTGACCTTGCCTGTCTGGGCTGCGTCCAAGGTGAAGGGCTGGACTTTCGGCATACCCATGTGCAAGATATTCTCATTCGTGAAGGAAGTCACCTTCTACAGTAGTGTCCTGTTACTAGCCTGTATCAGCATGGACCGCTACCTGGCCATCGTCCATGCCACAAGCACACTGATCCAGAAGAGGCACTTGGTCAAGTTCGTATGCATAACCATGTGGATACTGTCCATATTTGTGTCCCTGCCCACCTTAATTCTGCGTAGTACCGTCATGACGAACTCCTTAACCCTAGTCTGCTACGAAGATGCAGGTAACAACACAACCAAGTTGAGGATGGTATTGCGCTTCCTGCCTCAGACCTTCGGCTTCCTCCTGCCGCTGCTGATCATGTTGTTCTGCTACGGGTTCACACTGCGCACGCTCTTTAAGGCCCACATGGGGCAGAAGCACCGGGCCATGCGGGTCATCTTTGCCGTTGTGCTTGTGTTCCTGCTTTGCTGGCTGCCCCACAATCTGGTCCTGTTCGCAGACACCCTCATGAGGACCAAGCAGATCCAGGAGACTTGCGAGCGCCGCAATGACATTGACAGGGCCTTGAATGCTACCGAAATCCTTGGCTACCTGCACAGCTGCCTTAACCCCATCATCTATGCGTTTATTGGCCAGAAGTTTCGCTATGGACTCCTCAAGATCATGGCTACTCACGGCCTTATCAGCAAGAAGTTCTTACCCAAGGAGGGCAGGCCTTCATTTGTTGGCTCTTCTTCAGGGAACACCTCCACTACTCTCTAAGTCTGTCCACCTAAACTGTAGCCATTCAGGGTTCTTTCTTGTCCACCAGCATGGCTCATGTACGCAGACTGTGGTATCTGAATTGAATCACCCACACACATTTCAAAGGTACAGGGAGACAGAGGCCACATTTTTACCAGAGCCCCCACTGCAAAGTTTAGAACCCCTACCCTGGCTGTTCACTCCCTCCATATTGTATGCCTAATGATACATTTGGTCCATCCTAACACTGGACCCCAAATAATCTTTTCTAAGAAGCACAAATTAGAGTTAGAGTGAGATACTTCCTCCTACCCATCAGAGTCCTTACCTGTAAAAGGAAGAGGTAGAGGAGAAGAAGAGAAAATAGCAAGTGTTATTAAGGAAGTAGAGAAAGGGAAAGTGTTTGCCTTACTGGTAGACCTGAATGGTATCCCAGCACAGTGGGACACAGCATATCACTTTCCTTAAGACATTAAATATAGAACTATCACATAATCCATCAAATTCACCTCTAAGTAGATACCCGAAAGAATTGGAAGCAAGGGCTCAGATGTTTGTAGGTTGATACTAACAGCAGCATTATTCAAAAGACTCAAAAGTCAAAACAACTAAAATGACGGCCCACAAATAAATGGGTAAATTACACATGGTGTGTGCACACAGCAGGAGACCATCCCACAGTGAGAAGGAACAAGAAACTGACCCATATTACCTCATGGATGAGCCTTGAAAACATGCTTCCACGTGGAATAACAAGACCCCAAAGACAAACGTTGTACGTTCACACTTAAAAAGTGCCAAGAGTAATCAGATAGTGAAGACTTGGGGCTGGGTGATGGAGGGTGGGGCACTTGTGTTGGATGGCACAGCTCCAGTCTGGGGCGACAGGAGAGCCCTGGCTCCTGTGCAGCAGTGTGGAAGTGCTCACTGCCATTGCATTAAAAGAAAAAAGTTAAAATGAAAGCTAGGTATTGTTTACTGATGGAGTGCTTACTTAACGTTTCTGTGAACTCAGGCTTGAACTCTAGGGCCTCAACCAGTGCGGGGCGGGGGAGCTAAAATGGTCATTTTTGTTATATATGTTTTACGTCAGTTTATCAAAAAAAAAATCTAAGTCTACTTTAACCACTGAACGAATGCAGAACTATGTACATTATAATTTCTTATAAAGTGTGATCATTAAATGCCTTTTTAAAACTATATAAATCACTTGGAGTTGAGTATCTATCTCAGGACTTCTCTCTCTCTCTGTCTCGTGTGTGTGTGTGTGTGTGTGTGTGTGTGTGTGTGTGTGTAGGTCAGAGGACAACTTGTCAAATCTAGTCCCCCTCCACCACGTGGCTTCTGAGGAACAAACTCAGGTCATCAGACTTGGTGGCAAGGGTCCTTACTGGCTGAGCCATCTCACTCTCCCCTGAGTGAGAAGATGAAGACAGACCCCCCCCCCCCGTCTGTCCCTGTCTGGCTGCCCCTTTGTGCTCATCCTAGCCTGCGTTGGCTGAACATGGATCACCAGGGGGGGAAGTGCACCGGATTCTTCCTCCAGTGTTCCTAGGTCCTTGGATGGAATGACCCTCAAAAGCCTCAGGAACAGGTTTAGAAGACACGGGTCGGAAGTCACCAGCTCATCTCCTTGGAGAAGCAGGGAGGCCAGGAGACCACAGGAGCTCCTGCAGCAGATTTCACTGAGAGTTCTTCCCCCCCCCCGTCCCCTCCCCTTGCCAACACCCATCCTCATCCAAGGCTGCCAAGCAGGCACGAGTTCAGAGTGGAGAAGTCATTTGTCACCTATCGGAGTAGACAAAGGATTTGAGTCATTCTTGTTTCCTTGCAGGGAGGGGTGAGCTTGGGTGGGGTTGGGTTTTGAGACTGTCTCACCTATCCCAGATTGGTCTGAAACTTCCTATATAACTGGACATGAACTTGATCAAAGTATCCTCCCAAGTGCTAGGATTACAGAGGCGCACCACCATGCCTGGTTTATATGGTGCTGGGCTTGAACCCAGGATTTGGTACATGCTTGCCAAACACACTACCAACTGAGCTGTATCCTCAGCCCTAAAATCATTGTTTCCTCAGTATACAGTGACTGACAGACCTCCTGGGGGGATTGGGACACAGCAGCCCATCAAACAAACAGGGTTTGTCTCTGAAGGGTTTGTCAGAGGGGACCTGTCTCTAAGCAGCCTATTATGGGCACAGGAAAGAGACTGAACCCTATAGTTCACCGAGGTTGAGCAGGAGAGTATAAGGAGGCTCCAGAGTAGACAGTGTTCATTCACGAAAATGTTCAGGCAATAGTTAGTAAACCAACATCACGGTCCCTACCCTATGCCCATCCAGTGCCAGACCCTGCGCTGAACTCAGAATCAGGAACAAGAAACAAGCGTGACTCAGCTGTGCCTCTGATTCAGCAGGATGGAAATGCTGAAGAACACATATCGTTGCCAGAGGGGACAGGTGCTGTTCTGCCTAAGCCCAGTGTCTGGTCAGACGGGTCCTCAAGATGACCGTCAAAGAGAGGAGGCCAAGTGCAGGCTCACCTTTGTTCTAGGTCTGTGCTCTCTGCTCCTCCAACAAGGCCTGGGAATGCCACTGTGCACAGAAAACAGGAGGAACCAAAAACCCAGCACAAAAGAAGCCGAGATTGAATCGCACTGATGTGAATGTTGCCAATCCCCCACAATCACCTCGTGTGAACAGTCTTGGCACAAAGTCTTTACCAGTCAGAGCATCACCAGGAAAAGGGCAAATCCAGAGCTGCCTTTGCTCTGCTGATTCTTCTCTTCCTTGCTGCTTTCTGTGCCTCGACTGTCTAAGGTCCCCCATCCTGGCTTAGATCTACCTACTATGAACTTGCTTCTCTGGCTTCTGTACTGTGTTCCTCTACTTACAATAACACCTCTGTCCTGATCCCAGTCAGTCTCCCTCTGAGTTGATCATGCCTCTCCATGTTCATTCCCTGTCTCTACAGGATGAGCTCCTATATTCAGCAAATCAAGACAGCTTCCTGTCTCGCTATGTAAACCAGGTCAGTCTTGAACTTGCAATCTTCTGCCTCAGCCTCTTGAGCACTGGAACAGCAGGTGTGTACTTCCACACCTGGCTGATGACCGATTTCTATTTTAACACATGTGCTCTCTAGTCCAGGAATCACACTTCTAGAACTCTGTCCGGCAGACATGCTCACAAAATTTCCGCGGGGAGGGTTTGTCACGGCATTGTGTGTAGACGCCAAAGCTTGGAAACAACCAAGCTCCAGGGACATGACCAGGAAAGCTATGAACGTATGTATATCCACACTGTGGGATGCCTTGAATGTGCTGGCTTATGAACAAGACTGAAGACAACACGCAACCAGTCCTGGGAGCTCATATCTTCCAGTCCTAACACTTGGGAGTTTCATGCCATCTTGACCTACACAGTGAGTTTTAGGCTAGCCTGGGCTGGGGGAGGGTTTGCCAAATGAAAGACTCTAGAACAGAAGATGATGTACTTATGTGATTCTTTTTTAAAGAAAATGTCCAGAGAAGGCAAATCTACGGAACAGCAAATGTATGGGTGTCTGCCTGTGACAGGAGGCAGGATACCCGAACAAGAGTGACTGCAAACACAAATGACGAGCCTTTTCTCTTGTTTTTCATGGTGCTGAGTTTCAAAACTATTTTAACGACTTTCCTGGTGCCAAAATGGCCTGAGGAAAAGCAACCTAGAAGAGAAAAGGATTGTTTTAGCTTAAAGTTTGACGGTCCAGTCCACCGCGATGGGGAAGTCAGGGCTGCAGGAACTTGAAGGAGTTGGTCACATCGTACCCGCAGTCAGGAAGCACAGAGGAATGAGTGCTCCCGCTCAGCTGGCTCTCTCCTTCCTGTGAGGTCCAGAATCCAAACCCGGGGAACAGCATTGCCAACTTTTATGTAGAGTCTTCCCATCTCAGTTAACCCAATCAACATAATCTTTACAGCGTGCTCAGAGGCTTGTCTGCTAGTGATTCCCTGTCCTGTAAAGGTGACGGTGTTAACCATCACAGGCCAATCACCGGTCACGGTGGGTAAAAGGACTTACCCTCCAACCTGATGACCTGAGAGCGATCCCAGAGCCTACATGGTGGAAGGAGAGAACTAACTGCTTCAAGTTGTCCTCTGACCTCCACATGTTCCACACAACCTGCACACGCCAACTGTGCACCCATGTGGGTGTGCGCACACATACACAAACGCACACAATAAATAGATGAATAAAAAATGTAATAAAATGATCATGAAGCTCTAGGATCTAGACTCAAGTTTAAAACTCACAGACCAAAAGCAATGGAGAAAGAACTACGGTTGCTAAAATTCCTCTGTAGTCGAACTTCCCTTTGTACCTCCAGCTCACAAATAATGACACAGAAACTTATTATTAATTATGAGCAATCAACCTTAGCTTAGGCTTGCCCTCAACTAGTTCTTATAACTTAAATTAACCCATTTATATTAACCTACATTCTGCCGCATGGTTTGGTTATCTTTCCACAACGCTGTACATCCGACTTTGTTTAGCGTCTTATTGGCTCCCCCCCCCCAGAGTTCTCTCTCTTCCCAGAAATCCTACCTAATCTTTTCTACCTAGCTGTTGGCCGTTCATCTCTTTATTACACGAATCACAGCAATACATCTCCACACAGTGTACAAATATCCCACAACACTCCTCCCTGAGGGAGACATAAGCAATCTCTACCCTTCCTTCTAGGGTCTCAGTGACAAACAGAGGTAGATTCCACTAAAGTTCACTCTGGGGAACCTATGAGTCCATTACTTACACAGCAGGGGTGAGGGATTATGTGCAGGAACATAGGTGACCTTAAAGCAGACACACCGGAAGGTTTACACCCAGTGTTGATGAAGATTCTCCTATGACTATGTAGATGGAACCTCCTCCCCTAGTCCTTCCCTGCCTGTATATTTTAGCCTTTCTCTGGGGCTATGTTCAATTAGGCAGAATTGCATACAACGTATTAGAAGGGGGCCCATGACCCTCCCGTCTACTCCTTCTATGAAGGAAGGTCAACAGTCAACAAACACAGCAGTAATGATCTTTGCAAGTGGGTACAGATGACCTGATGACAATGGCAGCAGTCTGGCTTGAAGGATCTCCTTTGCAACAGACAAGAAACATCCTCTTAGAGTGTATGTGGAGCGACACTTTCACTATGTATCCTGCGCCCTCTCTCATTGCAATCTCCAGTCTCTAACCTCTCCAGTCTCTAACCCCCCCCAACTCCTGCTGGCTCTAGCCATTTGAAGATTGGAAACCTCCCTGACCACTCCAGCGGCCCAAGGGAGAGCAGCTGTGGAAGGGTGGCAGTGGTATAGAGAAGCAATCACAGCCTCAGCTCAGGCCCTTCCCCCAGCAACTCTGTGCAAGTTACCTTCCCAGAGAAAAGAATGCCGTATACAGTACTGATTTCTCAACAGGGTCTTGCAAAGTGTGATGTCAAACATGTTCCCCTGGCCATCCACAGCTGGGCCAGCTTCCCCTCCAAACTTGCTCTGTGCCAAGCTGACCCAGTGGCAGGCTGAAGCCTTGGTTCCTTTCAGGTGGTCTGTCTTAAGTTTGGCTTCTTTTACTCTTTGTCCTTCTGCAATTGCCCCCAAACACATCTCTCTAATTATTTTCTTGGCATCCATCTTGCTCCTAAAGGGTAAGTCACCCAAAAGATAACTCCATCAGTATTTCAGGAGTAAATGAGGGTCCAGGTAGGGTCTAGTGAGCTACAAATGACAGATAAACATATAAAAAGTCTTCCTGCCACACTAGTAACTTTTAATATGGGAATAAAATAAAATAATTGTGTTTTAAAAGGGAGGGATAGGGCATAGTGGTATACAATTTTAATCCTAGCACTCTAGGGACAGAGGCAAGAGAGTCTCTATGAGTGAGTCCAGCCCGGTCTGTAGACCAGTTGTTCTACTGATTCTATAGTAAGTTCTAGGCCAGCCAGGGCTACATACTGAGACTCTATCTCGAAAAAAGTCTAAATAAATTAAATAGAAGATGAGGCTAAATGTACTGGCACATGCCTGTAATGGAAGCATCAGTGAGGTGGATACAGAAAAAATAGGAATACAAGAACATTTTGGTTATATAGTGAATTCAAGCCCACCCTGGGCTAATGAGACTCTGACTCAAACAAACAACAAAAGCACAATATTAAAAGGCTGGGGAGGGGATAGCTTTGAGATCACATTTGTCCACCCACTTCCACTGTTCTGAAAGGACTCAGAAGCCCTCTAAAGAGTATGGGCACACTTTTGATTCCAGCGGTTCTTGAAAGACTTGACTGGCACTATACAAGGCATCCCAAATCCTCACCAAATATGCCAAATACCTCAACTCTTAAGGTTACAGGTGTCAAACTGTGGATATATCTTACCCACACCAAGGCTGCTGTGGACCCGAGCCAGAAAAAGATTGTGAGAGCCAACTCAGGCCAGCCTCTGAAACCGACCTTCTCAGAAGGTCCTCAGAATGGAGACCAAGGCTCAGTCCTTGTTTGGCTTCCTGATGCCTGTCCTTCCTGATATTTAACTTAAAAGCAGAAGACCAGGATGCTGTTGGGAAAACAAACAAACCCAAGCAGCACTGTAGGAACGGCATGGCCAATTAAACTCAGCTAAGACCTCAGGGTGCTGAGTTGGCTCAGCAGGTAAAAGTGTTGACTACACAAACCTGATGGCCTGAGTTTGATTCTGGGACTTTTTCTCCCTCCCTCCCTTCCTCCCTCCCTCCCTTCCTTCCTTCCTTCCTTCCTTCCCTCTTTCTTTCCCTCCTTCCTTCTTTCCTTCCTTCCTTCCTTCCTTCCCTCTTTCTTTCCCTCCTTCCTTCTTTCCTTCCTTCCTTCCTTCCTTCCCTCCCTCCCTCTCCCTCTCCCTTTCTTCTCCCCTCTTTCCTTTTTTCTTTCTTCCTTCCTTTCTTTTCTTTCCTTGCCCAATACAATAGCTCTTGTCTGTAATCCTAACACTACTACAGTCCTATAGTGAAATGGGAAGCAGACAAGCCAGACGTATAAATAAGTATCATAGCAACAGAAACAAGTGAGACCTTCCTCATAAGCAAGGTGGAAGGAAGGAGACAACCGACTCCTGCAAACTGACCTCTGACTCCCAAACACAAATCTCTACACACATATACAAATATATAAATAAATGTTTTAAAAATTTAACTAGACATAAAGCTGCTGCCCTACAAATCCAGATTCAGAATCCAACATCAACAAACTAGGCTTGCTGCTCTTTGTATATCTAGTGACCGAAGAGGGTCACTCTTGCCACCAAGCCTGACAACTGAGTTTGATCTCTGGGTCCCACATGGCGGAAAGAGAGAACTAATTCCTTCAAGTTATCACCTGACTTCCACGTACACACACTAAATACATGTAATAAAAGTTTTCTAAGTCTGAAATCCAAGTTGTATATGTTTTGCGCTATAGGTAAAGAATCACATTTTGTGGTGCAGTGTAAAAATATTTACGCAAACAACAGTGCAGTTGATTGAGAGGAGATCTAACTATGTAGCTCAGGCTAGTCATTCATTTATTTATTTTTTAAATATTACAAAATAAAATATAATAAGATAAAGCAAAGCTATCACATTGAACTTAGACAAGACAGACAAACAGAAGGGAAAGAGCCCAAGAGAAGGCACAAGAATCAAAGACTCATTTGTTTGCACACTCAAGAATTCCATTAAAAACACTAATCTGAAAGACATACTATATACACAGAAGACCTGATGCAGATCCATGCAGGCCCTGTGCATTGCTGCTTCAGTCTCTGTGAGTTCATACGATGTAGGTGAACATGAATAGAGTAATCCCACACTAGCTCAGAATTGAGTATAATAAAGGGTTCTCTATTTAGGGGGACAGACTCACAGATCACAGTCCCCTGCACGAGTGGAAACAGGAACCAAATGTAGTGGCCAAGAGAGAGTGCAAGTGTGCACATTTTTGGTACCCAAGGCCACACCTAACCTGATCCAGCATCTCAAAGGACATTGAGTGAAGGAGGTTCCCCAAATCCTACCCCTTTTTATCTAAATAAGAGACTTTCAAACCCAATACAAAACTATATACAATAAGAACAGATATCAAGTATAAAAATTAGGATTACAACCAACATAAACAGTATTAAGTAAGAAACATATGATAAATGTTTTAATTTAATTCTATCCTTAAGAGTTTAAGTCTTAAGAGTTTAAGTTTAGAAATGGCTTGACCAAGTCGTGGGAGGAAAGTAACTACAACTATCTGGTCTTTAACCCCACTGAAGACCTGAGTAGGGAGTTAATATTATTTGAGTATACAGGAAGTGCAATCAAGCAGCTTCCAAAATGTGCAACAAATGACAGAGACAACTAGCTACCTGGGCAATCACCCAAAGTCTCATTTGCAACATTGGAGCAATCAACTTTGGCTAAGGCCTAAAGTAGCTGACAGAACATTTTTAGAGGCAGGGAAATTTTAAAACTGTCTTACCCTGTCTTGCTAAGGTTTGGCTGTCTTTTTTATTGTATTCTGCTTGTCCAGTCTGGACATTGTGCATTTGGTCAGTGGTTGAGGCATGGGCAGTTCCCCGCCCAAGGGCCAGTTTTGCCAAGAAGAAAACAAGCTCCAGGTGGAGTGTCTTCAGTGTTCAACATTCTCTTTGGATTAGATCGGTGCTACCAGGAGCAACTGTGTCTCACGCCGGCAAATCCTAAGTTATTTAAATGCCATATTCTACAGTTCTTTGAAGTGGTTGAAGATTGCCTATCTATGTGGAATACCATCTCTATGTATTTAAAAAGCCTGATTAGTCTAAGTATGATGAACATGGATGACTATTGACCTATAGTACTTAATACCTATATAGCTTAAAGACTAAGACTTTATATTAGAATATTAAACAATCTTTAAACAACTGTGTGACCTATAGTACTTAATACCTATATAGCTTAAAGACTAAGACTTTATATTAGAATATTAAACAATCTTTAAACAACTGTGTAGCAAATGAGGAAATGATCTCAAAATGTAAACAATATATAAGTGTCATGATCAGAGATAGAAATGTATAGTGCAATATGATGAATATATCTTAAAATTGTATCAATATACAAAATACAATATACAAAATATCATAAGTAGAGGTTAAACATGCATGCATACAATATGACAAAATAACTGCATAGGTATACAAACAAAATACTGTTATAAAACATTGTAAACAGAAATATCAAATTCAATATAACAAATAAAATTTGAATTTGTATTAATATACCAGAATATATACCAAAGAAATTGTCTATAAATAATAGTTCACAAAAATTCACTCTATTGCTCACTATTATTATTAATGTAAGTAAGCTCACACTAATCTACCCTATTATCTCATTCAATTTTCTTTTTTTTTTCAAATGATATCTCTTAGCCTACAAAATTTCTACCCCAACCCCAAACTCTATACCAGCTATAATCAACTCCTAAATGATATCCCTAACCCTGAGGACAAACTTTGTTGGAAAAGGGGACGTCATCTTCTAGAGTTACTTCCAGCTGTCATGTGGGCGATGTTATTTTTATGGGATTATGTAAAATTAAAATGATGGTTAAAATTTGAGATTACTGTCTGGTACAATTGCAAATAGACTCTGAGTAGTTGATAGGGTTTTTCTGAAGTTCTTACTTGGAGTTCTGGTCAGAATGTTATAAGAAGGTACACCATTTCAGATAAACAAGTTGGAACCATCTTGAGCAGCTGGTACCCAAAACAGGTCTTATAGTAGCGCTATCAACATCATAACTTCATATCAACCAGGTGGAGTCGTTATTGTGGGGCCCCATCTTCTTCCTGGAAACTTCAAAGATTACAACAGGAAAATGTATTGTCCATTGTGGAAAACTTAAGCATTAGACATATATTTAAGAAAGGGACAATATAGACAAAAATAGGTATGGAGAAAAGTAATATTTTTCCTCAATTCTTTCTTCTTTCTGTCCCATACCAGATGACTCCTGACATAAGACAGAAACTCTGAATTTTTCTTTTAACAACACGCTTGAATTTAGAGAAGGACAGTCATTGTCCAACGCCAAAACCAGCTTTGATTTTTAAGTGAGTTGTGACTATTATTATACTGGGATATATTCAGGTAATGATATTTTACCCTGCAGATGATCTGTCCTCATACGTCATATGCTATAAAGATTTGCATTTAAGGTCAATTTTGTTATATGTATATTTCTGCTCTTATTTAAGGTATTGTATTTGTGCAGTTCATTTAAAAATGTAATGTATAATTAAGTAATAAAGGTTAATAGATAGCAATCTATAGTAATGTAGCCATGTTAGTTAGATTTTCTAAATATATAGAGATATATTTCAGTTACATAGATAATCTTCAAACCTTTCAAAGACCTACAGAATATGGCATTTAAAATATTTTAAGATCTTGGGACTTTTTATGACAATGAGACTCATCTGCTCCTGGTAGCACCAATCTACTTCAAGAGGAAGATGGGCACCGATGAGGCTCCTTATGGAGTTTGCTAGCCATTTGGGCAAGAAACTGCTCTTGCCTGGACTGTTTGATGTTATGTTGTATGAACTGGACATGCAGGACCCACAGAAAAATGGCTACTTAAGTTGCCTAAAGGTGAGATGATCCTTCAGGGTCCCTGCTTCATGAAAGAGTTTGCCAGACATTCTGAAGAACACAGAAGAAAGTGATTGACAAACTGCCAATATAGGTGGAACTGTCTTTGAAATTTCCTGCTTCATGGAAAAGTCTGCTGGATACTATGGGTCAGTAGGCTGAAGATGGGTGCCTGCAATGTTACAGAAGAACTTTGGGTGATTGTTTAGGCAGCAAGATGTCTCTGTAAATTCTAGAGTTTTGAAAGTTGCTTACAATGTACTTCCTGCTTACTTAGGAAATATTATGTCCTTCTGGGGTCGTTGATGGAGTTGAAGAATAGGTAGTTATAATTATAGTTTTCCTTTGTTATGATAAAAGATAAAGTAGATATAAATGTTGTAACAGTAATTCTTGCTTAATACCTGTCATGTTATATATAATTTTACTATGTTAAAGTTAAAGCCTTCCTTTTTATTTAAGCAGAAAAGAGGAAATGGTATGGGAAGTCCTTGTGTCTATGTGTTGCTTTTATTGGTTAATGAATAAATCTGTTTTGGCCAGTGGCTTAGCAGAATAGGGCAAGGTAGGAGTTCCAAGGAGATAGATGAGAGAGTAGGCAGAGTCAAGGAGATGCCTTGTAGCCCTACCAGAGACAGATGCCAGAGATGGAACTTTAGCCTGTAAACCATAGCCATGTGGCAATTCACAGATTAATGGAGATGGATTAGTTTAGGATACAAGAGTTAGCCAAAAATACACTTAAGCCATTAGTCAAATGGTATTGTAAATAATATAGTTTCTGTGTGATTATTTCGGGTCTAAGCTGTCAGGAATGAACAAGCGGCCTCCCCCAACAGTCATATTTCTATTTTCTCAGTGATCCTTTCTAGATAATTATTTTATTTATACTTATCTCCATTTGGAGATTTCAGTAAATTGTTATAGGTGTAATAATCTTTATTGGGCAGCAGGTGTTGTAGTTGCAAGGTGCACACAACCGGCAGTGGAAGGCAAGTTCCAGTACCTAAATCACCTGGGGCTTAATCAATTAATTAAGAACAGTGCATTTATACACAGAGGATTGAGTTGGCCAAAATATCAAGGAACCCAAAGCTTGCCAGCAGTCGAGAACCACAAATAAGGCCTGGGCATGGCTGGCGAACATGTTGCTGTGGGGATCGTGGTGGAAGAAAAAACGGGTGGCTGGATAGGTTGCAGTAGCTTGCTGTGAGCAGGGCAGTCTGGGTGCAGGTTGGAGAGGCTGCAGCAGCAGAAAGTATGCCTGGGCTGGTAGGCCAGGGAGTGCAGTGTGGGAAAAAGGCAAGTGCGGACCTTTTGAGCCAGTCCCTGTAGGTGTGAGCTCATGCCCCATGTTGGGCGCCAGATGTAGATGAATGCAAATAAAGTAGTCCCACACTAGTTCAGAATTGAGTATAGTAAAGGGTTCTTTATTGCGGGGGGGCAGACTCACAGGTCACAGTCCTCTGCTTGCATTGGGAACAGGAACCGAATCCAGCGGCCAAGAGAGCAGGTGCATGAGTGCACATGTTTTTGATGCCCAAGGCCATGCCCAACCTGGTCCAGCATCTCAAAGGTCATTGACTGAAGGAGGTTTCCCAGCAATGTGAGCTTTGCATATGTGATGGGGGGCTTGTTTTCTTGGTGTCTTCCACCCCCTCTGGGTCTTACAGTCTTTCTGCTTCCTCTTCCATGAGGTTCTCTGAGCTCTGAGGGGAGGGATTTGATGATCTCATGCTTGTTCCCATCTGCTGCAGGAGGAAGCTTCTCTGGTGATGGGTGAGCAAAGCAGAACATCATCAGGAGTTACTTTATCACTACTTTATTTTTCTTTTTTTAAACCATTCCAATATGGAAGCTGTTTTTGGCAACAAGAGATAGCCAATTGAAACTCTGTCTTCCACATTATTTTACGATTTCATTTAGATTGCCTTCATATATGTACATACTTTAGGAAGTTTCTACTGTGTTAGGTTTCCATACTACCCACTCAAATGTTCCTAAATTTTAGTTGTCTCTCCCTGTGTTCCCTCCATAATCCCCTCTCTCCACCCCCTCTCTATTTGATCCTCCTATTCCAGCCCCTCACATCCATCCCTAACTATCTGTTCTATTTCCCTTTCCTAAAGAGATCTATCTGTTCCTTCTAGTTCCTTACTCTATACCTACCCTCTATGGTTCTATATTATGGCTCGGTTATCAATGACTTCACAGCTAATATCCACACATAAGTGAATTCATACCATATCATATTCATCCTTCTGAGTCTAGGATACCTCACTCAAGATGATTTTTTTTCTAGTTCCATCTATTTGCCTGCACATTTTATGATGTCATTTTTTAAAAGGCTGAATAATACTCCATTGCATAAATCTACCACATTTTTCCTTATCCATTCTTCTGTTGAGACACATCTAGGTTGCTTTCAATTATTGGCTATTATGAATAGAGCAACAATGACCATGATTGAGCAAGTATTTCTGTGGTATGATGGAACGACCTTTGGGTATATGCCCAAGAGTGGTATACTGGATCTTGAGGTAGACCAGTTCCCATCTTCCTCATGAACTGCTGCACTGATTTCCATAGTGTCTGTACAGGTTGCCTTCCCACTAGCAGTGCATGAGCAAGATTACTCCACATTCTCTCCAGAATGAGCTGTCACTTGTTTACTTGATTTTAGTCATTCTGACAGGTAGACGATGAAGTCTCAAAGTAGTTTTGATTTGCATTTCCCTGATGACTAATCATGTTGAACATTTCTTTAACTGTTTCTCAGTCATTTGAGTTTCTTTTGTTGAGAATTCTCTGTTTAGATCTGTATCCCATTTTTTAACTAAGTTATTTGTTTTCTTGATATCTAGTTTCTTGAATTCTTTATATATTTTGGATATAAGCCCTCTATTAGCTGTGTAATTGGTAAATACCTTTTCTCATTCTGTAGGCTGCTGTTTTTTTCCAAATGACAGTGTCCTTTGCCACACAGAACCTTCTCATTTTCATGAGGTCCTGTTTATTAATTGTTGATCTTAGTTTCTGCACTAACAGTTAAGAAAGTCTTTCTCTGAGCCAATGAGTTCAAGACTATTCCCCACTTTCTCTTATATCAGGTTCAGTGTATCTGGTTTTAGGTTGAGGCATTTGATCCATTTGGAGTTGGATTTTGTACAGGGTGATAAGTAAAGATCTATTTGGATTCTTCTACATATAGCCATCCAGTTCTACCAGTACCCTTTGTTGAAGATGAAGTCTTTTTTCCAGTATGTATTTCTAACTTTTTATATAAAAAATCAGGTGTCCATTGGTGTATAGATTTATGTCCTGGTCTTCAATTTGATTTCATTGATCAACAAGTATTTTTTTATGCCAATACCATGCAGTTTTTATTACTATAGCTCTGTAGTACAACTTGAAATTGGTATTGATGATACCTCCAGCAGGTCTTTTATTATTCAAGACTGTTTTAGCTATTCTACGTTTTTGTATTTCCATATGAAGCTGAAACTAATTCTTTCAAGATCTGTGAAGAATTGTGTTGGAATTTTGATGGGGACTGATTAAATCTGTATATTGCTTTTGATAAAGTGGACATTTTTACTATACTAATCCTACCAATCCAAGAGCATGGGTGATCTTTCCATCTTCTGATGTCTTCTTCAGTTTCTTTCTTCAATGACTTGAAGTTTTTATCAATCAAGTCTTTCACTTACTTGGTTAGAGATACCCCAAGACATTTTGTATTATGTGAGACATTGTAAAAGTGTTTCCATGATTTCTCTCTCAGATCGTTTGTCATTTGTATATAGGAGGCTACTGATGTGAATTAATTTTGTATCCAACTACTTTGCTGAAAGTGTTTATCAGTTGTAGGATTTTCCTGATAGATTTTTTTTCAGATCACTTATGTCTACTATCATATCATCTGCAACTAAAGATACTTTGACTTCTTCCTTTTCAATTTGTATCCCCTTGATCTCCTACAGTTATCTTATTGCTCTAGCTAAGGCTTCAAGTACTATATTGAATAGGTATGGAGAGAGTGAACAACCTTGTATTGTTCCTGATTTTAGTAGAATGCTTTGAGTTTCTCTCCATTCAAGTTGATGCTGACTAAGGGCTTGCTGTAAACTGCCATTATTATGTTGAAGTATGTCCCTTGTATCCCTAATTCTCCAGAATTTTTTATCAGGAAGAGGTATTAGATTTTTGTCAAAGGCCTGTTCTGCATCTAATGAGATGTTCATGTGGTTTTTGCCTTTCAGTTTGTTTGTATGATGGATTACAGCTATTGATTTATGCTGTGGGATAATACTCTTCTATACTGTAAAGATTTGTCACTCATATTAGTTTAATAAAACACTGATTGGCCAGTAGCCAGGCAGGAAGTATACACAGGGTAACCAGACTAAGAGAATTCTGTGAAGAGGAAAGGCAGAGACACAATCATCATCCAGAAGCAGAGAAAGCAAAGTGAGAATGCCTTACTGAGAAAAGGTACCAAGTCATATGGTTAAACATAGACAAGAATTATGGGTTAATTTAAGTTGTAAGAGCTTGTTAATAATAATCCCAAACTAATAGGCCAAACAGTTTATTATTAATATAAGCCCCTGTATGTTTCTTTGGGACTGGACAGCTGTGGAACTGGGAGGGACAAAAACTTTCGTCTACAGATTTACATATGCTGAATTACCCCTGCATCTCTAGGATGAAATCTACTTGATTATGGTAGATGGATGTTTTGATATGTTCTTGGATTCAGTTTGTAAGTAATTCTCTTTCTTTGTTGGGTCTTCATGTGGTTTTGGCTATCAGGGTAACTGGGGCCTCATAAGATGCATTGGGCAATATCCCTTCTGTTTGTATTTCATGGAATAATTTGAGAAGTATTGGAATTAACTCTTATTTTATACTTTTTTGATTTTTAGTTTTTCTCTGTGTAGCCTTGGTTGATTTGGAACTAGTTCTATAGACAAAGTTGGCCTTGAACTCAGAGATCTACCTGCCTCTGCCACCCCAGTGCTGGGATTAAAGGCATACACCAACACGCCCAGCTAGTTGGGAGTCCTTCAATGACTGCTTCTATTTCACTGGGGGTTAGAAGTATGTTTAAATTGTTTATTCAGTCTTCATCTACAACTTTGGTAAATGGTATGTGTTGAGAAAATTATTCATTTCTTTTATATTTTCCAATTTGGTGGAGTAGACATTTGAAGTATGACCTAATGATTCTCTAGGTTTCTTCAGTGTCTGTTATATTCCCTTTTATGTCTCTAATTTTGTTAATTTAGATATCCTTTCTCCTCCTAGTTAATTTTGATAGGAATTTGTCAGTTTAGTGATTTTCTCAAAGAACAAGCTCTTTGTTTCATTGGCTATTTGTATTTTTGCTTGTTCCTACTTTATTGATTTCGGTCCTGAGTTTGATTATTTCTCACAGTCTACTTCTCTTGGGTGTTCTTACTTCCTTTTGTTTGGAACTTTCAGGGGTTCTGTTGAGTTGATAGCATGAAACTGCTCCAGTTTTTTACGTAGGCACTTAGTACAATGAACTTACCTCTTAGGACAGCCTCCGATGCATCACCTAAGTTCAGGTTTATTGTTTATCCATTTTCATTCAGTAAATTTTCTACTTATTTATTTATTGTTGTTGTTGCTGTTTTTCGAGACAGGATTTCTCAGGGTAGCTTTGGCTATCTTTTAATTTTTAAGCCAACTATGATTGAGCCATGAAATGACTTCTGATGACAGCCAACAGCCCTCCAGCCCTAATCCTCATAATCAACGGTAAAGACAGTGAATTCAAAAATCCTATTATCTAATAATGGTCTGTACATTTCTCGGTACCATATTTATCCAGAAAATTCCTGACATGCACATGACCCACAATTAAAGATTTCCTATTGACTGTCTACTGTGGCAATGGAGAATTTAATGTTCTCAGCCTCTCTCCTTTCAACCATACCCAACCAAATATTCTCCCTGGACACAGATACCACTTTTTGGTCCAATGCTTTTATAATAATGACCATATAAACAATTGTTCAAGTGTTTACATTCCTGTCTGTGGACCTATTTTGTTGTCCTTGGAGTTAAGGTTTTCCACATATTTATCACTGCATTTGTCTCATCTGTCTCTATACGGTCATGTTCATTGGGGAATGTGATAACTTTCCAGGAGACCTCTCTCCCGGGGGCCTCCATGGTCTTGTTTCAGCCTGGACTGGTCACTCCCAGGACTGTTCCTGTTCTCTGCATAGTTGTGATTACACTTCCAGATGAATTCTGAATCTGTTTGAAGATTTCAACAACATTTCCACTTGGGATTTTCATTTTGATTGTGTTGAATCCGCTGCTCAGTTAGGAGGAAATTGACATCTCTCGAGATGTCTCCTAGTCTGTAAACATATTTTCCTCCATTTGTTTGAGTCTCTTTTGTTTCTTTACAAAGAGTGCTTCACTGTTTGGGGTCCACAATTCATATAGATACACTGTTAAGCTTATTCCTAAGTATTTTATAGGTTTGGAGGGTGAGCTACTATAATGATATTTTTGAAAAAGTCTTATTTTCAGATTTTTGTTATCAATGTATGGAAAACAGTAGATTTTGTAATGTGAGGCCACAGAAATTTACTAACTGGTTTTAGTAGAGTTTTTTTAAATATTTATTTATTTATTATGTATACAATATTCTGTCTGTGTGTATGTCTGCAGGCCAGAAGAGGGCACCAGTTATCATTACAGATGGTTGTGAGCCACCATGTGGTTGCTGGGAATTGAACTCAGGACCTTTGGAAGAACAGGCAATGCTCTTAACCACTGAGCCATCTCTCCAGCCCTAGTAAAGTTTTTTAAACACCACTTTTGAAGTCCATACGTATGCAGATCTGAGAAGAAAACCAGAATTACTCCTGGAATTTCTTCTTATCGTTCATTCTTTTTCCTGTCTTACTTCACTGAGAAGAAGAAAGCTGAGCATAATGTTGACGAGCATTGAGATCAAACATCCTGCCTTGCTTCAGGCTCGCCGCCCACAAGGTCTAGTTAGTTATGTTATGTAGACCGGCCTCTAACTCTCCATCCTCCTGTCTCAGGCCCCCAAGTGCTGAAATTGCAGACGTGTGCCACTGTGCCCAACTCGTGTGGGCCTCAATCTTAACCTTTAACAAATGAGATGCCAATGATTTCAGAGAGGCTTTTGGGGGGACCGAGGAAGTTATTGTTAGTCCTAGCTTGCTGAGGACGTTAAATTTTCTATTTTGGTTTGTGTTTTTGTTTATCTGTTTATTGTTTTTTGAGACAGTGCTTCGCTGTGTAGCCCTGGTTGTCCTGGAACTCACTCTGTAGATCACCTAACTCTGCTTCCCTAGTGCTGGGATTAAATGCATTCACCACCACCGCAGTTGAGAATGTTAAATATTCAAATCACTGGTGGGTGTTGATTCTCTCTTTCTCTGCAGGAACTCATCTCTGGGATCACACAATCTGGTTATTGTTGCTTACAGGCAATTCTACTGCTTCCAACTTTCTGATTACAGAAGAATGAACTTCCCTCTATGTCCTTGAACAATGTGACCAGAAATAAAGCTGGACTGAATGCTACGAGGACTAAGATAAAGGCATATATGTACATGTGCACACACAGATGGCATTTAAGAGAATAGCCAACACACCGTAGGGTCTAGTGCAGCATCAACACCCACCAGTCTTTGACTTTATTCTTTTTGTTGTTGTTGTTTGTTTGTTTGTTTGTTTTGTTGTTGTTGTTTTGCTGGGTTCCTGGGTTTTGCTGAGAAAGGGTATATAAGCAATAACTTTTGAACCCTTTCATTTCCAAAATTGTCTTTACTTTGACACTGGGTTGATGTTTGTCCAAGTACTGAGTTCTCATTAGAATCTGTTTTCTTAGAATCCTGTAGAAGTCTTCCCGCTTTCTTCCACCTTCAGCTGTTACGGTCCAGGTTTTTTACTTTATTCTAATGTACAAGTCTTGGTGTGAGGCTGAATTTTCTCTTAGGGTGTTTTGCATTGTTCTCTTGATCCTTAGCTTTGAAATACACAATGACATGCTTTGTTGAGAAACTGGTATGCTGGAAGTTTGGGTTCTGTAAAACAGTTATCTGCTCTAAATCTCAGGACGCAGAGGCAGGAGGATTGCTACCAATTCCAAGGCAGCAAAACCCTGTCTGAAAAATAAATAAATAAATAAATAAATGACATTTACAGCTGATGGCAGCTCCACGATGCTGTCTGCAGCAGCTTGAGGTATTCCTCTCAGAGGAATACTCAGAAGAGAAGCTGGGATCTTTTCCTTTTCTGCAGAAAAGAATTTCAAGATGAGTCGGTCTGAAGCACAGCTGGAGTTTTTAAAGCAGAGATCGTAACATAAATTTAAACACCGGGGTATAAAGGAGGAGGAGAAATGTTTAGGAAAAAGAGAGACCATAGTGTGGGTGTAGGGTTTGTCAGAGAACTGTTCTCAAGTGTCTTTATACTAGCCATACATACTGTTTCGGCAGCTTCTGCCGCTACATCTCAGACAACTGCAGAGGAACTTACATGAGATCCTACGGTTGTTCCTGGCGAGCACTGGACAGCTGTACCACTGATATAATGAAAATATCAGTCACAAGGATTACCCAAGGGAGTTGAGGTGAACTCTTACTGTAAACAAAGTTTGTAGTCTTGCCTGTGAGAGTTCCAAAAACCTCAGGGTTATGTTTGGGAAAGGATTTAGGCCAAACTTAAAGGACATTTGCAGGTTTAGATTTTTAAATGTGCATGATCTAGCACTGCAGTAGAGTGAGAATGTGCATATGTGGTGTGTGGTATATATGTGTGTTATATAAGTGCAAACTACATATGTGTGTGTTACCTGTGTATATGCACCATATGTGCACGTGTGTGTGTGTTGAACATTGTGTGTTACATAATTTGTGTGTCATGCATATGCATGTCTTGTGTGTGCACATGTATATATGCTATTTGTGTTGTGTGTTTCAGAGATGTGAATGTGTTGTTCATTTTCACAGTTGTTGTATTTGCGCATGTGTTGAATGTGTTCATGAGTGTTGGGGTGAGTATGTGTGCGGGGGGTGTTCTTCTCTGTCTCCTAGCCCCATCATCCTGACTGGGAATCCATAAGATTTTCAAAGCAAATTAAACAGATTTCCCCTCCCATTCCTTTTTTTTTTTCCATAATTATCAGCATTGTTAAAACTTTCTCCCAGAGAATTGAAATGTTGGCCTGGGCAATAGGTTTAGTAGTAGAGTGCCTGTAGAGCATGTCCAGCGCCCTGGGCTCAACCCTCAGCACTAAAAGCAAAGGTCAGCCTGAAGGATGCGTTGACCGTATTTCTAGGTAGCCTGTCACGTTAATATACGTCACATGCGCATGCGTGGGGTATGTGTACGCTAAGGAAGAGAGACACCATGTTTTCCCACCCTACTCTTCAACCAGGTTTAATGTAGGGTGAGTAGAAGAAGCAAGAAGATCTACAAGGTAAGTAGGGAGAGGCCTCTGAAGAAATCCAGTCACTTCCGACGTGGGGAAGAAGGCTGTTGCTCAACTGAAACCTAAGAGACCACATCCGTACCTCTCCCTCAGTTCCCATTCTGTAAACAAGACTGTCTTCCTGAAAGAGCTGGCATGGCTCCAACACTGAAGGTGTCGTGGGTGTGGGGCGACTGAGCGTGACCTCAGGCATGTAGTGCAGGGCTCCCCACTTTGTCGCCAGCATTGAGTGTCCCTCTTATCTGGAATGCAGAGAGTACTGAGCTCAGGAGGCCTTCTGCTCAACGTATTCCCACATGTCAATAAGTAAAACTTAAACCTTGTGTGGTCTACACCCCAGTAACCCCAGCATCTGGGAGGTAGAGACAGCACGACTCAGGGTCATCCTGCGCCAAATGACAAAAGTTCGAAGCCAACTTGAGCTACATGAAACCTCCCTTGAATCCAAAAATCAAAGGAGGAAAGTCAATGAGGCCTCAGGCCGACACAAAGAACTACAGGCAACCAAGGAATGCTGAGAGCAAGAAAAACAGTCTTCCCCAAGGAAGAGCACACAGTTGGCTTCCAGTGCCAAAGAGTCAGCCCTGAAAACATACATACTTATACCGATTGAGCAGGCTGCATTTATGATTTTAAGAATATATATGCTTATGTATACATATATACCTACATACATGTGTGGAACAACAATGAGAAAAGAGGCCATGAATTTGAAAGATAGCAAGGTCAGGTATATGGGAAGGGTGGAGGAAGGAAAGGAAATGGAGAAAAAAAATTTAAGAAGCGAGCAAACAACACAAACGAGAGCCAATTGGCTGCGTGTTTATATAACAAAGGCCTACATTCACCCACTGCTGTGTGTGGTCCTCAAAAGTGCAGTCATGCCTTATGGAAATGGCATTTAGGAGGACAAAGAAATCTGACAAATAGAGGACACATGAGGATCCACAAAACTCCCTGTGGGGTGGCTGGGACAGGGACATCTGTTTCTGGGTCCTTGTGCCCTGCCATCTGTACCAAGAGGTTTAAGAAAACGCGTCTAATTCAATAAGGGAGAATAAACAGAAAGACTCGGGAGCTGTTGCTTAACTATTCCCTTCAAACTTTGAACGTCCATTTTCTCTTCCACGAACTGCGGTCTGGTCAAACAGCGTCTCCTCCAGTTCTAGTGAAGTGTCAGGCTCCAAAGCCGAGACTGCACAGCCGCACCAACAGGACTTGAGAGGCATGTGCCTTTCCTCAGACCCTGGTTGTCAGTGGCTAGGTGCCCCAGGGAGGCCACTTCTTAGTATGTGGTTTCCAGGCAAATCTGACAGGAGAAGATTTTCCCCCACCCCACCCCTTTTCTCTCTTCCTCCCTTTCCCATACTCTCTTTCCTAAGTGTCAGAAGTTCCTTGCTTCAGGATAGAGAGGCCCCTTGGGAAAGGGCAAGCAGCTCTGGGTTGGGGAATGATTCTCTTTTTTTGTCATTAAGCTTGGAAGGAGATCGTTTTTAGATAGGATGGCATTAAGTCAAGCTATCCTGAAACTTTAAGTAGCCCTAGGCTCTCCTCAAGTTCATGGCCCTCTTCCTGCCTCAGCCTTTCAAATACTGGGATAACAAATACTGAGAACACTGAGAATGGTTTTTGAAACTTTTCTCTTGCATACAATATCCTCTTTAACTTTAAATCTTTGAAGATAAACATTGAATAAGACACCAAAAAGTAGAAAGACTCCCATGCTCTTGGGTAGGCAGAATTAACATAGTAAAAATGGCAATCTTACCAAAAGCAATCTACAGATTCAACACAATGCCCAGCAAAATTCTTCAAAGATCTCAAAAGAATGGTACTCAACTTCATTTGGAAAAGCAAAAAACCCAGAATAGCCAAAACAATACTGTACAATAAAAGAACTTCTGGAGGCATCACAAACCCTGATTTCAAACTGTACTACACAGCTACAGTACTGAAAACAGCCTGGTATTGGCTTAAGAACAGACAGGAGGACCAATGGAACCAAATAGAAGGCCCAGATATCAATCCACACATCTTCGAACACCTGATCTTTGATAAAGAAGCAAAAAATATCAAATGGAAAAAAGAAAGCAGATTTAACAAGTGGTGCTGGCATAACTGGATATCAACATGTAGAAGAATGAAAGTAGACCCATATATATCACCATGCACAAAACTCAAGTCCAAATGGATCAAAGACCTCAACATAAAGCCAGCCACACTGAACTTTATAGAAGAGAAAGTGGGAAGTACACTTGAACACACTGGCACAGGGAACCACTTCCTAAATATAACCCCAGCAGCACAGACACTGAGAGAAACAATTAATAAATGGGACCTCCTGAAACTGAAAAACTTCTGTAATGCAAAGGACACGGTCAACAAGACAAAATGACAGCCTACAGAATGGGAAAAGATCTTCACTAACCCCACATCAGACAGAGGTCTGATCTCCAAAATATACAAAGAACTCAAGAAATTGGACACCCAAAGATAACATAATCCAATAAAAATAATGAGTACAGACCTAAACAGAGAACTTTCAACAGAGGAATCTAAAACTTCTGAAAGACACTTAAGGAAATGTTCAACATCCTTAGTCATCAGAGAAATGCAAATCAAAACAACTCTGAGTTTCCATCTTACACCTGTAAGAATGGCCAGGATCAAAAACATTGATGACAATTTATGCTGGAGAGGATGTGGGGTAAAAGGAACACTGCTACATTGCTGGTAGGAATGCAAGCTGGTACAAAACCTTGAATGTCAGTGTGGCGATTTCTCAGAAAATTAGGAAACGACCTTCCTCAAGACCCAGTAATACCACTTTTGGGTATATATCCAAAGGATGTTCAATCATGCCACAAAGACATGTGCTCAAGTATGTTCATACTAGCTTCATTTGTCATAGCCAGTATCTGGAAACAATCTAAATGACCCTCGAAGGAAGAATGGATAAGGAAAATGTGGTATATTTACACAATGGAGTACTACACAGCGGAAAAAATTAACGACAGCTTGAATTTTGCAGGAAAATGGATGGAGCTAGAAAACATTATTTTGAGTGAGGTAACCCAGACACAGAAAGACAATTATCACATGTACTCACTCATAGGTGGTTTTTAGACATAAAGCAAAGAAAGCCAGTCTACAAACTGCAATCCCAGAGAATTTAGACAACAATGAAGACACTAAGAGAGACTTACATAGATCTAATCTACATAGGAAGTAGAAAGTAGAAAAAGACAAGATCTCCTGAGTAAATTGGGAGCATGATAACCTTGGGGGAGGGTTGAAGGAGGGAGAGGAGAGGCAGGGAGGAGAGCAGAAAAAAAATGTAGAGCTCAATAAATATAAAAAAAATAAAACCAAGAAAGGGTTACCTGATTTTGAAAATGCCACAATAAAAAAAAAACAATATCCTCTTTATTCTGAAGCTTCAAGGTCATAACTGAACTGAAAAACCGTGGTCCAGTATGCCAGCTTAAGGTCTCAATAGCAATGTGTTGGAGCTCACTTACCTGGTTCTACTTTGGACTTTAGAACAGCCCTTTAGACTCTATTTTGACCTGTAATATTTGTACATCTTTATGCGGTCCATTCTCCTAATGATACATTTTCATCACAGGTAATGATCAAAGCAGGGCTGTCTGTGGGCTAGAGGTTTAGCTCTGTGGCAGAGCACCTATCTAGCAAGTAAAAGTTCAATATCAAGAACCACACAGAAGAAAGTCAGAGTGATCATTACACCTGGAAGGTGAGAGAAAGAGAAGACAAATGGGTTCTGTGGGTTCTGGGCAAAGGGGAAAAGGAGTTGTTGAATAGGAACCAAAGATAAGCTGGCTCTGCTTTGTGAAAATGTCACATTATTCCTCAAGTTACACTCTATGTTTTATAATTTAAAAAAGGCCTTTCTCAATCCTTATATATGCAAGGGGTTTCCTTTTATATTAACCAACGGATATAATCTTTGTTTGGAGTAACAATGTGTCTTACCACAAACCCGGCACAGCACTGTGAAAAACATTTTTTATCTCATTTGATACTCACCAAGACCTTCTGGTGGGAGTTATTGTTACCCTTATTAATAAGACCAAACCAGATCAAAGGTTGCACTCACAGTAATGCAGGCAAGTGGCTACCTGATACTGCCCTGTGGTAGACACCCTGGTGGAGTGGGATGCTGTCTTGGTCTGTCCTTGCTGAGTCAACTTGAACAAGTTACTTAGTTTCTTATAGCCCTGTCTCCTTGAAAACATGGCAACCTGAGAAGCATCTGTTGAGACTGGGGCTTGCAGGGAGCAGATAATTCAGTAGCTATGAGTAGGTGCCTATTCCTGTGGTTCTATTGCTAGCACCCACGTGGCTGGTAGCTGACAGCTATCTGTAATACCAGTTCCCGGGGACCTGATGTCCTCTTCTGGTCTCCCTGGACACTGCACGTGCCCGGTGCATAGACATACATGTAGGCAAACAACTATACACATACTTTTTTAAAAAAAAAATACATCTTAAAAAAAAAAAGATTCAAGATAGACACAAATTAGATGGTTCACAGGATAAAGGTATGTTGGGAGCTGTGTGGCCTAATTTTGGACCAGTTTTGAAGTGTTTGTCCAACGAGTCTCCAGATGAGGCAAAGCCCATAGGGAGAGTCTCACTGGACAAGGGCCAGGGGACTTTGGGGACAGCAAGAACACTGTTGGAACCGAGTAACTGCACACTCTCTTCTCTCTTATAATGACTGATGATGGTGTCTTCTCTTGGTGGTTTTGTTTTTTTTTTAAAGATTTATTTATTATGTATACAGTGTTCTCAGTATTCTTTCTGCATGTGTGCCTGCAGGCCAGAAAAGGGTATCAGATCTCTTTACAGATGGTTGTGAACCACCATGCGGTTGCTGGGAATTGAACTCAGGACCTTTGGAAGAGCAGGCAATGCTCTTAACCACTGATCCATCTCTCCAGCCCTCTCTTGGTGGTTTTGATGTCATTTTGTCAATCATGCATGGGACAGATGTGATTGTTCTTGGAAATGCCATTTTTTTTCCTCAAATATCTTCCCCTAAAGTTCTTTGGGAGCTGATGCTGCTCGATTTTTTTGTCTGAGGATGCAGCTGTCACTCCAGACCTGGAAGCTGTGCTGACTCAGTGCTGACAGGATCGGAGGCAGATCACCCGTGTTTCTGTAAATATGTTTTGAAAGGGATTGTTGTTCTTGGAAATGTGTGTCTATGTCAATCACCTTTTAGCTTTGTCAAGACAGGATGTTCCTGGCTCTATATTTGGCCAAGCTAACAAAATGGTTAAGTGTTGTTTTTGGTTTAAAGATGTTTTGATGTAAAAGTTGGTTAAAATAAAAACACATTTGACATACTTGTTTTGGCCGGAGGCTAATGTTGGAGGATGGGAAAAACTTGTTTGTTAGTGTGGAAAAATATATTTGTTTTGATGTCTAGATTTTGAAGCTATTTGGAGCTAGCCACTTGCATGAAACTCATCTGGTGGTCAGACAATTCATTTCTTCAGGCCGCTGTCCCTGCCTCCTCTAAGGCCCTGAACCCAGGCTGTGACTAAACCATGGCAAAGGTGTTTGCCCAAAGCCTGTTGACAACCCAAAAGTTGCCCTCTGGCTTCCCCACAAGTCCCATAATATATGCACATTCACATTTGTTTATTTTTGAGACATAGTGCCTTTGTGTAACCTTGACTGTCCTGGAACTCACTATGTAGACCAGGCTGGTGTCAAACTCAAAGAAATCCCCCTGTCTCTACCTCTTGAGTACTTTTTAAGGAAACAAAACAAGAGACAATGCTTTGTAGCCTGGCCTGGTTTTTTCTCTGCTGTTTTAATTTTTCTATGTATTAATGTGTATATGAGGTTGTTTTGTGAATGTATGCCAAGTGTGTACGAGTGTCCAAGGAAGCCAGAAGAGGGCACTGGATCCCCTGGAGCCGAAGCTACAGGAGGTTGCGAGCTATCTGCCATGTGTGCTGGGAACCAAACTTGAACAAGTGCTCTTGACCTCTGAGCCATCTTTCCCACCCTTGTCTTCTTCAATACAGCCTGTCTTGTTGTAAAGGCATGATATTCCTAAGAAATGTTGCTATAACAAAATTGTCTTAACAGAGAGACAAAGAGCAGACAGTTCACACTATAATCACATAGGTTTTACTCGAAGAACATTCTCAGTCATACTATTTTAAATAGTTAAAACTGCAAAAAAAAAAAAAAAACCTCTAAATATTACTAAACCAGTCAAGGCTTGATCATGTCTATTTTTGTTCAAAGGAATAATTTATGCCTTTCCTTTCCAGTACTGAGATTGGAACCCAAGACCTCACTCATCTTAGATAAACTCTCTGCATCTAAGCTACACTTCCAGCCTCACCAAGAAAAAGCCATCCTAAGATCATTTCTGATGTGTATAGGCTCTTGATGTATCCTTATTTATTACCTTTGTGTGGCAGTGGTGTGGAGAGCGGGTTTTGAGACATGGTCTCAAGCAGCCCAAGCTGGCCTTGAACTTATTATGTAGAGAACTATGACCTGATCCTCTGTCTCCACCTCCCAAATCCTGAGATCTCAGGTACATACTACCCAGCCTTGATCTGTCTCGGGTGTTTGTTTATTTGTTTAAGATAAGTACTAGTTGGCCTGCAGTTTGAAATACTCTTGCCTCAGCCTCCTGAGTGCCTGGATGTCAGTGCCTGGCTTCCTCTAACTTTTAGGGCCCATCCTGAAAAAGAACAATATTCCAAGAGGATAAGACACTTACTCACTGGAACTCTGGGCCTCTGGTTCACTATTTTGACCTAGTCTTTAAACTAGGTATGAAGGTGTATGCCTGTTATCCCAGCAGTCAGTGGGTGGAAGCAAGAAGATCAAAAGTTTAAGACCATTCTTAGTTGCATAGAGAATTTGAGGCCAGTCTCGGCTGGACCTGACTCAAAATAACAAAACAAAATTAAGCAAAGTAATTTCCAAAATGTCTCCTGAATGGAAGTTACCTGCAACAGTGTATCTGTATTAGCTCACCACTTTGTTTTCTGAAACAAGGTATCTCCCTGACCTGGAGCTTACGAGTAGTCTAGACTGGCTGGCCGGCCATAGCCCCGGGGGTTTGCTCTCCTTCCCTAGCACTGGGTTACAAAGTACATCCCCATGCCCAGCTCTCTGTGTGGGGTTCAAACTCAGATCCTCATACATACAAGGCAAGCACTGTATCAACTGAGCCATCTCCCTAGTTCCTCAAAAGTTACCCAAAGACATATCTGAATGCTAATGGCCGCATTGCTCGGCACAGCTCAAAACTAGGAAAGCCCCAGGGGAAGCAGCGACTGTGATACCATATGATGGTGCTCTACTTTGGTGTGATGTGTACTTGCCACAAACACTTCAACACCAGCTATATGGGGGTCTCTTCCCATACCAACCGATTCTCCGTCTCCCCAGGCATGAACTGGGTATCCAACAGTTCAGTTCAATTTTGACAGCCGAAGTTAGTGCAGACGCCACAGTTTAAAGGTTCAGACCTAATGATGCGGTGGTGAGTTAAATGACACTTGGTCTGTCTGGCTATCTGAATACTCCACTGCCACAAGGGGGGGGGGCTGGAGATGAACATTTAGAAGGTGAAGACTTCATGAAGAGCAGACATGTTTTCTTCAACAGAACCTGAAAGCAAGAAAAAGTGTCACCCACTTGGATGCCGGGACAACAGGCACAGGCCACCTTGCCTTGTTTATGTGGCACTGGACATGAAACCCAGGGCTTCATGTGTGTTAGGCAAGCATTCCACTCACTGAGCTACGTTGGGTCACCTTGATTGTTTCGTCAGGATAAATATAGAACTGGACTCTGAATGAAAGAATATAAAGATTCGGTTTGAGAAGCTCTCAGGGCTAAACTTGGTTGTCAACTTGACACTGCCTGAAATCAACCGAGGTTTTCTGATTGGATCATTTGAGGTGGGAAGCCGACGTCAATCTGGGTCACACCCTCTGGTGGCAGTCCATGTGAAAATCACATGGAAGAGGACATTTGCTTTTTGCCTGAGAGTTCATCTACCCTGTTGCTGAGTCATTCCTTCGCTGGTGTCAGCACCTACTTCTTTGGGATTCCAATGTAGACTGAAGACCGGCAGCTCTCTAGGAATTTCCTGGGACTCCAGCACCAGACTGGGACCTCCGAGACATCCACCTCCTGGACTGAGCAACTACCAGATTTGGTCCCTCTGTCAGGAGACAGCCTGCAAGCTAATAAATCTAAGATCTAGCATGCCAAATATATTTATTGTCAACATTGTGTGTGTGTGTGTGTGTGCACGTGTGTGCACGTGTGTGAAACATATTGCTAAACTCATCATTGCTTGATGCTGAGGATGCGGTCCCAGCAGATATGAAGCCTCTTTCTGAGCTATACACGGTGCTAACAGCAAACAGCTAAGCATAAATGTATATCAAGAGGTGATGAGTGCCATGCAGCTGAGGATGAACTTGAACCCCTCATGCTCCTGCCTCCACCACCCAGATGCTGGGATTGTAGATATGTCCCACCATGTCTGGTTTATACAGTGCTAAGAACTGAACACGGGGCTTCATTCATGCTAGGCTGCCACCCGACCAGTTGAGTCACATCCCAGCCCCCTTTCAGTCTTTTTGGAAGGCTCCCCTTCCTATTTCAGCCCCTTGGATACCGATGTTCTCCGCACTCTCTTTTCAGCTCTGTTGGTTTTTGCCCTCTCAGATAGCTTTCACAATCTGCCACCTCGATGAGAAGGGATTCCAATAATGTGAGTCCAAGCTAGCCAAATCCTTCCCAGACCTTCAGAGCTAGCGTGTTCCATGTAATTAGGTATATCTGCTTGTACCCCACGGATCAAAAAGCAGCCTCTTACTGCTTTTTTTTTCTTTTTCAGCAAGGTCTTTCCACACAGCCCTGGCTGGCCTCAGACTCACAGAGATTCCTCCCTGCCTCTGCCTCCTAAATTCTAGGATTAAATGTATACACTACCTACCCAGTCACAACATGTCCCCTCCCAGTTGTTATCCAGGCTAGAGGTTGAATCCCTTTCACTGCTTCTCCTCAACTGATAGCTGGGTCCTACTGGTCTCCCCTCGAAGATCTCCTTGTAACAGGTCTAAAGGTTTCTCTATCTTGTTTCAGCTGAAGCCATCTTTGGTTTAAACTGAAACTGGCCCCTATTTTTTTTCCTGCCTCCTACCCTGAAAAGTCCCGTGGAAAAGTCCCCAACCCTGTTCTAGAAACTCAGGCTTGAAACGCCCCATCTAACTGTGTAGTCTTTGCTCTTGTAAAATTGCTTGCTTGCTTCCTCCTGCTGGGGGTGGGGAGGATCTCCCTGAAATGTGCATCCCAGCTGCTCCGTGAGGAGTGTTTCTCTCCACACAGCTGCAGGTTGACTTACTACAGACTCTCAGTTCGAATTTTGATCATGCTGAATGGTCTTTGAGTCTCTGCCCCTCAACACTCGTGAGTTCTCGCTCTCCTTCCACCACAGGGTCACAAGCTTGTCCATGCCCTCCCCGTTTCTGCTTCCACTTCCTAACAGGATCCCAGGGCCTGTCTCTAAGCTCACTACAGTCCGCTCAAGGAAGCCACCTGACTTCATTACATAAGCTTTGGGCTCAACCAGGACTGGACACAAGCTATCGTGTAAGGTTTACCGAAGCCCTCCATGCCCTCTGAGGCTTGGCCTGCTGGCCCAGGCTCTGTGTGTGTGTGTGTGTGTGTGTGTGTGTGTGTGTGTGTCCTACCTTTGCTTAGACTCCTCAGAATTTCTTACATCTCCCCAACCCAGCTGCAGCTGTTCCTAATAGTAACTCATTCAGCACAGTTCCTGACATAAATGAATATGCCACATATCAACTGGAATTATTGCTATAGGCAATAGAGTGCAAGTATTGTAGGAAAACACAGCTAACACATCCTCTCTCCTGACTCAGTTCTCTCTCCATGGGCTCGAGCCCCTGACTCCTTCACGACCTCCAAGGATAACTCTGTCCTGACTCTGAATGTGTGTCCGAGACAATATTCCAAAGAGGATGATGACCCTACCTATGAAGTCTTTAGTCTCAGTCATCCCTGGCACTCAATCCATTTCTGGAAGACATACACCATCCTCCAGTCCTGACCTGGTCCAGGCCCTAGCTGGACTCCTTGCCTCCAACCGTCAGCAGGTCCCTAAGTCTCTCACTCCCAGTCTCCCCATGGCTGGATTTTTTTTTCCCTATTACTGATAACTGCTCTCTTCTGACCTTACCTTACCTTACCTTATGCCTAGCTGTCCCCCAGGCCTGTACCCACCCTTAGCCTTACTCCAGCTTTGGTCCCTGATCCCGGTCTCAGCCTTCACTGCAGCCCCACCCGGAAGCTCAGCCTCAGGCCATCCTGGTCCCTCCCCTCCTGCACACAGGCCAGTACCTTCTCCATTTTCGCCTTAAGCTACTGTGAGTTTCTGCTTCTACTGTGCATAGCTAAGGCCCACAGAAGTCAGAAGAGGGTATTGGATCCTCTGGGACCTAAGTTACAGATGGTTGTGAACCACTACGTAGATGCTGGGAATCAAATTGGGTCCTCTGAAAAAGCAACAAGTGCTCTTAACCACTAAGCCTCCTCTCCAGTCTCAAACACAATTTCTTGGGGTCATGTGGAGATGAGGAAGCCACTGAATATAAATTAAAGGAGACAGACCACGTGCAGGAGACCACGGCTATCCCTAGACGTAAGGCTGAGCTCACACTTAGGAGGAACAAGGGACCCTCCTGATTGTGAGCTGTGATGATGAGCACGAGGCTGTGCCTGCAAAGGCAGCTCTAGAGGGGGTAAATCCACTAGCCCACAGGCAGTGAGGAGCGCTCACCCCAATATACAATAGGAACCACAGCCGCCCCATCCACACCTTTTACTATGTGGCACGCTCAAGATACTTTCACAAGGACAAACATTGGATTGGGCAGAAATTTTATTGGAAATAGCTGCTTGTCCAGTTGATTGACAGCTATATTTGGATTTAGAAAGTTGTTATTGTTCCCTGTCAAACCGGAAGTTCCAAGACAGCAAAAGTTACAGCTGCCAGTCTTGCTCCATCGTTGGCTCAGCTGGTACCCAACACACTCATCCCCCTCTGTGATGCTGGTCACGAGGCAAAGGGGATTCTCAGGCCTAGTTTCCCAAACACCCTTTGTCCACCCAGGACACCTAAAGGGAAGATAGTCTTCAGCTTCGTCACAAGGCTGCCTGGTGGCTGGGTGCCTCAGCAGCACCTGACCGATGTCCTCAGCAGACATTGCAACATTCCCCAAGATGGGAAAACGGTCTCATGAACTCAGATCACAGGATGTAGAGTTACTAGACAGCCTGCTGGAATGTGCTGAGCAGTCAGGGTGGTGTTCCAAGGAGAGAGCCCAGTCCGTGAGGCTAATGTCAGATGCAAGCTCCAGTTCTTGGTTCGAATGGCGTTAGGCTGCAGATGTGACCATGATAATCACCCAGATTACAAATCATAGATGCAGGTATTCAGCAGAAATGGTGACATTTGTTCCCGTGGAAGTGTAAAGGCAGTCCTTGGAGGACCACTAGGGCCTCCTCAGAAAGTAGGCGTGGGCTCTAGAGACAGTAGTCACTAACTTCTGATCCTGTCACCTCCCTCCCCAGACCAGGTACTATCTGTCCATAGCTGTGCTGTTCACACTCACGCGCACACGCAGCATGGCACCTCACATCAGCACGATAGTTATCCTCTCTGGTAATTTTCAGAGGTTTAGCGGACAGTAAGAGATGTGTGAAAGGCAGCACGACGCGGTGTCAAAACCTCCTTGCGAACCAGGCCACAGTTCGCAAGGATCTTGAGGAACGCACGACGAAAATTTTGCCCAACGAAGGCATAGATGATGGGGTTGAGGCAGCTGTGAGAAAAGGCCAGGAACTCAGTGATATACAGGGCCTGGTCGATGTCACTGCGGCGCTGGCAGGTGTCCTCAATCAAGTGGGTGTCTAAGAGGGTGTCTGAGAGCAGGGCCAGGTTGTGGGGCAGCCAGCAGATCAGGAAGACAAGCACAACCGCAAAGATGACCCACATGGCCCGGCGCTTCTGCGCCATGCGGGCCTTAAAGAGCGTGCGCAGTGTGGACCCGTAGCAGAACAACATGACCAGCAGCGGCAGGAGGAAGCCAAACGTGTGGGACAGGCCCCGCAACATTATCCGAAAATTTGTTGTGGCTTTACCCAGGACCTCGTAGCAGATTGTTCCAGAACCGTATGGTTTATAGGCCTGGCGGAAGATGGCAAAGGGCAGGGACAGAATCAAAGATAGACTCCAGAGTCCTAGACATATGAACTTAACCAAGTGGCGCTTTTGGGTCAGCGTGCGCGTGGCATGGACGATGGCCAGGTATCGGTCCACACTGATGCAGGCCAGTAGCAGGATACCACTGAAGAAGTTGACTTCCTTCAGGAGTGAGACCATCTTACACAGGGGTGTGCCAAAAATCCAACCTTTCAATTTGGAGACAGCCCAGAAGGGCAGGGTCAATGAAAAGAGCAGGTCGGCAACGGCGAGGTTCAGCACGTAGACGTCGGTGACAGAGCAGCTCCTTCGCCTGTATGAGATGACCAGCATCACCAGGGAGTTTCCCAGCAAGCTCAGCAGGGACACCAGTGCATAAACGGCAACCAGAGCCCACGTGTTGGTTATTGGGACTCTCTTACAAGGGCTGAAATCATCTCCAGTGGGAATTCCGGTGCTATTTCCAAATTCTTTCTCAAAGTCATCCCACGTCGTATTATCCGTAACAGCCCAGAAGTAGTCAGCCTTGGCCATGTTCGATCTAGGTGAAAGGTTAAGACAGAGATATGATTTAGTAACCAAATTCCAGCATCATAAATGTTTATGGGATAGTATTATTGGCTTCTCTGTTGCTTTGACAACCAGAGTTCACTTCCTTGGCCTTCAATATGAACTTCTATAGAAGTTGGATTTCTTTTTTTTTTATTTTATTTTATGTGCACTGGATTTTTTTGCCTGCATGTATGTTGTATGAGCATGTCGAATCCCCTGGAACTGGAGTTACAGACAGTTGTGAGCTGCCATGTGGGTGCTGGGAATTGAACTCAGGTCCTCCGGAAGAGCTGCCATTGCTCTTAACCACTGAGCCATCTCTCCAGCCCCCTAGAAGTTGGATTTCTAATGCTGTCAAAGTTCTTGGAGACTCAGTCTGAGTATGGGATAAAATAAAACTCATGGAAGATACTTTTGCCTTCAGTTGGCTCTATCATTCTCAACTCTATCTCCAACTACTTTGTCTTCTTTTAACCATCTTTGTCCTCACCCATGCCCCTACATTCAGATGCAGCCACCAGATCGCTCTTATACACTCAGGAAAGAGCCAGCACGCAGCAAAACAGAAGGAGGTGCGGTGTATCTGGGTGTCCCTCCCAGCATTATTTTGTATATGTGCCCCTCGTGATTGTTTGCCCTTTTCAAAAAAAGAAGTGTTATTTCTCGTGGCATTTACTTATGTGTGTATACATGCATGTGAGTCTGTATGTCTGTATGCAGAGACCAGAAGAAGGTATCAGATCCCTTGGAACTGGAGCTACTGGGAGTTGTGAACTGCCCAAGGGGTGTGCTGGGAAACAAACCCTCAAGAACAATCTGTGCTCTGACAGAATTTTCACAACACATGGAAACAACACAGGAGCCAAGAAGGGTCCCAGTGAGGCCCAGCATCGAGAGTGTAATAGAAACCAGAGGCCTCGAGCCAGACCAACGACTCTTTGCAACGAACATTTGCAAATAAAGACATATGGACAAAGGGGTTTAGTGTGTGACTCACTGTGTCACACTGCGGCTTCTGTAAGGAGATTTTTAATTTTTCTCCTGTTTTTTTTTCCCTTTTTCTCTTAAATTTTGTTTTATTGGGGGGTGCAGGGTGGAGGGTAGATGTGAAGGGAAGGAGAAATGAATGGGATCAAGATACATGACATGAGCTGGAGAGATGGCTTGGTAGTTAAGAGCACTGACTACTCTTCTAGAGGACCCAGGTTCAGTTCCCAGCACCCACATGGCAGTTCACAACTGTCTGTAAATCCACTTCCAGGGGACCTGACACCTTCACACCAATGCACATAAAATAAAGTTAAATAAATCATAAAAAGTTCTAAAAAAAATGATAAATGATGTAAAAGACACAGAATAATTTTTTTAATAGGAAAAAAAGAACAATTCGTGCTCTTAACTACTGAGTATCTCTCCAGGTCCTTTTTGGCCTTTCATGAACTCTACCTGGAGAAAGAAGTGAGAGAGACAGATTATATTAAACTGTTCAGTGTGCCTTGACTTACGATGAGCTTATGTCTAGCTTTTATAGTCGTAAACATCACGTCAAAAATATGTATAGGGGGCGCCAATGAGGTAGTTCAGTGAACAAAGGTGCTGCCCAGTGTAACCACGTGAATTTGAGCCTCAGAAACCACAAAGTAGAAGGAAAGAGCCATCTCCTGCAGGTTATCCTCTGTCTCCACACTCAAACCGTACACACACACTAGCTGTGAAAAAGAAAAAATTTCAAATACACGTAAGAGTTGGTGAGATAGCTCAGCAGGCAAAGGAGCTTATAATACAAGCCTGACAGCTTGAGTTTACTCCCAGAACCTTTGATGGACAGGGGAACCAACACCTTGAAATCATCCCCTGATTATATGTGTGTGTGTCTGTGTGTGTGTGTGTGTGTATACATACATACATATATTCCTGCACACACACACACACATACACACACACACACACACATACACACACACACTCACACACACAAATAAATAAGCCTCTACCCAACTGAGGGTTCTCTAATCTGGAAGCACTTAGCAGTTAACCAGGTTAGAAATGAGGGGACTGTTACCTGTTATCGAATGCCCCCCCTCTCTGTGGTAGCCTTGACTAGGCTTGAGGGTCTTTAATCCCTCAGAGTTCCATTTGTCATCTGCAAATGCGGGGCGGGAGCGGGGGGAGATGGAGATGCTCTCCCTGGCTCCCAGGCCTTGGGCTCCACGGCAGATGCATTTACATCCCTGCACCTTGGGATGCTCTCTCCCTGTCAGTGTTTGTATCTTTACAGAAGATGAAAGCTTATCAGGAACAATCACACTGAATTGGGGAATTACCCATCTCAGCCACATAACAGGAGAGGAATTAAAGCAAAGGATGAGGGGACTGTGACCACAACCGCTTAGGATATCAGAGCTGAGAACTTACTCCTTGTGAGTAGATGGGAAACACCTTAGAAGCTGGGCAGTGGTACTGCACACTTTTAATCCCATTACTGAAGAGGTAGAGGCAGGTGGATCTTTGAGTTCAAGGCCATCCTGGTCTACAAAGTGAGTTCCAGGACAGTCAGGGTCACAGGAGAGAAACCCTGTCTCAAAAAACAAACCCAAAAAAGAAAAAGGAAATAGTTTTTCAGAAATTCCTGCATTCTACAGAAACCAGTGCATTTTCTAAAATCAAATCAAATCAAGCCTTCTTACCCCAACAAGTGTGTGATACACAAGGGTGGCTTCCTACCTGAGGCACCAGCTGAGAATATTCTGTGTGTGCAGGAGTCTGCAGCTCAGAGACCAGAATGACTGAACAGCTGAAGGACCTGGATGAGTAAAGAAAAAGGAGAGAAACCACACCAGACCATCCCTCCCCTCAGAGTCCCACCCACGTCTGCATTTGGGTGCAGATTAGGTCATGGGACCCAACGGCATCAGCAGTCCCATGGGCTCAGCAGGGCTAGCCGGGTGAAGCTGCACTTGAGGATGTGCTCTCCAAATTCCTCCCTCCATAGATGGTCACTTTCTTCATCTTCGGGTTCTTGAATTTACCCTCATGTGCTATCCCCGAGTTCCCTAATAGAACCTTGGGAAGCTTCCAACTTCCCCAGGGAGAATAAAAGAGAAGGGGGTTTAACTTTCTACAGTGGAAGTTTCAGAAGTCCATTGTGGGAAAGACTTGGGGGAGTCTATAAGGAGAACTTAGGAGATAGCTTAGAGAGTGTGAGAAGGTCTTTACTTAAGCTGTGTTTGGACGGCTTATGTTGGTGCTGAAATAGAACCCAGGGCCAGAACATGCTGGAGCAAGTATCCTACCACTGAGCTGCATCTGAAGCCCCAATGCTTGTTTTCTGGTCTGGTTTTGTTTTGAGGCAGAGTCTCTCATAGCCCAAATTGGCCTTGAACTCTACATAGCTGGTAACCATGAACCTTCAACTATCTCCCAAATTTTATAACTAAAGGTGTTCACCACCATGCCCAGCTACAAGCACCGCATTTCATTTATAGCATAGACATCTTTAGAGGCTTTGTGGTAGAGATTTTGGAAGAAAAACTAACCTCCCTTTTACACAACCATTTCCAGTTATTGTTTGGTTAGAGTAGCGATGAGGTTTGGGGCATGACCACTCCTTCCCTAGAGTCTAGCTGGAGATTAGAGATCACTAGGGCTTGGGATATCAGTGAAGGACCAGCTGAGGGTGATGTAATTGCTGCTCCCCATTTGGTACTACAGGACAGCTCCTCTGGAAAGCTGCCTGAGAGGCCCCTGAGCAGTTCACAGCTGACTCCCTGATGTCATTCCTTTAGTTCGATGTCCTGATCAGCTTTAACTGTCATCGTGACAGAGCCTACAGTCATTTGAGAAGGGAACCCCAGTGAGGGATGTCCCAGATCGATCTGACCTGTGGGCATATCTGTAGGAGATTGTCTTGATCACTAATTGATGAAGGAGGGTCCAGCTCACTGTGGGAGGCACCATCCCTAAATAGATCAGGTGGTCCTGGTCTGTATAAGAAAACTAGGTGTGGGGGGCGGTGGGCTGGAGAAATGGCTCAGCGGTTAAGAGCACTGACTGCTCTTCCAAAGGACCTGGGTTCAATTTCCAGCACCCACATGGCAGCTCATAACTTTCTGAAAATCCAGTTCCAGGGCATCTGACACCTTCACACCAATGAACATAAAATAAAGAAAAATAAATCTTAAAAAAAAATTTAAAAAAAAAAGAAAACTAGGTGGGGAAGGAGAACAGGCTCGATGGTTAAGAACACTGACTGCTCTTCTAGAAGACTCAAGTTTGGTTCTCAACACCCACACTGTGGCTCCAAAGGGTCTGTCACTCCAGTCTCAGGAGACTCCCATGCCCTCTTCTGGCCTCTGAGGGTACTGCATGCACATGGTGCTCAGCCATACACTCAAGCACAACACCCATATAGACAAAATTGCCTGTCTATGTGCCAAGATGAACTTTTTCCCCTGAAAGTAGTTAACAAAGAATTGCATTTAAAATGCAATATTTTCCTACTTGATTCCTTTTCTGAATTCATGCTTATAATTCACACAGCAAATTAATTGGGCTCTGTTATCATCTGTGCATTTCACACTATAATTCTTCTTTTCCAAATAAAAATAAAATCTTCAGGTTCTGAAAATTAAAAAAAAATTAAATGAAAGCATGAGTCTGTGAGTGAGCCAACAAGCAGCATTCCTCTGGAGTTTCTGCTCCCGAGTCCTGCTTGAGGTCCTGTCCCGAATTCCCTCAGGGTTGGACGGTGACCTACGAGGTGGAACAGGTCCTTTGCTCCCCTAAATTGTTTTCAGTCACAGTCTTCTATCGCCGCAGCAGAGATGAAGCTGAGTGTGTTTAAACCCTCCCCCATTATCACATGAACTCCCCTATGCTTGCACAGGAGGTTCCTGTTTTCACCGTGAGCAGCGAGAGAACAAAGATTCCCTTTCCAATTTATCTTTTGATCTGTCCTCTGCCAGGGAGCATAGTAAGTGATTGCCAAGGGTTATAAGAGAAACGGTGTTTCTCGTATGACTCATGGAGTGCACAGCGTGATGATAAGAAGGCCTAGACGTACGGTCACATACTCACACCTGAGGTATGTCAGAGAGCTTCACTTCCATGCAGTGGGGCTGGTCTTCCTGGCCGCCATTGCTTCTGTCAGGGCAGCCGATCTGCCCCTCCCATAAATGTCAATTTTCCGTACCACTGGTGTCCATCATAGTGACAATGGCAAGTGTGATGGTCTCCAGGATTCTTCTTGTGCATTTATAGTGGCAGGAAGCATGGGGCTGTAGTTCAGTTGCTACAATGTTTGCCTAACATTTAGGAAGGCCTGGGTTCAATACCCAGCATGGCATAAAACTTGGCATAGGAGGCTGGGAAGATGGCTCAGCAGGTAAGATTACTTGCTGCATAAGAACATGAGTTCGAATCCTTAGAACCCATGTAAATCCAGGCATGACCAAGTGCCCTCTGACAATTCTAGCACCAGAGTGTGGGATGCAGAGACAGCAAAATTTCTATGACTTGGTGGCCACCATCCTACCTCCAGGTTCAGTGAGAGACCCTGTCTCTTGGGAGAGTAAGGTGTAGAATAACAAGAGCAGGATCCAGTATCCTCCAGTGTCTTCATTTGGCCTCTATACACACCTGTGTGTGTGCACACTCAAACACATACATGTACATACACCACATACACATACACTAACCCTACACATAAACTCAAAATCTGGTCGTGATGGTACATCCCTAATATCTAAAGTCATCCTCAACCACAGATGGAATTCAAGTCCAGCCTGGGGTGCCCGATACCCTGTCTCAAAAAAGAAAGTTGTAGAAACTATAAGGAGACAATTGCCCTGGAGTCCCTAACCTTGGCCTGTTGGGCTCTGATGTCTGGACTAGGCTTGAAATGGGGTAGGGACAGGAAGGCACATCCCCACCAGTCTTCTAAAGAGAAGGCAGCTCCCGAGGCAGAAAACACTGACTAGGGAGCCAAGACGAAACTGTGGAACCTAAACACCTCAAGAAAGCACCCCTCCCATAGAGACCACCTACTCTTGGAGTTCCTTTCTCTGTAATAAATCTACTTTCTCTCTGAAAACAAAACCCTGAGAGCAAGTGGAACCGCTAGGAAGAGAGAATTTTCACCACTAGAGGGCAGCAGTCAGTGGACCGTGAGGTACCTACAAGGGAGGCACTGGAAAAGAGGGGAGGATCCAAGTCAAGTCCTGTCTAAGATTCTGTTTTAAATCAAGTATGATGGCGCACACCTATAATCCCAACATTCAGGAGGCAGAGGCAGAAGGATCATCTCAAGTTTGAGGCTAGCCTGGGCTACATAGAAAGACCCTGTCTCAAAAGACCAAAAGAATATGTAAATAAGCAAACAAACAGATGGAGAGATGACTCAGCTGTTAAGAGCACTTGCTGCTCTTGCAGGACACCCAGATTCAGTTTCCAGCACCCACACTGAGCAAATTACAACAGTTTGTAAATCTAGTTTCAGGAGATCTGGCTTCTAAGGGCATCTCAGGCAAAGGAGTGCACAGACATGCACATGGGCAAAATACCAATGTACATAACATAATAAAATTTAAACTAAATGAGATCTGGTTTCAAGTTCTTTGAATATAGTTCCCACCTGCTCTCCCTAAGCCCTCTGTAAAGCCAGTTTGCCATTCTTGTGAATTTTAATGAATCACAGAGAGATTGGGGAAGGGCAAGATCTGCCCCGCAGCTCAGCAACAAAGGGGAACCGGTCCTCTGAATACGTATGGTGAAGGCAGCATCCTTTTCAGGAAGATGGAGCTGGAGGATGAAGGTCAGAAGCATCTCTCAGCTCCAGGAAAGGAAAGGCAGGAAGATACAGAGGGAAATAAAGCTTTCCCACTCAAAAGGGCACCAGCCCAAGTGCATCCTCTGCACTCCATTTCCAGCTCACAGTGCTCCTGTGTATACCCAGCAAGTGCTCCTGTGTATACCCAGCAAGTGCTCCTGTGTATACCTAGCAAGTGCTCCTGTGTATACTCAGCAAGTGCTCCTGTGTATACCTAACAAGTGCTCCTGTGTATACCTAGCAAGTGCTCCTGTGTATACCTAGCAAGTGCTCCTGTGTATACCTAGCAAGTGCTCCTGTGTATACTCAGCAAGTGTTCCTGTGTATACTGAACAAATGTTCCTGTGTATACCCAGCAATCCCTCCTGTGTATATCAAACAAGCACTCTTGTGTATACCCAGCAATCCCTCCTATGTATACCCAGCGAGTACTCCTGTGTATACCCAGCAAGTGCTCCCAACAGGGAAGTACTGTATTCTAGGAGAACACTCAGTGCCACAAAGATGACTGTAACATATGCAGCCTGGCAGATGCCAGGCAACTGGCAATATGCTATGTGCAGGAGTCTCTGTGATACCGCCCATACTACTCTGTCTTTATTTATTTACTCATTAATTTATTTCCGAGACAGGGTTTCTCTGTGGAACAGCCCTAGCTATCCTGAAACTCGCTCTGTAGACCATGCTGGCCTTGAACTCAGAGAGATGTGCCTGCCTCTGCCTTCTAAATGCTGGGATTAATGGCCTGTGCCACCACTGCCCAGCTACCACTCTGTCTTAAACTCAAGGACTTCTCTACAAGACAGATTGCCGCACAGTAGGGCTCTGGGTTGCCTGTTGTGTATTTAACACATTTAACACATAAACATCTGTTCACATCCTTCCAGAAGAATCCACTTCGATCTGGAGGTCAAAGTGAAAGAGTGTTTCTCTCCTCTCCCTGTGACATCCCCGTGGCCACAGCAATAAGGGTAGAGGGCAAGTATGTGACCTGAGATGAGCCAATCAAAGTGAAGACCAGGGTGTTTGCTCAATGCAAAGTATGTCATGCTATCTTGCGGTAACAGATGGACATTTTGTTACCACAAATAACAGTATTGTCCAATGACCCAAACAAACACACACAGACAGAAGGAGATCTGAGACAATAATAATAATAATAATAATAATAATAATAATAATAATAAAATAGAGCCAAGGTTCTTCACAAACCTTGCCCAGGACCATCTTTTCTCTGCAGTTTGCTGTTACATGAGCCGATATATTCTTTATGCAATTCAAACCAGTTCGGGAGCTGGGGAGAGCTCAGTTGGTAAAAACACTTTTCTTACAAGAATAAGGATCTGAGTTTGAGCCCCAGACTCCACCTCTCCACACACGCACACAACACACACACATACACCTAGCATAGTGACACATGTTTACACTTGTAATCCAGCACCAGCAAAGGCAAGCATAGCCCTTGGCCGCAATAGCCAGCCAAGTCTACATGGCAAGTTACAGGCCAGTGTGAAACTCTGTGTCAAGAAAGGTGATTATACACACACACCACACACACAGATAATTTGCATGCACATACACACACAGGACCAGTTCATGTTGAGTTGTCTGTTCTGGGCAGCTACAATCATGTCCCAGTAGAGCCGGTGTTTGAGAATGCAAAAGCTATCTAAGAGGAGAGCAGAGTCCAGACTATGATGAGAGGTAGAGGTGGAACAACAATACACGTCAATTAAAAAATAAAATAAAGTATTATAAAATATTAAAGAAGAAAGGAAGGGAGAGAGAGAGAGAAAGAAAGTTGACATAACCCAGACGTAGTAGCGCACACCTTTAATCCCAGCACTTGGGAGGCAGAGGCGGGCAAAATTCTGAGAGTTCAACACCATCAACATACAGAATTCAAGAACAGCCAGAGCTACATAGTGAGTCCCTGTCCAAAAACAAAAAATAGCGGGTCACAGTGTTGCATGCTTAGTTCCAGTGCTGAGAAGGTGGAGCGAGATGGATCCCTGGGGCTCAGTGCTCAGTCAGCCTATTTGTCAAGTTGCAAGCCAGTGAGAGGCCCTGCCTCAAAAGCTGATGGATAGTGACTGAGGAATGACACCCAAAGTTATCCTCTGGTCTCTGTACGAATATATGGACACATGCACACAATATATATATATATATATATATGTGTGTGTGTGTGTGTGTGTGTGTGTGTGTGTGTATAATACACTATATATGTATATGTGTGTATATATATATATATATATATATATATATCAAGCTGAGTGTGGTGGTGTGCATCTGTAATTTCAGCACTTCAGATGCTGAGGCAGGAGAATCACTGATTATACTCCACAGTGAAACCTTGTCTGGGGGCAAATAATAAATAACTTTTTAAAAAGCATATACCACTGGTGGTGGCAGCATTTGCCTTTAATCTCAGAACTCACTAGAGAGGCAGAGGCAGAAGGAACTCAGGCAGATCTCTGAGCACTCAAGGGCAGTCTGATCTACGTAACAAGTGCCAGACCAGCCAGGGCTACACAGTAGGACTTTGTCTTAAAAAGCAAGATGAGGTCCTAATAGTTCTTTCTCATTTTTTCTTAGTGATTCAATGTTTACTCTGTAAACAACAACAAAAATCCTTAAACTTTACAAAAACCAATGTATACAGATACATATCATCACCTCTTCTTTTTTTTGGTTTTTTTTGTTTTTTTTTTAAAGATTTATTTATTTATTATGCATACAGTATCCCTTCCATGTATGCTTGCATGCCAGAAGAGGGCACCAGATCTCATTATAGATGGCCGTGAGCCACCATGTGGTTGCTGGGAATTGAACTCAGGACCTCTGGAAGAACAGTCAGTGCTCTTACCCTCCGAGCCATCTCTCCAGCCCCATCACCTCTTCTTATGATACTAGGAACCAATCCTCGGGGCCCTTTCACTTGCTAGGCAACCACTCTGCTGCCAGGCTACATCCCCAGCCCTAACTGGATTTTAACTGGCATTTTAAAATCATGCATACTTCTGGGTGCTAGGAGATGGTTTTCGTTCATGTATATTCTATGGAATGTTTAATTCAGAGTTAGGGCATCTACCTCCTCAGCAGTCATTTCTGTGATGAAAACATTCAAAATTCTTCTAATCTTTCCTGAAACATAGACCACGTGACCGTTATCCACAGCACCCTAATGAGTAACAGATCACCAAAATTTACTTCTTCTGTCTTGCCCAGACTTAGTAGCCGCTTGCCACCTCATCCTCCTTTCCTCCCTCCCCTCTCCCCTAGACACTTAGTTTTCATTACACCGCTATTGTTTTTTGCTTTTTTTTTCCCCTAGATTCCAGATGAATGAGGTCAAGAAGGATTTGCCTCTTGGTGCCTGACTTCATTTCATTGAATACAATGTTCTCCTGTTTCATCCAAGTCATCTCAAAGGACAGGATTCCATGGTGTGCACATACTATATTTTCTTATCCACTCCTCAGTAGACGGATACCAACGTCCATCTCCTGGCTGTTGTAAATAGAGCAGCAATGAGCTGTCTCACCGACAGACTGGTTTCATTTCCTTGGATCCAGACACAGTGATGGAAGACCGAATCACATGACGCTTCTGTTTTTAATTAGTCAAGGGACTTCCGTGGTGTTTTCCATAATGACTACACCGATTTGCACCCCCACAACGAGGTGAAGGGGTTCCCTTTCCCCACACCCTGACCAACACTGCCTTTTATCTTTTTACCAACAAGCATTCTAACTGGGCTAATGTCTCATTGTCAGGGTTTTTGTAGGTTGTTTTGTTTTGAGATACAGTCTCATTGCCTGGCTTGGAATTCACTTTGTAGACCAGAGTGGACTTGAACTCACAGTGATCTGCCATTCTTTGCCTCCCAAGTGCTGATAATAAGAGTATGGCACCACCCTCAGCTCACTGTGGTTTTATTTGCATTTCTTTTATGACTGGTGATGTTGAGTACTTTTTCATGTAACTCTTAGTCATTTGTACATTCTCTCTTCCCTGTGTATATGTGTTCCTGTGTGCAGGTATACATACATGTGGACATGCAGATTTGTATATGGAGGACAGAGATTGATATTGAGTGTCGTCCTCAATCCCTCCCCACCTTATTTTTTTGAGATTTTATTTTTATTTTATTTTTAATTATGTGTGTGCACATGAGTTCAGAGCTCTCAAAGGCCAGCAAAGGATGTTGGATCCCCTGGAGCTGGAGTTGTAGACTGTTGTGAGCTATCTAACATGGATATTGGGGACTGAACCCAGATCTTCTGGAAGAGCAAGGAGCCATCCCTCCAGCCCATCCCCCTTAATATTTGAGACAGGGTGTTGCAAGATATTTGATTACATTGTGCAAAGATCCGTCACTGTGATTGGTTTAATAAAAGTTAAATGGCCAGTAACTAAGCAGGAGGTATAAAAGGGACTTTTGGACACAGAGAGCTCTGGAAGGAAGACAGGCAGAGTTGCCAGCTGGAAGTAGAGAACACAGGACACGCAGGAAGAGCAGTAAAAGCCACAAGCCACGAGGACACGCATAGATTAATAGAAATGGGTTCGTTTAAGTTATAAGAGCTAGTTACACACAAACCTAAGCTAAGGTCAAACTTTCATAATTAATAAGACATCTCAGTCAGGTGGTGGTGGTGCACACCCTTAATCCCAGCACTCAGGAGGCAGAGATAGGAGGATCTCTGTGAGTTCGAGGCCAGCCTGGTCTACAGAATGAGTTCCAGGACAGGCTCCAAAACTGCACTGAGAAACCTTGTCTCGAAAAAAAAACAAACAAACAAACAAAAGAAGGAGGAGGAGGAGGAGGAGGAGGAGGAGGAGGAGGAGGAGGAGGAGGAGGAGGAGGAGGAGAGAAGAAGAAGAAGAAGAAGAAGAAGAAGAAGAAGAAGAAGAAGAAGAAGAAGAAGAAGAAGAAGAAGAAGAAAAAGAAGAAGAAGAAGAAAAAGAAGTTGTCTCCAGGTTGTTTTTCAGTGAGCTGGCGGCCCAAAGAAAAGTCCAACTACTACGTTCTTCTGCTGAACCTGGAACTTACTGACTCAACCAGACGAGCTAGCCAAACCATCCCCAGGAATTCTGTCTCTGCTTCCCCAGAGCTGAGATTACAAATACGCACTACCACTCCCGGCTTCTACAGAGGTTCTGGGGTCCAGATCAGGTGATCATGTCTACAGCGAACACTTTACAGATGGGGCGTCTTCACAGCCTCTTGGTGTATACAGCTACTAACAATGATTTTCGGGTTTTGTTTTGTTTTTAAGACTGCTTTGCTGACCTCATATATATGACTCTCCCACTTCAGCCTCCCAGTGCTGGAATGACAGGTAGGTATCACCACGCCTAGCTTAGTGTTAAGAATTTGTGTGTGGTTTGGAGAGATGGCTCAGTGGTTAAGAGCACTGGCTGCTCTTCTAGAGGATCCAAGTACAAATCTTAGCACCCACATGGCAGTTCACAACTGTCTGTAACTCAAGTTCCAGGGGATCTGACACCTTCACACAGACATAGATGCAGACAAAACATCAATCAATGTATATCAAATAAAAATAAATAAGCCATTAAAAAATAATTTGTGTGTGTTGATTTTTGTAACCTGTTGTCATCTGTTGTTGTTCTAAGACTTTTGGTGGAGTCTTTGAGATTTTCTGTATAAGATCATGTCATTTGCAAAGACTGGCAATTGAATATCTTCCTTTCTGAAGTAGGTTCCCTCTCTCTCTCTCTCTCTCTCTCTCTCTCTCTCTCTCTCTCTCTTCTTTCTTTGGCCTGATTGCTCTTGTTAGAACTGAAAAAAAAATTATTAAGCATTGGGCTAGAGAAATGGCTCCGCAGTTAAGAGCACTTGATCCTCTTGCAGAGGACCCAGGTTTGATCCCCAGCACACACATGGTGGCTCACAACTGTCAGTAACTCCAGTCTCTGGGTATCTGATGCCCTCTTCTGACCTCTGAAGGTACCAGATATGCATGTGATATGCATTCATGCATACAGACAAAATACTCATACACAGAAAATAAATCTAAAAAAATTTTAGTATATTTTTAAAAACTTTACAGCATTGAATCTGGTAAGTACTACCTTAAGTCATGAGAGCCTTCGGGCTAATTTCACTGTATCTGGTATGTGGATTCCATGTCCCCTGGATATAAAGTGACAAAATCACAATCTAATCATGAGAAGCACACCAGACAAGTCCAGGTTGGGAAAGCTTTTATAAGAAACTTGACTGATGTTTCTGAAGACTGTAAGGTCATGAAAATATTAGAAAATACCTAAGTGATATAGTCACAGAGTCCAAGAACCTAAAGAGAACCGACAGCCACGCTGACTGACACCCTAATCAATTTGGAATCAGAAAGAGATGCTCATGGAAGCATTGGGTAAATCTAAATCAACAATGGAGTTTAGGTAATTGGGGTTTTTTGAAGAAGAGCTTTGTACTTAGTAAGTTTTATGTTAACTCAACAGAGTCATCTGGAAAAAAAAACCTATTGTGGGTGGTGCCATCCCTGGGCTGGTGGTGCCGGGTTCCATAGGAAAGCAGGCTGAGCAAGCCATGAGGAGCAAGCCAGTAAGCAGCTTCCCTCCACAGGCTCTGCATCGGCTCCTGCCTCCAGGTCCCTCTCTGAGTTCTGTCCTGACTTCCTTCAGTGATGAACAGTGCTGCTGAAGCTTACACTAAATAAACCATTTTCTCCCCGTTGGTCATGGTGTTTCATCACAGCAATGAAAACCCTAAACAAAACCTTGATTTATTCATTTTGGCTTTTTGAGGTAGGGTTTCTCTGTGTAGCCATGACAGTCCTGGAACTCGCTCTGTAAAGCAGGTTGGCCTCAAAATCACAGAGATCCGCCTGCCTCTGACTCCTGAAGGCTGGGATTAAAGGTGTGTGCCACCACTGCCTGGCACAAAATGTTTTTAAAGACAGAGTTGCTCTGTGCCCAGGCAAGTTTCAAACTTGTGGTGCTCCTCTTCCCTAGCCTTGCAAGTGCTAGTGTTACAGGTGTGAGTCACCCAGCTGGTTTAAATAGTTGGTTTTCAAGCTGTTCCTATTTTGAACTTATCTTTCTAATCAAGAATGGGTTTTGAGGCTAGGTGGTGGTGGCACATGCCTTTAATCCCAGCACTTGGGAGGTAGAGGCAGGCAGATCTCTGTGAGCTTGAGGCCAACCTGGTCTACATGAGCTAGATCCAGGATAGGCTCCAAAGATCCAGAGAAACCCTGTCTCAAAACAACAACAACAACACCAAAAGAATGGGTTTTGAATTTTGGTCATTGTATAGATAATTATATGATAGTTTCCCTCAAAATGGATTAGTAAGCGGCTTGTGTTGGTAGTTTCCTAATGCTGTAAGAGGCTTGAACTTTTAGAACAAGTTTCATTTCTTAAATAAAAAGAACGGAATAAAAGCTGAAGCCCTTAAATGGTGTTTTCTTTGTTAGGTTTTCTATTGCTGACCAGAAGCAACTTGGAAAGGAAAGGGTGTATTTCAGCTTACAGTTCCACAGCACAGTCCATCAAAGAGGCTAAGTCAGGGGCAGGAACTCAAGCAGGGCAGGAACCTGCAGGCAGGAGCTGGTGCAGAGGCCATGGAGGAGTGCTGCTTACCGGCTTGCTCCCCATGGCTTGCTAAGTCTGCTCTCTTAGAGAATCCCAGGACCACCAGTCTAGAGGTAACATCATATGCATTGGGCAGGGCCTTCCCACATCGATCATAATTGTAATAATGTACCACGGGCCAGTCTGGTGCAGATGTTTTCTCAATTCAAGTTCTCTCTTCCCAAATGTCTAGCTGTATCAAGTTGACATAAAACCAGCCCCACAAATGGCCCTTGAAGATTCATTCTCTCACTCTCTGTGCCTTCCTCCCCTTCTTACTCCTCCCTAGTTGCTTGCACAGACTGCCTTAGCCAAGGAATTTAAACACTAGACCCTAACTGTATCGTGGTTTCTGAGGCTGGACATCCAAACATAGAGATGTCAGCAGGATGTGTTCCCCTGAGGGCAGTCCAAGGTGTGCTAATCTATCCCATACACAGTTCCGGGCCCTGTGGTTTGCTGGGAAAAGGTGAAATTCCTTGCCTGTAGAAGCATAACCCAGACTCTGCAATTATGACCCCATTCACCCTCAGGTGTGACCCTGTTCATGGGTTCCTAGGCGCATAACCCATTTTGATAAGGACTTCTTTACTATCCTTAGGGGAACTAACTCCATCCTCAACACCCTAATTCCAAATGAGGTCACATTCTGATGTCCTAAGGGTGAGGTCTTGGACGTAGGACTTTGTAAGGCAGCAACACAGTTCCGCCAGCCATCTAGAAGCCATCTGCCATAACCTCTGACTTTGACCCTGGGGTACTGCTTCTGTGTTTAGCCACTGACCTACTGTTTTGTTTTCTCTGTCCAGAAAGCCCTGCCTGCTTCAACTGGGATGTAAAGCCCTTGCTTGCCCCAAGCTTGCAGCCTGGAACTTAATCCATTCCTGTCCACCGGTTTATAGCTCCCCAGGCCTTCCTGATGTCCTTTCCCACTGACCACTCAGGAATTGCACACCTGACTTGTTTATCATGTGGTTTACTGCTGATTTCCACCCTCTTGAGACTGTAAGCGTCAGGAAGACCTGGATCCGTCCGTGAGATATTTTTCCTTAGTGTTTGTTTGTTTGTCGAGAGAGTTCTCTGTGTAGTTCTGGCTGTACTGGAACTCACTCTGTAGACCAGGCTGGCCTCAAACTCACAGAGATCTGCCTGTCTCTGCCTTCGGAGTGCTAGAAATAAAAGCACGCGCCACCACCACCACCAGGCTCCTTTTGTGTTTTGATCATTGGAGGTAGTTTGGCAAGTAGAGGGAGAAATAAATGTCACAGAATTAAACTCCACAAAAAGATGATGTATTCTAAAAACTAGGAGAGGCCACCTGGTGTGTAACCAATAATCCCAGCATTTGGCAGGTGGAGGACAGACCACAAATTCCAGGTTTTCCTGAACTACTTCAGACTATCTCAAAAACAAACAAACAAAAAGACAGGGAGAACCCAATGATTTTACCCTGTGTTTTTCTTGACCCTAGGCTCTGGAAAGTCACACTACAGGGAAGTTCAGGCAATGTGTCGGTAGGAAATGAATTAGCAAGGTGGGGTGTTTCAGAAATGCCTCAGATCAAGCAGGCAGGAAAAAAGAAAAAGAAGAAAAAGGAAAAGAAGAAGAAGGAGAAGGGGAAGGGGAAGGGGAAGGGGAAGGGGAAGGGGAAGGAGAAGGAGAAGGAGAAGGAGAAGGAGAAGAAGAAGAAGAAGAAGAAGAAGAAGAAGAAGAAGAAGAAGAAGAAGAAGAAGAAGAAGAAGACGAAGACGAAGACGAAGAAAAGAAAAAGAAAAGAAATCTACTACTGAAGGTCGGAGGATGTAGTTTCAAGGCTCGACCAGTAGAGAGCAACATTGTCTTCAAAGCAAGTCACGTAACTGCCATGATCTGATGACCCCGAGGGAACCGAAAGCCACCATTTAAGGCTTGAAATTCTTTGACATCCGTTCATTTCCCTCTAAGTTCTCCCATACAAGTTTTTAGCGGTGAACAGAGTGTGAGTTGTGTAGCTACCGTCCCCATGTGCACAGGAGCTACTAAAATTGTTGTCATGGGATTCAAACACAACAAAGGTCGGCTCCTTCTGGCATCCCCAAGCCTTTTCTCCAGAAGGTTCTCAGCCTTTGGCTTACCCTACTTTCTTCTTCATCAAAGCAATTAAAAGCTGCACAGAAATCAAGCTTCAGGACTGGGGACAGGGCTCGGGTGGTAGAGTGCTTGTTTTGCATGTATAAAGTCCTGGGTTCCATCACCAGGGAGCTAGCTTCCTGTGTGGCTTCAAGAGGAGGCTGCCTTCCTGATTGTTTGCCTTCAGAGGGGAAGGGAGCTCTGGTTTTCCCCCTTCTGATCTATATTTTTCTTTTTTACAAATCAGGGTTGGAGCTGGAAGTGTTCAAAGCTCTAGCTCCTGCATCCTCTCTGCCCCAAAAGACCTGGAAGCCTTGCTGTGGGGCCCAGGCTGCCCTTGGATGCCAGGGCTTCTGCAATGCTCTGCCTCAGCCTCCCGAGCTAGGACTACCAGCGCCCACCACCCTCCCCAGCCCTGTCCTCCTTGTACAAAGCATATTGATCCCATGACAGGCCACACTCCCTTTGTCGCTAGGACACAATACCTGTTGAAACCATCTTAGAGGAAAAGCTTACACCCAGTTTCAGAAGTGCCCAGTGGAGCACAGCATGGTGACCTAGATACAGCTGACCCCCCCTTTCCCTTTTATTCATTTTATCGGATGATACCTGCTTCTCTCAGGGCAGCCTTCCCACTTAGTTAATCCTCTCTGGAAACACCTTGACAACCAACTCTGGCGGCATTTACGGATCAATCAAATTATCAATCTCGATGAACCTTCTCAAGTGCTGGAGATGCACCTCCAGGATACAATACTTGTCTGGGGTACACTGGATTCAATCCCCAACACCCAGCTTATACATCAGAAGACTATAGCATCTCCTAAAAGACTGACTGTCATAAAATCCAATGTCCACTCAAAGCTCCTTCCTCCAAACGCCACCACATTGGCATATTTGGAGTATTTGGATGTGGCAACACCTTTTTCTGAAAATACCTCTTTCTTCTGAAGAGACTGAACTTTCAGAAAAACAATGTATGCTGGGTAGTTTCATGTCAATGTGACACAAACTAACGTCACTTGAGAGAAGGGAACCTCAATGAAGAAAATGCCTCCCACTGGCCAGTGGTGATGGCACACACCATTAATTCCAGCACTCAGGAGGAAGAGGCAGGCAGATCTCTGAGTGCAAGGCCAGCCTGATCTACAGAGCAAATGCCTGTCTCAAAACAGAGAGAGAGAGAGAGAGAGAGAGAGAGAGAACAACGTTGGAAGCAACTGTGTCTTGATGTCCCCATAACAATCAGCTTTTCCAACTTAAGGGAATGCATAGCTTTAATCTTACATTGTGATTCTTCTAAACCCCTGACCCAGAAGAATGTGTTTGCATATGTGTGTGTGTTGTGGAAGTCATTTGCTGACGGCAGCTAAGAGGTTGAAAGCATTCTTAAACAAAACAAATATCCCATAAATGTTGGAAGCAGCATGTGTGGATACTAGTTGGTAAACTCTGCAGCTTTAAAAAAAATAGGTTTTTATTTTATGTTATGCTAATGGGTGTTTTATCAGCTTGTATGTCTATGTCATTGGGACCCAAGAAGGTCAGAAGGTGGCATCGGATTCCTTGGAACCTGTTACAGAATGTTATGAGCTACCATGTGGATACTGGGAATCTATCCCGGGTCGTCTAGAACAGTCAGTTGTGTTGTTGTTGTTGTTTTGTTTGGGGTTTTTATTTGTTTTGTTTATGTTTATTTGCTTGTTTTGTTTTGGTTGATTGGTTGGTTGGTTGATTTCTTGAGGCAGGGTTTCTCTGAGTAGCTCTAGAGCCTGTTTTGGAACTCGCTCTGTAGACCAGGCTTGCCTAGAACTCACAGAGACCAGCCAGTCTCTGCCTCCTGAGTGCTGGGATTATGGGCATGCACCACCACCACCCAGCATCCAGTGTTCTTAACCACCAAGCTGTCTCTCCAGTCCACTGTGTGCAGTTTTGAGTCAGTTGAAACCAACAGAGAGCTTTTCCTTGTAAAACTCTATTAAAGATTTATGGGCATAAGAATTTCTCATTCTTCTCCTGTACCGTGGTTCCTGTGTGATCAATACAGGACAAGGCCCTTTGTTAAGGACAGGTAATAGGTAAGATACCAGAAACACAGCAGAGAGGCAAAGGGATGGACAGATCAAGCATGCACAACAGACGGGCTACAGTCAGGTCAAAGAAAAGAAACTGGTGTAGGAGGTTATTTGTTATTATTAAAAAATTTTGTGTTATTAAAAAAAATTTGTGTTATTAAAAAAAATCTGCCTTGGTCTAGTTGATAGGGCGGAACTCAGGTAGGTGGGGAAGACAGAACTGGACGCTGGGAAGAAGGACAGACAGGCAGACGACGTCATGATTCTCCTGCCCAAGACAGACATTGGTGTTAGTTAGACCCATGCTGGTAAACCACGACCTCAGGGTGAACACAGATTAAAAGAAATGGGTTAGATCAAGATGTGAGAGTTAGCCAATAAGAGGCTAGAAATAATGGGCCAGGCAGTAATTTAATTAATACAGTTTCTGTGTGATTATTTTGGGTGTAAGCTAGCTGGATGGTCAGGACAAACAAAAGGCCCCGCTCCCAACAACAGCAAACTACAAAGTAATAGAAGACACAGGGAGGGGAGTGGAGAATTCAAATTTGGGCTTCCTCTTGGTCTAAGCCAATGGTTCTTAACCCTCCTAATGTTGTTATAGTTTAATATAGTCCCTTACATTGTGGTGACCCCCAATCATAAAATTATTTTCATTGCTACTTCATAACTGTAATTTTCTACTGTTATGAATTCTAATGTAAATATCTGTGTTTTCCAATGGTTTTAGGTAACCCCTGAGAAAGGGGTCTTGACCCACAGGTCTAAACTATTTCCAGAGGGGTTGGAGAGGTGGCTAAGTCCTTAAAGACAAGACTCACAACCCAAAATAAACCATTCCAAGAGGTAGTCCCATTCCTTTGCACTACTCTAGGGAGGACACAGACATCCATTCTGTGACACACACCACATGGCACCATAGCAGTCTGGTTAGAATCATTTCCTTCTCTGTGGGCAGGGTTTTGCATCCTTCTCTGTGGGCAGGGTTTTGCATATCGGTGAGGTTCCAGAGAATCCTAATGAACATTTACGTCTCTGATGTAGGCTTGCTTATTTCCTCTTACAGGCTCCCAACAGCACCAGGTTCTGCCCTGTGTGTCCCAACCAGCAAAGTCAACATTCTGACTGACAGAATGACTGTCAAAGCGGTCTCCTTGGTTGCAGTAAAAATAAACCACACAAATGGTTGCTGGGGGCGGAGGGCTGGAGCTGGGAACCGGGCAGATGGGAGACAGGTGGGGGAGACTGCTCATTAATAGCTGCTTTGGGGGGATGACACAGGGTGTACTTTGTACCCCAGGCTGCTCTGCAGTTCATCATGATCTCCTTGTTTCCCCCTCCCAAGTGATAATATCTGCAGACGTGTGCCACTGTAGCTGACTCCTTAGTGGCTTTTAATATTTTTAGATGAACTGGCATAGTTCTCATTGTACATTTTAGTGTAAAAAAACATTTTAAGTTGTGAAAAATAGTAATCGTTTGGGCTGGGGATACCGTTCTGTTAGCAAAATAGAATACCTGCTTAACATATGCAACCCCCGGTACTGCATGTAGCCAGTAAAACAGAATACTTGCCTAGCATACACAAGCCCTAGGTTTAAACCCTATACTGTATACCTATAATTCTGGCACTCGGGAGGTGGAGCCAGGAAGAATATTAGTTCAGGGTCATCCGTAGCTATATAGGGTGTGTAAGGCCACACTGGGTTAGGTGAGATCCTGCTTTCAAGGAGGAGGGGACCCATTTTAATGTGGTAGTAGAGCCCAGCAGTGGTGGCTAACAATTTTAAATTCCAGCACTCAGGAGGCAGAGGCAGATAGATCTCTGAGTTCAAGGCCAGCCTGGTCTACAGAGTGAGTTCCAGGACAGTCAGGGCTACACAGAGAAACCTTGTCTCAATAAAAACGGGGGAGGGGGTAAGAATATCTAAGGTCCCAGTCAGAAACCTAGTTTAGGCTCTGGCAGCCTCCGTGTGTGTTTCTGGCTGTTCATCTTCACTACATACAGCGAGTTCAAGAGACATCCAGTCAGCCCTGGGTTTCCATGCTTCTGAGCTCAGTCACTCTGTCTTCACCCCCTCATCTTGTTGTTGTTTTGTTTTATTTTGAGATTCAATCTCAAACTGGGCGGTAGTGTGTATGCCTTTAATCCCAGCACTCGGGAGGCAGAGGCAAGCAGATCACTGTGAGTTTGAGGCCTGCCTGCTCTACAAAGTGAGTTCCATGATAGCCAGAGATGTAACACAGAGAAATTCTGTCTTGAAAAAAAAGGAAGGAAGGAAGGAAGGAAGGAAGGAAGGAAGGAAGGAAGGAAGGAAGGAAGGAAATTGTTTTGGAGGGCTTGGGAGATGGCTCAATGGTTAAGAGCACTGGTTGCTCTTCCAGAGGACGCAGGTTTAATTCCCAGCACCCACATGGCAACATACTACTGTCTGTAACTCCAGTTCCAGGGGATCTGACAACCTTATATAGATATATATGCAGGCAAAAAACACGAATGAACATGAAATAAAAATAAATAATTAAAAAAGATTTCTTTTTTAAAAAAAAAAAAATATTTAAAGATCCAGGGATGGCCAGGCGGTGATGGCACATGTCTTTTTTCCCAGCACCGGAGAAGCAGAGGCAAGCAGATCTCTGAGTCCAAGTTCAGCCTGGTCTATAGAGTAAGTTCCAGTACAGCCAGGGCTACACAGAGAAACCATGTCTTGAAAAGTGGGGGGTGCATTCAGTCTCACTGTATAGCTAGACAATCCTTGACCTTTGATCCTCCTGCCCCTGCCTCAGGAATGCTGGGACCACAAGCTCGCTCCACAATGCTGAGCTGTCCAGTTTCTCTCTCTCCAGCCCCGCCCTGTCCTTCGGCTTTGCTCCCCAAGTGCCGCTTAGCACACGCGTTTGCTCTATAGTGCACGCCTATGTGTGAACACTGCTACCTAAGTCTCTGGAAGGAGTACGATGATACTTGTACCTAGGATATGGAAAAAGCAACAGAGCCAAAGTTCAAACTAAAGCCAGAAAGATGGCTCAGGCGTAAAAGTGACTGCCACCAAGCCCGATGATCCGAGTTCTACACCCCCCCCCAACCACATGGTAGAAGCAGAAAACTGACTCCCAAAAGTTGTTCTCGAACCTTCACCGATGTGCCTTTATATAGGAATCAATAAAAATTAAAAATTTTAAATATATGTTCTGAAAGTCCAAACTCAGGCAGGGGAGATGGCTCAGCTACTAAGAGCACCTGAGTAAGCATGAGGCCCTTAGTTCAGACCCCAACACCCCTGTAAAAAGCTGAATACAACCACTCGGGTGCCTATACCCCAGGCTATCCGGGCAGAGACAGAGGGACCACTGAGGCTTGCTGACAGTCTAAAGAGATCTTGTTTCAAGGGAACAAGGAGGCCACCCACCTAAAGGTCTCCTCTGATACATGTGTCTTCTGCAGGCACATGGGATAAAGAAATACATATGTGTTTCTTTCACTTTTTAATAATAACTTTTGAGATTATAATATAATTATATCATTTCCCCCTTCCTCTGTCATTCTTTGAGATGCTTCCGTGTATCTCCCTGCTCTCTTGCACATTCACGACCTCCTTTTCTTTAATTACTGTTACATATGAATATATATATATACACACACATAAATACATGTGTGTTTTTATTTATTATATATTATGTAATATGTATGTATTTTTCTAGATATGTAAATACGACCTGCTCCTGTAGAAATAATGAGAGCTACCCAGATGAGCCCAAGGATACAGAATCTAAATAACTAGTTTTTAAATCCACACTCAGACTGTTCTTCCTACAGTACTCTTGAAACAGAGACCACTTCTTTATTTTCCAGACAGTCTCGTGCAGCCCCGGCTGGCCACAAGCTTACTCTGTAGCCAAGGCTAACCTTCTAACTCCTGACCTTCACCTCCATGTTCTTCAGTATGAACCATCAAACCCAGGGCTCTGGGTTTGTCAGGCAAACACTGCACCCCTGGACCACTCACCGTAACTTTGATAAACAAAGAACAGATTCAGAAGCAGGAAAAGCCACTGGAAGTCTTCCTATCCCCATATTACCTGCTTGGGGATAAGGTTGGGATCCCCAGGCTGGGGCTCTGTCTCCAGAATAGGCTCCCCTGCAGATACCAGACAGGAACCCTGTCACTTGCAGTCCTAAAAGACTGACTTCACGTTAGAGTCTCTAACAGTCCCCAGTTTGAGCCTGATTAATTTTCTCGAGTGACTTCCGGGAGTTAGGGGTGTACTGTTTGTGTTATAGTATTATAATATATCAGAGAAGATATAGGAGACAGAGAAAGTTGTGCATAAAGAGGTGGGGGCATAGCTCATTACTAGCATGTTTGCCTAACCTGCATGGAGCCCAGGTTCCATCCCCACAACAGGGGGAAAAGAGAAAGGGAATGTGGAGGAAGGCTTGCCCTCCAGGGACCTCCCAGCCTTCAGCTCTCCAGAAGTCCCCCAAAGTCTGTCATCTGAGGTGTTTATGGAGATGTCATTGCTCTGATAGAACTGCTAATGGTTTGAGTGGCGAAGCCAGAGAGGCCTGTCTGTTCAGATTCCTTCCTTCGGGGCTTCCAGGCAGAGGTCTCTCTGGCATACCACATAGTGTACATTGCAAGGGTCAGATGCAGAAAATTCATTTTTTCTATTTTTAGATTTTTATGTACATTCCTGTTTTGCTTGTATTTATGTCTGTGTGAGGGTGCCAGGTTCCCCCGGAACTGGAGTTACAGAGAGTTGTGAACTGTCATGTGGGTGTTGAGAATTGAACCTGGGTCCTCCAGAACCGTCAGTGTTCTTAACTGCTGAGCCATCTCTCCAGCCTCATGCTACAGAAGTTCTTTATGAATGACTCCAGGGCCAAAGAGAGAGGGAGAGAGAGAGAGAGAGAGAGAGAGAGAGAGAGAGAGAGAGAGAGAGAGAGAAAGAGAGAGAGAGAGAGAGAGAGGAAGATAGCTTTTGTAAGTATCTTAGGGGAACAATAGACATAGATTCAAGTTACAAGGTAACAAAGAAGCTTCCTATTGCCTATCTTTAGGGAGTTTGAGCCAAGAACTCTGCTTCCACATGGTAGACAGCACCCTATGTTTTCCAAGGCCCAGGTGATGAGTACAGGAGATAACAGATCCATCCTCTGGAAGGGAGGCTGGAACTCACGCTCCAAGAGGGGAGGAGACACCGACTAGACGTGATGTCCTGCACAGCATGGGCTGGGGTTCGCACGACGGCTGATGACATCCCTCAATCCGTCCGCACTGTGCCTGCATAAGGAGCAGGGCACAGGCCAGGAGTGGTGTCATATGCCTTTAATCCCAGCACTCAGGAGCAGGGGCAGGCAGATCTCTGTGAACTCAAGGCTAGCTTGGTTTACTTAGAGAGTTCTACCCTATTTTTAAAAGACAGAAAGACACAGAGCAGGCAAGCTGCCTCCTGCCTTAACCCAGGCCTTGAAGGACATCTTGTCCCTGTGAGACTGGAGCTGAGTGCCTGCTGTCGCTTCTGCGGCAGCGTTCTCTCTGGAGCCATATGGTCCCCATCTCTACTCTCTCCCTGAGTCCACACCCACACATGCCTGTAGAGAGGTGTGACAGCTGTCCGTCCACTGTTCCTTTCTCTTCTTTCTCTAGTCGGTCCTCAGTTTGATGAAGCTGATCTGAGCCATCTGATTAAAAGTAAGCACAGAAGAATAAGTTGGTTTTCTGTTGTTTAATTTAACCATACTACTGGGCAGATGGCTCAGCAGCTAACATGCTCCCCGTGCAAGAGTAAGGACCTCAGTTCAGATACCCAGAACTCACTTTAGTGCTGGAAAGAGTTGAACTCCAAACTCTGCCTCAATGAAGAAAGTAGGATTGATGGAAGGAGATACCGACTGTCAGCCTCTGGACTAGACACACATACACACACACACACACACACACACACACACACACACACACACACATACACCGACCCGCACATAGATATATACACCCACACACATGCAAACATGCCTACATGCATGAATGCACATCACACACAGACACGAGCAAAATAATCAAACCACTAGGTAGAAGAAAAGTCACAGAAGAATTATTTTTAAATTGTGATATTATTATTTTGAAATACCTAAGAAAATTACAGTCTCAGTCCCATAGCAGTAAAGGGTATGAAAAGCACCATTGAAAATAAATGCTGAGCCAGGAGGTGGTAACGCATCCCAGCACTCGGGAGGCAGGGGCAGGTGCCTGGTCTACAGAGAAAGTTCCAGGACAGCCAGAGCTACATTGCGAGACCCTGGCTCAAAATAATAATAATAATAATGTAATTTTTTTAAAGGAAGGAGGAAAAGAAAGAAAGATGCTGCAGGAGTTGAAGAGACAGCTCAGCAGTTAAGAGCACTTAATTCCCAGCACCCTCATCGTGGCTCACAACTGTTGATAACTCCAGTTAGAGACTCCAACTCTGGCCTCCATGAGCACCAGACACACATGTGGTACCCCGACATACCCATAGGCACAATACCCATGCATATAACACATAAATAAATCTAAAAAAACATAAATAAAAATAAAGACATGCCACAGGCCAAAATTCACATTTGAGACATTTAATCTCACTGATAATTACAGAGAAGCAAATTAAAGTAAAGTACCCATTTTCTTTTGATAGATAGGATTAAAAGGGTCTAGCTGGTTGTTGGCAAGGGAGGGAGAAAACAGGGGTCCCTTTGCTCTGTGAAGGAAGCCTAAATTGATGCAGCTTTTGGATGGTCATTTAAAAGCAAAGTGTCCAAATCTGAAATGAGTGTGCACGTTATGCACCTTGGGATCCCTGGGGAATTTAGTTTAAGAAAATAATGGTACAGGTGTGCCAAGCTGTCTGAACAGAAATGGTCATCGTATTGAAAGGCTGGAAATGGAGCAGGAGGTGTGGCTCGGTGGTATAGTGTTTGCCCTGGAAGTACCAGGCCCTGGGTTCAGTCAACAACCACCACCAACTCAAGGAGGAAAAATAGGAGCTGGGAAAGTTAAAAACAGCCTAGATGCCCATTAGTGTGGGGTTTTGTTTATTTATTAAGCGCAAAGACAATTCTGTTAGAGTCTAAGAGAAAACCCCCAGGGCAGGCAAGCTGTAAATCTTAGCAGCTGCCCAGAGGAGAACAGAGAAGAGAAGGTGGGGAGGGCATGCCATTTAAGCCAGCAAACAGGGAGACGGTGAGTGTTAGAGAAAGGGTAAGGAAGCTGAAGACATCAGGAAAAGCGTACCTAGGCTCTGACCAGAACAGATGAGAAGAAAAAATAATAGCTAGACCTTTCTAACTCAGAGAGGAGGGCAGAGCCCATCCTTGTGGTGGATCATAAGGACTGCTAGTTAATAAGGATTTGGTTAAATTAGTTAACGAGATAGATGTTGTGAGCACCAAGACAGAACTGACAAAAGCATATGTAGTGTGTGTGTGTGTGTGTGTGTTTGAATGTGTGTGTATGTGTGCACGCGCGCGTGTACTAGGAATCAAACTTGGAGTTTTGCACATTTTTTTCTTTCATCCTTCCTATCCCCTGATTCCTCTTCTCTTTTATCTATCATTTATTTTATTCTATTAGTATTGTTTGTGTATGGTTGCATTGACTTCATGTATGTCTGTGCACCACATATGTGCAATGACCTCAGAGGCCATACATATACGTGTGTGTGTGTGTGTGTGTGTGTGTGTGTGTGTGTACATGCATTGGTTACACAGTCTGGACTCTGTCTTCTCTCTTGTGAAGCCTATACCTTCACTTGAGCATGGGTTATATTTTATTCAGCTCTTTGAGAAGCCCATGTCCCTGCTCTCAGGTGTGCCTTTCTTCATACTTAAACCTATAATACAGAATCTTTATTAAACCCTAACTCTACTTCATTTTATAAAAAGATAGTGGTGGAAAAGATGGGGTTCAGAAGACTTGCTCTTCCAGAAGACCCAAATTCATTTCCTAGCATCCATGTCCAACAACTCACAACCACGTGTAACTCCAGCTCCAGGGTGGTCTGGCCTGAAAGGGCACCTGAACTCATGGGAACATTCCCACACGTAGGCAACACATACACATGGTTTAAAATTTTAAAAAAATAAATATTTTTTAAGAAGCAGAGGATGGGGAGATGGCTCATTGTTACAGGTGTCACTGCTCTTGCCAAAGACTGGAGTTCAGTTTCCAACACCCATGTCAAGTGGCTCACCACACCCTGTAACTTCGGCTCCACGGGATCTGATGCCCTCCCATGGAGTCCACAGGCACTGCACACATGTGACATTCACACATGTGACACAGATACCATGCATGCCCGTAAAATAATTAAATACGCCTTTAAAAAATGAAACAAGCCAAAAACCTAAATTTTTAAAATATTAAAAATAACACAAAGAGCCAGGTGAGGTGTCACATGCCTTTAATACCAACACTTGAGAGACAGAGGCAGGCGGATCTCTGTGAGTTTGAGGCCAGCCTGGTCTAGATAGTGAATTCCAGGACAGTCATGGCTATGTAGAGAGTCCCTGTCTCAATAAGCCAAAATAAAAGGTAATTTAAAAAAAACTCTTCCATATTTTTATCTCAATAAAAAGCACAATTTCTATCTGCATTCATACCAGAAATCTGAATAATACAGCCTACGAGGGCTACACCACACACACACACACACACACACACACACACACACACACACAGCAGAACCTGTGACTTCCTTCTCGTCAGTCTGACAGCTGTCAGATCACTGTAACAGCTGCCGGAAGATAGATGTCAGCCCCCTTAGGTGTGTGTTAAGGCTAACAGGAAGTCGATCTCTTGAAGACTGGAACAAGACTCCCTTGAACTTGTTTTTGTTTGTTACCGAGTCAGAGTCTCGTGTAGCCCAGGCTAGGCCCAAACACTCTGTGATGGCCTTGAATTTCTAATCCTCCTGCCTTGGTGCTGGGGATCGAACCTGCAAGTGAGCTGCAGCCCCACCCCTTCGCAGGCTTTGAAGAAGTATGCTGCCATGTTCGTCAAAGACTAACATGTTACAACAGAGAGAATTTTACCAACATCTTGAGGAAGCTTAGAAACAGAGTGTTACCCCGGTTGAGACTGGGATTAACCACAGACTCGGTCAACAACTGTATTAAAATCTGGTGGGACCCGGAGCAGGAACCCAGACATGCTGCGTCTGACGCCTAAACCACAGACACTGTGAGATAGCAAACGGTGTTTCGGGATCTGAATTGTGGTAGCTTTTTATTCCACATGGGAAACTAGCGCAGCACCTATCCAGTTCATCAAAGAAGCTCTTAAAATAGCTTTCTGGGGGCTGGGAAGAGGGCTCAGTCGTTAGGCACTTACTGCTCTGGCAGGGGCCTCAGCATCTGTAACTCCAACTGCAGAGGAAATGATGTCCTGCTCTGACCTCCAAGGGCTCTGCGTGCACACAGTGCACAGACATGCATGCAGTCAAAACATCCATATGCATAAAATAAAAATGAATTCATCTTTTTTCAATCCACTTCTGGGACTGGGGAGATGGCTCAGTGTGTAAAATACTTGCCACAGTGCAATTTGGATCCCCAGGCAGACAAGGAAGCCCATCCAACTGTAGTCCTACCAGTCAGGAGGCAGGGACAGGAGGTCCTTGAAGCAAGCTGGCTGGCTAAGGCTAGCCAAATAGGTAATCTCTGGGTTTATCTGAGAACACAGGATGACTGAGCTCAATGTCCTCCCCAAAGCAGGTATGGTGGCTCCTCATATCTGCAGCCCTAGTACTCTGAAGCAAGAGGGTCACAAGTTCAAGGCCAGTCAGACAGATATACATATACAGACAGGGAAACAGACAGACAGACATAAAAACTACATACATACATACATACATACATTATGTTTACATGCATACATAAAGCAGTAATGTAAATAAAATGAAGCAATTGAGGAAGACATTTGATGTCAATCTCTGATCTTTACATACACACACAGGATCACACATGTGCATATGAAATCATACACATGAGTACCCATACATATTTGAACATGAATACACACATGCATGTATACACCACACACACACACACACACAAACACAAATGCACATCTGTCCATCACCACCACTCTACCCAGAGCAAGCTGACATCACCTTGCACCCAGACAAACTGAATATACTATGGATTTCTGCCTCTTCTCACAGAATTGAGCCAAGATGCAGAGCCCCCCAGGCAAACCAATAATCTGGCATGCCTTCCTTTCAGTAGAAATGGGAGCTTTTGATAGTCTATTAATAAAAAGGAGTATGCGTCTACTTCTATGCCAAAATGAGACGTTCGATACTTGTGATTTTTGCAAAGTAGACAGCTTCCTGGAAGGCACATTAAGACTCTTAATGTTTACACAACAAATTGATAAATCTCTTTTTCCAGTAAACTCGGCTCATTGCAGATGCTCAGCTGGCTGTAGGAAAGGGTAGTTCTTGAGGGACTCATGTGGGGTGTGGAAGGAGAGCTTGTATGCCAATCATAAGTTTTTAATTTTGATGAAGAGCAGCTTATCTTTTATTTGGTGTTTATGCGTAAGCTCTGAGGTCACGAACATTTGCCCTTATGTTGTCATCTAATAATGCTACAGTTTAGAGCATTTACATTTAGGGCATTGATTCAGTATGGATCGGTGTTTATATATAGAATAAGGAAGGATGTGTGGCCCAGTCAGCGAACACTTACATAGCATCCATGAGGCCCTGGGTTCGAGTCCTAGCACAAGCAATGAAGAAGAGAACAGGACACTGAGGCAAGGTCCAATCTCATTCTTTTGTTATCCTTTTTATTAATTATCCACAGTTTGTTGAAGAGATTGGTTTTTATGTCCATTAAATGGCACTTTTGTCAAAAATCAATCACTTTCAAATTTTTTGCTTTGTCACTAGATTCTCAGACCTACTACATTGTTCTATAAATGTCTAATTTCATGCCACTGTCTTGATCACCATCCATAAGAAACCAGAAAGTGTGAACTCTCTGATTTTATTTTTATTTCTCAATATTGTTTTGTGGTGCAGGAGAATTGTCTGTATTCTGTCAATCATGCTTTAAATAAACGCTGATTGGCCAGGCAGGAAGTATAGGTAGGTCAACCAGACAGGAAGCAGGGCAATGAGAACAGGAGTATTCTGGGAAGCAGGAAGCTCCCTCTGCAGTTCTGCCCAGACCACTGGAGAGACAAGATGTAAGCTGCCCCACTGAGAAAGGTACTGAGCCATGTGGCTAACATAGATAAAAATAATGGGCTAACATAAGTTATAAGAGCTAATAAATAGCCTGAGCTAATGGGCCAATCAGTTTATAACCTAATGTAGACTCTGTGTGATTTTCTTTGGGGCTTGCCAGCTGTGGGGTATCGGGCGGGACAGAAACTCCAACAGGACAGCCCTCCATGTTACAGTTTTGGCTCCTCAGAGGTCCCGACACCTCCATATAAGTTTGAAAGTCAGCTTCAATTTTTGCAAAAGAAAAAAAAAGCCATTGCAAGTTTGATAATGATGGCACTGAAAGCTATAAATTACTTTAACTAATAAAATAGCTTAGTGATGTTAACTGTTCCAGTCTGTGAACATGGGTGTCATTCCATTTGTGAAGGTCTTTTTCAATGTCTCTCACCAGTGCTTTATAGATTTAGTGCAGGAGTTTTCCGTCTACTTATTTAAATGTATTCCTAATTTATTCTTTTGGGTACAGTTTACTATTTTCTGGCCTGGAAACTTACTGTGTGGACTAGGATCACCTCAAACTTAGAATCCTCCTACTTTAGCCTCCCAAGTATTAAGATTATAGGCACACACCATATTTTGCCTTGTGTTTAATTTTTTGTGAAGATTGTTTTATTTTCTTTCACATGTATGGATATTTTGCCTGATGTGTGTGTGTGTTGTGTGTGTGTGTGCGTGCGTGTGTGTGTTAGTGCATGCGTGTGTTTGTGCATGTGTATGCATGTGTTTGTGCGTGTGTGTGTCTGTGCATGTGTGTGTTTGTGCGTGTGTGTGTTTGTGCGTATGTGTACATGTGTGTGCGTGTGTGCTTCTGCGTGTGTGTTTGTGCATGTGTATGTGTGTGTTTGTACGTGTGTGTGTCTGTGTGTGTGTGCGTGTGTGTGTTTGTGTTGTGTGCATGTGTGTGTTCATTCTTGTGTGTGTGTGTTCATGCATGTGTGCATGTGTGTGTATGTTTGTGTGTGTGCACGTGTGTGTGATTGTGTGTGTGCGTGTGTGTGTGCACACGCGCACGTGCGCGCACCATTTTGCATTTCTGGTGCCTGGGTTGCCTAGGAAAAGGTTTAGGGTCCCCTGGAACTCAAGTTTCAGAAGATCGTGAGCCTCCTCGTGGGTGCTGGGAATCAAATTCAGGTCCTATGGAAGACTAGACACTGCTTCTAACCACTGAGCATTCTTTGCAGCCCCTTGTGTTTAATTTTTCTAATGTGTAATGCCTTTTTCTTATTAAGATTCGTGTAATCCAGGCTGACTTTGAGCTTGCTATATACCTGAGAATTACCTTGAGTTTCTGATTCTCCACCCTTCATTTCCTGAGGGCCGGATTACATGTGTGTGCCACCACATCCAGCTCTGAAATGTTACAATTTCTGTTGCTTCTGTATCTCCTTTTCCTTTGTATATTTTAACTTATTTTCTTAGTGGTTGCCATGGGGATTACAGCTGGCTTCCCAAACTTGGAGAAATTCAGTTTGAATTGATACCAACTTAGTTCAATAGCAAGCATTATCTCTGCAGCTACCCCAGCACCATCCACTCCTTTCTGATATTGTTGACCCAAATTACATCTTTTTATATCATATAGCAGATTCATAATTATTTTATGCACTTATGCTTTGACTCATATAAGAAATAGAGGCATGATATTAAAATGAATTATACTAAATTTTATGTTACTTATGATCACTTTTTTGGTTTTCTTTGTTTATCCAGTTTCAGCGTGCGACTCTATGTGGCCTGTGGTTTGCTTCGTTCTACACGATTTCTACTCAAATTCTCATTGGGCTGCTAGTGATGAACGACCTCAGTCTTGGTTTGTCTGGGTCTGTCCTAATCTCACCTTAGTTTCCTGAGGGTGATTCTATTAGATATAATGCTCTGATTGACAGTTTCTCTTTCATCTTCTTAAAGATGTCATCCACCTACTGCCCTCTGACCCCTGTGGTTTCAGATGAGAAATTAGTTGTTAATTCTTCCTGAGGCTCCCTCTATAAAGTGAATCACATCAGCCATCTCTTACTAATTTCAAGATCTTCTCTTGGTCATCTTACAACTTTTGTTTGTTTGTTTTTGAGACAGGGTCACTCTATGTAGCCTTGGCTGTTCTGGAACTCCCTCTGTAGACCAGGCTGGCCTCGAACTCACAGAGAATCATCTGCCTCTGCCTTGCAAGTGATCTACCATTAAAACAGAGAGTTGGAAAGGTAACTGAGGTTGAAAGTGTTTGCCTTGTAAGCACCTGAGTTTAATCCCCGAATCTATGTCCTTTAAAAGCCAAGTATAGCCAACACATGCTTCTGCTTGGAGGCAGAAACAGGCAAATCCCTGGGGCTCACTGGCAAGCTCCAAGGTAATGAGATATGCTGTCTTTGAAAAAGGAAGAAGAAGAAGAATGATGAAAAGAAAGAAATCTGTTAAAGTGCTTGCCGTGGAAGCGGGAGGATTAGCATTCAGATCCCTGAAACATATATAAATGCTAGGTGCTTGTCAGGTCAGTTCATGATTCCAGCCTTTACAAGGCAAAACAGGGTCCCCAGAGTAAGCTAGATAGCCAGACTTGATAGCGCACTGGCACACACATACGCGCAATTAGACACACACCTACACATAATAGATGGTGCACTAGCATAAATGTAAATATATCTGTGTATAAACTCAATGAGATTCTCCATCAGTGACACACACACACACACACACACACACACACACACACACACACCAAGACATAGTACATACACACTGCCGCGCCAGCGCGGGCTGGAACCAAGAATCTTGGCAGAGGGAGTCCAGGTTGAGTGAATGCACAGAGCACGAGGTTGAGGTGGAACAGCTTTTTTATTGTTCTGCTGGGGCTAGCTTTTATATCATGGCACCAAATGAGGAGGGGGCTGCGAAGGGACTGTAACTTGACCTCAGCAGGGATCAAGGAACGGTCACCATGTACTCAAAATTCCTTTCCCAACTCCAGGAGCATAGGGAATTTATTGTTTTCTTTGCAGATAAGCACCTCAAATGGGGGCAGGGATATGTAACTCGGGGCTGCAGTTCCCACATACACATCCATCCATCCATACATACATACATACATAAAATCCCTTTTTGTTGCTGTTTTGTTTTCTCGAAACAAAGTATCTCTGTGTAGCTCTGGCTGTCCTAGAACTTGCTTTATAGACCAGGCTGGCCTCGAACTCACAGAGATCTGCCTGCCTCTGCCTCCCAAATACTGGGATTAAAGACATGTACCACCACCGCCTGGTCCAAAACACATTTAAAAAAAGAAAGTTACTCTGCCTTCCCAGTAACCATTAATTGCCTGTAGCTCTTCAGCTAGGTCTTGACATTATTTTTAGGAAGATAATGACAGGGTTGTTTTTTTTTTTTTTTAACATTCCAGTTTTATCATACTTTAAAATACAGGACTATCCAGTTCTGTATCGGATGCCTGTGTTACATAGTGTCCTCCAAGCTCAACAACTAGTTACATGTTACACTGTAGTTGTACTCTTCTGGCTCTTGGCACCTCAGTGCATTAACTACAAGATGAGGTATAGGAGCATCTGCTTGTCACAGGGATTTAAGCAGGAGAGGGAAAGCACTTGAAACAGCAGCCAGCAGAGGCTGCCTTCAACCTCTGTGTATTAGCTACCCTCATGTTCCCAGATGCCCCACTGACACTTTCACCTGCGGCATTACCTATTACTAGTCTGAGTCCCTTCCTGGATGACGTCATGCTTTGCTTTTTTTCCCTATAGGTTCATACATGCTTCTCTAGCTGCCTAGCTAATTGCTATTTTTAAAACAACCAAACACTTTATCATATTGATCCATTTCAAAGTATGACAGCATCAAATGCCAGCAAGAGGCAGGCTCAAGGGCTGGACAGATGACTCAGTGCTTAAAAGCACATACACTACTCTTTCAGATTTGGTTCCTAGAACCCATGTTAGCTTACCACCATCTGCAATTCCAGTTCCCGGGGGGATTGGCACACTCTTCTGACCTCCAAGGACTCCTGTATTCATGTGGTACACATATGTACTTTCAGGCACACACACACATATACAAAAAAATGAGTAAAAAATAAATATTAAAATATTTAAATGAAAAATTTTAAAAGAAACAATGTTCAAGTAGAAATATATAGTTTGATACTAACAAGCTTACAATCATGAAAAACGTGTTTTTGGTGTTTTTGCTTTGAAGAGAGTTGGGCTTTTGTTTTTTTTTTTTCTTTTTGTTGCTGTCCTTTTTATTGCTGCTTGCTTATTTGTTTGTTGAAACAGACTCTTTGTCCCAGAACGGCCTAGAATTAGCTATTGAACTGAAACTGGCCTTGATTGAACTCTTAATTCTCCTGCCTTCACTGGGTTTACAGGTGTGTGTTAACATGCTCAGTTTTGTACACTGTTCATAGGCACGTGCATATAGAATAAGAGAACAAATGAAAAAACATGCATGGGAAAGGTAAATACCAAATGCCTTTTATGGTTTTATTTTCAGAGAGATTTCCAGAAAGAAGGAGAGAAAGGAATATATTTAGGTGGGGCTGACAAAAGACTTCATCTAGATTTCATTGCTTTAAAAAAAGACCCAAAACAACTTTATGAATGTCAAGAAAGCTGGGTGATAAGTACAAAAATATTTGTTCTCTTAATCATAAATTTAAATAGACCAAAAGCAAGACACAGGGCGTGGGAAGGCTGGCTAAAAGTCAGTATTAAAAGCCTTTACAATTCTTGGTCTCCAAGCTGTGAGTAGGCTCTGTCCCAGCCACCCATTCCACCCCACCCCTTCCTCCACCCCCACCCCTGGAGATTTTTTTGTCTATAGACCATAGCCCAGAGGGAGGCACAAGCTGCTGGGGCTCAAAGCATTCTCTCGTCCTCAGCAAACACTCCAGTGTCTAAGCCTCAAATAGTCTCCTGGTGACTCTCAACGCTCCATGCTGACTCTCAACATGGGGAACGTGATCAGCGCACAATACAGCAAAAAGCCCATTAATCCTGCACTTCTCAAAAATGGAATAGGCTGCTATTCACAGGAGTCTGCTGGGTTTGTTTTTTGAGATGGGGTTGCATGTAGTCCAGGCTGACCTCAAATATACTAAGGAGCTGAGGATGACCTTCAACTCCTGATCCTTTAGCCTCTAACTCTGGAGTGAGGTAATCATGGGTCTGTCCCCCACGTGCTTCATGTCACATGATTTTTTTTTTTTGTCCTTTTGTGGGTTGGTTGGTTTTTTTTAGGGTTTCTTGCAGCCCATATGACCTTGAACTTTTCAAGTCTCGCAGCTCGTACCTCCCAACTGTTGGGATTACACGCGCGTGCCACAAGAGCGGTTTCAATGTGATGCTGGGAATCAGACCCAGGGCGCCGTCCGGTCCGTCCAAGCAGAGCTCCGCACTCAGTCCTTCACAGGACACTTAAGGAAGTGAAAGACATCCAAGTGGGAGTACTTCAATCCTTTCAGAGCTGCATGCTTCAGAACACGTCTGTAGTACTCTACAGTACATCTAATAATCCAACCAAAAAATAAAAAAATAAACAAAAAAATAGGTACTACAATAGTACTATAAATATTCAAAGAAAAATTGAATCTCATTTCATCTGCTTTTGTATTTTAAACCTAATCAAGACCTTTCTAGTTAACAGAAAACTACAAAGTAAAAAAATTTAAGAATTTTTAACTGAAATGTAAGCAAGTATTAAAAACTAAAAGGGTTCTTAAAGGGGGTTAAATAAGAACGGCCCTCATAGGCTTACATATTTGAATGCTTGTTTATCAGAGGGGTACTGTTTAGGAGGGTTTTGGAGGTGGGACCTTGTTGGCGGAAGTGTGTCACTGGGGAGGTAGGCTTTGAGGTTTCAAAAGCCCAAGCTAGGCTTACCAGTCGTCCGTCGTCCCCCCACCCCCCCACCCCCCCCCACCCCCCCCACCCCCCCGCCAGTGGATCCGGATGTAGAACTCTCAGCTACTCTCCAGCACCATGTCTGCCTGCACACTGCCATGCTTCCTGCCATAATGACACAATTCTGAGCGCCAATTAGATGTTTTCCTTTCTAAGGGTTGCCGTAGTCACGGGGTCTCTTCACAGCAACAGAACACTGACGTAGATGGGTGGTGTTTCGGTGGGTAGAGGTGACGGCCATGTAAACCTGACAAGCTGGCCTTGACGCCAGGAGCAGACAGTGAAAGGAGGAAACTGACTCCCAAAAGTGGAGCAGACAGTGAAAGGAGGAAACTGACTCCCAAAAGTGGAGGTCCTTTGACCTCTACGTGCATGCTGTAGCATTTACACACACACACACACACACACACACACACACACACACACACACAAATGCACATACGCTCACGATTTTTTTTTTAATTTAAGGAACTTTTCATAGATTTATTTGATGAGTGTTTTGCCTTCGCATATATCTGTGCACCACATAGGTGCCTGGTGCCCACAGATGCAAGAAGAGGGTGTCAGATCCCTTGACACTAGAGTTACCAATGGTTCTGAGTCACCATGTGTGTTCTGGAAACTGAACGTGGGTCTTCTGCAAGAGCAGCCAGTGCTCTCAACCACCAAGCTGTCTCTCCAGCTCCCAAGTTTTTGTTTTAAAGTATTTTTTTTAACTGAAGAAAACATATTATTGAATTTTGTTCAAATGCAAATTGTTTTTACTTGGTTGTTTTTTCATATTTTAAAAAAACGTATGTCTATGCTTGTGTGTGTGTATGTTTATGATTGGTAGTGCCTGATGAGGCCGGAAGAAGACACTGAATGCCCTGTAACTGGAGTTTCAGATGGTTGTGCGTCACCCAAGCTGGGTGCTGGGAACTGGACTCTGGTCTTCTGAAAGAACAACATGTGCTCTTAGACACTAAGTCATTTCTACACCCCCTTAGGTCCCCAGTCTAGCCTTACATACCATGTATGTATCCTCTTGCTTGAGCCTCTCCCAAATCCTAGGCTTATATAACACTGTGCACTTAAGTACATAGTCTTAATCTGTAGGTGTGAAATTGAGGATGTATCTCAATGGTATATGTGTGGGATCCTAGAACCCATCCATAGCACCAAAAATACTTTCTTTTTGTTGTTTTGTTTTTTCAGACAGGGTCTCTCTATTTAGTCCTGGCTGTCCTGGAATTTTCTACATAGACTAGGCTGTTTCCAAACTCACAGAAATTCTCCTGCCTCTATCTCCCGAGTGCAGGGATTAAGGGCATGTGTCACCACATTTGGCTCAAAAATAAATATTAATTTTAAATATCAATTTAGGTTTTAAGGATCTAAAGTATGGGTTTCAATAAGCTACTATTAATATCATTACATTTATTTACTCCTGTGGGGGAGGGCACAGGTATGGAGAACAACCTTTAGGAGTTGGTTTTTCCTTTTTCCACATTTGACTTGGGAATCCATTTTACTTGTATGAATGTTTATATTTATGTATGTGTACCTCTTCTTTGTTATTTTTCTACTAATGCTGGGGAGACGGCTCAGAAATGAAGAACACTTGCTGCTCTTACAGGGGACTCAGACTCATTTGCCATCACATACATTGTGGCTTACAGTTGTCTGTAACCCCAGTACCACGCCCTCTTCCCACCTGGGAAGGAACCAGGCACACTTGTGTTGCATACACATGCATACCAGCAAATATTCATATACATAAAATAAATAGAAATCTTTCTAAAATTAAGAATTTGTTTAAAAATAGAAATTTAGAATATCAACGCAGGAAATAAGTGAGAGAGAATGTTAATGGAAACTTTTGATTAATTTTTTTATTGTTTTCATTGTGCTATACATTTTCCCCACTCCCCTTCCGTCCTGCCCTCTCCCCTTCTACCCTCTTCTGTGACACTCCCCTCCCCCGTTCCCAATTTACTCAGGAGATCTTGCCTTTTTCTCCTTCCTAAGTGGATCCATGTATGTCTCTCTTAAGTTGTCTAGGTTCTCTGGGGTTGTGGACTATAGGCTGGTATCCTTTGCTTTATGTCTAATATCCACTTATGAGTGAATACATATTGTATTTGTATTTCTGGGTCTGGGTTACCTCACTCAGTACGGTTTTTTTTTTTTCTAGTTCCGTCCATTTACCTGCAGATTTCAAGATGTCATAATTTTTTTATGGCTCCATTGTGTAAACGAATGAAACCACCTAAAGCGGAAGTATCACTTTCCATTCTCAGTGAGTGCTCAGTACAAAGCGTTAGAAAGTATTAAGCAAGGCTCCAAGCCCCTGGTTAAAGAGAAGCTCTTAATGCTTCCAGAGATGGGGGGATGAGACATACAAAGGATCTGGAAGAGGAGTCACACTTTTTAAAAATATAACCCTGCAAATGTGAAGAGGACGGATATCTTCAAAATGATACTGACAATCCCTTTCACACTCCAATATCCAGCATAACTACAAACCGAATGTCAGAATATAGTCCAAACTAGCTTCAAAGTTGCTACATAGTGTGTATAGCTGTACGGGTATCCTAAAGCCTCTGTCCTCGTGCCTCAACCGCCTCAGTGCTAAGAGTACAGTTACTGCCACCGTGCCCAGTGCTGAGGTGAATCCAGGGTCGAGAGAATGTTAGGAAAGCACACTATATCTATGTCAGAACTATATCCCTCTCTCCCATATACACCCTTTGAACTGTATATGTTCCAAAACATTAATGTTTAAACAATGGGATATTGTAGTAGAGAATGTCTGTAATAACTTGAAGTTCACTGTTCATAAGATCATTTTTTTAAAAAGCGAGAGAGAAAGATTGGGGAATGGAGAGATGGCTCAAGGTTTAAGAGCACTGGTTGCTCTTCTAGAGGACCAAGGTTCAAGTCCCAGCAACCACATGGTGGCTCACACTGTCTGTCAGTCCAGTTCCAGGGAATCTGATGCCCTCACACCAATGCACTTAAAATAAAGTTAAAAAAAATATTTTTAAAGAGAGAAATCTGATTTGGAGGCCTGGAGAGATGTCTCAGTAGCAAGAGCACTTGTTGTTCTTGCAGAAGACCAGGATTGAATTCCCAGCACCCCACGATAGCTCACAACCATCTGTAACCCCAGTTCTAGAGAATCCAATAGGCACGTGTGTGATGTACATGCAGGCATATAGGCCTGTGAATCATTTATTCATACACTGGCACATGTACACACTTCTCATTCCTTTCTGTTACTTTGAAAGGCACCTCTGAAAACTATCTCAAATATATTATACGTATATTTGTGTGTGTGTGTGTGTGTGCACGCCTGCCAAATTATATAATTAAAATATTTGTTTATTGTTACTGATTCAAGACAGATTCTCACACTGCAGTCCAGGCTGTCGCGAACTTACAACTTAGTCCAGGTTAGTCTCAAACTCACAGTGATCCTCCTGCTCAGTTTCTGAAGACCCAGACATGAGTCACCAAGTCCATCTTTAAGGATTTTTATTTCTACAAAGAGTTGTGTTGTGTAATGGGATGTTTGCTTGGTAAGGTGATACATGCAAAGTTTGCACATGTTCTGACCAAACTGGGTCCATTTTGCTAATTTCAATGTGTGAGCGTGTATGTGTGTGTGTTTATTTTTCCCAAAAGCTGTTCCTTGGGCAGCCCAGCATAAAGACCAGAAGAGGAATCTAAAACCCACTGTTCTGAGCACAGGATTCGGGAATATTTATATGATAATGACAGAAATAGTCTAAGGATTAGGCAAAGGTGACTAAAGCAAGGGAAAGCAAGTACAAACCAGCAGTCTGCGCTTCCCAAACCAAACAGTGGCTCTTCAGAGTGTGCATGCTCAGGAAAGGGCAGTGCAAATATCTTCTAAGGGTGGAGTTGTATTCCTCTGTGGGCCACAGGTCAGCTGTCAGACACTTGCCTAAGCCTAAGGGGTCTATGATCTCAGTTTGAGATAGACGGATGCTGCCTTCAACTTCCTGGAAAAATTACCTTGAGCAAAGATTACCAAACCCTTATACCATAGCTGTCATCTGTAGCAAAGCTAGTGGGACTCTAATAACCTATTGCCTAGCATGTACAGACCCTTAAAACTGGTGCTTTGGGACTCGAGAGATGGTTCAGCAGGTAAAAGTACTTGCTAGGGAAGTCTGATAACCTGAGTTCAATCCCAGGTTTCCACAGTGGAAGGCGATAACCAGTGTCCAAAAGCTCTACTCTGCTTCTGCTCAAGCACCATAGTGAACACATACTTTCTTTCTCTAATAATAATAAACTGTAAAAATAAATGTTTTCTTTCTTTTTTTTTCAATTCTAAAAATGTATTCATTTGTTTTGAGGCAGGAAACAAGGTCTCACTTTGCAGTCCTGGCTGACCTGGAACTTGCTATGTAGACCACACTGGCTTCGAACTCACAGATACTTCCTGTCTCTCTGCCTCTCAAGGGCTGGAATTAAATGTATGCCTCATCACACACAGCAAAAAAAAAAAAAAAAATGACTTTTAAAGTCAATTAAAACCAAGCCAGAACCTGGAGTTTTGGTGGCTTACACCTTTAATCCCAGCCAGCACTTGGGAGATAGAGGCACTTGGAAAGCAGAGGCAGGCAGATCTCTGTGTGTTCGAGGTCAGCCTGGTCTACAGAATGAGTTTCAGGACGGCCAGGACTGTTACACAGAGAAACTCTGTCTCAGAAAAATAATAATAATAATAAATTATTATTATTTCTCAATATCAAACAGAAAGAAACCTTTCATTGAATAGAAAAGGAACTTAATTAAATTTGCTATATTGTCCCTGGAAGAGGGAAAAATAGAAACAAGGCACCTAGGCAGAAAGGATAGGTGGAGTACAGTGATAAATTCCGATTCTGGCAAAGGCACTGCCATAGTGAGGATCACCTGCGGTGGCTCCTCCGCCCGCAAATGGAGGTATGACAGGAATCCAGGAAGGCCCATCTAGATTCCTGTGAACTTTCCTGGCCACACATTCCTTTCCCTTATTGCCCTGTAATAATGTGTAGTTCTTGAGAATTTATTGTGTTTTCTTTATCAGACCATAAGCTTTAGGAGGGCAGATCTGGCGAAAAGAAGGCAGGAGGGTGCTGGAGAGGAGCTCTGTACGGAATGAGCAATGGGCAGCCACAAGCTGGGAGTTAGGAATTCCCCTAGGGGAAGTTTCTTATTTTGGGGGGGAGGCGGGACGGTTCAAGACAGGGTTTTCTTGTATAGCCCTAGCTGTACTGGAACTCGTTCTGAGTGCTAGGATTAAAAGCGTGCTCCACCAACGACCGGCAAAAGGAAGCTTCTTAAGGGGCCTCTGAAATGGCACCGGAAGGGTGGAGTCGGGCCTCTGGCGTACGCGGGGAAGGAGCAACAGGACTGTAAGGTCAATCTGAAGAAATGACAGGTAAGTGCGGGCCTCTAATGGGCAGGAGAGGCGGGGCGGCGTGCCGCGCATGCGCACGCGTGCCCTCTGCCTGCTTCCTCACCAGGACGCGCTTGCGGGCGCGTGCACGCGGGGCTGAAGCGGAAATGGCGCCGCGGGGCCGCGCGTCCGGGCGGCGAGCGGAAGTGGGTGTGAGAGCGGAAGTGGCCGGCTGGAGCCGGGGGCTGGGCGGGGACCGGGATCGTCGGTGAGGCGGCGGCGGAGGCGGCGGCGGAGGCGGCGGCGGCTCGGCAGGCGGGTTGAAGCTTCAGGGGCCAGGTCGGTCGGGTGGTGGCTGCCTCCAACAGGCAGCGCGTGCCGGACCAGCGTGCGTGTCCGCCTCTCCCCGCCCCGCTCCCCGTCCCCTTCTCCCTTCACCTACCGCACCCAGCCCCCCTCGTCAGGGGCAGCGGGGCCGCTCCCTCCGTCCTGTCCTCGCTTGCCCACCCTCACCGCCCTTGTTTCTCCTTCCCCTGCCCGGGGCAGCCGCCGCCATGATCCTGCTGGAGGTGAACAACCGCATCATCGAGGAGACGCTCGCTCTCAAGTTCGAGAACGCGGCCGCCGGGTGAGCACACACCGGGAGGAGGCCGACTTGACCCTAGCTCATCCTGGGTGGCGTCCTGTTCCCAAACCTTGGAGGGGAAAGATCGGGAACCTGGCGCGACTTCGGAGCTTCACTGGCAGGGTGGACGTTGGGAGGCCATGGGGCGCGGTGGACCGACGGCCTGAGATGCGTGGGGAGAGGCTGGGAGGGATGCGGAAGCAGCAAGAGGACGGGAGCAAAGCGTGCGGGAGAACAGGAGACCTGTGGGACGTGAGGGCAACCAAGGCCAGAACTCACGCCTGAGAGCCCCCTGCCCTGTGGGAGGCAGGGGAGGGACCCTCTTCTCTCTGTATTCTCCGTCATTGTTCCGAGCCCAGAGAGACCCCTTTGGGAAAGCGGGATTGAATGGAGTTTTCAGGAATTCCCAGGGCGAGGTGGGAAGAACATGCAGGCCCAGATTGCCGCCGGCCTTCTGCTTCCCCACCCCCATCTCTCCCCCAGGAGAAGCAAGACTGAAAGTAGACCCAGTCTCGGGGGGGGGGGGGGGACAGTGATCTCTAGCTTCCTCTCTAACCTGTGAGAGAAATTAGCCATTTTCCCCAGGCAAAGCCCACAGTCCTCCATCCACACCCTCCTTAGCTCTCTTGAGACCAGCTTTTATCTGCTTATGTGTCTTAAATCCTTATCCAAAACCCTTGGTCTTTGATTTTCTTCAGTGGTAATGCCGACCGGATTAATAACTGCTTCTACTCCCAGAATCCATGAAGTTCTTGGATAACCTTTTTTAAACATCGGCATCTTAATATACGGGACGGATTTTCGAGGCTTCTCTGTCAAATACAAAAAGACAAACTCCTCCCCCAAAGCTGCTTTGCCTGTCTAGTATATTTAAAACCTGAGCAGAGGAATTGGGTTTTAGGTTCTAATTTATGGTGGCCTGTGGCCATTCCTTTGCCTCATTTCCTCATTGGTGAGGATGGGGCTTCACATTTTGGTTTTACAGTTAGGAAATAAGTGCAGGCTGTTTTCTGTGAACTGGGAACTTGAAATAGAGAGTAAGTGCTTGTAGGTCCACAGAAGGAAAGAGACTGGGAGAGGGGAATTCTAAGCATTCATAAGGAACTTGTGGCTCACAGAGGTCGAAAAAGCATGAACCCATTACTCACATCCAATATATAGTCTGTCCTGTCTCTTTTGTAAGGTCACAGGTTTTATCTGCGGAACGAAACAGGACTTTCCTTGAATTGGTGCATTCAGTGAGCATTGTTTCCTGCTCAGAGCTGCAGTTGATACATGTACAACTTGCTTGCTTCTTGTCTTCAGCCTCCCATACCAGTTCTTTGCATTTTAAGTTTTGAAATGAATCAACCCACGGCCTTGCTGTGGGTGATGAGTGTGTACTTTTTTTTTAAGTAGTGTAGCACAAAGGAGGAAGTTAAAGTAACTTCTGCATTTTCACAACTGATCTCAATACATACATTCTCAAGTCTAGACTGGCAAAGAATGAGACCCAGGTGGTTAGAAGCTGATCTACAAGATAAATGGCTGTGTGTGTTCAAGTGGTGGCATGCCTTTTAATGCTGGAGGACATCCACGTTTGTGTATTAATAGCTTGTCATTCCAAAATGTGACATGTTATTCAGAACTTTATTTAGTCCTTTGTCTTTTTAGAAAACTTTTCTCAAAGAATGCTAGGGTTGGTGGTACATGCTAGTAGTCCAAGCACATTCAACTGTAACTCCAGCTTTCAGGAGCATGGGGCAGGATAAGCAAACTTGTATCAGAGAGAAAAAAAAAGCTACCTGGGTGTGGTGTGTGCCTGTAATCACAGCACTTGAAAGGTGAAAGCAGGCCAGCTGGGCTATCTTGTTGCAAATAAGAAGTTTACCCTTTCAGAGAGATTCAAGTAGATGTTTAAATCTGGAGGACATGCATTGGAATTTCTAAGACTTTTTTTTTTTTTTAAGATGCTCACTGTAGCCAGGTATAATGTTTGAGGAGGCAATATGTTTTGTCTTATCCTCACTCATCCTTGGAGTTGTATCTTAACAGTTATGCTCAAAACATTTTGTTTAAAATACTTGGGAAAGTCTCTGAAGGAGAAACTAGTGAAAAAAAAAAACAGGGTTTCCGTGAGATTGTAAGTTTCTGCAGGGTGTGGTGGTACCCTCCTATAATCTTAGCACTTGGGAAACTGAGACAGAAGAATTAGCACACGTTTGAGTGCAGCCAGGGCTGTATAGTGAGACTCTTACTCAAAAAAAGAAAGAAAGAAAGAAAGAAAGAAAGCTAGCTAGCTCAGTGATGTTCATGCACACCTTTGATCACTCAGGAGGCAGAGGCAGGCAAATCTCAATTTGAGGCAAGCCTGGTCTACAGAGGAATTTCAAGAGAGCCTGTTAGCAAAGTTAGGGAGGAACTGGTGGATAGCTGTGTTGGGAGAAGATAACAAATAGCCCAGAGGAGAGCCCCTGGAGAGGTGAAAAGTGTGCAGTGTGGAAACCTGGGGAACACAGCTCTCTCCTGTGCTTGACACTTCTCAGAACAAATGAATCAGGGAAATTGTGTTCATGGTAGCCAAAGTGAATCTTTCTGTTCTGCAGTGTCCTGTACCATAGCTACTCACTACACATAGCTTGTTAGATTTAAGTAAAAAGGTGAAATAAAACTGCAGTTGGTTTCCTGAGCTGAACTGGCTGTGTAGCATTTTTAGGGCTCCATTGCCCCTTGTGCAGTGTTTGCACAGTATACATGGCCATTACTGCAGACAGTGCTGTTGGGCAGTACTGTTCTGCCTACTGAAAATGAAAGCATGAGATGGTTTAGTTTGAGGGGCGGGAGTTGAGAACCTTGGACATACTAGGTAAGGACTCTCATTGCACTACTTCCCAGCCCTCATGAGGTATTCTTCAAAGTAGTGTTTTAGTATATGCTCTAGAATAAAGTTGCATTAGCTTTCCTTTTCATTTTGTTTACTTTTAGTTTATTTATTTTTAATGATCTCTTGGGTCATCTTGTTGGATATTTTTGCTTGTAGTATCAGACTGAAAGTTTAAATAAATTTGCATCTGGATGAGAGTTCTGTAAGACAAATTCTTTAAGTACACAGTTGGCCACAGTCATCTTGTAATTTAAAGGCAATGTTAACAAAGTTTCCCACTTTTTCCAGCCATACCCCTTAGCAACGGCTTATTGGATCTGTCTGTGTGTCTTCACAAAGAGATACAGAAAAGCACCTTTTTGAGAGTCTCCAAACTATGACTAATTAAAAAGCGATGCCCAACTCTGTAAATAATGTCCTGCACAGGTCTTACTACACCATTGCCTTTTCATTTAGGAATTCTTGCCCTGATCACAATTAAAGCAGAAGTTATCTGAAAAATTAATTGAATTCTTTTGTTACTACATGCATACCAAGAACCTTTCATCCTCAGAAGCAAGGCCTGTCAACTTTGCAGTTATGCAGTCCAGAACTGAGGAAATGCTGTCAGATGCGAGCTTCTGTTGATTTAAAGTGCCTTCTGGCTCTTTACCACAGCCTGTGCATATTGTGGGAAGCTGTAGTTCTGTGAGGGGGAGAAGAACTCAGTAAGCAAGTAGCAGCACTGAGTGGGGTGGGCGAGGACTGTGGGAGGAGAAATTCGAAAAAGGAATAAATTAAGTCTTGCTGATACCTTGTTCTCATTCCCAAATATGCCACATATTTCCTCAGAGAGGCAGGCTGGCTTGAAGAGATTCAGAATTAGGACATTGCTTAGGCCTGTAGATGCAGTGGAATGTACTTTCTGATTGTTAAGATCTAGTTGATTAGATGCCTTAACATTAGGGCATTATAGTTGACACGCTGCTACCTGTCCTCTGGCCTCTTTGCATTGTCTTTGGCATGTGAAGCGCCAGGGCTACACAGGACTAGATTGAGGGCTGGGACTAACATTTCAGCCGTCTTTGTTTCCTCAGACTCTTCAGAGCGAGGGAGGGAGAATGTTCAGCTCAGTAAATAGCATCTTGAAGGAATTAATGAAGATAAAATGATTCTTGGTTTCTTTAGAAGTTTATCCCTTTTTCTTTTAACACACACACACATATACACATGTACATGCAGAGGCCAGAAGCCTCTATTGGGTATTTATGGTATCACTTTTTGTCTTTTTCTCTTGAAATAGGATCTCTTACTGAACCTGAAATTAGGCTGGCAATCAGCAAGCCCCAGTTATCCTGTCTGTCTCAGCTGAGGTTGCAGGCTTTTTCTGTGGGTGCTGGGGATTCTAATTCAGATCCTCTTGCTTTCCCAGCAAGTACTCTTACCCACTGAACCATCTCTCAAGCATTTTTGTTGTTCTGAGACAGGCTCGCACACTGTAGCCCATGCTGGCTTCAAACTCATGGTGTTTCTCCTGCCTCAACTTCCTATATATCCTGCCATACCCAGCTTGTTATCACTTTTCTAAGAAGGTGTGTCAATTTCTATGTCTTCTTATTCTCTGTATTTTGAGAGATGGTTTAGCAAAGAAAATGATCATCTTTTACCTAATACGATCTGTTTCGTGGGCTTTACTCAGAAAGAATGATGAGAACCTTGTAGAGGATTTAAAGAAAGTAATCAGAAAATCTTTAGTGAGCACAACAAAATAATTCAGGACTTGGAAGGGAAGGGATAACCAGAAGAGGGTCACAAATGCCACAGTGGAAAACTGTTTCCAGGGTGCATTTGGGAGTAAAAACTCCAAAGACCTTGCTTTCTGTCTCTCTCTCTTCTCTCTCTCTTACACACACACATATACACACACACACACACACACACACACGGAATAATATAGTTGATAGTAGTATTTAACTGACTGTTGACATTCTAGAATCTTCCTTTGAAAAGTATAGAACTACCACACCCAGTTTGAAGAAAATATTTTGGGTGCAAAAGAGATGGCTCATCAGTTTAAGAGCACTTACTGTTCTTACAGGGTACTGAACAGTTCCAAGCCCACTTCAGGTAACTCACAAACACCTGCTAACTCCAGCTCCAAAGGATCTGATGTCTTCTTTTGGCCACCTCAGGCACCCCCACACAAATATACACTTAGCATAGACACACACGCATATAAATAAAAATAAATTGTTAAAAGACTTTGCTGATGGACTTCTTTTAAGATTTATTTTTTACTTTATATTTATGAGTGTTTGCCTATATGTCCATACAAGCCTAGTGCCTGTGGAAGTCAGACGTTTGATCCCCTGGAACTGGGGTTACAGTGTGAGATGGCATTTGGGTACTGGGAACTCAAGTCCTCTGGAAGAGCAACCAATGCTCTTTAACTGGTGATCCTCCTCTCCAGCACCTTTTTATGAAAATTTAAGAATATCTCTTAAAGTCAAATGTGGTACCTCATGCCTGTAATACCAGAACTTGAAAAGCTGAGGCAGGAGAATTGCCAAGAGTTTGTGAGCAGCCTAGGATACATAAGGACAATCCGGCTTAGGCTACAGAATCTTGTCTTTTAAAAAAAAGAAATCTTGGGGCTGGAGAAATGGCTCAGCGGTTAAGAGCACTGACTGCTCTTCCAGAGGACCCAGGTTCAATTCCCAGCACCCACATGGCAGCTCATAACTGTCTGAAAATCCACTTCCAGGGGACCTGACACCTTCACACCAATGCACATAAAATAAAAGATAAATAAATCATAAAAAATTTAAAAAAAAAGAAAGAAATCTCATCATCTCAGTGAATTGGGTAATGTTTCAGTGTCTTAGGCTGACAATCAATAACCCTAAGGACCATCCAGCTGTCTTAGTCACAAATTCCAGTCATTTTAACAGTCTGATGCTAATAGGAATCCTATTTCTCCTAGAACTGGTAAATAGTTCCTGATCTTGATAGCTTCACAATTCCTAAAACTCTTTCAGCCACAACTTCAAATTTGGGCCTTTCTAATTCCATCTGGAAGAAAAGCCTCATTTTAGATTGTCTTGTGTAAGCCAGGTATTGCACTGTCTTTTGTAGTATGTGTGTTTGCATATACATTCACTACCTATGTGTTTTAACACAATTTCATTTAATTTCAAAATGTCCCCATGTGACAGATTAGCATTGAGAAAACTCAGGGTTTTAAGAATCTGGGAGCAAACTGGTGGGTGATGCATGCCTTTAATCCCAGCATTTGGGAGGCAGAGGCAGGCAAATATCTGAGTTCAAGGCTGGCTTGGTCTACAAAGTGAGTTCCAAAAAAAGCAGTGCTGTTATATACAGAAAAATCCCCTCTGGAAAAACGAAACCAAAACCAAAAAAAAAGAAGAAGAATCTAGGGAATCCAGGAGCAGCCTATAGGCTGACTTCTATGTCTTGGGGATTGGGGAACTGGTAGACTGTTGTGTGCTGAGTACTGTGCTTGATTTCCACCGCTGTGATTGTGGAGGTTTATCATGTGGGATAAACAGAACATAGTGGTATTTGTGTGGCACATTTATTAAGATTCTGCCACGCACTACTGTGAGAACCATAGGCACCATTATCTCAACATATCTGTAATTTAGTCATGAAACAGTTGTTGGGAAATATGGGGTGTGTGTCTGTACTGTATCATCTCAGTTAAGCTTCATGACATTCTTGTAATATGGGTCTTTTATCCCCGGTTTATAAAAGAGGAACTTGAGAGACAGCCACATCTGAGAGAGCTTAACACTTTGCTCCAGAGGACTAATTTGCATGTGTCTGTGCACATTCACTTACACAGGATTCAATTCTCCCCTTCCATCATGAGGCCTCCAGTGAGTGAACTCAGTCCTTAGGCTTGGTAGCAGTCAGTGCCTTTACTCACTGAGCCATTTTGTCAGCCCCCAAGACTTGCCTTTTCTTTAAACTTTCTTGAACCTGAAGTTTGAGCAGATGGTAAATCAGTAAATGCTTCGTCTTTTTGGTCTATTAAGTGGACCCTTCAACTACCATGATTTTAAACCATAAAAAAGCAGAACAAAATAGATGTGCGGTGCCCTCCTAACCCCAGCATGTGGGAGGTAGAAGCAGAAGGATCATTTGTAGTTCAAACCCAGCCTCAACTACATAATATGTGTGAAGCCAGCCTCGGATTCATGAGATTTCTGTCTCAAAAACTAATTAACTAAAATATAGTAATGATGGAGGCAAAGGTATGCAGATCTCAGAGTTCCAGGACAGCAAGAGCTACACAAAAACCTTGTCTCAAACAGAACTCCTCTCTCTCTCTCTCTCTCTCTCTCTCTCTCTCTCTCTCTCTCTCTGTGTGTGTGTGTGTGTGTGTGTGTGTGTGTGTGTGTGTGTGTGTGTGTGTACACAGTAATGAATACCTGTTTGGTTAAGTAATGACTGTTACAGTGTGTAACAACATTCTCCTTGTTGGTACACAGAGCTTACAAACCTCCAGCTCCTCGATATGTTCTCATTCTTTTTGTTGTTGTTTTTATTTTTTCAAGACAGGGTATCTCTTTGTAACCCTATCTGTCCTAGAACGTTCTTTGTAGACCATGCTGGCCTTGAACTCAGATCTGTGCCTCTGCCTCCTTCTCTTGAGTGCTGGGATTAAAGGCATGGGGCACCACTGCCCTTGTTCTCCTGTTCTCTAGCCCAATGCTTTAGAAGCCTTTCTCCTCTAAATCTTTTGTGCAGCCTTGAAGAATGAACTAAAATATTTATGGCAGTGATTTGATAGCTATTCCCAAATCATACAGCAAGCTACTTAGAATGGATCTTAGAAATTTTCCCAGTGGAGATACATGTTCAGGGTGCTTTTATGCCTAGAAACTCAAACCTTCAGTGTTTATGACTTAGACTGTTAAGGTTCTTCTTAAGTTGATTTTTCTCAGGTCTGTTGATGAAGTAGTAAAGTGAGGAACTCCATCTTTCCTGACTGAGTTTAAACCTAAGGGTTAAGGGGAAAATAACACTCCCAAATACCCCACCCCAGTTAAGTCAAGCAACTTGGTCCCTGACTCCAGGACAACCAGGAGTCCCTCTAAGAGAATGTGTTTGCATGCTTCCTCTACCTGGGGCGTCTTCTTGTTTTTTCCAATGGTCTTATATATGATTATACATACTCTTGTGTTTTAGAGGTAAGAAATGGTTTATTGTCGTTCATTACCTTTGTTTCTTGGCTATAGTTTGAAAATAAAAGCCCAGGAGCAATTTAAGCTTTCTCTTTTTTTGGAAGGGGTATTCATTTGTTGAGACAGTATCTACCTCCGTCTCAATATTCAGCCACCGATGATTGACTGAATTCTAATCATTTTGTAACCACCTCCCAAGTGATAAACTATCTAGCCGAGTGCTAGGATTAAAGGCATGTACCACCACCGTCCGGCCTGATGCCGTCTTCTCCCCTTCAAAGGTTCTTGCATATATGTGGTGTACATACCTTCATGTGTAAATACATTTCTTAAGAAGATTCTCATGAGATTTTAAGCAAGGGGTAAAACATGGCAGTGTGGATATCTTGTCTGCTAAATGTGAAACAAACTAGGATCATTTGAATTAACTGCCAGCAAGCTAAACTGTTAAGGCAGTAGAGTTTTCTGCCATTGGTATTGCAGAGAAGGATGTAATACAACTTTGTTTAACTAATTTAGTTTGATTTACTTAACTCAAACAATTAGCTGTTGCATACCAGAAGAAGGTCTTCTCAGGCTGTTTTACTGTTTGTAGTAGTTCTGCAATGTTGGTGAAATTGTTTTTGTTCTCCCATTTTATAAATGAGGAAATGAGAAAAAGGATATAAGAATTCTTACTTATCCCGGAGCATAAGCTTAGTGAAAAAGATAAAAGTAGAAAACAAGTTCTTTGACTCTACTTGGTGATTTTTTTTTCCAGTGTTATTTTGTGCCACGCTTCTGTGTAAGACCTGAGATATAACAAAATTAAGATAGAACCAAAACAGGCTTGATGGGGTGTGGCAGGTATTTAGATGATGTGAGAAAGGCTTAAAAGTGATCTTTGGAAGGAGCAGCACTTACTGTTTGTTGATGTCAAGTCATTCTTTCACCTTAAACAGTAGAACCGTTCTACATTATTAATACTTAGCTGTTTTCCTATCTAAAATTTACTTCTATAGGTACTGTCCTGTGGGCAGGGTCTTTAACCAGAGTGAGCACCAGCTGTGGTAAGCTGGTGAACAACAATTAGAAAACACAAGCTATAGGTTCCTTTGTCTAATCCTCTACTTTAGATTTAAGAAAATCTAAAGGTTCAGGCCTATGAAAGAATGAAGCCTTGAGTTTATATAGAATGCATCAGTTTTAAGTAAAAATCGGGCGCCTTTCCAAGTCCCCCTAAAAGAAAGCAACAGTACAATTAATTGTCCCAATTACATTTCATCTGTTTGTGTATTTGTGTGGATGTGCATGCCCAGCTTGTATGTGGAGGCCAGACAACAACGTGAGTCAGCTCTCTCCCTTCACCCTTGGGATCCAGCTCAGGTCTGAGGTCATCAGGCTTAGCTGGCAAGTACCCCCATGCACTAAACCGTCCTAAATTTATCTTACCAAGGGCCTTTTTGTCGTTTTACAGAAACAAACCAGAAGCTGTAGAAGTAACATTTGCAGGTAAGTATCTTAATCTCCTCCCTTTTAAGAGAGGGTATAATAGGGGAGAAATATTTATTTATTTATTTATTTATTATTTATGGGTGTGCCTAATCCCATGGAGCATCAGCTCTCCTGGAACTAGAGTTGCAGAATATTGTGAGCTGTCATACAGCTGCTAGGGATTGAACCTGGGTCCTCTAGAAGAACAGCCAGTTCTCTTAAACACTGAGCCAAATCTCCATCCCTGAAAAGAAAAGTTTTGATTGTCAAGTGTTTTTGTTTTTGAAGCCTTCAGGGTCTATTTCATGTATCTGTAACATTGCTAACTGACTTTGGAGTTAGGTAAACTAAGTAAAACTACCATACATATCCTAGTGGGTAGGGCACTTCATATTTTAGAAGTTTGGGTTCTGTTTTATACACAGAGAACCACCTTTCTACTTTGGAAATCTACAGACTTATAGTCTAGTAGCCATCATGTAAATTTGCCTAGCATTTGGGAGAGGTGACATAGAAAGGTGCTAGAGCTTCTTTCCACTCCCTGCTGGCCAGGCATTGTGGTACAAGTCTTTAGTCCCTGCACTCAGGAGGCAAAGGTAGGTGGATCTCTGAGTTTGTGGTCAGGTTGGTCTACATATGAGTTCCAGAATAGACAGAGCTACATAGTGAACCCTGTTTTTTTAAAAAAAAAAAAAAAAATGAAAGAAAAAGGGGAAAAAGAGAAATTGGCTATTCATATGTGACTTAGAGATGTATTTTACATCTAAGTACCATCTAGAAAGGCAAGTGTTTGACTAGATGATCTGAGAAGACTTTGCAGCCTAAGCTGTGCCTCCTAGTCACTAGCAGTGCTTAGTCCTCATGGTTCTTGTGGTTCCTGTACAGCTTCAGCAATGCACTATACAGATGCGCTCAGCTCACTTTGTGCAGGAAGAGAGAACCTAAAAAGAGGAGAGGCCAAGAGATTAAAGGAGTTTTATCTCCCAAAGATGTATTCTGAAGTATATGTGGATCAAATGGTGCATCTGGGATTGCTTTGTAGTGAATTGGGGTAGGGGCAAGTATGTTCTGAAAGAAGGGCCATGTGCCAATCAGTGTTCATACTGCATAGATGAATATGAGTTTGTTGATGACTACTTCTCTTGAAAATGTGTCACAATGAAATTTTTTTTAGGTTGTTTTAGCACAAACTGTGGTTATGGCAAAAATAGCTTTGTAATTTTAAGTAGGACCAAAGAGAGGGCCGCTGAGCAATTAATTCCATAGCATTTTGTCTGTTGACTTCCTAGTGAAATCAAAATGCACATCATTTAGTTGCTTGCTCTCTTACCAAAGGTCTTATGGCCAGTCCTGTGGTAGGTGCTAGGCGACTCCTCCCGTTTCCAGAGTAAGCAATCTTCTTGCTTTTTTCACAGATTTTGATGGTGTCCTTTATCATATTTCAAATCCTAATGGAGACAAAACAAAAGTGATGGTCAGTATTTCTTTGAAATTCTACAAAGAACTTCAGGCACATGGTGCTGATGAGGTAAGTTCCATATTGGTTTCCTTGGGACTCTTATTTTTCTTTGTCACCTTCTGTTGGCCCCTTGCCACCCAGAGAGTGGGCCGAACCACTCTTAGTGATAGAGGCTACTTTACACAGTTAACCGAGGGCTGCATTTCCCACAATGAAGTGAAAAAATGTTTTTCAGAGAAGATTTTGGCTTTTTGCTTCTTTGCTTTTATCTTGGAGAAATAATGATGTTTGTTCTCTAAGCAAATTTTAAAAGTTCTTCATGTTTTGTTTTGTTTTTAAGGGTCTCATGTAGATCAGGCTGACCTTAAACTCTTTACATATTTGAGGAAGGCCTCAAATTCCTGATCCTCGCCTTCCAAGTGCTAGGATTACAGACTTGTACCACCACAGCCAACTCAGGATTTTGTTCTTTTCACCATTATTTAGGATACCCAAGTTTTACAAATAATGAAAACAGAACAGCTAATCCTCTAGAAACAACAGAGAATATTTTCTTAACTAGTACAAAAATAGTTATGGTAACAATCAATAAGACAGGTTCTGTTCCATATTTAGAATCTTAATCAAGACAGGCTTGTAATTTGGGGCTTACTAAACCTCATAATCTTGGTTTTCGTTTTGAAGGTTGACGCATAAGTAACTGCCTTACAGGTTTTTTGTTTGTTTTTGTTGTTGTTAGTATTTTAGAGCTGACCTTTCTAAGCATCTCTTCTTTATGACTAGGGGAAGTAAAAAGAAATGTCCAGGCCTTGTGCCCTGACTTTGGGCAGCTAGAGTAGGAGGTTGGGTTCCTGTTGAACTGCAGTTGCTCTGGGTAGAGCCATTTATGGAAGAGAAAAAACGCTGTTACACCAGCATGCACATTGTGGTTGCGTCTCAAAGCAGGAAGTATGACTCAGTTCCTGAATCAGTTTTCAAATAGCTTAGTTTTAACAAAGTAGGCTCTCCCTTATCTGCAGCGTGAAGGTACAACCATTTCTGTCTCTTTCTGAAAAGTGATGGCTTTTGAACATCAGATTTCTGTAATAAAAGGCCGTTTTGTCAAGAAATCTGATCCAAAACTGTAAATTTTTGCTCTAAAATCAGACTTAATGAACAGAATAGTAAGAACTGTAGGGAGTTCTCTTATGGTTCAGGTGCTTTTGATTTGCTCAGGGAAGAGAGGAAAGTAGGGAATGTGAAGTAATGTCATCAGAAGGGGGGGCTGGTCTGCTGACTCTTCCATCTTGTCCTTGGCCTGCTGGTGGAGTTCCGGAACACACTGCAGTTTTCATAGCTGCCACACAGGCCAAAGAGCTCAAGTGGGTGGAGGAAGTAACATTTCCAGTGTGGGCGCGGAGTAAGCAGTAAATGACTCCCTAGGTGGGTTAAACAGTGACCAACCTGTGATAACCTCAGGAAGCTTGTTTTTTCACAGGCCCTTTTTAAAGGCAGACCAATCTGGTGTTCAGGTAGGCAGATCTGATAGTTAAAAGTAGACGGATTGCCTCTATTCTCTGGATGGTCAAAAAGAGGCACAAATTTAAAAGTGAATCATAATTGGAGGTGTAAGGGAACTGTGTGATACAGTGGCACACAACTATGATCCCAGCAATGGTGAGGTGGAGGCAGAAGGATCAAGAGTTCAAGGCCAATGTGGATTACACAGTGAGATTGGTCTCAGACGCATACATACAAAAGCAAATCCTAATGAAATAGCAGAAAAATGTTCAAGGGTTCAAGAACGGAGAAGGGCCTTCAAAGTGGCTCCATGGGTAAAAGCAATTGGCGTGCAAACCTGATGCTCTGAGTTCAGTCCCTGGGGCCGTGGTGGAAGGAGAGAACTTGAGTTCCAAAAGTTGTCTTCTGACCTCCCCACTGGCACTAACACTCACACACATGATAATAATAATAAATAAAAAAAATTTAAAAAGAAAAAGCAAAGGAATTAAAAGTGGTATAAACATGGCTGTAAATTCTTCATAGATTTCAGAAATATTCACTTGGTAAAACTGGAGCTAAACTAAACTGAAGGGCTTTGATTTCCCCCCATGTCTGATACTCCCTTTCTTCAGGTTTTAATCCTTTAGGATTATAGCTCAGGGAGCATACCAGGCTCTTAGGAGAAGTGGTACAGGGAACACCTGAAGGTCAGAACTCCATGTGCCACCAATAAACTGTGACCTTGAGCCCTTTCTTTCCTTGCAGTTCCTCTTGTGCTGTGTGCTCACCCACTAGGAACTGTACCTGGCAATGCTTGTTTTTCCCTTCATGTAAATGAGTGTGATAGTGAATTTACACTCTTACCAAATTCTGTAGATGAGGAATTTCTAAAGTGATCAAGTGTAGGAACATTAGAAAATTACTCAGTGAACTATTTCCAGGCCTTAAAATATTTCTAAAGAATATTTGAGTCACTGCTCCTAGAGGGGGGCACAGCTCCATGGTGAAGTATTTACTAAGCATGCATAAAGCCCTAGATTTGGTCTCTGGCATCACCAAGAAAAGGTTTGGGAGTGAATAGCCTCTGGTTTTTGGTTTGTTTGTTTGTTTGTTTGTTTGGGGGAGATTTGAATAGAATATAGACATGATTTGTTGTTAGTTTTTCTTTATTTTTTACTATGTAAAAAGTTCACTAAATATAAGATGAAAAAGAACGTTCATATACCTTTTTTGGACAGCCATTGAATGTCTCTGTATACAGGGTGGTTCTCACTCTGAATACAGCAGTAAGCCTGGCAAATCCTGCCAACCATTCTGGAGCTGGGCCCTAGTGCCTAGCTACAAAAACTCTGTTTTTCTTTTCTTTTTTTAAGTTTAAGTTATGTGTATGAGTATTTTGTCTGCATGTCTATCTGTGCACCATGTTTAAGGAGAGGGCGTTAGATCCCCTGGAACTGGAGGTTCAGAAGGTTGTAAGCCACTTTGTAGATACTGGGAATTGAACTGGGATCCTCTAGAACAACCAGTGCTCCTAACCACTGAACTGTCTCTCCAACTCTACCCTGAAATTCTTTTAAACGGCATGTGTAACTCTTAAACCAACAAGACAAAAACTAGTTTTGCCATTGTAATTTGATGACAGTGTAGCTGATACTCTGAGATACTGTAAACTATTAAAGAGTTCTTTGTGGTTAGCCTTAGAACTTAGAACAGAATTTGTGTTTTCCTGGGCACATACCTGGAATCTGCAAACTTGGGAGGTGGAGACAGGAGGATCCTCCTAAACCACATAATAAAATCCGAACTAGCCTGAGCTACATGATGCCTTATCTCCACAAAAGAGAAGTCTTGTTTCTTTTCTGCACTGCTAGGTTTTAAGTGTATTTTTTACTGGCTGTGGAGCAATAAAGTGTTTAGTGAAGGTTAGTAAATGAGTCCAGTTTGGAATTTTGTGTCTTAGGGGGTTACTTCTGTTTTATTTTTAGAGGTTTGAGACTTTGGCATTTTCGTTTTGAAACAGTCTCCAGTGTAGCCCAGGCTGATCTCAAAACTGGAGATTGTGCTTCAGCCTTATTGAGATTACAAGCTGCCCCATGTTCGTGTTCCAACTATTAAACATCTGCTAAGCCTTGAAAAGCTTCTCAGATTGCTTGTGATTTTACTACATACTTTGTTTCTGTCTTTACATATCTTCTTCCCACTACTTAATGTGCTCCTTACACACTTAAGTAAACCTGGTTCCTTCCTAAGTAGGATGTCAGTTGAGGGAGATTTTAGCTGGTAGATAGTCACTCTGGCAGAGAAAAATGAGGGAAGTGTAAAGGTGCTTTTGTTTGTGCTCTGCTTCCAAAAGCTGGAAAGTAATCAGCAGAGTAAGGTGTTGGATGGTGAAATCCAGTTGGCTAGGACACCGTTGTTTGGGCACTCTGGTATTACTAGCCGACTGATTCTGTTATCCATTGTCCTTTGCAAGACATAACTATGAGCTAAGTTAGTTTAAAGCATACAGGATTAACACACTGACAGAAGTCAGAGCCCAGAAATTGGTTTTTACCTTTTCATTTTCCTGGGTTAGGGTTCCAGCCCATGCTTAGTTGATAATTGATACAGTCTTTTGTCATAGCTGCATCTCTCTACTCTCAAAAAAGAAAGACTTGAGCGCAGTGTAGAATCTGAAAAGAGAAAAAACGGGAGAGGTGTGCTCAGGTCTTTGAGAAACAACTCCAGAACTAACCTTTAGATTATAATCCAATTCTGTGAGAGATCTATTTAGTCACTTGATGAATTCACTTTCCCACCTTGTTTGTAACCCACCAAGTGAAAATTAAACATATTGGTTTAGGAAGAGTTTATCACAAGTACTGTGTGTTTCAAAAATAATGAAATTGCTGTGGATTTTGGATTAACTTTTTTTTTTCCCCTCTCCAGTTATTAAAGAGAGTATACGGGAGTTTCTTGGTAAACCCAGAATCAGGTATGTAGAAATACTAGTGGCTATGGAATGATGACAAACCATGTCTTGCTTGTATCAGGGCTTTTTTAGCTAGAGGATTTGGTTTGAATTATTCTGTAAAACATATCTGAAGGAGCCCAGTTCTTGAGTAAATCCCCTCTATATAAGTAGCTGTTAAAGGGTTCTACCTTTTTCAGTGTGATACACAATGTCTTAAAAATCAGTAAGTGTGTTATTAACACCCCAAAATGTTTCTTCTAATCTTTTAGCCAGAGGAACCTCCTTTGTTTGAGCAAGTGCCCTTTGAATTTACTCATAAAATGCTCTAGGGGCACTGGAGATGTTGCTCCGTTTGTAAAGCAGTTGTCTCAAAAGCATGAGGGCCTAAGTTTGAACACCATTGCCTGGTTTAAAAAAAATATATACAGTTGTAATCCCAGTTCTGGGGAGATGACCGGTGAGCATAGAGTTTGCTTGTAGTCAATCTAGTCTAACTGGTGAGCCCTAGATCTCAATGAGAGATACAGGCAGGGGTTGATTTAGTGGTTAAGAACACTGATTGCTTTTCCAGGGGTCCCAGGTTTCAGTTCTCAGCACCAGCATGGCAATTCACTATCATTTGTAATCTCAAATTAAAATTAAAAAAACAGTGATTACTTTTTAAAATTTTGTTTAAGAAAAAAAAAAGATGAACAGCTTCTGTGGAAACACCTCATATTGCACCCTCGTTTCCATTCATACACACACAAACAAATAAATGGACAAGCATTGGTTCCCACTCAATAGCGCCTAGTAACAGCATAAACCATGTAAAAGTTTATACATTTATTAGCTTATTTGGGCAGCTTTGGAAAGCACAGCCAGCCACATGGCATTGATTGTTCTTGTTTTTAATTTTTAAAAAATGTTACTGTGTATGTGTGTGCGTGGAGTGTGCACCATACCGTGCTTATGGAAGCCAGAGGACAGCTTATTGTAAGTTCTCTCCTTTCACCTGTGTGGAGGTTCTGGGACAAAGTGAAGCTGTCACAGGGTTTATAGCAAACATTTCAGCCTTAGCTGTCTCACTGGCCCTTATTCTTACTGTGCATCCTCAGGATGTTCTGTTCCTCTCTGAAGTCTCACTTGAGGTCAGACATTAGCTATACTTTGCTTTAGATGTGGGCTCTGAGAAACAGCAAGTCTCAACTCTTTGTTGTTGTTTTTCAGATTTCTTAAACTTGAATAGTGATTGTTAATATTTTTAATATTAGCATAACAAAAATTAAGATTTAAACAACCTTTCTTCTCAAGGAGGTAAATAGGGAAAATAGGGCCCAGGGAATAACTTTATTAGTAGTAATAAATAATGTAAAGGTTAGAGGTATTTGGGGATGTGAGATCCATATGGTTTTGGTAACATATTCCCATCAATTACTGTTTTTAAATGATTCCCAGTGGTTTAAAGGTATTCTTGAGGAAACATGTATAGTCTTTGAAGTACCATTAATGACTTAATTAGCCCTTTTCCTGGCATTCATAGAAGAAGGCAGGGTACCTTAGAGTTCGGTAGACATGATTCTCATTCCTTGTTCTGTCCCACTTACTGATGACCTGGTCCATAAAGTCTGTGCATGTTTTAGAGATAGTTTTGTTTTATAGCCCAGGCTGTCCTGGAAGTCAAGACATCCACCTTGGTCTCTTGAGTGCTGGCTTGGCAGGCCTACATCACCATGCCTAACTTAAATACTGTACTTGTGCCTAGTTTAATCTCTTCCCTCTACCTGCTACAGCTTCAGCACCACCCCAGGCTCCCCACACCTTTCCTCCTACACAGATGAGGGCATTGTAGAGATTGGGCAGTTTTCCAAGGTTACATAGTGAGGCCAGCATTTGAACTCACTTCTGTTTAATTCAAGATAGAGGACTCCATACCTATGTGTCGTGCCATATTCAGCAAGGCGCTGCTTCTCTGAGCCACTTTTCCATTCTAAATGAGGATAAACTTACCTGTCCTGACATCTTCAAAGAAACGCATGGAGGGGTCAAATGAAGTAGAATTCTGAAAACACTGGAAATATACAGTTATTCAGATAGACACTATTGGGGAAGTATGTGTATTAAGAAGCGGATTTCTACCCTGCCCCCCCCCACGAGGGTTTGCAGTGGTGTGGGGGGATCAGATTTTCTTCCCAGAAAGCTTGCACCTGCTGACCATGTGGGCGCATATTAAACCATTGGAGGAAATATGTGTCTTATACAGCTTGAGTCATATACAACTGTCTCTAGGACCCTAAAACTGTCTATAAATATTTACATAATTTGGTATAGGGTAGAGATAGGAAGTTGCCTCTACACTGTTTACTTGGAAGATATAGGTTTGATTTGGTTTTTTGTTTGTCTTTTCATATAACTGATGGGTGATTTTTTTTTCTCTCCCACCAGGATACAATGTTTCTTTGCTATATGACCTTGAAAATCTGCCTGCATCCAAGGATTCTATTGTGCATCAGGCTGGCATGTTGAAGCGAAATTGCTTTGCCTCTGTCTTTGAGAAATACTTTCAGTTCCAAGAAGAGGGCAAGGAAGGAGAGAACAGAGCGGTTATCCATTACCGGGACGATGAGACCATGTAAGCGTGGACTTCAGCTCCAGGCTGAGGGTGACTTCTGTTTAGGTGGAAGCCCTACCACCATCCATATATACCCAAAAATGTTGAGATGTTGGGGATCTCCAGCTAGGGACCTCATTCTAACCCTCCTCCCCTGAGAAAACCTACCAAAAATCAGCCCCTCGCTGAGGCTGCTCAAGACTGCACTACAGGCTACCATATTTGCCAGGTGATTCCTCCCCTGCCTTCCCCAGGGTCATTTAGGAGTTGCTTTGCTCTGCTCAGATTAAACCTGGATTTACTAATTCGGCCTGATTAACTTAATACGTTGGTGATGTTGTTGCTACCAGGGGAATTTAAACTTTTCAGCCTTTATACACCACTGACTAAGAGAGACAGTGTCTACCAGATGAAAAGAAATCTTGTGCTATCCTTTAAGGCACTGATCTTTTGAGGTGTTTATGTTTTTATTTTTTAGGATTACTAATTACTTTATGTGTGTATTTTATGATTGTGAGTTTTGTAGAATGGGAATTGAACCATGCCCTCTGGAAGAGCAAGTAGCCAGTGCCCTTAACCAGTGAGTCATCTCTGCAGGCCCAAGGCACTACTTTTCTGAGTTCTCTTAAAGGAAGTTCCCATGGGCTAGGGAGATAACTCGGCCCTTCAGACTACTTACTACTTTTCCAGAGGATCTAAGTTCAGTTCTCAACCCACTTGGCAACTCACGATTGTCTGTAATTCCAATCCAGGGCATCTGATTTCCTCTTTGGGCACCAAGCACACATGTGTATGTGTATGCACAGGTACACATATAAACAAAACACCTGTATAGAGGCTGAGCATAAATGCTGTTACTGCAACTCCCCCCCCCCCTTTTTTGTTTTTTGGTTGGTTGGTTTTTTTTTTGTTTTGTTTTGGTTTTGGTTTTTGGAGGCAGGGTTTCTTTGGAACTTTTGGCCCTGTCCTGTCCAGGCTGGCCTTGAACTCATAGGGATTAAAGGCTTATGCTACCCCTACCCGGCTGTTACTGCAACTCTTAAGTTATCTGTGTACTATGTATGGATCCTATCATATGTAAAGAAACTTTTTATAAATGAGTCACTAACTTAAGATACTATGTTATGCCTTATATACAAGATTTAAAAATCTAGTTTTGTTAACACTTCCTTCTTGGGAATGCATTCACTACCCTGACTTTCTTGACTACTCTCTGGCACACCTTTGTTTTATTGAGATTGAGACTTTGGACTTTACCCTTCCACTTCCCTTGCAGATAAAGTTAGTGACAGAATCTTCTGATGCTGTACTTACTCCTGAATTTGTTTCCCTCAGGTATGTTGAATCTAAAAAAGACAGAGTCACAGTAGTCTTCAGCACGGTGTTTAAGGATGACGACGATGTGGTCATTGGAAAGGTCTTCATGCAGGTATGGATCAGAAGTCTTCAGGGGAAGTTGTGCGGCAGGAAGTTAAATCTACACACGGTGTACATAGCCACCATATGGAGTAGGGTTGTATGTAGTTCAGTAGTAGAGCATTTGCCTAATATGTACAAGGTCCCTGGTTCAATCCCCAGTACCTGGGAAGATGGTAACAGAACAACATACATGTACACCATAGCATAGGGAAGACAAAGTTCTGTTAATGTTGGAACTTGAAGATGTAACAAACAACCCTGTCTTAGTTTGCTTCTTTGTTGTTATGATAAAACACTGTGGCCAAAGACATCTCAAAGAGGAAAGGGTTTATTTCACCTTAGTCTTCCAGGTCACAGTTCATCAGTGAAGGAAGTCCAGGAGCTCAAGAACCTGAGAGCAGAAGTAAAGCAGAAACCATGGAGGAGCGTTGCTTACTGGCTTGTTCCCCGTGGCTTGCTTGACCTGCTGCTTCCTTATACAACCCAGGACCCGGGGTGACACCACGCACAGTGAGCTGGGTCCTCACATCAATCATTAATCAGGAAAATGCCCCATAGCCATGCCCAAAGGACAGTCTAATGGAGGCAATTTCTCGGTTGAGGTTCCTTCTTCTCAGATATGTCTAGCTTTGTGTCAAGTTGACAAAACTAAACAGTATGGCCCCCACCAAGCTTACATGAATGTTCTGTTTCTTCTTGATGGTTCTTCCGTTTTTCAGGACAAGGCAAGAGGGAGCATTAGTTTTGACCGAATATTAACTATCCTCCCTTCCTATGACAGAGTCCTTGATCTAAAGTGTGCTCTCATTTCCTTATCTCTTGTGTTTCCTCAGTTTTGTAACAAGGTCTGCTCTTGGCTTTGGTTTGGGTCCCTGTCTTCAGAATGGTGTATAATGAATTGCAGAGTAGGGATAACATGCAGGAGCTGGAGTTGTGGTTGACTGGCAGGAGAGGCCTGCCACAGTTTGAATGAGTCACCTCCTGCTTGGAAGGGTAATGGGACTTAGAAGAACATTTTGTCATTGGGATTCTGGTACAGTGGGACTCAGCATATTGTAGACTGTTGTGGCTGTGTCCTTTTGGCTGCTGGCCAGTCACTGGCTCTCGGACATGAGTTTATCGATCAGGAGGTATTCAGGCTGCTGCCTTCTGAAGTGGATCAACAGCCAGAATGTAATGTAAAGCTTTAATACATTTTCCTGTTCCCTGGTAGAATGATGAGTATTGTTTTGTTTTGGTTTTTAATTCGTAAGCAGCCAGGCTTGTGGCCTAGCCTCTAATCCAACCACTTAGACGCCTGAGGCAAGAAGATTGCTGCAGGATGGCCTAGGCTACAGAGTAAGACCTTACCTCAAGTTTTTTTTTTCTTTTAAAGAAAATTTTAAAGCAGAATCCTTTTTCCTTCCTTCCTTCCTTCCTTCCTTCCTTCCTTCCTTCCTTCCATCCTTTCAGAATAGACTTGAAATACTACTGTGCTTACCACAGTGAGGCTTTGTGTACAAGCCTTCTACCAAGAAAGGGAAAACTTCAAAATGCCATCCTTATTAATGGCTTTGAATTGGAACTGACCAATCAGAAACTCTAACTTGGGGTCCCCTTGTGAAAAAGAGGAATGTTGACACTTTGGCATTTGATAGTACTGGACTTCATGAAGAAAAAGAGGGTATGCATGTATGACTCTTAAAAGTTAGCCCTTAGACAGACATTTCCTAATATTTTTCTGCAGAATTAATGAGAATTAAATGCAGTCATTAAGAAATTAGACGAAATCCAGGCTAGCATACTAATCTTAAAAGCTATAAATATAAATTTCAAGTATAAATATAGATTTGGCTGATTTAGGGATTGTGTGTATATAAACTTTTTAAAAAGTTTTGTTCCTCTTGTTCTAGGAATATCCCAACTTGTTTTTAATATTTTAAACAAATCTTTCCTCCTAGAGTACTGCAAGTCTGCTCTGTAAGGTTTTGTAGAGGCTCTTTTTTTGTGAAGGGGTTATGAATTTAGACGATTCCTTCAAAGTGCATGTGGCAAGGCACTTACCTACATGGAAAGACAAGCCTGTTGTAGTGGCTTTTGTTTGTGATTCTCCCAGTGTTTCTAAATGAGTATTCCATGATGTGCAGCCCATCTTCTCTGCTACCTTCTCCAGATCAGAGGCTAGGGTAATTTATGTTCAATAACCATAGAGACCAAAATAAATCACCCAAGATTTTTCCTGTGTCCAAGAAAAGTTAGTTTTGTTTTGCTTTTTTTTTTGTTTTGTTTTGTTTTGTTTTCTTAAAACGGGCAACTTCTCACCATGTAGCCCAGGCTAGCCCAGAACTGTGTTTACAGGGCTGTCTTCACATTTGGAGCAGTCCCTTTCCCCTACCTCCCATGTGCTGGAATTACAGGGTCTGCCATCACAACTAGTAAATGCTTGTGTTAAGGTACACACTGCATTGCAGTGGGTGCAATAAGAAAAAAATGGAACACTCTAGGAATTTCCATGTTATCCTTGCACATGGGCCATGCTGATCTTCTCTGTGTGTTCCAGTTTTAGTGTATGTACACTCAGGTGAGCACTCCTGTTTTTAGACTGCCTCACTATGCAGCCTAGGCCGGCAGTAACTTGTGATCCTCCTACCTTAGTCTTCTGAGTTCTGGCATTACTGGTGTGTATACCACTATGCCCAACTTGACGTACACCCTGATTTAAGATGCTCCCTTCATCATATACAGTTTATCCCCAGGATAATGTACTTAGTTGGAAGAAAGAAACAGTGCTGTTGGGCTTAGCAGTTAAAGTCACTTGCCACCAAGCTCAGTGGCCTGATTTGAGTTCCATCCCAACTTCCTACATAATGGAAGGAAAGAACCAACTTCCTGAAGTTGTCCTCTGACTCCACACATGTGCAGTGGCACAGAGTAAATAAAATGTAATAAATATTTCCTAAAAAGAAATATTGTGCTGGTGTTCAGCAGACATCCTATCAGAGAGAAGAAAGGGAAACAATCTGGTTGGTTTCTGTGTGACAGATAGTAATAAAGACAGGGAGCTGTTTGTTGTTGCTATTTCAAGAGAAAGCAATGGAGAGTCAAAGACACCAAGTTATCTAAAGACTATTTCCCACTGCAGAAACAGTGTTGACCAAATATGGGGAATGTCAAAGAGGAAGAGAAGGTGTCTTATGTAGCCAAGGATGATCTTGAATTCTTTGGTTTTTGTTGTTGTTGTTGTTGTTGTTTTTCAGTTTTGTTTTCTTTGTGGGATGTTTTTTGAGACATGGTCTTACTATGTAACCCTGACTGTTCTGGAACTCTTTATGCAGACCAACTGACCTCAAACTCAGAGAATCTTGGGTGCTTGGATTAAAGGTCTGCACCACCACACCAGGCTGATCATGAATTCTTGATTTTTTTCCGAAGTGCTGACTTTACAGGCATGTACCCTGTCTCCAAGTACCTTTTCCTTTAGGGAATAAGGTATGTTGGGAAGGGAGCTAACCTAACACATTGAAACCCTTTCTCTACTCCATAACCCTGTAACAAACAGCCAGGCAGGGTTATCTTCAGAGGCAGTGTATAAAACAAGAGTCCCACATGATCTGTATTTTGCTTGGGATTTGATAATCAGTGTGTCCTGACTGGGTTTTATTGCTGTTAAGAGACACCACGACCACACAACTCTTATAAAGGAAACCATTTAATTGGGACTGGCTTACAGTTTGGAGATTAATCCATTAATGACAGGCAGGTAGCTAAGAGTTCCTATCTCTGTATCAGGTGTCAGAAGGGAAAGAGAGTGAGCTGCTGGGCCTGGCTTGAGCTTCTGAGACTCCAAAGCCCTCCCCCAGTGACACATTTCCCAATAGTGCTGCTCCCTGTGAGCCTGTGGGGTCCATTTTTATTCAAGCCACCACAAGGTGTGGGTTCTTCCTACTTGCAAATGAAAGCATAGTCCCTATCCCTGCCCTCTCATTACAGTGGATCTGCATCAGCAGGAGCTGGGTTGTTTTCTTTTCTCGGGAGTACTATGCTGTCTTTGAAGGAAAGAGAAGAAGAAACAGGAATAAAGCTGAATCTTTGGCCTGAGGAACTCCGCCTGGCAGGGGATCCAGGTGCCCTAATGAATAGTGATGTGTCCTAGAAATGCTTGAGGAGAAGAGATGGTAGCTCCCAGAGCAGCCAGTAGTCCCGACTGTTGGAGACTGACTATAGAAGAGGCAGTATGTGAGCAGCAACAGCAGCCACACTTCCGATTATATGGCTGTGTGACCATGCTTTCAGTGTCCTTAGCTCTGTGCAGCTGCCCTGATTCAGAAGACCCACTCAGTCTACGCATTGGATCTTTTTTGTTTTTTATTTGGTCTTTTTTGTTTTTTAAGGGAGGGGTTTCTAAAGAGTGAATTCAAGGCCTTACATTGTATTGTTGTCATTGCTGGGAATGAACTCTAAGGAGAAGAATGTCATATTCACTCATTGTTTGTATAGGACAGCAAGGGGACCTGGGGATTAAGCATAAGAGGTATGGCCTGTTTTGTTTTTTATACTCTCATCCTTTATATATATAGTTTGATAAGCACTGTGCTTTTGTTAAGGACCATGAGCTCTTTTATTTTGAGAAGGTTATTTGGTTTGATTTTTTGAGACAGCCTATAAACTGGGACTAGGCTGGAACTGCCAGGGATGACCGTGAACTCTTGATCCTTTTGTCTCCACCTTCTGTGTTCTGAGATTATGAGCATGTGGCAGTACTCCTGGTTTACTAGAGTTTTGTTAGGGTTTGTTTTGGGGGGCATGTAATCCATGCTAGCCTAACTTGATTCTCCTGCCCTACCCAGCTTCTTTTATTCTGTCATCTTTAGCCCTCAGGGAGGGGTTAAATTTGCTTTAAAGTTTTGATTGATGAATTCTAAATAATAACAGATAAAAGATCTCTTAAACAGTACAATTAAAGGCCTAGCACCCAGTAAAAACATGACATTCATGAAATTGGAAGTAAGAGATCAGGTGTGGGTGTGTGAGGTTATTGGGGCTAGATGATCAGGAGTTAAAAGTCCTCCTCACGAACTGAAGATATGGCTTAGCCGGTAAAGGCTAGTCTCATAACCAAAAGTCTTTCTTATCTATTTAGTGAGTTTAAAACCAGCCTGGCTACGTGAAGCCCTGTCTCATGGTGGGATGAAGGATCATGGGGAAAAGGAAAGGAAGAAACTGGAAAGAAGAGACAATCAAGGGAGCGGTGGGAAATTGTTCGATTTGTAAAGAGTTTTCTCTGTGCGTATAGAATTTAAAACTCCAGCTAAACCCTGGTACTTGTCACCATGAAACTGGAAAGATTTCTTTTTTAAAAAAATATTTTTTTCACATTATACATGAGGGGCTGGTAAGCAGCAGTGCTTAAGTTTTGTGTTTTGTCTTCTGAAGCAGTCTTCCCGCTCTGCCCTGACAGGCCTTGAACTCAAGAACTCTTGCTGTGTTCAACGGTCCAAAAAAAAAAAAGAAAAGGAAAGGACTTGCACTGCAGTACTTTGTACCAAAGTTGAAGACATGGTGTCCACTTCTCTGTAGTCTCCTTTTGAATCTTGAGTGCTTTGGGAGCAGCTGACACTTGTAGCTGAGGTGGCTTTGTGGTTGTTGCTGTTGTTGTAGCTGAGGTGGTTTTGTTGTTGTTGGTTTGGTTTGGTTTTTCGAGACAGTGTTTCTCTGTGTAACAGCTCTGGCTGTCTTGAAACTCACTTTGTAGACCAGGATGACTTGGCACTGACAGAGATCTGCCTGCCTCTGCCTCCTGAGGCTGGGATTAAAGACGTGTCTCACCAACACTGGGCCTGTAGCTGAGGTTTGACAGTTCATTTTTAGTTAACCACTGGTCCAGAGGACACGAAGGTCTGAGCACATAGTATGGCTAAAGTGCCACTCAACTCATGTGAATTTTCTCTCACTGTATCTCCACAGGAGTTCAAAGAAGGACGAAGAGCCAGCCACACAGCCCCCCAGGTCCTTTTTAGCCACAGAGAACCTCCTCTAGAGCTGAAAGACACAGATGCTGCCGTGGGTGACAACATTGGCTACATCACCTTCGGTGAGGCTGGAGAAGTAGTTCAGTGATAGAGTGCTTGCCTGGACACGCATGACCCTGTGTTCAGTCCTCAGCGCTGCACAGAACAGCATGTGGCAATGCTTCAGTTTTGCTTCTGATGCCTGAGTTCAGTCATGATTGGCTGACTCTTCATTTCCACTAAAGATACCAAGCTTCACTGTGTCAGCCTTATGAGTTGGCTGATCATGACAGCTGACAGCTCATTCCCATGCTGCAAAGCTGCAAAGATGTCTCCTTTAATTCACCTTTAAGCTAAAGGTATAGCTGTCTGTTGCTGGTAAATATGTTTTTCTTATACGTTATTCTTGAACTTGAGGTGTATCCTACAGTTGTGGCATGTCAGTTTCATGGACAGCAATATTTTCTTTATGGTACGTGGTAAACTTGGTAAACAATGCATTTCTTAGCCTGATGTTCACTTTTTTTTTTTTTTCTTTCTTCCTTCAAGCCAGGGTAAACTGAGAACCAGAGTCCTACCTTTCTTATCAGCCTTTCCTTTTTGGCACAGTTGATAGAACTCAGGGCTCTTGGTGTTAGTGAAACAAGTATGGTAAGAACTGGAACCCAAAGGTGGGTCTGTGCCAGTGCAGCAGTCTGAGCTGTTGGTGGAAAGCAGCTTACCCTGCTGGACCTGCCACATGCTTGGTTTCCATAGTCAGGAGATGTGTATGCTTTGGAACCTAGTTTTGCTCACCACAGACCCAGGACAAGCAGCTTTGTTCCTAAACAAAGGTGGGATCTAGAGTTCAGTATGGAGTCCAGATCGGATGATGCCCAGGGTCATAACCTGGTTTTTGTGCCTTGAGCTTCACTATTTGCACTCACTGGCACTCCCTTGACTGTGTTGTCTGTGATGGTGGAAGCACACATACCACCTCTAATGCCTTGTTCGTTTGTCCTGCTCAGTGCTCTTCCCTCGCCACACCAATGCCACTGCTCGAGACAACACCATCAACCTGATCCACACGTTCCGGGACTATCTGCACTACCACATTAAGTGCTCTAAGGTGAGGAGGCACCAGCATCTCTACCAGGCTATTGGTTAACTCTCAGTAGACACTTACACATGGGGCTGGGGGTGGGGGGTGGGGGAGCACTCAGCAATTAAGAGTACTTACTGCTCTTTCAAAGGACCCAGGTTTAGTTTCCATTGCCCATGTCAGCTCACAGCCATATGTAACTCTAGCTCCCAAGGATCCTTCTGGCCTCTGTGGATACATACATATGTGCATAAATTCATGCAGGCACGTGTATACTAAATTTTTTTTTTAAATCTTTTAAAAGTTCCAGAGGTCTTAAGAAATCATCTCTGGGTATCTCTTGGTATAGCCAGTAGTAGAGCGCTTGCCTCGCATGTTCCACACACCAGTTTGCCCCCACAGTAAGAGAGAAATGGGCCAGGCAGTGGTGGTGCACACTTTTAATCCCAGCACTCAGGAGGCAGAGGCAGATGGATCTCTGTGAGTTTGAGGCCAGCCTGGTCTACAAGAGCTAGTTCCAGGACAGGCTCCAATGCTACAGGAAAACCCTGTCTCAGAGAGAGAGAGAGAGAGAGAGAGAGAGAGAGAGAGAGAGAGAGAGAGAGAGAGAACGTGAGCAATGACTCTCTCCCCTTCTCCTCATCCTGCCTGTAATAGAAGGGTAAGTCTGTATCTCATATTATTGCCTAACCCACCCTCACCCTCCCTTACATGCTCCCCAACATACCCCATGGCTTATCTCAATTAATGCAAAGCTATTTTTCTAGAACATGAACCTATTTCAGTTCCTCCTGTGTTTGCTCTTAGGCCTATATTCATACACGAATGCGAGCAAAAACATCTGACTTCCTTAAGGTGCTCAACCGTGCGCGCCCAGATGCCGAGAAAAAAGAAATGAAAACAATCACGTAAGTAGTTAGAACCACCTTCCCACCTCAGCTCAGCAAGAAGTAACAGGTCTTGATACCTGCAGCCAGGTGACTGAAAAGGCCAACAGGGCCAGGTCTACAGCTACCAAAGTGAAAGGGAAACAAAAAGGGTTAGAGTACATGGGATCAGGAAGAGTTCGTCTATTCCACAGTCTTTGTGAGCAACAAGAATGACAGAGAAGCAAAACAAAGGACTTTTGTTGTTATTAAATATGTTCTCTATGGGCTTAAATTTTCAAAGGCGAATCTCTTCTTCCGTATTCCTGGAAAACCTGGAAAAGTAGAGTCAGCCACTTCAGGACATTTAGTATCTGAAAGGGCCTGGAGCCAACACCTAGTATTCTTTCTGCTGGTCTGCTCTCAGCAGAAAAGGTGTACAGGGTCAAGGCTGTACAGGGAGAAAGATGACAAGCAGAGCAGTAAGCAGTGTGGCTATGCTCCAAAGACCAACATGGCATAAGACCTAGAGAGCTCACTCTAGTGTGGGTGGCAATCTGAACACCTTCAGCGCCTTCTGGCGTGTGCTGCTGTACCAACTTAGACTCCATTGACATTTGAAGGTTCAACTGAATACTGAGAAATGGTAAGCGTTTTTCAGTGACGGGAGCATCAGGCTTCTGTATGCTTGGTGGGAAGTCTCTTCTGACTTTCTATGCTGCCACCTACAGTCTAAAGGTTTATGCTCTATCTGACCTCACATCAGATGCCATGTCATGGTATGACAGCTGCATGGCATATCTAAACAATAAAGAGATGGACAAGTAAGGTTATGCCCAGAGAGGTCTGCAGTTTTTCCTATCCCTCCTTTCCACCAGCGCCATTGTGTGACCTGGAACAGAAGGCAGACTTGCTCTGGTGGTGTGTCAGAACCACCTGTGGCATGAACCTGTAGTCCCAGTTACTGAGGCTGCTGTGGACTAAAGCAAGTGGAAAAGCTGAACCCAGGAGTTTGAGGCTGGCCTGAGTAACATTAGCAAGATCTTGTCTCCAGATTCAAACAGGAGGGCTGGGAGGTGGCTTAGTTTGTGAAATGGCTGCTGTGCAAGCATGAGGACTTGAATGTGGATATCCGTCATCCATGTATGAACTAGGCATGGTGTCACATGCTTGTAACCCTACTACAAGTGGATTGTAGGAACTCTCGGGCCAGCCAGTCTAACCAGTCAGTGAGTTCCAGGTTCAATGAGAATCCCTGTTTCAAAAAATAAGATGAAGAACCAGGCATGGTGGCACACACCTTTAATCCCAGGACTCCCTTGGAAGGCAGAGGTATGGCCTCAGTGATTTCAAGGCCAACCTGGTTTGCATCACAAGTTCCAGACCATTCAGAGCTGTGGAATGGGACCTTGCCTCCAAAAAATAAAAGAAAGTGCCCAGTTGAAGAAAATACCCATTGCTGACTTCTGGCCTTTACACAGAGACACAGATACAAAGTAAGCAAAGAAAAACAAAACCAGACAGAAATGTCAAAGAGTGGTGTGTTAAAATAGTCTGGGACTGCTTGCATCACCTGATTGATTAACTGCCCCTTCATCACTGTTCTGTGGCTAGCAGGTGGTTGCTGCCAGATTGGACAGAAAGGGGCAGGAATTGATCCCTGCCCTGATGAGGAACCTAAGGAAAGATGGGTCCTTTACAGGAATAAGTTCAGTTGTTCAAAAGCCTGCTAAATGTGGACAGATTAATGGAGGCCTGCTGTAGGTACGGTCCTGAGCTAGGAGTTGTCTGGAGTCAATACTCTGCTTGTCTTGTGGGGAAAGGACCATCAGATAGTTTGATTGAGGACAGACAGTAAACATGGAGAGCTGCTTTTGCTCTTTTCTGTAGTTTTCCAGGCTAGTTCACCGAATACCCTTGGGGTAGGTACCATTTGCAGGCTCTTTGGGCATCTAGTATCCCTCTGGGGATTTACTATGTAGAAGAGGACACCATAGCTCAGAAACCCAGAACCAGCCAAGTGTTCTCTGAGCCAGAGTGTAACTTAGAACATGACAGCAGAAGAAACGTCTTTAACCTTTAACTTTTGAAATTGGGTTTTTTGAGACAGTTGCACTCTTGGCTAGCCTGGAATTTACAGAGATCCACCTTCCTCTGCCTCCTAGGTGCTGGGATTAAAAGCATATACTACCACACCTGGCTAATGTTTTTAAGTTTTTTAAGATGGCTTTGAATTTCCTACCTCCTATTGAAAGGTTAAGAAATTGTTATCTCAGTGAGGTCAACAAGGTCCACCTAAGCTATCTGAAAGCTAGAGGAAAGTGGGCGTGTTTTACCTGGCACTCAGGAGGCAGAGGCAGACCTAGTGTGCATAGCTAGTTCTAGGCCATTCAGGGCCACATAATGAGACACCATCTTTTTAAAAAAAAAATACAATTTTTCCATCTGCTGGCAGCATCCAATGGTGCCCTTAAGGGCTTTTGCATGGTGTTATTTAGTATTGAGTCAGAAGTAGTGAAGCCATTCTGTGAAAGCTGGATCCTGACTGAGACCTGTGGCATCAGCACCTTTGATTGAAGACTCTCCATTCCCTTGTAGTTACTTGGCATCCCTTGGGCATTCCACCCCAGGTCTAGAGTGTAGGGTTTGGAAGGAAAGGACATCTGGAACAGATCTTTACACTGTCTCTGCTTTTGAAGGGGGAAGACATTTTCGTCCCGCTAATGCTTGGGAACTGAGGAGGAAGCTCTGTTGATGGAAGGCTGGACCGCTTGCTACTGGATAATCGTAGCCCTTCATGTTGCACCTCTCCAGGTTCTTAAGGGATTCTCCGTTTGGGTTCCATTTTGTACGAGTTTGGCAAATAACCTGCAGAAACGAGCTGTGCTTGCAAGGACTTCATAGTTCCCAAGAATTTAAGAAAAGAAAAAAATTTCCACTTGATCAACTTAATTCCCTTCTTTTATTTTTCCCTCCCTCACTCCCCTTCCTTTTCCCCTTTTCCAAGCTGTTTGCTTTGCAATATATTACTGGTAATGAGTTGCAGATAATGCAATCTTAACTTGTTTTCTTCTAAGTATTTGAGTTCAAAACTCCTGTATCTAAAGAAATACGGTTGGGGTCATTAATAAAGAAAATCTTTCTATCTTATTTGAGAATTTGCTGGGTTTCTGGACTGAGTCCAAAAGAGAAAAGGGTGGCGCTGCGATGCCCTTGAACCAGCAAGCCCACATAGTTTGGAGCCTGTCTTCACTACAGGAAGGAAGGGCTGGTTGGTAAACCGTAAACTTGTTTGTGTTTCATTTTATTGGTCTCACTTTTGTAGCCCATGTTGGCCTCGACCTCTCCAGCATGCTTCAGCTCTCTGAGTTCTGGGATTTTAAGAATGAGCCACCTTTGTTTTGTTGTTGTTTATTTGAACATGCTTCCTGCATTGTAAAGCTTGGTTGCTGATACTACCTAGCTGAAACTCCCTTAGAGTGCCAGACAAATTAAAATGTTTTCTGGGGCAGGGGAATGTGCTTCAGTTGATAGAATGCTTGCCTAACCTTTCACGAATCCCTTGGTTCAATCCCCAGCACCATATAAACTAGGTTTGGTGGTGCACACCTTTAAATATTTTTATTTTATCAGGTAGTGGTGGTGCACACCTTTAATCTCAGCACTTGGGAGGCAGAGTAGGCCTCTGTGAGTTCGAGGTCAGCCTGGTCTACAGAGTGAGTTCCAGAACAGACTCCAAAGCTATAGAGAAACCCTGTCTTGGGGGAGGGAAAAAAAAGCATGTGTATAAATGTTTTGCATATTTACACATTAGTATATGCATGTGTTTGTGTGAGTGTGTGCACCAGGCAAGGAAAGGTTGATCATATCTTCTGCCATTGGAGTCACAGCTGATTTGGAGCTGCTCTGTGGGTCCTGGAGCCAACCTAACCCCTGAAGAAGCAACCAGTGCTAACCAGTAAGCCACCCTCCATCTGACACACACCTTTTATTCTTACCACTTTGAGGGGGCAGGAGGATCAGAAGTTCAAGGTTATCCTCAGCTGTACATGCATTTAAAGCCAATCTGAGCTACAAGTGAGACACCCTTTCAAAAAAAATGCTTTCTGTCTGGGCTGTGCGTGGTGCATTTGTGTATATATAAAAGATTGAGATTTGGGTGGGGGTTGGTTTTAAAATAGGGGCTCATTGTGTAGTCCAGCTGCCCTCACTCAGATCCACCTGTCTCTGCTTCTCAGTGAGCACAGAAACTAAAACTGCTTGTTCTTCAATCAATAATAAAGGGCATTGCCTGAAATGAGGTTCTGCAGGACATTGGTGGGTGTTCCAGTGTGGAGCTAATGCCTACTGACTGGCCACACTCCCTCACACATTCCAACAGATTGATGTGTTCCACAAAGCCCACTATAGGAGGAGCATGTTGAATAGATAGCTGGGAACCTAGTAGAGCGTGCTGTCCCCTAACAAGATATTGGGGCCAAAAATAAAATATGTTTGGTAAGGCTTTGTCCTGAGAATTTGAGGGTGTCTGGGGTGATTTGAAGGCTATTCTTTTGTCTCCATTTCAGGCACTGTGTCTCGAACTAGTTTGACAGTCACAGCCACCATGACGGTATGTGACAGCCCTTTTATCTTCTACAAGGTTGTTTTTCAGTGATGTGTTTGTTTGCATGCATGTTGGACATCAAAAAGCAAGGGCCTGTCACTTCCCGGTGGAGACAGCTTGAGTGATTGTAGCCCAGTACCACACCAGCAAAGTGATATGTTTTGTGTCCACTTTCTTCACATTTAACCAGTTATTCAGCATTGTTTGTGCCTTTGTTGTTGTATCTGTGCATTTTCTCGCTTGGATAGCTTTCTGAACACCAGTGTTCGTTTTGAAAGTGGGATAATGTAGATCAGAGCAGTTACTGAATCACACATAGTATTGATTGGGGACTTTTTGACTTTTTTCATACATGAGCACCAGGACAGAGTTGGAGATCCGTTGTCAAGTTTTAAATATTGCAGATTGTTCCATCATTAGATTTAATTGAAATGGTTTCTAGGGACCTGTAGGTTCTCTTGGTCTCCTCCTTTTGGGAAGTTTAAAAAAAAAAAAAGTATCTTGAGAAATAATTTGAGAGAGTTTCAAAGGTAGTTTTGTTAGAGTTTTTGTTCTTGTTGGTTTTGTGACAGGGTCCTGTTATCTAAACCAGGCTGGCCTCTGCCTCTCAGGTGCTGGGATTACAGGTATTCACCACCATGACCAACTACTTTAATTTCATTCCATTCTCTTTTGTTTTGTTTAGGTTTCTGGCAGAGCTTCACTCTGCTCAGGCTGGTCTCAAACTCAGATCAGTCGTCCTGCCTTGGCCTTCAAGTTCTGAGGTGACAGATTCGCTCCACCCAGCTCTGGCTAGCATTTGCCTTTTTGCTGATTTTTTTCCCCCCTTTTTTCCTTTTTGCCAATTTTAGAACAAGAACTCTGGATCTCCCTATGCGTTCTTGGCAGTAGTGAAACTAACTTGCTTTTTGTTTTGTTTTTAAAGATTGTTCTCATACATACACACACCACTTCCCTTGGTGTCCCTTTCTTTGTTACCATTGAGGCAATACCATCTCTCCCAGAACTACTAAGTCGCTAGCTCCTTAAGGAAGGGATGGAACTTCATGGGTGCTTCCCGTGTCCACAAAAGGGATGGAGGCCCATTCTTATGCAACTGCTATGTGTTTATGGTTCTACAGCAGTGCCATACCTGAATGTCAGTGTTTTGTGATACCCTTCCCCATCTTATAGGTCTTGGATTCTGTTTGCCTTAACTTCTTCTGCCTTAGGGTTTCTAATGCTTTGAAGAGACACCTTGATCATAGCAACTCTTCTAAAAGAAAGCATATGATTGAGGCTGACTTACACTTCAGAGGTTTAGTCCACTGTTGTCATGGCAGGAAGTGTGGTGGCGTACAGGCAGACATGGTGCTGGAGAGGTAGCTTAGAGTTCTATATCTGGTATCAGGAATCAGGAGAAGAGAGAGAGCCACACTGGGCTTTGCTTGAGCTTCTAAAACCTCCAAGCCCACCCACCCCCAGTGACACACTTCCTCCAATTAGGCCACACCTACTCCAACAGAGCCACATGTCCTAATACTTTAAAAAAAATGTCATTCCCTATGAGCCTATGGGGACCATTTTCATTCCAACTACCTCATCTTTTATGATGCTCCCCAGCTTTGGCTGCAAGAAGGAGGCAGAGATTGATATGACTTATCAATCACTTACTCTAAATGTTTTGGCCAGAATCAAGCCTCTGTATTAACCATCACACTCTACAAAAATGAGCTTCCTTGCCCCCAGCTGAGAGCTGAATAGCCTGTGGGTATGAATATTTTAGAAAACAGTTTGACAACATACTCAATTAGATGGGGCTGGAGAGATGGCTCAGAGGTTAAGAGCACTGACTGCTCTTCCAGAGGTCCTGAGTTCAATTCCCAGCAACCACATGGTGGCTCACAGCCATATAATGAGATCTGGTGCCCTCTTCTGGCATGCAAGCATACATGGAAGGAATGTTGTGTACATAATAAATAAATAAATCTTAAAAAAAAAACATACTCAATTAGAGGGAAACAACCATGGTGTGTCACCCTGTTAAGCCGTCAGGTTTATGTTACCAGGCTACTTTGTGTAGCCAATCACAAAGCAGCTGGTTACCCCCACAGTACTCAATGTCACTGTTAGTGGTGTCCCAGATCTTTCTTGTGGTTCAGTACTGTAGCATACTGGTCTTTAGCTGGGTAAGATCATGCTGGCTTAGTTCCTCGGTTTTTCTGTGTGCTTTAAACAAAGCCTGTAGTCTTCAGTGTAGGGTCAGGACTTGAAAGAACATAAAGATTAAAAGCCGTGTAGTAGTGACTCACACCTTTAATCTCAGCACTCAGGAGGCAGAGGCAGGTGAATATCTGTGAGTTCTAGGCCAGCCTGGTCTATAGAGTGAGTTTCAGGACAACCAAAAGTAAATAAGCAAATAAATCGATTGGTACATACATACATACATAGTGAAAGCGTGTACTGCTCTTTCAGAGGACAGGACTTGGATTCCTAGCACCCACATTAGGCAGGCAGCTCACAACTGCCTCTAACTCCAGCTCCAGGGTATCCAGTCTTTTACCCTCAGCAGGGACCTGCGTCCACACACAAACACACAGTCCTCAGGAAATAAAATCAGGTGGGTTTCTGTGAATTCCAGGCCTTGTGTGGTATGACCTTGTCTCAAACAAAACCCCAGTAGGTTCTTACCATATAGTTCTGGCAGGTAATCAATAATAATAGCAATAACCTCTATTCTTTGGGGGTCTCTGAGGCATTAGAGAGATTTAAAGAAGTATTATAGGAGCCGGGCATGGTGGTGCACACCTTTAATCCCAGCACGTGGGAGGTAGAGGCAAATTGATCTCTGAGTTTGAGGTCAACCTGGTCAACAAAGTGAGTTCAGGACAGCCAGGGTGGTTACATAGAGAAACCCTGTTTCAAAAGAAAGAAATTGTAGGAGAAAAGTATAATGGCATTAAACATTTTTGTAATAGTAAATTCTGTCCAATTCTACAATATTTTGCCAACATCCTGAATCCATGCTGACTGGATGAGGAAGAGACGTTTTCTTAGTAATTTAGCCACTGGTAAGGTGTTAATGCTCCTGTAAACAGCTCTGATGAATTCACTGAATCCTTTAAAAAAGGAAAAGGACAGCTGGGAAGAGGACAGGAGTCAGCAGGCTTATTGGGATAGGGTACCAAATAAGTATGGTTATATGTTGCATGCCTGTAGGAAAATGTGATGGGACATATATAATTAGTGCATACTAAATGGGAAAGAAAATACACTTTGAATTGGACATAGTGACTCACACTTGTAATCCAAGTACTCCAGTTTTAAATTGATGGGGAATGAACACATAAGTGCATGTCATATAGCATAGGCATCTCTAATGCATATAGGCACAGATATGTGTTTGGATAGAGTCCTCCCCCACCCAGTGCTAGGGATGGACTCCAAAGCCTCGTGTGCTAGACTGACATCTAGTGGTGTACTCAGCCACAACTGAGCTATGCTGTAGATCTGTAACAGCCATGTTCTCTTTTAAATTTTAAATTATGTGTGTGGGTAAGTGTACATGAGTACAGGTTCCCGTGGAGACCAGAAGCATCGGATGTCCCTGAATCTGGAGTTACAGAAAGTTATGAGTCGCCCAGCATGAATGCTGGGAGCCAAACTTGGGTCCTCTGCAATAGCAGTATGTACTGTCAACATCTCTACGATCTCTTCCCCTTACCTTATCTTACCTTACCTTACCTTACCTTACCTTACCTTACCTTACCTTACCTCCCCCCCACACACACACACCCCTTTATACACCTGGAGGGCTGAAAAGGACTGTTGGATAAGTGGGAAAAGTCAAGCTTCTTTATGTCTCGGGCTTTCCAGACCTTCCCTAAAATGGTTGTACTCTTCCCCTTTCTTTATCGGGTAGGAGGGTAGGGCTCTCCAGATCTGAATGAAACATGTTTAGCAGGAAAGGAAATGGCATTGCAGTACGCAGCAGAGGAGCTGTTAGATACAGGAGAAAACCCTGACCTAACTGCTACATAAGTCCTTGTAGATGGTCGTCTGTGGCAGTTGACATCAGTTGCCATCTGCCTAGGGCTCGCTGACACACCCCTGCTTGTTCAGTCCTCCCCAAAACCCAAGCTGAGGGAGAGTGAGAGAGGATGTGTTTGGACTGCTGGGATTCAAGGATCTCGCACAGGATACGCCAGTGCTCAACTGGTTACTGTTGTGGGCTAATCCAGCCATCCAGGTTTAAGGACAGTTTCTTCTGCCTCCGCGGCTGAGTAGGGGGTTCTCAAAGCCAGCTTCCTGACCAGTCTTACACTGTCTAGAAGGTATATATCCACATCCGCTTTAAAGTGTGGGCCAGCTGGGTATGGTAGTGCAAACCAGTGATCCCAGCACTTGGGAGTCTGAGGCAGGAGGTCAGGAGTTCAGGGTTAGCCAGTGACCTGGCAAGCCTGTTACAATATCTAGAACAATGATTCTCAATATATATATAGGTTGCGACCACTTTCACAGAGATTACTGAGACAATTAGAAACGTAGACATTTATAATTCATAACAGTAGCAAAATGACAATTATGAGTAGCAACAAAAAGTAGTTTTATGGTCACTACAACACCAGGAATTGTATTAAAGGGTCGAGGCATTGGGAAGGTTGAGGACCACTGTCTAGAAGGTACATAACCATATCAGCTTTAAGTGCTGGCCAGCTGGGTATGATCATGCAAACCAGTGATCCCAGCACTTGGGAGTCTGAGGTAGGAGGGTCAGGAGTTCAAGGTTAGCCTGGGCTACTGTCTCATTGGTGTATGCTTGGTGGTGGGGTTAAGTAGTAGCTGGGAAAGCAATTCAGAGTACGGGAAGCTTCATCAGCCTCGCTGGTCCAGAGTAACTGCAAAAGTGGACCAGGGAGGTCTGTGAGGCTTCTGGGACAGTCTGGATTGTCTACCCCAGCACATGTTCTCTGTCAGGAGGACAGCAGTCAGGGCCACAGGCCGCAGGTGGGGCATCTGAATACTTGCACCCTCCCTCCTCCTGTGGGGTGGGAAGGGCAAAAGAAACCATCATGGCCAAGGGATTGACATAGAGGAAGCAGATGAGTTGGTGAAGGAGAAGCTGAGCTGAGCACCAGACAGAACCCAGGCTCTCCAGCTCCCACTGCCTGTGCTGTCCCCGTTACACGTCATGCCACACACAGTGTTTAGATAGAGCAGAGAAGAAACAGACATCTGAATCTCTGGGGAAGGAGGCTGGGAACGGAAGACTGTTTATTCCTGGCAGCCCTGCATCCAAGGGGTCTTGCACCACTTCAGTACAGCCCCAGACAACTCTCCCAGAGCCTGACTCACGCCCCACTGCCACTGCGGGGGCCTGAGACTGGGCCGGCTCCTGGAGGATGGGTTTGAGTCTGCTCTGCTTAGTCTCCCAGCAGTAGCCCCACCTCCGCAGGACCCAGGAATGTGTGCTGTAGGGCAAACAGTGCCAGAGTTCTCAAACCTCTAGCCTTTGGGGCTGCATTTCTCCAAGGGAACTGAAGTTCTTCTCTGGAAGGAGGTTGGTCTCTTCTCCTTTCCGGCTGTCTTGCTACAGTCTGTGTCTGTTGCAGTCCTTAAGGAGTTCAGCTGGGCTCCTGTCCTCCCCTCACGCCTAAAGCTGTCCAAGTGCAAATCAGACACAGACACAGAGCGCTTGGCTTCCATGCTGTGAACATGACCTTCTCTCCCTATACTTAATTTCCTCGGTTTTCCTATAGATCAAAAAAGCCCATTCCTTTGATTTCCTAGGCTCCCTGTCTGCCTTTCTCAGAGTGCTTGTGTGGAAGGGATAGGTGCAGAGAGGAGCAGAAATCCTGATGATGTTAGCATTTACAGGAATGAAGTACTCAAGAGCCAAGGGTTTGCTCTGGTTCCTGTTACCGCCTTTGCTGGAGGGGGCGGCTCTTTTTTCTTTTGTTTGTTTGGTTTGGTTTGTTGGTTTGAAACAAGGTTTCACTATGTTTCTGAAGCTGGCTGCAACCATGTCTCAGCACCAGAGCTAGGATTACAAACCTGGTGTAGGGAAGTACAATTTTGAGGTCCACTATGCAGATAAACAAAATTCTGTCTGGCCGTGGTGGCGCACACCGGTAATCCCAGCACTCAGGAGGCAGAGGCAGGTGAATCTCGGTGAATTTGAGAACAGCCTGAACTACAAAGTGAATTCCAGGACAGTCAGAGTCAGAGCTGTTACACAGAGACACCCTGCCTCAAAATAAATAAATAAATAAATAAATAAATAGATTTAAAGAGCCGGGTGGTGGTGGCACATGACTTTAATCCCAGCAAGAGGGAGGTAGATTTCTGTGAGTTCAAGGCCATTCTGGTCTACAAGAGCTAAGAGCTAGTTCCAGTACAGGCTCCAAAGCTACAGAGAAACTCTGTCTCAAAAAACCAAAAATAAAACAAAAAAGAGAGAGAAAGAAGAGCAAAACTAAGTTGAGAGAACTTCAACCATTTGCCCAGGTTTGCACAGCTAAAGCAACAGGACAACCGCCAGCCCTGCCGTGCCGACCACAGTGTATGCCTCCCAGCCCATGGAGGAAAAAAAATCAGTCATTTGAGCTGACCTCCCCTCAGTACCGTCAAGCATTGTATCCACAGGTCCTCTGTTACCCCATGACATTCCCTACTACAACTCCAATATGTGGCTTTTACTTTGGGGGGGGGGGATTGACAGCATTGAAATAGGCTCACTGTAACCCAGGCTAGCCTCAAACTACACTGATCTCCCCTGATCAGCCTCCCAAGTGTTGGGATTTACGGGCTTGAACCTCTACACCGTATCCACTTGTGCCTTATGCATAACCCAAAATTTGACCGAGAAAACAGTTGAGGACCAGGGATGTAACTGAGTTGATAAGAGTACTAACCTAATGAATGAGTCTGTGAGTTCTATAACCTGTCTGTAGTATGGTTCGCAGACACAGTGACAAAGCTATAACCTTAGTACTTGGGGGTGAAGGCAAAAGGATCAGAAGTTCAAAGCGATACCACTTAGGAATTTGAGATCAGTCAGGGCAATATGAGACCCTGTCTCACAACAAAACAGGTTGAGAGGTATGCAGCATGACTCCCAGACTAAGGAAGACAAGGCTGGATTTCTAAACTACAAACCTCATCTAAGCCTGGCAATGGTGGCACGTGCCTTTAACCTCAGCCCTACAGAGGCAGGCAAATCTCTGTGAGTTCAAGGTCAACGTGGTCTACAAAGTGAGTTCCAGGACAGCTAGGACTGTTGCAGAGAAAGCCTGTCTCAAAAAAACCAAAACCAAAAAACAACAAAAATGAATAAAAAATATAAAAATAAAAGGCTCATCAGTGAAGATTCTCAGGTCCCAGCCCCAACCGCCACCCGACCCCCATCTTGTATGCACACTATTCTTTGGTGTATGTAGCTGGCTGTGGGCTGCTGTGGCCATCCAGGGTTTAAGATACCTAACCAGCTCTATTAGCTGGGGGTGCTGCGGGGAGGTGTTATGTGTCAGTCGTTCATTGGCTGGGAACGTATTCCCCAGATGAGCCTGGCAATGACAGCAAGAAGGTTCTCAGCGGTGAGGAAAACACCTAGGTTTCATGATGTGGCAGACTGCTAGGGAAGGGTTCACGAGACAGAAGAGGAGGTCTCTCAGTAAAAGCAGACAGGACGTGCCAAGTCCCACCCCGGAGGCGGAGCCAAGACTGAGGCCCTCCAGCCCTGACTCCTCCATCCTTTCAGGAATCCAGACCAGAGCAGAGCCTGAGCCTGGTTCCTGCCTTCCCCAGCATAGGAGCAACAGGCAGTCATGGGCCAGGACACCAGGCATGACCTGAAGCCCTGAAGAGTGGCTGCTGTGACTCTGATCCTCAGAGGAAGGCCCAGCTAGCAAGCACCACCTGTTCCTAAGAGCCATGTGAGTAGCTACACCCCAGCCCCTCCGGTCCCATCCTGAAGAAGTCAGTGCAGTGGTGAAAGCCACTGGAGTACTCGGGAGACACCATTCCCACCCCACCAGGTCACTAACACTGGCTGTAGATCTCTAGCTTTCTTTACTCTGAGGGAGGCCGGTGAGGGACTAAAGGGCTGCGAGCTAGGTCTCAGTAGTTTAACAGAAGTGGACGGTGTAGGGAGGAAGGGGAACAAACTAGAGGGCCTTTGGGGGAGACTGATAAAAGAGTAAGGCCAAGGGAGGGAAAAGATCAGGAGTGCAGTTTTGGGAGCTGTTGGGATAGGAGAGCATCTCTCAGCCAAGGTAACCATAGAGCTGATGCAGGTCCTGGGAGAGGCCACAGGATGGGAGGGCAGAATCCTTCCGTATTGACTTTGATCCTAGCAACAGCAGATGCTCCCCTGTTGACAGGATCCAGGACCCCTCCCACTGGCCCTTGCATGTGGCCTGGGGCTAAGACTAGGCAGCCAAGTGAAAGAAAGCAACAGGGTCAATTTGGAGGCTCTGCCTTGTGCCCTGGGCTCAGCCTATGTTTAGAGGTGGGGGGGGGGTCCTCTCTGTTCTTAGCACCCCCAACTCCTTGCCAAGCATCTCCCCACACTTCCCTCTAGTTCCCAGGAAGGGCCTGTTGCTAGTGTGGAGTGAACGAGTCAAGTTTATGGGCTGGAAGTCCTACCCGGAGGCTGTTCACTGAGCTGTAACAGGCTCCAAGTGTAACAGGGTGGGGGTGCAGGGACAGGGCACTCTGTGCCTTCAGGAGCCTCTCACACCATGGCTGTCTGGCCGGCTACTGTCCTCTCTTGGCACCCCAATGTGTGCTGGTAGAGGTTGACATGCTTTGGGTAGGTTGCCTTCCAATCCAGACAGACTTGTAAACACAGCTGCCCTGAGGCTGGAGGATGACAGAAATAGGTGAAGCTGCCCAAAGGTGGTTATTGCCTGAAGGGCAGCCTCTAAGATACCATACAGGGAACTCTTGCTAGAATTGATTTTCCAAGCAAAACCAAAAGCATGACTTCCCTATATAATTGTTTACGTCTCTGAGAAAATCAGTATCAGAGTATCAGCAAACAGGGTATGGCCCGTCTGAGTCTCCAGCCTCTATGTTAATGTGCTGTCCCGTCCCCACCTCCCCCCAGGAAGTGACTGCAGCTCCAACCTAACTCTGGCCACTCTTCCATACAGGCATGCTGACTGCAGCTTCAGGCCTTCCATATGCCAAGGCCCATGATGACACCCAACAACACTGGGGAGGTGGCCAGCTCCATTCCCAAGGGGGTACTGGGGATTTCCCTGGCCCTGTCAAGTTTCATCGTTGTTGCCAACCTGCTCCTAGCCCTAGGCATCGCCCTGGACCGCCACCTGCGCAGCCCACCTGCTGGTTGCTTCTTCCTGAGCCTGCTACTGGCCGGGCTATTCACAGGGCTGGCACTACCCATGCTCCCTGGGCTGTGGAGCAGGAGCCACCGGGGCTACTGGTCCTGTCTCTTTCTCCACTTGGCCCCCAACTTCTCTTTCCTCTCCCTGCTTGCCAACCTGCTGCTAGTGCATGGGGAGCGATACGTGGCGGTGTTGCAGCCACTCCGGCCCCATGGGAGTATGCGGCTAGCCCTGCTCCTCACCTGGGCCAGCCCCCTGCTTTTTGCCAGCCTGCCTGCTCTGGGCTGGAACCATTGGAGTCCTGGTGCCAACTGCAGCTCCCAAGCTGTCTTCCCAGCCCCCTACCTCTACCTCGAAGTCTATGGGCTCCTTTTGCCTGCTGTGGGAGCTGCTGCCCTTCTGTCTGTCCGAGTGTTGGCTACTGCCTACCGCCAGCTGCAGGATATCTGCCGACTGGAGCGGGCAGTGTGCCGTGATACTCCCTCAACCCTGGCCAGGACTCTCACCTGGAGGCAGGCTAGGGCGCAGGCAGGAGCCACGTTGCTCTTTTTGCTGTGTTGGGGACCCTATGTGGCCACACTGCTCCTGTCAGTGCTGGCCTATGAGCGGCGTCCACCACTAGGGCCGGGAACTCTGCTAGCTCTCATCTCACTGGGCAGTGCCAGTGCTGCAGCTGTGCCTGTGGCCATGGGTCTGGGCGATCAGCGCTACACAGCCCCATGGAGGGCAGCTGCCCAAAGGTGGCTGCAAGTGCTTCGAGGAAGGGCCAAGAGGGACAGTCCAGGCCCCGGCACCACTGCCTACCACCCCAGCAGCCAAAGCAGCATGGACCTGAACTTGAACTAGGGAAGCAGAGCTACTGCTGCCCCCCAGGAGCATTCATCCATCTCTTATGCCCTACTTCTCTGAGTTGGAGCCCTTGCTCCACGAGACCTCACCCTGACCAAATAAATCTCTGGCTACCATTTCAAGTTATCTCCTTCCATATCTCAGTAAGGGAGAGAGGCAGGTTGACTGCCTTAGACGGACCCAGAGACGGACTGAGTACCAAAGAGATTTCACCTCCAACTAAGCACTGTTCTGTCCAGCCGCCACAAAATGCACACAGACACTGCCTCTGGGAAGTATATTTTATTTACATTTTTAAAATCTGTAACTAGTCTCTCTTCCTCCTTTCCTTCCCCAGAGAGTTGGGAAGGGAAAGAACGGGAACCTCAAAGACCTACCCCCCCCCGACATACAAAGACGCACCCCATGGCTCACACCAGCAAATCAAAGTGAAAGAAACATGGGCCCCCTAAAGGGCCCCAGGGCTGGACAGGAGAGGGAGGGCCTGGTAAGGTGGGTTTCCAGGGGAAAAAAGGACAAGGAGTGGGCAGGTCAGCTGAAGGGATTGGAAAGCAGTCCAACGCCCTCCCCTCCTTTTCCCTCTGCACCCTGCACCTCTGCTGGGGGAAGAGAGGGCAGGGGTTTCCCTTTACCCCTCAACACCAGACACCATGCCAGAGCCGCAGCTAACGGTCAGGTCTCTGGACACAAAACACTTTCGCTTTGTGGTCTCCTGATGTTGTCACCACCAGGGAGGCATCTCTGTGGACAGAAAACGGGTGAAATTACCGAAGAACCTGAGGCCCATGCCCCAGAGATCCTAGGGCAGCTGCTCCAGCACCGCGTCCACTCCAGGGCCCCAGCTGAGTCTGCACCTGGTTCTCAAGCCCTCCCCCCAAAGCCAGGGAACTGACCTGACTATGTCTATGGAAACTGCAAGAGAATCCATGAAGGAAACCCCTAGTATGGGAACAAGACAGATCCAAGGGGAACAGGTTCATCCTCAGCACCCTGCCCCACAATGGGTGGGGATAGAAGATCTCAGGACTGTGACTGCACAGGTGACCTGGCATTCATTCCTTCTTCAAAGGAAGAAACCAGGCATTGGGTCTGATTTCCCTTAGAAATCGTCTCCTGTTCCCCAAAAACCTGTGCTACCCCACACCAGACCCACTTTCTAGAGCTGCCAGCCCATTATGCTTACTTGCTGAGGGCAAAGTCCAAGATCTCAGCAGTGTGGCCCCGGTAGTCAGTAAGGAGGCGGCCAGTCCGGGCATCCCAGAGACGAACAATGCCATCCAGGCTACAGGTGTATACCACAGCAGTGCCAGCCTCCCACAGCAGCTGAACAATGCCCGACTGTCCCGGAATGTGACACAGTAACAGAGTAGGGCAAAAGTCAGGACGGAGAGGAGAAGACACTGTCCCCACGCTCAGAAAGAGCGGGGCACAGGGCCACAGAGGACAGACTGCCTCTTAGCCAGCACAACAGCCCGCTGAGTAGAAACAAAGCCCCAGACACCATACCTGGTGCTGACACTGGTGCCGGAGTGTCTGCGTGGACAGGTCGTAGATAGCCAAGGTTCCATCCAGATAGCCAACAGCAGCCAGAGGCATCCTTGGAAGCAGAAGAACAAGGAAGGCTCTCGAGGCTCGGGATTTATGTACCTTCCTTCCCTCCTCCCTGGTCCTAATGACTGGGTCCCTCTGCAAAGCCACCTCCTCCCTCCGCCTCCGGTTTCCAGGCCAAGACTCTGCTCACACTCACACACTGCAGAAGCCCAAGGACTCCACGGAGTTGGACTCACTCTCCTCTCCCTCGCCCAGGCTGGGCTGGGAGGCGACTGTCTCAGGCCTGAACACACCCACCACCTACAGGTAAGAGAAGAGGGTCACGGAACTGAGTTCCAGGTCCTGTAACTTAAGAGGAAAAGGGCAGGGGAGGGGCAGAAGGTTCAGACAGGCTACTTACCTTGCCAGTGGTAGCACTGACTAACTTGGCCTGGCAGTCCACAGAGCCAGTGAGGATTAGGCTGCCATCCTGGTTGGTGGCAACACAGGTCAGAGGGCCCTGGTGACCCTCAGTCCCTAGGACAGAGCAGGGATACATAGGCTGAGTCCTGCACAGGCTCTCAGGCTCCCCAAGCGAAACTCAACACCCTCCTCCTCTGATACCTTTCAGTACATGGATGGGGCTTCCCTGCTTGAGGTCCCAAATCCTGATGGTTCCATCTTCATATCCTACCACAGCTCTCTTCCCTAAGGACCAAGGCATGAATGACCAAAACACAGAGGGTACACTGAGCAGGGAGAATAGAGTAGGGGGTACCCAAATTCCCCCTCAAGTCAAGGGAAGTCCTAGTATGGGGCAGGCAGAGGCTGGGATGACTGGAGTACCCCCAAGTCACTGGATTCACCTCTACCCCCAAGAAGAGACAGCTCTCTCACCATCAGGGAGGACACGGCCACAGGTTGCAGGGCAGTTGGGGCCCTGGAAGGTCTTACAGTCACCATTTGGCACCTTCCACATCCAAGTGTTGCCGTCAGCAGTGCCCGCTAACAGGACAGGTGCCCGAGGGTGCCACTCCATCCACTGGGCAGAGAGGAAGGCTCAGTAAGCAAAGTCTGTTACCCAGCCTGTCTAAGAGTCCATGAACCCCACCCTGGTGTCCCTGCTTCTAAGGCTAGCGCGAACATTACAGGTGAACAGATACATTGCTGGAGCTGGCGTGCTGTGGTTCAAGGCGAGTGTCTCCAGGAGAGCTAGGCTTGCCCCTCCCAGCAGTGCTCATCTCTACTTGGGGTCCCCCAGAGTTGAAGCCCACTCCAAGGATCTCACCTCCAGGTCTCCTGCTTCAAAGGACCAGACTTCTTCCTTGGTGTCGACCTGCCATACTTTCAAAAGACCACTCATGTCCCCCGTGGCCACGAGGGTGGAGTCATGGCAGAAACCAGCACACGTCACAGAGTCCTTATGGCCTGCAAAAAGAAACAGGCAGATTTTGAGTTCAAATTTGCCCGAGAGGTGTAGCGAGTTCGAAGCCAGCCTTGGCTACGTAGTAAATCCAAGGCCAACCCAAACTATATAACCTTAAAGAGCAGAAAGTGGCAGAAGAGGAAGAACATTAGTGGCTTCCAGGATCCGGCATGAGACAGAGGCTAGTAAACAGCTGCCAGGTGTTCATGCAAGCCATCTGCCAAGATGCCCAGCCTCTCACCTGCACACTCGAAGAGCAGCTCCCCGTCGCTGAGCCTCCACACGAAGGCCTTGTCATCTTCACCCCCGGTCACTGCCAAGGTGTTGGTTTTGGGGTCCAGGCTCACACAAAACACGGATGCTGTCCCAAGAGATAGTCCACGAGAAAGGGGATGGAACTGGGCTCTCACCTAGAATCCTGTCTTTCAGTGCAACCCCTTCCCCCAAAGCCATAGGTATTCTCTCCTGGAAAGGTTATATCCAGTTCTTGTTTGAAGCATTAGGGTGTTAGAGAAATCCTCAAGTCGTCCTCCAGAGTATGTCCCCCTGCTGTTCCGTTCCCTTCACCATCCCACTCTGAGGTACAGGTCAAGAGGTGGGTCCATGTGCACAGCTAACAGCACAGGATACCTACCACCAGGCTGGGGATGAATGAAGGGATGAGAGCATCGTGGGGCGGGCTTACTAAGAGCCAGCTCCTGAGAAGTCTGCTGTTAATGCTCATTTGGAATGTCACTGCCTTCATTTCCACTAGGGCTACTTCTGGTCACTTTCATGCAAGACAACTTTTTTGGTTTTGTTTTTTGAGACAGGGTTTCTCTGTGTGGCCCTAGCTGTCCTGTAGACCAGGTTGGCCTCGAACTTAGAGATCTGCCTGCCTCTGCCTCCCCAAGTGCTGGGATTAAAGCTTCCAAGATGGCTTTAAAAAAAAAAAAAAAGAACACCAAGATCCAGAAAGCTAACAAAGGCGATAAACTGCTAAACAGCAGAGGTAGGATTTGAACCTTGGTGTCGCACTTAGCCCCACTGCAAAGCCTAATCCCTTTGGCCCTTCCTATGAATTTCCAGCAGGCTTTCCCATTTGTCTCTCATAATACCCTGCCTATGGTCAACGGATCATACTCAAACGTCCATCTGCACTGACCTGAGGTGATTCCCCTCAAAGCCCTACCTGAGTGCAATGCAAAGGTGACCTCGCTATCATCCGGGCCCTCCATGCTGCCGACCACCCCTTCCTGGGGTTCCAGGACCCAGCCCTCATCATTGCCCTCTTCCTCTTCTTCCTCTTCCTCAAAGTCCACGTCTTCCATCTCCTGGGCCAGATCATCTGTTTTGGGAAAAGCGTTAAAAGATGGATCTCGAAAGATCTAAGAGGAAAGGGGTGAGGGGTGAAGAGAGAATAGAGCGACGCTGGGGATGGGTGGTGTGGCCAAAGGTGAAGGCGTCGTCCCACACGTACCGAGCAGAAGCAGAGCGCTTGGGGGGCTGAGAAGGGGAGAGAGGCTAGGTCTGAGGACCTGGCGTTGGCCAGCGACCGTGTGGGTAGAGAGGACAGAGGGCATGATGGGAAGGGGGTGTGTGAGGGGAAGGGCCAGGGGAGGCGTCAGGGAACCCCCACCCAGCCAGGCCTCGAAACTAGTGTGGGGGTAGGGAAGGAGGGTTGGGAAAGAAATGTCGGTAGGAACGACCGGTAGGAAAGGGGGGAGGGGGAAAAGCAGGGGTCAGAGGCCAGGGGTGAGCGCCTCCTGTCCCATGGCCTCAGGAGCGACAGTTCTCACCCGGGTCGGGCGGGCCTGGATCCAGCTCTACCACCTCAATGATCTCTTCATCTCCGTGGAAGCTTAGAGTCTCCAGCGGCGGGGTGTCAGCGGCCGCTCCGCTCTCTGATTCGGACTCCATGCGGCGAAACCTCCCGATCCACTTCTCTGGGCCCAAACGCCTCCCAGAGTCAGCTCTGCGCGACGACGCGGAACTCGAGCCCCTCCTCCCGGGAGGAAGTAGGCGTAGGTGACTCCCAGCCGAAAGAGCGACGGAATCCGGACCAATAGCGACAGAGGTGGACTGACAGAGCCGCCAATCACAAGGCAAAACTGGGATGACCAGGCCGGGGCGTGGCGGGAGAACCCAAGCTCCGCCCGACATGACTCCGCCCCCAGCTGGAGGGAAACAAGCGAGCGTGCGCGCCTCCGGGGTCTCCTGGGAGGAGTAGTTCTCCCGGGTCCGCTACGCGGACTTCTGGGAAATGTAGTTTCTGATCTGTAGGCAGGACGGAAGGCGCGGGGGAGGCCCCTTACGCAAACTACAATTCCCGGCGGGGAGCGCAGTGAAGGGGGTGGGACCTGAACATGGCGGCGGTGGTAGCTGCTACGGCGCTGAAGGGCCGTGGGGCGAGAAATGCCCGCGTCCTCCGGGGTAAGGAGAGGGACCCCCGGGAGGGCAGGGCGCTAAAAGATCTCATTCCCTTCACATCTTACCCGGCACGACAGCAGGAAATCAGGCTGCTAATTGCTGTCCACACCTCTCTGCAGGATCTTAGAGAGTCTGGGGGTGAAAGGTGCTCTAGAGGTCACCCAATCTAACCCCTGCGTTCAGGTTACACAGCATGTCTAGGGTCTTGCTGCTAGAGGGAGTTCCGAAGGAGCCTTTAGTCTCCCGCGTTCCAGGGGTTTCATACTCACCGCAGTGCAGAGGAAAGAGCGCTGGGCTTCTGGAGGCTTGAGTTCTAGCACTGGGTAATTAGCGGTTTGACCTTGTGCGGAGCAGCTCGTCTTTTGGGGCTTCAGATTCCTCTTCTATAGTACGAGGGGATGGAGTTAGCTATCCTTTAGGATAGCTATCCTTTAGGATAGCTAAGGTCCTGCAGTTTTAATAGAGTTCCCCGGATTTCCTTCATACGTAGGTCTCCGGTGAGTCTCTCTGCAGTCCTTCCCATCCTTCCCAACCTATCTTCTGAATAGAAAGAACAGCAGCGAAGCTCGCTGTCCTGGCACCAGGGTGAGGAGCCCGCAGTGACGTGGAAGTAGCTTCCAGAGGTGTCACTTCGATGGCGATTTTCCCATTTCTGTTTGGATTCTTCATGGCACTTGTTACTCCAGACTGCAGTCTCTCCCCTCCCTCATCCTATACTGAGCTGCCTTTCTTTCATTCACAGGGATTCTCTCTGGAGCCACAGCTAACAAGGCTTCCCAGAACAGGACCAGAGCACTGCAGAGCCACAGCTCACCGGAGAGCAAGGAGGAGCCTGAGCCCCCCCTCTCTCCTGAGCTGGAATACATTCCCAGAAAGAGGGGCAAGAACCCCATGAAAGCTGTGGGACTAGCCTGGTGAGTTTTAACTGCCCCTCTGCCTAGCAGTGGGGCGTGCACTGGAGGGGTGTCGGGACCTAGACACTTGAGTTGCATGCAGATGGTGAGCTGAGGCCAAGGGAAAGGAAGAGCATCTCTGGGTTCAAGAGGTGGAATCTCAAAGTGGGTAGGGAAGATGGGAATGGGACAATATGTAACATTGGGGAGACAGTGACTTTACTGTGAAGCAAGTTGAGCTGATGTGGTTTGAATTTGGGTCATTGGCTTCATCCTTCCTATTGGGAGCTGGGGTAAGTCTTAGTAATTAAAATTGTGTTTGAATATGTTGTGTAGAAGCTAGAAATGGTTCTGTGAATTTATTTGCTTTGGATTTATTTGCTTTAATACATATTATTGGTCAACATTAAAGGAAAACTAACATTTTTTTTTCCCAGCAAGTGCCTGAGGTGTGACAGTACTTTGCCATATAAGTGTTTTTTAAGCTTTCTGAGGTAAACATTGCACTTCCATCTCACCAGGGAGGGAACTGAGGCTCCCAGCTGGGATTCTCACTAGGTCATGACTTCATGTTCTTTTGACCCTTACCAAGACCCTCCCTTTCAGTTGTAGTTGCTCAGATTAAGAGAAAGACTTGGTTGATATACCTTAGAGGTTAAGACATGCTTAGCACCCTTGAAATCCTAAATTCAATCTGCAGCACCAAAAAGAAAAAAGGGGTCTGGGAAGGGATGTGAGGCAGTTTAGGCAGAGGGGACCTTTGCAGACTCACAGAGGGCTACTTACACTATCACACATCAGCGGTTAGCAGGAGTGAAGAGGCCCATGAATATCAGCCATAAAGAGGAACAAAGAGATAGGCAGGATCACACAGGGCCTTGAGTGCCATGCCTAGAGTTGGCATGGATACAATAGAGAGCTATTACAGTGTCTTAAGCAGACAGCAGCAGGATCGAATCAGTGGGGTCCCTGCAGCAGCCAGCAGAGGCCAGCAGGACAGCTATCACCACGGCGTTTGTACACTTGGCAAAGTTGGACTGATTCTTCCAGCTCCTCTGGCTCAGTCCCTGCCCAAACCCGCTGCACATCTCCCCATCCCTAGGGCCATCGGCTTCCCCTGTGGTATCCTCTTCTTCGTCCTCACCAAGCAGGAAGTGGACAAGGACCGTTTGAAGCAGATGAAGGCTCGGCAGAACATGCGGGTTTCCAACACGGGCGAGTATGAGAGCCAGAGATTCAGGGTTTCCTCCCAACAAGCCCAGTTCCCTGAAGTTGGGTCTGGTGTACAGAACTGAGTGAGGATCACTGCAACCTTGCACTAGACTGTTGACTGGAGTTCTGTGTGGCTAATTGTGGTCATTTCCCGAGGCCCGCCAGAGGGCGCATGATGCTCAAGCTGCTGCCAGCACCCGCCTCTTCCCACACAGAAGAACCAGCCAAAGGCAAATAAAGTTATTAAGTACTGGCGTGGAAAGGAAGCAAGACTGAATTTTTAAGCCCCAGGGAGGGGAGGGGCAGAGTGGGGCTGGCTGCTCATGGCTGCTCATCCCTGTTCTCTCAAAGAAGACCTGTGTTCCCAGCTGGGTGGTGAAATAACCAGACTTAAGTGCAACAAGCTTAGGTACAGGCTGTGGAGACCCAAGCCTTCAGAGCCACTGGTCAGGAAGGCAGGTTCCCATGTAGCCTTAAACTAGTTCAAATCAGTCAGGCATGGACATCTTTAATCTCAACACTCAGTAAGAAGAGGCAGGTGGATCTCTTGAGTATGAGTCCATGGTGGGCTGCATAGTTCCAAGACAGCCAGAACAACAGAATAAAGAGACCTTGTCTCAAAAAAACAAAACAAGACAAAAATCAAAGGCTGCATTCAGGGCACGGATGAAAACGCATCCAAATATGTCAGCCACTCTGGTCTTCATTTTTCTCATTTGTAAGAGAAACTAGTTTTCAAGAGAAATTCCAAACCCGTGGTTTAGTCCCTTTCCTGCCTGGAAAAAATAATGTTATATAAAGACATAGCTTCCTGGGGAAGTTAAAGCTAGGGAGCTTTTACAGAGGGTTCACGACACAGATGTGCAGATTTGAGCCCCTTCCCCCAGCCAGCTTTTGTCATTTCAGCAGCCTGTCTCTCCCATCACCAAGAACTGTTCCACGAAATTTGCTTGGTTCCGTAGAACTGGCTGGAGACTCAGCCTGAGATGCAAAGGAAGTGAACACTTTGCCCAAAGCCACCACCTTACAGTGAAGAAAGCCACAGCTACACAGGTTCTCAATGCCAAACATAAAACTTTATTACATTTCTAGTTGTGTCCCTTTGGAATATATTCAGAATCAAATACCGAACAGCTCTCATTATGTCCTTGGGCTAGTAAGGTTCCCACCTCACCTAATAAGCTAACTGGCTTCTGTCTCCACCGTGATCAGTACCAGCTGGAGGCGCTTGGATTCTCCAGAAAGTGGTAGCTGGCTTGGAGAGGGGGTTCTAGTCTAAAACCTCCCAGCAGGAGTTGAGAACAGACTGAGCTGGTGTTAGAAGGGACGGTCACTAGGTACCAGAGTGGGCTTTAGTGTTTCTCAGACCAGAGAGGGAACCCAAGGCACTTTCCATGTCCCCACCCGTCTCTTCTAGACTCCTTCCAGCCACTCAGGATCCTACAAAGCACCTCACTTGCTGACCTTCGCCTCCCACCGTCTTCTGAGTGTCTGAGTGGAGTACCAGCCAGCTGATGCCATTCTCAGCCCCAGACTGAATAAACTTTGCTCACTGTCTTCCCCTAGCCCAGATAAATAAACTGTACATGTTACTGGAGGGTGGGGTTGGAGCAGGGAAACTGTAGGGCACAGAGCTCTCCTAGCTTCCTTCCAGAGCTAAGAGACGCCAAGCCTAAAGAGTTCAGACGGAGTAAGTGGCCGATGAGGAATGGAGCTGGGGGCGAAGCATCTGGCTTTATTGGATCCAGGAAGGGAACAGCTCCAGCTCCCTAGCCTAGACCCCTGCGGCCGAGGTTGGGTGCGAGCCTCTTCACCTTGAAGCTCCTGTGTTCACAGGCTCCCCACTCTACCCACCCACACACTGAAAGTTTGGTGTATGTTCATTGTGGGTCAAGGGGAGGAGATACTACTTCAGTCTGGTCCCCTTACCAAGTCCACCAAGGGCAAGAGTAGCCAGTGACTCCAGCGCCCTTGGTTCTCACATAATACAGCCAGAGGCCCTCCCATCCCCAGGACAGAGAGGAAACTGGGCAGATTACTTGAGGGGAGAAGGGACCTGGGCCCAGCCCAATAGGAAAGGGTGAGACCCAGGCCAGTGAAGGGGATAGCTCTCAGTCTCGACTCCCCACCAGCTGGAGCACGAAAGTGAAGATGTAGACTATATCAGTGTAGATCTGCAGGGCACCTGTGATGTAGTCCTCTGGGCTGATGGTGTGCTTCCGGTTTCCCAGGACCAGCTGTGTATCGTAAGCCAGGAACTGCAGGGAAATCAGACATGAGTGCCCAGGACCTCAGAGTACAGAGTTAATCTCTGGTCAGCAGAATGTCCTGAGAGCTGAGCTGTCCATCCTGCTTGCTAGTGGACTCACTAAGAAGTAGTGTGACACAGTCTCTGCCCTTGAGCTGTTCACTTCTCTATCTAAGGCTGACACACTGGTTACACAGCAGGGAGTGTGAACAAAAGACAAAGGGATGCCAGAAACTCCTAGAAGCTCTAAATAGGAAAGAACAATTGTCCAGGGCCCCGCCCCACCTTCCAAGCTGCCTAAATTCCATCTCTACCCTTCCAGCTTCCCCTCCCAGAACAGGGACCAAACTTACCAGAGTGAAGCAGATGGCCCCCAGAGCGGCATAGACCATGTGGAGCCAGTAAATCTGTGAAATAGCACGGTACAGCATTAGGAAGCCAAGCTAAGCACAACGAAAGCAGGCCCTCAAGACCCAGCTGACCCCGGAACTCCAGCAGCTGAGCAGAGAGATCAGGGAAGCTACCTCTCCAGGGTCCCCTACCGGTACTGCCTCTAGATCCTGGGAGAAACTTAGAATATGACTTATTTGCCAGAGAGAGCAGAGGCTGTGCCACAATATCCATATAAAACTAGTCACGGCACCTTTCAGCCCACCTGAAAGCTAGTCGGAGCACAGGAGTGTTTGAAACCACGGCAGCTGAGCAGAGTGAGCTCAGGAGGAGCAGGCTCAGCAAAGCAGCTCACCGCTCCTGCAATCCACTTACGGACAGCTTAGAGAGGCCCCTCAGCAAACTTGCTCAATACCACTGCCAAATGCCTGTGCATACATAGGCCAGGAGCAGCCATGGTGGGGCAGGTAGCACCCCCCATCCTGACACTTCCCCTCCAGCCCCATGCACTCCCTTTGACTGATTGGAAGCAGAGAAGATATCAGAACTAGTGATCCCAAAGCCTACATCCAGGCCTGACTTGGTCCCTTAGCTTTGCATCGCAGGACCTGGTCTCAGCTGACCTACCCTTTCCTGTAGAATTCAGGGGTGCTATCTAGGGCCCAGAGGGCTATGGCTTACCATCTGCCTGAGAGAAAAACCCAAAAGGACGGTACTGTGTTGGTGCTGGCACTAGCCAATGGAGGGGCGTGGGAGCCAGAGCCCACCCTGCACTACAGGAAGTCTGCTGGCTGGGTTCACTGCCTGCCCTCGTGGCAGGACACTCACATATTTGAATACCAGCACAATGCTAGTGACAATCCCAGTGACCATCAGCACAATCCCCAGGACACAGAAGAGGCCTGTACACGAGGTGAAGTCCACCTGGAAGAAAGGGAGGAGGAAGACCTGTAGTCGGGGAGTCAGCACTGCTCCTCGGGACACGGCAGTGACAGTGACATGCTAAGGACAAATACAAGAGACAGCTTGCCAGGTCACACATGAGAGCTCAGCATTAGACTAGGGAAACCCCTGGCCCACAAGGTTCTGGACCCTCCCAGGCCTGCCCAAGTGCCAAACCCAAAGGTGTGTGTATAAAGGGCAGGGTGGCCAGGGAAGGCCTTCTCCATCCTCACCTTAGTCTGGAAGCAGAAGATGGTGACAGAAATGGATACCACAGCAGTGATGATCATCGCTATGATGACGGCTTTGGTTTGGTACATACTGGGGAGAGGGAAGAGTTGAAATGGCACAGAATCGTAAGCCGTGAATGCAGAGACCCAATGTCCGGGATCGTGCCCACAGTCCACCCAACCTGTCACAATACTCCCTTCCCAAGAGTATGGGGGAGTATCCTGAACATACCTGGAAATGGTGCCTGTCATAAAGCCCAAAGCCAGAGTCTGAGGGAAGGAGAGAAACAAGGCCAGGAGTTAAGAAGAGCAAGTGTCAGGTTCTGAAGTCCAGCCCCAACACTGGCCACTATGGCCCTGCCAGAGCTGGGGATAGGAAAAAGGAAAACAAGGACAGGGCCGGGTAAAGGGAATAGACAACTTTCTACAGGGACATCTTTCTACAAGGTGCCCCCAACTCCTCTCTGAGAGAGGCCTCCCCTCCCCTTCTATACTCACAAAGAGGGTCAGCAGGATGATGTTCCATGGGAACCGGCGCCTAGAGAGAGAGAGAGAGAGAGAGAGAGAGAGAGAGAGAGAGAGAGAGACCCTGGTTAACCTGCCTTGGGCCCATCAATCTTAGCAGTTCCTTCAGCAGAAGGAAGTTCCTGGGGAGTGAGCCTTTCCCTTAGGGAGAGTCCCCAAGTGTTTACACAGGCTAACCTGGGACAGACCCGCCTGAGGAGCCAGCAAGGCCTGGACTTGTCAGAGCACGCATGCACGCAGCCTGTGACTGACAGCTCCTCAGTCTCTGCACCTTGAGCTCTTCCTGACAGAAGAACTTCCCCTTTTGTATTTTATTACATGGGTGTGTACACACATGCATCACAGGACACGTGGAGGAGTCACTCCTTTGCAACATGTGGGTCTTGGGCCTCAATCTCTGCTCTTCAGGCATGGTGGAAAGTACCTTTGCCTATTGAGCCATTTGCCTCCTCCCTTTTTGTCTTTCCTGTTAAATGCTCGAAGTGCTGTGTATCTTGTTTGTATGATTCTTACATCTCCTGTGAGGACGGTAGATAGCTAGGTAGGTGTCACACACTGCTCTAACCGTGACCACTTCCTCCTCGTACCCAGGTCTCTTGCCACTGCATGAACCCTTTTCCTCTCGAGATACTTTACACCTGTCCCAGTCTCTGCCTCCTCTTGTCTGGGTCCCCAGCACTCACCTGGGTCCCTGGCAGCAGGCAAGGGTCAGGTAGGTAACGATGAAGACAGCACTGGGGGAAGAAATGGGACATAGCTCTAGGCCAAGCCACCCTGGGCCTGCTTCTAGCCCTCTATGGGCAGCTCTCAGCAGCCTAGGCTTCTTGACAAACTTTCTTTGTAGAAAGTAAGGGCAAGATTCTCAGCCAGGGCATCGAGAAGCCTGGAACAGGGTTTGGACCAGAAGGAAGTATAGGGTGATCATAGACAGTGGGTAGGAGAGCCTGTACCACCTGTACCCACATGTCACCACCACACATGGCTCTGGCCCTGTTCTAGCATTCTGTGATGTTACTCCTTTTCAGGTGACCTCCCCCAGCCCCTGCCGCCTAGACACTGGCACCAGCTTCTGGGAAGGCCTCTCCTATAACATATTAACCCCTGCCCTGAACAGAGCTGGTCAGTCTCCTGCCCCCACCTCCCTCGCAGCAGCAACACCATCACCGTGCACTCACTAGGACACGTAGTACACAGCCACATTCCTCCTCACGAACGCACTGACTGGTTCCCTGTGAAACAGGATGCCAAGAGGAAGTCTTACCATGGATTGTCTGCCTCCAGCTGAGAGCCACCCCTCCATGGACAGCCTAGCTGGTAACCCAGGCTGAGAAAAGGAGAGACTCACACAAAGGTGAAGATAGCAATGATGGCCACCGTGATGAGCAGCTGAACGGAAATGATGGAATAGACCTAGAACAGACAACCAGGGATAGAACTCACATCTCATACTGGCCTCTCCCTGGAGCATAGATAGTGCCAAGGCTCCTGCCCCACCTACCAACCCATCCCTGTTCTGTAGGGCAGGATCTCTTTTTAGTTTAGAAGGCTCTGGCTGGGGAGAGGGCTCTGTGGTTAAGAGCATATATTGCTCATGGATCTGAGTTCAGTTCCCAGCAACATCAGGCAGCTCACAACTACCTGTACCTCTAGCTCCAGAGGATCTGATGCTCTCTTCTGGACTCCTTGGATACTACACACACACACACACACACCACACACACATATACACCTTAATTAAAAATAAAATCTGTCTTGAAAAGAAAGGAATAACTGTGATTTGGAAGACTCCACTTTTTGAGCCCTCAAAGACTCTTCCCTGATTGCAGACTGGCCTCTCCAGCTGTTTGTTGGTCCCTTTTCTCCTATCTAACATCTAGCTAGTTTATTGTAAGTTTAGAGTTTACTGCTCTCTCGCCTTGCCTGCTCTGGTACTGAGAGTGGTTCTCTGTTCAAGGGCTGAAAGAAGGGATGCATGGTGGCTTAGAGGCAGCATGCTCATTCAGTTCCCAGCTGCTTGCTGTCTACCAGAACAGTGGGCAGAGAGGGGAGAGGAGAATACAAGTAGACTTTGCCGGGTGGACTCCAGCATCCCAAAGGGGATCATAAAGAGGAGGATCCCTCTCTGAGGAGGGGTACAGACCTACAAGGAGGCAGGTAACTGAGGTGTTTATGTGGGAATGTGTGCCTGTGCCTAGTCCCCCTCCCCCCGAAGCTCCAGCCCCATCTCACCTTTCGGATGAAGTTATGTCGGACTTTCCGGTCATCCCATTCTCCATGGCCAAAGTTGTCACTTACTGCTCTCTCCTCCCCACCGTAGTCATGGCCTGGGACCAGACACAGATCATGTCAACCAACTGGGGACCTAGGACAGGTAGCCTCCATCTCAAAGTACCCCTGACCTCTGTTCAGAAGACACATTTGTAACTCACAGATTCCTTCATCAAGCTAGAGTTCTCTGGGCCCCTCAGAGTAACCCCAGCTGGGCTAGGGTGAGGAAGAGCTGTCCTGTCAGCAGGCATCTGCTGCAGGCTCTGTGCCCAGCCCCCATCACTGGGGGCGGGAAAGTGGCATCACCATCTAGGGAAGCAGCTGGCATCTAGGGAGTAGAACTGGATGGCAGAGCAGTGGCCTTGGGGTAGAGGGCCAGAGAAGAGGAGGGGAGACGTACACAGACAGTGGGCACAGGAGTCAAGGTCTTGGTCTGTAGCAGGGTCACAGTGTACATATGTACATGCAACTGTCACCTGTAAGTCTGCCTCAGAACAAGTGTCCAGTCAGGAGCTGGCCACACACTGGCTCTGGGACACTGAGGCTACTGCAAGCCACCAACATTCCATGGATGCCTCTTTGGGAACTGCTTCCAAAATCTACCCAGAATGAGGTGGGGTACAGCTCATACGCAGAATACATGCTTAGCCTGTAATGATCTTGAATTCAATCTCCCATACCAAAAAGAAATGCAAAATCCACCCCCCCCGACCCCAAAAAGAGGCTACTATAGTCTAACCTCACCTTCACTGACCAGCCATGACATTTTGGCTGTTGACAAAAATCAGAGTGTATATAAAGGATGAAGATGTCAGCCCTAGGATATTAAAAAAAAGTGCTTAGGGTTCCTAAGGAAGACATGGTACCCACACACAGTGGCAACAGCCTTGTTGAGAAACAGAAGTGGTTCCTTAGGCAACCACTTAGAAGCCATTAATTCACCCAGCTATCTTCCCGGGGGTAAGTTCTGGTATATGTCTTATGGCCTCAGTGTCCTTACTGAATACATAGGTCAGCAAGTGGCTGGAGGGAAGAACAGGAGGCCAAGGGGAAGGTGGGACAGGCAGAGGAAAGGGGTATCAAAGGGGATGGTAGGAGGAAGGGAATGTAAGGGCTCCTTGGGCCCCAAGCCCATCTTGTCCCATCCACCCCCAGCTACCCTCCAGGACTCACCGTAGTTCATGGGCATTGGATGGATGGGAGGCATCGGCTGTGGGTAGCCAGCAGGGTGACCGTAACCAGGCTGGGGGTAGGCGGGGTAGGCAGGGTATCCACCTGCCAGGACAGATGGCTGCCCGTAGCCCCCAGGAGGTGGAGGGCCAGGGTACAGGGGGTTGCGGTCCTCATAGGGAGGCGGGGCAGTGGGATTGGACATGGCCACTCAAGGGCTGAGGGAAAACCCCAGTTTCTGGGACCTGCAATAGGAAACAAGCAAGCAGTCATGAGTTCTTGGTCACTCACTCCACCCTTGCTCCCTTACAGGCTGTGTCTCTAGGTCACACATGCCACTCACTGCCCACAGGCCACCGCCCCACTGGGCCAGCCCCTAGCTTTTCTACTCTCTCACAGCAGCCTTTATCCTGCCCTGCCCTGCTTGTTCCCCGGCCACAGTGAAGTGGGAGTGGGGATTAGTCAGACACCCAGCGTCACTGCTAAGCATCAGAACCACAGATGAAAACGGCCCCACGGGGGAACTCCCTGTTCTCCTTTAAGGAAATCTTGCCGCGGTGGCTTGACAGCAGAACCAGGGAAGAAGCTGAATGGGCCCTGGCAGAGCTTCCTGGTGAGTCAGTGCTGGCCAGCTGGGACCCTCTGGAGGGGTCAGCCCAGCCCCCACAGCAGCTGGCTGGGGCAGCCGGCTGAGCGCCAGACACGGGGTGGAGCCAGGCTAGGAGCTGAGCAGGAAAGAGGAGGAAAACAAGCCTGCCACTGTGCCAGACCGGGGCAGGCAGGAGACAGGACTTTCAGGTTCCTGCCACAGAGGCATGTGGCAGCCTGTGCCTGCTGCTCCCTTCACTGGCCTGGTCTGGGAGTAGACACTGCTCCAGAGCTCCCTGGAAAGGGTGTCTCTGGGCTTTTCTCTGCAGCAGCGGCAGGGTCCAGAAGAGCCATCTGAGGAGGGACTGCTTCTGACAGGAGACTTGTAGTCAGGGAGCAGGTCTCTCCAGATGCTATGCTTACTTCAAGTGAGCCCCAAGGCCTACCATAGTGAAGTGTCCCACTGTATAGATGTACAGTTTAGGAGCACACCCTGAATGGAGCATTTTGAGGTCTTGGTATATGTCCTTCGTGTGTGCTGCTACTCTTTAGGCCTCGGTCACGTTCTTCACAGCCTGTGGGGCCTCTGAGACGGTAGAGATGAGGACACAGGCAAGCTAAGGACGAGCTGTCCTTATTTCCGTCATTGAACCACCCGTTCCTGTCTGTGCCCCATGACAGAGTCACCCCTGCCTTACAGGGAAGACCCCCCCAAAGCTCTGAGGGTGCTGCTGGAAGCACAGCAGTCCCGGCTTCTCCTTTCAGGGCACCAGGTGCAGCTCAGAGATCAGATAGAGAGAGGGCCTCACTTCATCTCTCAGGACAACAGGAGTTATTCACAGGGGAACGTGGTCAGTGTCGAGTAACAGGCCAGGTCTCCAAGAGCTGGTCACACTGGGGAAGGCTGTTCTTCATCTCCCCAGAGCAAGAATGTGTAAGCCAGAGAGAAGAAAGCCCTTCTTGACAAAGTATGAGAAGGGAGCCAGGCAGCGAGCAGGGCAGAGCCCTGGGGAAATGGCTACCAGGAATGAAGAGTGAACTTAGAACCCAGCCATTGGTTGGGAGAGGTCCGAGGCTATGGAAGGACAGAATAATCACAAACAAGATAAAAGAAGCAGGGTCTTTCCTGTCCCATCCTCTGGAGCAAAAGGCTTCTTCCCCTAGCCACTACTCCCTCCCCTTTCTGACTCCACAGAGAGCAGGGCATCCTAGTGGGAGGAAGAGGACAAAGGTTACCTTTGGTGCAGATGTGTCTGTCATTTTATTCTGGCCCTCATCTCTGGTCTATCTGACATCCACCATTGGGGTGGTGGTGCAGGCTGATGGCTACACAGCCAAGAGGCACTGCCATGAGAGGCCCTGTCATCAGAGTCCCAACAGTGCCACCAAGCCAATATGTCACAATGACCTGGCCCTTCACAAGGTATATGTGAAATGGGGTGGTTCAGTGAGCTCCAAGACAGCTCTAGGAGCCCTGTCTGTGACCTTGGGAAACAGACTATTCAGGGCTTGCCCTTTGTGCTGGGCAGACAGCTGCCCTTCCCACTTCCCAGAGCAAGGGGCAGCAGTGATCTGGGGGTGAAGTGTGACTCACTGCCTGAGACGGGGCTCCAGGGTCTAGAGTAGCTCAGCTGCTGACTCATGGTCTCCCTTCTGCCCTCCCTAGCCCTGCCCTGTATGTTTGTGGTCAGAGGAATTTGCCAGTGGACCTGGCTGATCCGAGTATAATTAATTGTCTGAGTCCTTAGCTACCTGCCCCTTTGAACCAGAGATTTTGCTATGCATCAGTATCCTCCCCTGGAAAATGGGTTCAACACCTGTGCAGGTGCCTCCCAAAGAACTGTAAAAATGAAAAGAACTCTCAGAACAATGCCCAGCAAGGGTCCTTCTGGCTGTTTTCAGCTGCAGCCTCACTAACTCCTTAAAGTAGCCCAGCAGGTGAGCACTATCATTACAAATAAAGACTCTGAGGCTTAGGAGAGTAAAGAGGGGCTGGCCAGGATACCCCACTGGGTATGAGGAAGTCAAGGCTTGCCCAAGGCCAACTCTGGTGCCCTTCTGTTTGGATAGTCTGTCTATCCCAACCTCTCATCAGCAGTGACAACAGCAGGCTTATGCAGAAATGGATACCCAACCTTCACCTTCCCCACAGTGGGCTCCAGTCTCATTCATCAGCACAAGGGAGGAAACTCAAAATGTCAGAATCTAGGACACTCATCCACTTAGGACAAGCTGATCCTAGGCTACAACACAATCCTGGCTGTCTGACCTTGGGTGCAGGAGAGTCAACCCTTTCTGTTAGGACCAGCCCGGAAGTTGTCAGCCTCCGCCACACTCAGAGTCATGGCAAGGACAACACCTGTCAGATCAGCAACAACCTCTGGACACCCAGAACCCCCAATTTGGCTTCTATGCAGGCCCCAGCTCCTGCCCTGCCTCCATGAGGAGCCAACCACCAAAGCTTCCACTGGGGCTGAGGTCTGAGCTAGCATCACCCTAGGGAAGTAGCCAGCCACTGTCCTCGCCAAACTGAGGCAAGGGGACCAGAAAAGAACAAAGGGTGGGAGGAAGGACAAGGATAGAAGAGCCGAGGAGGCCGGAAGCTAAGCACTCAGGTCTTCTGAGCTCATCCAGGGGCTGTGAGGGCTACAGAGACCTGCCAACATTCACCTAAGTTAGGCACCCAGCTTCTCTGTGAATAAACGCCGGCTTGTGATCCATGTGTCCAGACTTTGTCCCATCCTGGCAGTTCCATGTCTCAGATGTGTCTCTCGCAGGTAATCCATCCCATCTCAGGAAAGTACCAGAGCTTCTCCCTGACTCAGTCATGGTGGCCGCAGGAGTGTGTAATGGGCCCCAACAGCAGGATTTGTTGGTGGCCAAGGTTTTCAATGTAGAATTTGGAGGCGCTGATCCCCACTCGCCCCCAGGTTGTGTCTGGGGCCGACTCCGTACCTGGCCTACTGAGGTCAGATTCTGGCTCTGGCTCTGCTGGGCCCTATGAAATGTTAAGACTCTGGAATCTGTAGAAAGAAGGCTGACCTACTGGGGTTACAGCACAGAGTGTGTGTTGGAGGGAAGGGCAGAGAAGAGCAGCTGACTGGACCAGGCAGCGTGCCCTCCTGAATGCCAGGAACTCATGCCCAGACCAGAATGGAAAGAATTGCTCAGCGAGCATCTCAGGAAGCCCCACCCCCACCCCAGGTCTCCATGCCTAGCATCTTCCCTCCTTCTTCCCAAGAGAACACCTCCCACCCCAGCATAGAGCCACCGGGACACAGAAGAAAAGGAAGCAAAAGGAAGTGACCAAGAGCATCTAAGCCAGCCATCACGCTGGATTATTCGGAAAAGGAACCCAGAATCAATTTCATACTCTTAGGGTTCCCTGGCCTAGGGACTAAGAGGTGAAGTAGAGGGGTCCAAACATTGAAGTGTCAGCTGGAACCAGGAAATTTAAGCGCTCCAGCCCATGACAGGCCCTCTTGGCCAAGAATTTGGAACTTCTAAGGCCAGGTATGGGGCTTCTTGCCTTTAATTCTAGCAGAGGCAGGCTAGTTTCTGTGAATTCAAGGCCAGCCTGATCCACGCAGCAAGTTCCAGGCCAGCCAGGAAATGTTAGTGAGTTGCTATCTCAGGGGGAAAAAAATTAAGTACTTTAGAACTTCCCTTCCTAGCTTGACCCAGAACAATCCACCCTTCCCCAGTTCCCTCCTGACTTCCTGTTCATGCTGCCCAACCCATGTCTTCCCTCCTAGGCTCCAGGCCACTGCTTAGGTCCCACCTCTAGAATTCCTCTGTCTGGATCCACAGAAACAGAAGTCTGAGTCCTGGAAAGTGAGGGAAGGCCCAGTCCTGTGGCTCATTGCCACCCTCATCTTATGTCACAGGATTGTAATCTCAGAGGCCCCAGCCTCGTCACCAGTCAGAGTGGCCAGGGTACACAGATAAGGAAAGGGGGCCAGGCGGAAGTGGTTCAGCACTTGGGAGACAGAGGCAGGCAAATTTCTGAGTTCAAGGTAGCCTGGTCTACAGAGGGAGTACCAGGACAGCTAGAGATATATAGCGAGAAACAAAACAAAAAAAAGAGGAAGCCATTAACAGGGCTGCTGTCATTTCTTACATAAGAGAGAGTTACCTACCCTACCTACCCCATTTGTGTCTCTCCTGTCTCCAGGTTGGGGGGGAGGGAGGAAAGCAGAAGAATAGGACTATTAAACAGACCATGGTGGAAAATCACAGAGGGATGGGGAAGGAAAAGAACCACCTAAGAGTGGTAAGGTCAGTACTTACTAAGCAACTAAGCCAAATGCAACTAAGCTACCTCTTGATGCTCACAAAAGATCACTCTGCCAGCCGGGTAGTGGTGCGCACACCTTTAATCCCAGCACTCAGGAGGCAGAGGCAGAAGGATCTCTGAGGTCGGGGCCAGCCTGGTGTACAAGAGCTAGTTCCAGGACAGGCTCCAAAGCTACAGAGAAACCCAGTCTCGACCCCCCCACACCCCAAATTACTTTGCCAATAAAAAAAAATGCTAAATTTGCAAGCCAGGAATGGTGGCACGCACTCAGGAAATCTAAAGCAGGATTGTTTCAAGTTCAAAGCCAGCCTGAGCTACATAGCAAGAGCCTATCTCAAAAAAAAAAAAAAAAATGAAATTTGCAGGGTGGGGGGAGTGGTGTTAGAATCTAAAGGCTCAAGAAAGGCAAACGGCAGAGATGATCTGAACTTGTCTGATTTGGGGTGCTTTTACAACTGCTGGGGAAGACATCTGAGGCCCCCTCACCTGGTGGGGGCACACAGGGCCAAGGGTGAGGTAGTGAAGATCGTGTGCACAGTGGATACGGATTCCTTTTCCCATCTTTGCCTAAGTCTCCATGCTGGGAGCAGGGTTGGCACTGACTCCACTACATGAGTTGGGTATGTCACTTCCCACTTCCAGACTCCATTTTTACATCTGTTAGGTGGGTATTATCCTGGGCTGAAAATCAAAACCCACTTCAGTCCTGCCAGTTAAATTCTGTATAAACAGGCTAAACAGAATAGGAAGCTTCAGGGCAGAATGGCATACCCTCACCCCAGGAATCTACATACCGGATGCCCCTAGAAGCGTGTGAGACCTGTACAGAGGCAGAGGCAAATAGCAAGTTCTAGGCCATTAACTCTCTCTCTCCTAAATTGCTCCCATAAGGCCCTCCCTCTTCACAACCTGCGTGATGCTGACCCAGGCCACCTGTTTATCACAGAGACCCAACCCTAAGAAAAACTGTCTCCCTCTCCCACCTCTTAAACCCCTATGCTCCCACCGGCCCGCTCCTGAGCACGAGGCGGGTCTAAGCGGATCAGCAGGTACAGGCACCTGCTGCCAAAGGAAAGGACCAAGTCTTGCAAGCCGTCCTCTCCACACGCAGGCACTCACTTCCACACACAAAGAACCACACATGAGCGTAGGCAGAGTAGTGTGCACCTGTAATCCTAGCACTGGGCTGGCAAGTCCAAGACTAGGGCCACAGGAAGTTGAGGGTAAGGGGACCAGTTCTCAAGGAATTAGCTGAGTGCTAGGCTAGATCCTCTGGAGGGTCCTCCCCGCCCCTTAGTTACAGCTGCTCCTGGAACCTCCGTGGGGAGATTTTTAAAAATATTTATTTATTTATTTATTATGCATACAATATTTCTGTCTGTGCGTATGCCTGCAGGCCAGAAGAGGGCACCAGACCCCGTTACAGATGGTTGTGGGCCACCATGTGGCTGCTGGGAATTGAACTCAGGACCTTTGGAACAGCAGGCAATGCTCTTACCCTCTGAGCCATCTCTCCAGCCCCAGGGATTTTTTCCATGGAGGAAAAATGTGTCTAGCCAGCACAGGACAAGGAAAGGAGCATCCCCACACATCACTGTGTCATAGAAGCGCACCAGTCATTCTACATAAGGAAGCCTCACCTTCCTCCCTAACTGATGCATTAAATCCACATCTACGACAAGTAGAGACCTGTGGACTTCTGCATCTTGCTCCTACTTCAAAACCGGTCCCCACAGCTCAGGCTAGGGCTGGAAGGGTCTGTAAAGGTCAGCTCTTCTTTAGCATCTCCAAGAGAACTGAAGGCATTCTAAGGATAATGTATGTCACCTCACTGTGGCTGGTTGAGACGAGGTCTCCCTCTGGAGCCCAGAGCCCGGCTTGCGGTCCTTCTTCTGCCTTAGTCTAAGCGGTATGAGGCGCCATGCCTCAGTGCTTTGCTGCTGCTTTATGAAGCAGGATCTTCCCCTGTAGCCTCAGCTGGTCTGGAACCCACCACTCTCGCTTCCATCCCTGGCACAGGAGGTACCACACATTCACCCCCGGTGCTTCTGCTCTTTCTTAGCCTCGCCCCGCCCCCACAAGAGGTCTTGGGGTTGGAGGTGCTGTGCTGAAGATGGCCTCTAGCCGAGGTCCCCATTCTTAAGGAGAAGGCTGAGCCAAAGTGCCTATTACCCTAGCTCATGACAGGCACTTCTCCGAGTGCTTGCCAACTAACCTGTCATTACCTCTCTGATCTGCCCAGTTTTACAACAGCGGGCCTGAAGTCAGACAGGAAATCAGGGCCCTTGAAGCATTGGTTTCACTTCCTTTGAAACTGTGAACCAAGACCAGGTCGCCATGACTGGAGAGGTGAGAACAGCGTGCGGCGAGGAAGTGCGGTGGCCTCTCATGGCAGACACTGCAGCCCAAAGAAGCAGCTGGCTTGCCCGGCAGGCCACCACTGACCAGGCCAAAGGCACCGGCTTTGAAACCAAAGCTCAGCACTGAGATAAATATTTTAGAGTCCCAGAGAACCAGACACCTAACAGGCCATCCATTACAGCTCTCCCCACTTAGCCTGTGTTGAGGGTACTCGGGTTGACCCCCAGCCTCATTGATACCATGCACAGTCACAGTGGAGTGAGTGGCAAGGGAAGCCTTCCTTCCCTCTCTCTTGTTCTGGCTCACTCCCAGGACTTCCCCACCCTGAGGTCCCTTTTCCAATTTCCCCCTTTTGTTTTTACTCAGACCTAAAGAGGTCATGAGAGTCAATACTGCTTTCACTTGTATTACTCCAGCACTTAAGAATCTGAGGTACAAGTTCAAGGCTACACTGGACTGAGTGAAACACACACACTTACACACACACACACACACACACAAGTTCATGAGTGTCAAAGTACTTCCTGGGTGGCTCCTGAACCACAGAACAAGAGAGCAGGGCTGGGAGGCAGGGCATGCTTGGGTAGGGATGAACTCATCTCTAGACCTAAGGCTTGGCCCACTGGCTTCCACCCTAACCACTGTGCTAGGGCTTCCTCCTCCCACTCCCAGCTGAGATCCTCGTCACCTGGCCGTGTCCAGCCTGGCGGTGCCACGATACACAGAAACAGCTCCAGGTGGGTGCCAGGCCCCGGGCTGGCTTCCGCCCTCCCTCTTCCCAGCTGAGGGCCAAGACAGCCCCCATCTCACTCGCAGCACAACCACTCTGGGGCCCCGGAGTGGGGGACACGCCCTGCGACAGACAGGCCTCTCAGCCACTGAGGGGCACCCTGCAAGACGCTGGTCAGCACTCGGCTGCGCACCGCACGCGGCAGCGCCGTACGTTCGGGCCATATGTCCTGCCCAGGCGCACAGGGAAAGCGAACTCGCAATGACAGAACGAAAAGAACCCATTCTGGCTCGGGCTCACGACCGGAGCGGGCGGGCCGGCCGCGCGTGCCAGAAAAGTTTGGGCGCCCCGGTGCAGCGTCGCCCCAGTCCGCTTCCAGTCCCCGCCGGTCCCGGGTCCCCACCTCTGCCGGCCGCAGTCCCCTGACTTGCCTTCGCTGTTCGGAACCGTGAGATCCGCCTGGGCCCCGGAGGCTGCGAGGACTGGGCTGAGCCAGGCAGCACTAGGACTCCGTGCCCCGCCCCGCCTCCCTCGGCCGCCCAGTGGGGAGGAGCCGCCCTACCCAGAGGCCGAGGGAGCCCGGGGGTCCGCCCCGACCCCAGCCGCCAGCCAGGTGTGGGTGGTTCCCATTTACTGGAAACGACGCCTGCTCGCGGCTGTGGACAAAACCCAAACTCACTGGAAGAAAATAACTTCTTTCCACCAATTTCAGACCTCACCCCAGGAGGAAGAGCGAGTTAAGCGTCGTCGCCAGTGTCTGTGTAACAGCGCGGAGCGCTAGGGGCTTTAGAGCGAGTCTTGTCTTAAAAGTATTGCTTTTTTTGTTTGTTTTGTTTTTGTTTTAATTCTGGGGGAAAGGGCGATCTAGCTAAGTACCTCAGGCTGGCCTCCAGCGCTTTGTCACCCTGCCTCAGCCCGAATGTTCCAATTACTCACCCTGATTTCACTTTGTGTGTGTGTGTGTGTGTGTGTGTGTGTGTGTGTGTGTGTGTGGTTTTGTTTGTTTTTTGTTTTATTTTTTGTCACTAACCGGTGCTTCAGCACAACTTTAGGGTCAGGGGCATAGCTGACAAGGGTTTCATTCTCCCAGCATAGCAAAAACAAACAACAAAGAAAAGTTTCTCGGGTCGGTAGTGGCGCAGGACTTTAATCTCAGCACTCGGAAGGCAGAGGCGGGCAGATTTCTGTGAGTTCAAGGCCAGCCTGGTGAGTTCCGGAGTGAGTTCCAGGACTGGCTCCATTGCTACTGGGAGAATCTGCCTTGGAAACTCAAAACAAAAAGAATAGTTTCAGTGATGCATAGTATTGTATCACACAGCTGTGTTACGTTTACTTCAATTTCATCCTACACGAGCATTTTTGGTCATAGAAAATCTGTAATAATTATCTGACAATTAAGTGCTTTTAAGCTAAATTCCTTTTCAAGTTTGAAACTTTAAATATACAAACAGACATGAGATTCAAAAGCTCTGCTCGGAATCAGTCACGTGTCACTTAATGGCAGACACGTTAGGGTAGGGAATTTCGTTATTGCGCAATCCTCATGAGGTAGTTACACTAACAGATCACTGTGTCACTGGGAATAAAAATAGTCTTACTTCAGTTTAGGATGTAAGAAGCCCTGGGTTCTACCCCCACCTCTGCATAAACAGTGTGGAGTAGGGTAAGCCTGTAATATCAGATATTTTGGGAATGTCAACACTAAAATAACTATTACCTCAAAGGGGTTAAGAGGAGCCAAATATGTGACCATGGTCAAGGAACACAGATTTAGGATATCAAAATTCCGTGTTTCAACATGGTAACGGTCTGATGAAGTTTTTTGTGGGGAGGATTGATTTTTGTTCTGAGAGTCTCACCATGTAACTCTGGTCGGCTTGGAATGCAATCTGTAGAACTCATGTAGACCCGCCTGCATCTGCCTCGTGAGTGCTGTGAATAACAGTGTATCACACAAAACTTGGTGGAGTTTTTATACTGGTAGAACCCAAAAAGGCCCCAAGTTAAGGCATTTTTCAAATGCATTGTGGGAAAAAGTAAGTAGGCAGTTAAGGCAAATGTAGACACCTCAGCTGTCTATAAGCCTCCGAGCCTATCTGATTACACTCAGCCTTTGAGTTGGTAGGAGGGTTTATTGTTAGATCAGACACAGAGATAACAAGGGATGGGCTACTTAGGGGGCTGAAGATGAAACCAGAGAAGTTGTGATTAGGCTCTGGGCTGGCAGCTTTCCAGCCTCTACACATTCCTGAAGTTCTAGTCAGTTAATTAGCCTGCTCAAAGATCTGGTGAATGTGGAATTTCTTTCTAGGAACTTTCATTCCGGAGAAGGGGAAGCAGAAGGATCAGGATTTTCTCAGCAACACAGCAAGTCTGAGGCCAGCCTGGGCTATAAAGCCCCCCCCAAATAAGCAATGATTTTCTGGGCCCACACCGTATATCCAGTCCCCGTTAGACCTCATTCTGTGGTGCATGGCTGCACTTCAGAAAGGGGTAGAGTCGTTTGGTTTCGTTTTTCTTGTTTTTTTGAGACATGGTTTCTCTGTGTGACAGCTGTGACTATCCTAGAACTCACTTTGTAGACCAGGCTAGCCTCGAACTCCCAGAGATCCACCTGCCTCTGCAGGTGTGCACCACCACTGCCAGGTTAAGGGTGTGAAGTCTTAATCCCACAGGGCAGTTACATTTTGATTGCTAGGTTGGGGATTTAGCTCCTCCTGTCCCACCCTTATTACTCACGAGAAACTCAGCAGAAAGTAGACTGAGCGGCATACACCCAAATCCCTGCACCCCAAAGGCAGTATTTGAGACTCAGTCTTACGGGAAAACAAAACAAAACAAAACAAACAAACAAAAAAAAAACACTGGGAGGGGGGTGGCAAGATGACGCTGAGGGTAAAGGTACTTGCCACCAAGCCTGACTACCTGAGATCAGTCCCCTGAACCCATTTATAGGAAGGAGAACAGACTGCAAGTTGACCTCCGGCAACAAATCAGTTAATTACTGCGATTTGAAGAGGGTTTCAAGTTCAGCTAGCCAGGTATGGTGATGTACACCTTAGTTCCAAGCATTCAGGAGACAGAGCAAGCCCTGGGTCAGCCAGAGCTACACAGTGAGACCCTTATCTCATCAAAAGAAAACAAAATCAAATCACTCAGTAGTATTCCATTCCAGGAGCAGCTGCCTGGGTTTGTGTGGTTCCAAAGTCCACTTCCTGCTAGCCCAACGGCTGCTGGGTAGGAGAGCACCTCTGTTTAAAGTGCTTATCTCGTGCTAATAGCTGCTCATTAACTCACCTGGAAGTGTTTTTCACAGCTTGTTGACACTTTCCCCTTTGGATTTTCTTTGTTTTGTTTTGTTGTTTTTTTTTTCTTCCTGAGACAGGACCTCACTGTATAACTCTGGCTGTCCTGGAACTAGCTCTGCAGACCAGGCTGGCCTCAAACTCACAGAGATCCACCTGCCTCTGCCTCCCGAGTGCTGGGTTAAAGGTGCACACCACCACCATATGATTCAACTGTCTTTGAATTGTTTTTAATTACATCTATTTGTGTGTATTGTGCATGTGTGTGGGTGAATGCTTGCCACATGCCACCTCCCCTGGTTTCCAGGATTCACGGTCCTCCTGCCTCCCCTCCCGAGTGCTGAGTGCTGGGATTACAGGTATGTGCCACCGCCTTGACAGTGAAAAAGCACAGCTAGACACCAGGTGAGGGAGAGGCTGAACCCCAGGAGTAGCTCCTGACCCCAGCACTAGGCTAGGCTGCAAAGCCGCTAGTCCCAAGGGCCTGTCTCCACCTCTCCAGCACTTACTTGCGTAGCAAACACTGTACCAGCCGTGCCGTCTTCCCACCGCTGGAGTCACCTTTAAAAGCCCACCATAGGGTTTTTTTCCTGCACAGGCCTGAGAGCTGCGTTTAGATCAGCAGCTCCCGTGAAAGCCAGCTGTGGTGCTACATGCCTGTAAATCCATGGCGTGCTACATGCCTGTAAATCCATGGCGTGCTACATGCCTGTAAATCCATGGCGTGCTACCTGCCTGTAAATCCATGGCGTGCTACATGCCTGTAAATCCATGGCGTGCTACCTGCCTGTAAATCCATGGCGTGCTACATGCCTGTAAATCCATGGCGTGCTACATGCCTGTAAATCCATGGCTGGTTATGTGGAGTCGGGCCAAAACAATGAAACCAGTCTCCAAAACGTGTGTGTGTGTCTGTCTGTCTGTCTGTCTGTCTGGGGGAAGTAGCAGAGGAAGACACTGGACATCAACCCAGAGGTAAGTGCACCCCACCCCAACACACACATGCATACGCCACACACAATAAAATACATTTAATGAACACACCACTCACACATGAAGTATGCATATTATTTGTATAGCGAGGTATAATTTAGATGGAAATTATATATAGGAAAGTATATAGGAGGACTGGTCTAGTTCCACTGACAACCCCGACCTTTCGTTGTACCCCAAGTTCCCATTGCCTGTAGACCTCTTTTTAGGAAGTCTCCTCTCTTAAAAAGAACTCACCAGAAAAAGCACAGTTCTTTTGCTTAGTTTTGGTCTTTCTTTGCTACAGGGGTAGGAGCCTACGTGAGTTTGGCAGCTGCAGGGTTTGGCAGGCAGTGTGTGTGTGTGTGTGTGTGTGTGTGTGTGTGTGTGTGTGTGTGTATGCCTCAGCATGTAAGGAAACTAGTGGGGCTTTCACTGTGCCCAGTGACAAGGCTGCAGGGCTGCAGGCTTTGGAAAAGCAAGACTCTTGGTTACATTGTTGGAAAACTAGGTAGGTGACCTACATCTGTAAACCCAGCAGATAGAGACAGAAAAGTCTAGGAGTTCAAGGTCACCCTATACTACAAAGCTTGTTCAAGCTAGACTGGGTTACCTATCAAACTATCAAACTATCTCAAAACAAAATGATAAAAAACCAACCAAAAAAACTGACAAAGACTCAAAAATAACAAATAATTCCATTTTGTGAAAGTATGCCTCCATTGTCCCAGGCAACATTTTGGAATACTTACCCTAAAAATAGTATTCATTGTTTATCTGAAATTGCAGCTCACCCCAGTCTGGCATTTCTCTGGCAACCCTACAATCCTACTGGAACAGAAAGTCAGGAAGGGGCGGAGAGTGAAAGATAGCAGGCTGAAGTTTATTTCCTGAAGCCAAAAGGTTGCTGGGGAGGGAGAGCCCAGGGAGCCTCGAGGGAGTGAGTAAGGAACAGGAGGGAGGGTCTCTCTGCGAATCTGCCCACCACAGCTTTGTGGTTACCTAGGCAGCTTTCACTGAGTTTACCACCCCTGTAAGATTTTTGATATTTATATCTACTTCCTCAGAAAAGATGCTTTTCTTCTTTCAAAGACAGCTTTGTAGTTATCGAATGGGGAAAACCTTCTTCCACTTTCTCCCCGAGAGACAAAGTCGACTCCTCTACCCCGTGAGAGACAAAGTCGACTCCTCTACCCCGCTGGCCCTGCCCCATTACCTGGGGGACAGGGAATGTCCAGCGGCTCTTAGAGGGGTGGGGAAGGCCACAAGCGTGAATAAGACGGGAGGAGAGGAGAGACGGGGCAGTGGGGACTCTGAGGGTCTTCCTCCTACAAATTAGCCTTGTGTTTTACTTCACACACACACACACACACACACAAACACACACACAAATACCTTTGATCCTGGCAGAGGCAGATCTGAGTTTGAGGTCAGCTTGGTCTACAAAGCAAGTTCTAGGACAGCCAGGGCTGCACAGAGAAACCCTGTGGGGGGAGGTGAGGAAAAAGAAAAATATGTTTATTGAGCAATTATATGTTCCAGGCAGTGTTTCTGGGTTTGAACATCAGGTGGCAATCAGGTGAAAATGTGCATCTTAGCAAGGAAACAACAGGCATCAGATGTCAAAACTGATTGACAGAGATTGTTCTGTGTTAAACAGAAAAGGGGGAAAATTCTGTTAATAAAATACTGAGCTTTGCTGGGTATAGTGGGGCACGCCTTTAATCCTTGTACAGGAAGCAGCAGAGATAGAGGGAGCCCTATCAGTTCAAGGCCAGCCTAGATTACAGGTTAGTCAAGGCTACCTGTTGAGACCTTGTCTGAAAAAATTAAAAATTTCATTGAATTTAAAATTTAAGATGCATTGATTGTAAGTTAGAAATTGACATTAGAAATTAACATTAATTATATAATTAATGTTATATAATAATGTTAATAATAATTAACATTATTGTATGCTTGGGAGGCAGAGACAGGCAGACCTCTACAAGTTCAAGGACAAGGCCAAGGCCAACCTGGTCTACAGGTTTAGTTCCAGGACAGTCAGATCTACAAAACAAGAGACCCTGTCTCTAAAAACAACAACCACAAAAAAACTAACATTTTTGTTAATAAACTTTACTTAACAGTTTTCTAACAAAATAGTAGACCGCACATACTGACAGTCCTAGGGATTGCTGAGGCAGGAGGATCAAAAGTTCAAAGTCAGCCTGCGTCTCTGAGACTCTGAAGAAGGGAAGCATGGAGAATGTGGCTCTGTTGGTTACCTAGTGCTAGAAGCCCCAGGTTCCGGATCCATAATTCAAGGTCATCCTTGGCTACTTAGAGGTGTAGTGTGGGTTACCTGGGACCCTGTCTCAAAAGAGAGGTGGGGAAGGGAGGGGAGAAGAAAAGAGAGGAGCAGAGAGGAGCAAGAGAGATGGTGAGAGCAGGGACTGGGAAGACTGGAGAGTTTCCTCCCAGGAGGGAGAAGTCTTTATGACCCAGGCCAGCCTGCAGGGCTGTTGGCCTGGCTCCCCTTCCCCTACCTTCTGCTTTTGCCACCTCTGGTTACTTGAAACTTTGGGTAATTCCATTTATACAACAGACTTTATGAACAGTCCTGTGGTGCTGTGTAACCCAGACCCAACTGGAAGTGGAAGTGAGTTACAGAATGAGGAAGCTGGAACCCGTTTGGTATCATCAAGGCACAGTCATCAGGGCGATGGCACCCCATCCATCTCCTCCGAACATTGAATTCATCTGTGGTGCTTGTGAAAAGAAGCCCAGATCCCCCCCGGGAGGCTATTTCCCTCCAGACCTGGAAGCCAGCTGTAAGCTGAGGCCCCAGGAGAGAGTCTCTAGCAACTTCAAGTTCAAATCACTCCTGGCTGTGGGACCCTGGAGATAGTCTTTAACAACTCTGAGTCTTACAAGGAAGGTAATAATAGAATATGTTTGTAAGGATTAAAAACAGTAGTTGTCAGTACTTGGGGCAAAGCTAAAAAACCTGGGGTTGGAGAGATGATTCAGAGGTTAAGAGCTCTGGCTGCTCTTTCAGAGGTCCTGAGTTCCCAGCAACTACACGGAGGCTCACAACAATCTGTAGCGCCCTCTTCTGGTGTGTAGTCATCCATTCAGGTAGAACACTATACATAATGAAAAAAATCTTTTAAAAAACGTGCATACAGCCTGGTGGTGGCGCATACCTATAATCCCAGCACTCAGGAGGCAGAGGCAGGTGGATTTCTGTGAGTTCGAGGCCAGCCTGGTCTACAAGAGCTAGTTCCAGGACAGGCACCAATGCTACAGAGAAACCCTGCCTCAAAAAACAACAACAACAACAACAACAACAACAAAACACAAATAAGAAAATGTGCATACCCACTAACTGGAAAATTATTGTATTTTGAATAAATTCACTTTATAAAAGTTTAGGAAGACCATTACAGGTTAGGAGCCAGAAGCCCAGTGACCCAGAGATGAACTTGAACTCAGCTTGGTGTTTCAGTAATGAAGAGGACCCGTTGGGATGAATTTGTCCAGGCCAGGATTCTCAGCAGGGCCAGGATCACACTGACCTTATACCCTGCCCAATGCTACCTTGCACCTTGGCCTCTTGAGCCACCTGGCCTGTTTGGAGAGTTCACCATCTGGTTCCCCACCCACCATATACCCCTTCCCCTGCCCCTATGCTGTGGATGAACTCCTCCACCTCCTACTTCTCCCCCACCTCCCTCTCACGTTCTTCTTGTATATCTAAGAAATTTGCTCTCCGAGAAGAGCCAACATTTGCTTGGTTTTCATCCCCAGCCTGGTGGGTGTGTAGCTACCAGATCTGCTCCGTGTTCCAACTGTCCCAAGTTTCTACCATCATCTCCCAGCCCTCCACACTTTTATTTTATTTATTTATTTATTTATTTATTTATTTATTTATTTATTTTAAGAACCTGGAGGAACAGCCGTGGGTGCTGGGAACTGAACTCTTACATTTTTGGTTGTGAGCCTAGCCTTTAACGGCTGAGCCATCCCTCCAGGCCGGAGCTAGCTCTTGTAGACCAGGGTGGCCTCGAACTCACAGAGATCCACCTGCCTCTGCCTTCCAAGTGCTGAGATTAAAGGTGTGCACCACTACCGCCCAGTTTGCCTCTGACAATTCTGTGACCACATGAGAATCAGCGATGGATTGATCTTAGCACATTTTCCCCGTTCTGGGGACTGAAGCCTGGGATTAAAGCCAGGCTCTCACATAGGCAAGTGCTCTACTGTGCAGCTATACCATGACCCCAGCACCTCTTCCTTGACCCTCAAAAAAATCATTTGATCTGTAATGAGATAAAAAATAGAGCAAAAATTGGCTTTATACTAACAAGTCTTGGTAGTCATAAGCGGTTACTAGCTACCATACAGAACAGCTCTGGGGGCCAGGGTTTGTCTTTGGCCAAAGAAAGACATGAACCAATAGGTTTTAGTTTTTGAGACAGAGTCTCCTGTAGCGCAGGCTGGCCTTGAACACACTATAGCCTTGAGTTCTTCATCCTCCTTTTGCCTCCCAAGTTCTAGGATTACAATCATGAGCTCCCTAGATCAACCCTGCCTGTAGTGTACTTTTCACTAAATTTGTTTTCTTTCCCACAAGCACCCCCTACACACACACACACACACACACACACACACACACACACACACACACACACCCATCTAGGTAAGAGAAAGGCGCTGTCAAATCCCGGGCATGACCACTAGATGGCGTAGTCTGGCTTGCAATGCTGGATGAGAAGCAGGCTCCCACAACTTTGCAGAAACACAGGTGGAAGAACATTAACTCAGTGCTTTTGACGCTGTGTCCAGCATCAATTAGGGAATCCCAGCCAGAATTAACAAATATAATAAAGCAGACAAAGTAAAGTGGGAATATATCTCAGGGTAACTTGTTTCTAGTTTATTTATTCTGTATGTCTAGTATGTGGATCTGAGTGTAAAATGTAATTTTCCCCTTCAGTCCATACTTTGTCAGCACATCGTATTGGGAGGAGATACGTACTAAAAAGCTACAAGGGGCTTGCTGCCAGCCTCGACCAAGGTTCGATCCCGAGAATCACATGCTGGAAGAAGAGAACTGGCTCACGTACACTGTCCTCTGGTCTCCGTGGGAGAACCGGTCTCACACTCAAACACACACACACACACTAAATAGGTTTCTCTCTCTCTCTTTTTTATTAGTTCTTTGAGAATTTCATAGAATGTGTTTTGATCATTTTTATCCATCCCACTTCTCCCAGATTCATCCCCACTTCCCTACCTAGCCAAATTGGTTTTCTCTTTTTTTTAAAAAAAAAAACAAAGCAAAACAACTTATTTGTTTGTTTATTATGCAGTGTTCCACCTTCATGCACATTTGCAGGCCAGAAGAGGGCACCAGATCTCGTTACAGAATGTTGTGAGCCACCATGTGGTTGCTGGAAACTGAACTCAGGACCTCTAGAAGAGCAGTCAATACTCTTAACCTCTGAGCCATCTTTCCAGCCTCCCCCCCCCCCTTAACCCATCAAGTCCAGTTTGTGCTGCCCGTATTCTCTTAGATGCATGGCCATCCACTGGAGTATGGCCGGTCTACCAGGAGCTACACTCTGAAAGAACATGGACCGTCCCTCTCTCAGCTGCCAGTAGCTCCTCAGCTAGGGTGGGATTGCATGCCCACCTCCCCTCTCCTGGCTGAAATTAGTTAATTTTTAATTAAAGCTGTTGGGAGGAGAGGGGAGGAGGATAGCCTATAAAATTATGTTATTGAGATCCCATGACCAAAAAGTTAGAAAATCACTACGAGCTCTTAGTTGCAGAAGAGGCTTTGAAGCTAGGTGACGGGCATATGAAAGCCTGTTCAGTTTCTTCCCTGCTTGTTCTGTTGTTAATGACCAAAAGCAACCTGGGGAGGAAAGGACCATCAAGGCAGGAACCTGGCTACGAACTGGAGCAGAGACCAGGGAAGAATTCTGCTCACTTTACCAACTCCGCTCAGAAAGATCAAGGCTCAGAAAAGTCAGCCACCTTGCTTATACACTCCAGGCCCACCTGCCCAAGGATGGCACTGCCCACAGTGGGCTGGGGTCTTCTACATCAATTAGCAATCAAGAAAATGTCCCTCAGAGATGCCCACAGGACGGGCATCAGATGGGGGAAATATTAGCTCTTCTTCTTCTTCTTCTTCTTCTTCTTCTTCTTCTTCTTCTTCTTCTTCTTCTTCTTCTTCTTCTTTTCTCCTCCTCCTCCTCCTCCTCCTTCTCCTCCTTCTTCGTTTACATTATTTTGAGATGTGATCTCGCTGAGTTACCCAGAATGGCCTTGAACTCATCTGTAAGCCACATGGGCCTTGAACATGCAATCTTCGTGCCTCTGCTTCCCCAGAAGATGGAGTCATAGATCTTTGTCACCAGTCATGACTTCTTACTGTTTTAGCTGCTTTAAATTCTGGAGGGCATGGGGTGGAGGAGTCAACATACTAACAGGACACAGTACTGCACGCACAACATTAGCAGGACACAGCGCTGCACACACAACATTAGCAGGACACAGCACTGCACACACAACACTAGCAGGACAGCGCTGCACACACAACATTAGCAGGACACAGCGCTGCACACACAACATTAGCAGGACAGCGCTGCACACACAACACTAGCGGGCACAACGCTGCACACACGATACTAGCAGGACACAGCACTGCACACATGACATTAGCGGGCACAACACTGCACACACAACAGTAGAAGACACAGCGCTGCACACACAGCACTGCACACATGACACTAGCGGGCACAGCACTGCACACACAACAGTAGAAGACACAGCGCTGCACACGCAACACTAGCAGACACAGCGCTGCACACACAACACTAGCAGTCATAGCACTGCACACACAACACTAGCAGACACAGCACTGCACACACAACACTAGCACACACAGCACTGCACACATGACACTAGTGGGACACAGCACTGTACACACAACATGGGAGTCTAGGACAGGAGGATTGCTGAAAGTGTGAAACTTCCCGTGAGAGCCTGTCTTTAGAATAAGTTCTCCACTGGGTATGGGCACACACACCTTAATCTCAGCGCCAAGGATGCAGAGGCCAGTGAATCTCTGTAAACTGAAAATCAGTTTGATCTTCAAATCATGTTCTAGGTCAGTCAGGGCCACCTGTAGTGAGTCCTGGCTTTAGAGAGGGAAAAAACCTCCATGAGAAAACGTTAGTTTGAAAAGAAACTGAAGGAAAATGGACATACGCTAAGAGAAGGGACATTTGCTAAGAGAGGGAGCTCATCTAGATGGGCTTCTCAGGGAAAGCTAACACAGGATAGCATATAAGGGTAACCTGAGAGTGGAGAAGAAGTGGGGGTGGGGTGGGGTGATCTCTGTGTTCACACTTGAACAAAAGTGAGCTTGAGATCCCCATTCTTGAAGGTGATAGTGAGGGAACAGGATATGTGAAGGTGATGGAGACAACCCGGAACCTGGACAACCTCTGAGTGTTCTAGAAATTTCAAAGAGAGGTTTGGGCCCTAGGCATGGCCTAAAGAGACTGGGGAGGTGGCTAGGGCCAGGTCTCTGGACCTCATGGGTTTCCGTGAGGGGGAACATAAACATGGGGCCACCTTGGGCAAAGCCATTCTAAGCTGTGAATGTGGGGTGGGGACTAGAGTCTGAGAACATGAAATCAGTATCTGGACCATCACAGGTCAAAGGGCAGTGGCCGCCAGCCCCAAGAGTCAAAGCATGTCCACTGTCATTGCAAGCCACTCAGTCCTTTCATCCATTGGTCACACCCTCTCTGCCCTTCTCCACTGTGCTTGGAGCTGGTCCACACAGACTCAGTGGCCACTTGGTCCTCCAGCCCTCAATGGGTGTGGACACTGGAGAATCCCATTGTCCTTCCTGTCCCCTGAAGAGACACTGTAGACAGCTTGCTTCATCCAAAGGTACAGTCCCCTGGCAAGTGCTGTCTCCACGCAGCTCTGTCTTCTCTTGTACTTGATTGATTGATTGATTGATTGATTGATTATGTACACAGTATTCTGCCTGCGTGTGTGCTTGCATGCCAGAAGAGGGCACCAGATCTCATTACAGATGGTTGTGAGCCACCATGTGGAAGCTAGAAATTGAACTCAGGAACAACCAGTGCTCTTAACCTCTACGCCATCTCTCCAGCCCCCTTCTCTTGTGCTTTAATTTTTATTTTGGGGTTGTATGGAGATTTTTTTATGTTTTTTATTCATTTGTTTAGATTTATTTCTTTAATTTGAGGTACATGAGTGTTTTGCCTGCATGCATGTATTGCACCCCATGTATGCCAGATACCCAGAGAAGTCAAAAGAAGGCATTGGATCCTCTAGAACTGGGGTAATTATGAGCCACCATGTGTGTGCTGGGAACCAAACCTGGGTCCCCTGCAAGAGCAACAAATGCTCTTAATCCGAGTCATCTCTTCACACACACACACACACACACACACACACACACACACACACACCAGCATAGTGAGAGTGGGCGGTACAGATTTTGGGTCCAGTAAGACCAGAACTGAATTCTGGTCCCCTCACTTACTAACATGTGATGGAATAAGTCATTTAGCCTGTCTGAGATTCAGCTTGCTCATCTCCCTAAAAGAGGCTGCCATTTCCTTCCTTTCAGAGTTGCCTTATGGTGAATAGCATGGAGTTTCATGAAGGTCTTCCACTTAGCATAGTCTACACTCCAACGAGTCAGCTAAGGGCTGTGGGGCGGAGTGGAGGTGGGGCAGAGAACCAGGAAGGAAGCAGGCAGCATCGTCCCTGCCTATAGAGTCCAAACTTAGGAAACAGTGGCTCCATTCAACTCCCTCAGAACCTCAAGAACAAAAGTAGCAACTTTTCAAACAGTTCACTTCGTACTGTTCCATGGCACTTTCCCGGGGGGAGGGGGCAGGATGACGAAGTTTTGGCCAAACACGGGTGGAGATGAAGTACTGGCTAAACACTTGTGATCAGAAATACCTTCAAGAAGGACGTTGAATTTATTATTTACTTTGCAATGCTGGGGGATCAAATCCAGAGGGTGTTTATGTCAGGCAAGTGTGCCGCTGCTGGCTGAGCGGCATCCTCAGGCAGATGAAGTTTTCAGCTGCACGGATACTGAAAGGAGAGGCAGATCAGCTTCCCTGAGGACTCACACACACACACACACACACACACAAACTCCCCAGATTGGAAGCTGGAGCTTTAATTAGTTTTAATTTCCCCTGGATGTACAGCAGGTCCCAAGGGTGGGCTGGGCAGGAGGCACCTGAGAGCTGAAGAAATTTCCTTTGAAAGTTTTCTCAGATGGGCAAGGTGGCCGCTCCTGGGCTCCCAGCCCTTGGGAAGGGGAGGCTGGAGGATCAAGAGTTCAAGGTCATTATCAGCTACATAAGGGGTTTGAGGCTACATTAGCGCCTGCCTCAAACAAAACAAAGACTTCTCCTGAAGTTGTGGGCAGAAGACACGGGGCAGCAAGCAGTGCGGGTTGACACACAGCGCGTGGGGACACAGAGCGTTAGAAAACTGACTTGAGACCTTAGTGCTAAGGCAAGGGATGGACACTGGGTCCTACAGACACTGGCTTCAGGCAGAGCGTGTGGGCTCTCGGCAAGGCTTCTCTACTACTTGAGGTGGACGGTGTGAAGGGGCCTGCAGTGGGACAGACATGACATTCTGAGGATCTGATTTGTGGTGCTGGCAGTGAGGAACGGAACGGAAGGATCACACCCTGATAATTCTTTCCTTGTATTTGAGCACCGGTGAGGACCAGAGGTTGATTTCACAATTATGGTAGAAGCTGGGCCTGGTGGCTAAGAGGTGGCTCAGTGGGGAAAGCCTCCTCCAGCAAGCCTGAGAGCACAGGTTCAACCCCCAGAACTCATGTAAACACTAGGGGCAATGCCCCTGTGGGGAGATGGAAGACTGGCGTAAGCAGCAGCAAACAGCAGGAGAGCAGGAGAGACCTTGTCTCAAACGAGATAGAAGCGGTGGCGCAGCCTTGAATCCCAGCACTTGGGAGGCAGAGGCAGGTGGATCTCTGAGTTTGAGGCCAGCCTGGTCTACAAAGCAAGTTCTAGGACAGTCTCTAAAACTACTGCAAAATCCTGTCTCAGAAACCAAAACCAACCAACCAACCAACCAACCAAACAAACAAACAAACAAAAAAACAAAAGGAGAGGACCAGCACCTGAGGCTGTTCTCTGACCACACACACACACACACACACACACACACACACACACACGAGGGTCTCACCGTGTAACTTTGGCTGGCATGAGACTTCCTGTACAGCCCCATGTTGGCCTCAAATTCACAGAGATTTGCCTGCTTTCACCTCTCCAGGGCTGGGATTAAAGGTGTGTATACCGCGCCCCGTCCTTGCTTTTTCTTTTCTTCCTGCCTCAAACTCCAGTTGGCACTTCCCTCTTCTCTCAGCCCAGTGTAGAAATTCCCTCACAGACCTGGCCAAAGGTTCATCTCCTGATTCATTTTGGGTCCTGTAACGTCGACAAAGTCAGTATTAAACATCACAAGGACAGCGAAGAAACAGGTGGGGTGAGATAAGAGCATGAGGTCAGCTGTGGACAGATGATGTGGAAAAGCCCCTGGGTCATCTACATGAAGGGGACCAGCACAAAGGGGAGCACTGAGATTGACCACTCGCGAGGGGGGTCCGTGAACATATCTCTTTGGAGCAATGAGCATACAGGCAGAACTTGAAATCTGGGGAAAGCAAAAACTAGACAGAAAGGGGGCAGTCAGACATGGCAGCCTATTCCTGTAATCCCATCCCAGACTTAAGAGGCAGAGGCCTTTGGTCATATGTGTGAGAGGAGAGCCACAGTAGCCTGGCAGGACGGGACAAGAAGGGATTACGGCATGCTCCCCTGCCACAGTTGCTCCCGGGGGCTCAGGACAAGGACTGAACAATACAAGTGGGTTTGACCTTCAAGGAACACAGGCTGTTGGGATGGAGAGGTGACAGCAATGCCCAGATGATGAGCTGAGAATAAGTGGAGGAAAAAGTAGAAGTCACACCGTAGAAGGTTGCAGGAGATTTAGAAGGTACAAGAAACAGGAAGTGATGCCCAAAAGCACAAGGACAAAGTCTCTGTCCTAGTTTCGTGTCTGTGGTTGATATACAATACTCTGACAGAAAGCAATTTAGCGAGCCGGGCAGTGGTGGTGCACACCTTTAATCCCCAGCACCCAGAGGCAAGTGGATCTCCGTGAGTTTGAGGCCAGCCTAATCATCAAAAGGAATTCTAGGACAGCCAGGGTTACACAGAGAAACCCTGTCTCAAGAGTCAACAAGAACAACGACAAACAAAAACAAAAGCAAGAAAAACAAAATAAAAGCATCTTAGGGGAGAACAGGTTCAGGTTATAGGTTCTATTACTATGGGAAAGTCAAGGAAGGAAGGAACTCTCGGCCCCTGAGAGACCATGTTTCAAAGGAGGTGGAAATTGTTCATGAGGATTATGTTCAAGGTTTGTCTTGTGGCAGAAACACACACACACACACACACACGAAAAGGCAGAGGGAAACACCTGGCTAGAAACTCCAGGACTGGTTACTTCAAGACTTGGCTATTTGTTTGCAACTGACTGAGTCTGTGTAGCCCAGGCTAGACTACAATTCTTAGCACTTCCGCCTCATCTGCCTCATCTTCCCAGATGCTCGGATAGCAGGTGTGAGCCACCATGCCCACTTTTCCATGAGGTCTTCAGAGATAAAGGTCCTTGCTCCATTTATTCTCTGTCAGCTGCAGTGTTCTGGAACATGTTAGTGGTGATGGTGGCGGCGTGTGTGTGTGTGTGTGTGTGTGTGTGTGCGCGCGCGCGCGCACATGCGTGTGTGTGATGTGTTTGGGAGTCTGAATGCACATGTGTAGGTCAGAGGACAACTTTTGGGAGTCAGTTTTCTCCTTCCACTCTGGGATCCTGAAATTGAATTCAGGTTGGTCCTGCAAGTGCTTTTACCAGCTGAGCCATCCTGGCCATCCTGGAATATCCATCCTCTTAAAGCCATCCTTTGTGATAGCACCAAAAGGGCTGCTGGGGCACCAGACACTACCAGCAGATGACAGCATGCTGGAGCAGTAAAGATGGCTTCTTTCTAGAAGGGGAGGGGACATTTGAGAAGGCAAAGCTGTGCTAGGTGGGGAGCACTTGTAGTCCCAGGGAAAGGGGAGGCAGGAAGGTCAGGAGTTTGGGGTCAGACTCAGGTGCAAATTAAGAGGTCAGCTTGAACCACATGGGAGCCTGTCATAAACAAACAACAAAAGCTGCCGGTAGGAATGGGATGTGTCTCAGTGGTAGAGAGCATGCCTAGCATGCAAAGGAGCCTGGGATTGGCTGGGAGCACCAAACACTTGTTAAGAAGGTCCCCATCATACTCTCTCGTCCTCTCACCAGCTCTGACCTGGAGCCACCGAATTGATCTCTCAGTATTTGATTGATAGGGTCATGTGAGAGCCAAGGGTTCTTCTATTTCAAGTGCTGAGAACAGTGCCGGGCACATGCTGTGTGCTATATAAATTTTTGCTATTATTATCTCATGGCAGGAACTGTATCATATTCCTGGTCTAACCAATGGTTGGCAGGGTACCAATTGGCTTAGACCAATCAAGACCTACCCACCAGGTTGGAGAAGAACTAAGGGCTGAGCTGCTGAAAGGAGAATGGGCAAAGTAGAAGTTAATGAGAAAAAATGGAGAGTGGTTAGGGAATGGCCGTTAATCAGCCAACAGAATCTGCCAGGTGTTGTAAAGAGAGCTGCAGACCACTTCCTGCTGCCCGGCTCCAGGCCACTTGGCTAGCTTATACCCCGAAATAACAACACACAAATTGTATTCATTTAAACACTGCCTGGCCCATTAGTTCTAGCCTCTTATTGGCTAACTCTCACATCTTGATTCAACCCATTTCTAGTAATCTGTATGTTACCACAAGCTTGTGGCTTACCGGGAAAGATTCAGCATGTCTGATCTGGCAGCTTCATGGCTTTCTTCCTCCCAGAATTCAGTTCTGTCTACCCCACCTACCTATGTTCTGGCCTATCAGGCCAAGCAGTTTCTTTATTAATTAATCAATGAAAGCAACACATAGATAGAAGAACCTCCTACACCGCCCAGGTCCATGTTAAAAAAAATAATAAAAGCTGGGCAGTGGTGGTGCTTGCCTTTCTGTAATCCCAGCACTTGGGAGGCAGAGGCAGGCAAGTATCAGTGAGTCTGAGGTCTAGAGAGTGAGTTCCTGGACAACCAAGACTATCACTCAGAGAAACACTATCTCAAAAAGCAAAAATTATGCCCATCACAATCCCAGAAAAATTCTTCAAAGACCTCAAAAGAATGGTACTCAACTTCATTTGGAAGAGAAAAAAAAAACCCAGGAGAGCCAAAACAATTCTGTACAATAAAAGAACATCTGGAGGCATCACAATCCCTGACTTCAAACTCTACTACAGAGCTACAATACTGAAAATAGCCTGGTACTGGCATAAGAACAGACAGGAGAATCAGTGGAACCGAATAGAAGACCCGGATATCAATCCACACATCTTTGAATACTTGATCTTTGATAAAGAAGCAAAAAATATCAAATGGAAAAAAAGAGCATATTTAACAAGTGGTGCTGGCATAACTGGATATCAACATGTAGAAGAATGAAAATAGACCCATATCTATCACCATGCACAAAACTCAAGTCCATATAGATCAAAGACCTCAACATAAAGCCAGCCACACTGAACCTTATAGAAGAGAAAGTGGGAAGCACACTTGAACACACTGGCACAGGGAACCACTTCCTAAATATAACCCCAGCAGCCCAGACACTGAGAGAAACAATTAATAAATGGGACCTCCTGAAACTGAAAAGCTTCTGTAAAGCAAAGGACACGGTCAACAAGACAAAACAACAGCCCACAGAATGGGAAAAGATCTTCACTAACCCCACATCAGACAGAGGTCTGATCTCCAAAATATACAAAGAACTCAAGAAATTGGACACCAAAAGATCACATAATCCAATAAAAAAATGGAGTACAGACCTAAACAGAGAACTCTTAACAGAGGAATCTAAATTGACTGAAAGACACTTAAGGAAATATTCAACATCCTTAGTCATCAGAGAAATGCAAATCAAAACAACTATGAGATTCCATCTTATACCTGTAAGAATGGCCAAGATTATAAACACTGATGACAAGTTTTGCTGGAGAGGTTGTGGGGAAAAGGGAACACTTCTGCATTGCTGGTGGGAATACAAGCTGGTACACCCCTTTGGATGTCAGTGTGGCGATTTCTCAGAAAATTAGGAAACAACCTTCCTCAAGACCCAATAATACCACTTTTAGGTATATATCCAAAGGATGGTCAATCGTGCCACAAAGACATGTGCTCAACTATGTTCATAGCAGCTTTGTTTGTCATAGCCAGAACCTGGAAACAACCTAAATGCTCCTTGATCAAAGAATGGATAAAAAAAAATGTGGTATATTTACACAAAGGAGTACTACACAGCAGAAAAAAATAATGACAGCTTGAATTTTGCAGGAAAATGGATGGAACTAGAAAACATTATTTTGAGTGAGGTAACCCAGACACAGAAAGACAATTATCACATGTACTCACTCATAGGTAGTTTTTAAACATAAAGCAAAGAAAGCCAGCCTACAAACCACAATCCCAGAGAACTTAGACAACAATGAGGACACTAAGAGAAACTTACATAGATCTAATCTACATGGGAAGTAGAAAGTAGAAAAAGACAAGATCTCCTGAGTAAATTGGGAGCTTGGGGACATTGGGGGAGCGTTGAAGGGGGGAGGTTTGAAGCGGGGAGGGGAGAGGCAGGGAGGGGAACAGAGAAAAATGTATAGCTCAATAAATATCAATTAAAAAAAGAAAAACAAAACAAAGCAAAAATTTAAAAAAAGAAAGAAAAGAAAAGCCAACCTATTTCAACATGTGAACACAATTCTATTTGTGTATATTCCAGTTTTTTTTTAACTCTTTGCTTTGAGATAATCTCAGGTTTACAGAATATTTTTGAAAAAGTACAGGAGATCCTGTACCTGTCGTCCTCTTTTCTAAAACTTCCACATTTTTCTTAACTATAAATTAAGTCCATAGCTGGGTAGTGGTGGTGCAGGCCTTTAATCCCAGCCCTCAAGAGGCAGAGGCAGGTGGATCTCTGTGAGTTCGAGGCCAGCCTGGTCTACAAGAGCTAGTTCCAGGGCAGGCACCAATGCTACAGAGAAACCCTGTCTTGAAAAACCAATAAATAAATAAATAATAAAAATCTGCCTTTGGGGAAGACCCCACTGAACAGAATTAGTCTGTCATTAGTCTCTCTCTCTCTCTCTTCTTCTCTCTCATCTGTTTATTTCTGGGGACAGAGTCTAGACCTTGCCCATCCTAGGCATACACGATCTTGCCACTGGGCTATGCCCCCAGTCTGCCATTTTTTTCTTTCTCATTTTGTGTATCTGTGTGGTATGTTTATGTGTCTGTACAGGTGCATGTGCGCATGTGTACACAGGCTAAGGCATCTCCAAAGTCCTATTTTTAATTAATGAATTGATGCATGCATGTATGTATATATAGCACTAGTGTCTGAACCTTAGGCCTTGTATATGTTAGGCTCTACCACTGAACTTAAATCCTGGGTGTGGGGGGAATCCTCCTGCCTCAACTTCCTGAGTGCTGCAATTTTTCAGCAAAGGAAAGGAAGTGGGGCCTGAGGAGCAGAAGGACAGCTGTGGGTAGGGAGACTGTGCTGCCGAACCTCTGCAGATGTCACCGAGGGGAGGCAGGAATAGGCTCTTGAGCACTGTGCTTTGATTCGGAGAGCCAGCCATCTGATAGCAGCCTGAAAAACGGTCACCCTTGCACCCCAGTAGCAGACTCTACACAGAGAAGGAACGTGGCTGTTAGGGTTTTGTTGTGTTGTTCTGTTTGTTGTGCTTGTTTGGGCTCAGGCGCCTGAATCTCGGAGTCACGGTAGCTTCTTCTGATATCAACCTTGTACTCCTCCAGGCATCTAGACTGGGAATAATGTAGAACGAACAAACCATTCATAGAGCAGCGTGCTAAACTGGGAGCGACATGCACATGCTGATTCCTCTGTAGCATACGGGGTACAAGTGTGCCTTTCTAATACAGACTACAAAGTGCCCCATCAAGACGGGACCCCAGCAAGATGCAAATACGACTCAGCACTGATGTTGGGGTTCCAATAGGGCCTGAATCAAAGTTGTCCCGACTTACAGGAGACAGTAGGCTCCTGTGCTGTGCCGTAGGAAGCTAGAAGCTAGGTTTGTACAGGGGGGTTAGGAATCTAGCAGGCTAGTGCTGGACGGAATAGGGGTAAATGCTTCAAGGGGCCGAGCCTCAGGCCAGATAAGGGGGATATGGGTGTGGCTCAGTGACAGAGTGCTTGCTTAGCAAGCCCCTGGTTTTGGGTTCCACCCCCAGTACTGACAAACAAACAACAACAACAAACTGTTGGGAGGGAAGAAATCCAATGTGCACTGAATGGCTGGGAGGAACTGAGTGGTTCAAGGAGCTGGAGGACATTGTACAGGGATGAGGGACCAGGGACGAGAACACTAGAGTTGAGCTTTGTCAGAGTCAGAGTGGCCCAGATCAATGGAAGGTGTGACCCGTGAGCACACCCTTGCCGAACTACACAGAAACCTTGGTATTGAGGTCAGGGACAGAGGCTAAGGCTGAGTTCTGGATCACCAGTGCAAAACGCAGGGTGTTGGGCCCCGTAGACCTACAGTAGTGAATGTCAGTGATGGGAGGCAGCAGGACTCTGCGGTTTTTCAAGCATTTGAAGTGGATCATAGGCTCCCCAGAGCTCCAGATCTGCTGAGTTCAGATACTAAGTGAGTTATGGCAGTTAGTCATCTAGGGGCATAAATCAAACAAAAATAATAAAATAGGTGCTTAAAAGCCAGATCTGATATGCATACCCAAAGTCCAAGCTACTCAGGAGGCTGAAGCAGGAGAACAGCTTGACTTCCGGAGCTCTGGGCTGTAGTGTGTTCTGCTGATTAGGTGTGTGTACCAAGTTTAGTCTTAGCATGGTGATCTGCTGGCACCTGGACCACGAGGTTGCCTATGAAGGTGTGAAGGGAACCAGGTTGGAAAGGGAGCAAGTCAAAGTCTTAGTGTTGATGAGGAATAGGGCAGCCATGCCCAGCCCAGAGCTAGGGCAAGGCGGAAGCTACAGGTTCCCCTGACGAAGGCAGGAAAGAAGTAGAAAACAGATTAAGTTAAGACAGGGCATTGAGAAGTGGCATGGAAATCCCTCCAAGCAAACCATGTGTTCAGAATGTGCAGCACAATGGCTCAGAGGGAAGGTCACTGTGGGCACAGTGAGCTCTTTGACGACAATATGGCAGTGGGGCTGCCCAGGTGTCCAGTGGGGCTGCCCAGATGTCCAGTGGGGCTGCCCAGATGTCCAGTGGGGCTGCCCAGGTATCCAGTGGGGCTGGCCAGATGTCCAGTACAGCTGCCCAGATTTCCAGTGGGACTGGCCAGATTTCCAGTGGGGCTGCCCGTATGTCCAGTGGGGCTGCCCAGATGTCCAATGGGGCTGGCCAGGTGTCCAGTGGGGCTGCCCAGATGTCCAGTGTGGCTGGCCAGGTGTCCAGTGGGGCTGCCCAGATGTCTAGGGGGCTGCCCAAATGTCCAGTGGGGCTGCCCAGATGTCCAGGGGGCTGCCCAAATGTCCAGTGGGGCTGCCCAGGTGTCCAGTGGGGTTGCCCAGATGTACAGTGGGGCTGGCTAGGTGTCTAGTGGGGCTGCCCAGATGTCCAGTGGGGCTGGCCAGATGTCCAGTACAGTTGCCCAGATATCCAGTGGGGCTGGCCAGATGTCCAGTGGGGCTGCCCAGGTGTCCAGTGGGGCTGTCCAGGTGTCCAGTAGGGGCTGTCCAGGTGTCCAGTGGGGCTGCCCAGGTGTCCAGTGCAGCTGCCCAGATTTCCAGCCGCCATTTTTGCAATGAGTCAACATTTCTAAACAAAATTGACTTTGCCACCTGGTCCAATAAGATATCCCTATTCTTTTGCTTTGTTTTTGAGATGGGGTTTCTCTGTGTAACAGCTCTAGCTGTCCTGAAACTCACTCTGTAGACCAGGCTGGCCTCCTGAGTGCTGGGATGAAAGGGTGTGCCACTATATTTTTCTATTAGCCTGTCCTGGAACTCGCTCTTGTAGACCAGGCTGACCTCGAACTCACAGAGATCCATCTGTCTCTGCCTCCTGAGGGCTGGGATTAAAGGCACGCACCACCACTGCCCAGCTATGGACTTAATTTATAGTTAAGAAAAATGTGGAAGTTTTAGAAAAGAGGGCGACAGGTACAGGATTTCCTGTACTTTTCAAAAAATATCCTGTAAACCTGAGATTATCTATTATCTATTATCCCGCTAATACCTCTATTCTTTAACATTGTCACAGCTCCATCTACTATAGCTCCTCCACAATGGTGCTACTGACGTCATCATTGTCATCAGCATCATCACCATCATCACCACCATCACCAATGACATCCTGTAAGTCAGCTATGCACCAGGCATCCAGCTAGAGCCGTAATGCGAAGGTGAAGTCAGGCTGTCCCTCCAAGTGACACAGCTTTGGCTGACAGCTGGAATAAGAATGGACACGAGAACATCTGTCTCTATTCCTGGAACCTGGAAGAGAGGTTGCCTATTTGTGTGTGTATGTGTTGTTGTTGTTGTTGTTGTTGTTGTTGCATATGAGTGTACTGTTTGCAGTTATGTCTGTGTACTACTTTCAGGTCTAGAGTCTGGAGAGGCTGGAAGAGTGTGTTGGGTCTCCTGGGGCTGGAGTTACAGACTCCAGTTACAGAATGAGCCGTGGGTGCTGGGAATCCAACTCTGATCCTCCGGAAGAGCAGCCAGTGCTCTTGACTATTGAGTCATCTCTCCAGTTATGTTTTGTGGCTCTCAGTTTTATTTGTTTGGTTGGTTTTTTGTTTTTGAGACAGAGTTTCTTTGTGTTGCCTTGACTGTCCTAGAACTCACCCTGTAGATCAGGCTGGCCTCAGACTCACAGAGATCTATGTGCTTCTGCCTCCCAAGTGCTGGGATTAAAGGTGTGCACCACCACCGCCCAGTTTTGTTTTGTTTTTTTTCTTTTTGAGGCAGGGTCTTTATATGTAGACTGGCTAGCCTCGAATCACAGTTAGTCTGTGAATTCACAATCCTCCTTCCTCCTACTTCAGACTTCCTAGTGCTGGGATTACAGAGGTGTTCTTCCACACCTGGATACCTTAGGCTGTTGCTGTTTGGGACATGCATTTGTTGTTTGCTTTTGAGACAGGGTCTTACTCACTATGTAGCCCAGACTGGCCTTGAACTCATGAACCTTGTGCCTCAGCCTTCCCATTGCTGAACTTACAAGCATGCACTATCTCACATGGCTGTGCTGTACATTACTAATGGACTTCTTTTGGAGAGTCACAGAGGCAACCTTTAACCTTGGCAGTGCCTCTGAGCTGCTCCAAGAGGAAAGATCGTGTGGCTGAAGGCCCGGATGTGTGAGTGCCTCAGAGACAGCTCTCTGGCAGCTTCCTGATATGGATTGTTGTGTATGGAAGGCAGAATCTTTCACACGACTGTCCTGCAGGGACCAAACCCACTGGTGAGAACAAGAGAGTTCCAGTCTCCTGACTGCTACAGTGCTCAGCAGCAGTAAACTGCCATTCAGCCATTCTTTGCTTCTGTCATTCATTCATCCATCACATGCTTGACTTACGCCTTCTCTGGGCCAGCACTGTACATACCACCAACCCGTGGGGCTGATGGGGCTTCCATTCCAGTGGGCATGATAGTGGGAATCACAAGACAATGTCCAGTTGTGAAAACTGTCTTGAAGGTGAAGGAAATGGGCGAGTAATTATCTTGGTTACTTTTCTATTGCTGTGAGGAGACACCATGACCAGAGCAACTTAACAAAAGAAAGAGTTTATCTTAAAATTTCAGCGAATTAGTCCATGACCGTCATGGTTGGAGAGCACGGCAGTAGGCAGACAGGCGTGGGCTTGGAGTGACAGCTGAGAGCTTACATGTGGATGTAACTGCGGATGGGGTGGGCTTTTGAATCCTCAAAGCCCACCCCCAGTGACACGCCTCCTCCAACAAGGCCACACCTCCTAATCCTTCCCAAACAGTACCACCAATTGGGGGTCAAACATTCAAACGTATGAGCCTATGGGGCCATTCTCATGAGAACCACCACAATAATGTAAGTGGTATGACAGGGTTGGGGGCCCAGCAGAGGCCTCTGAGAGGACTCTTCTTCTGTGTGTACCTTACACCTTAGTAAGTTTACATTTGCAGATGCCCTCTCTCAGGCTCTGTGTTATAGCCATCTTGGGGCACACAAGTCTTTGTGGTAAGCTTATCCTAGGCATTACAAGACTTTACAAGGACCTGGAGCCTCTACTTCTAGATGCTATAGCACCCTCTCCACGTAGGTGCAGCCGGGAGCCCTGGTAGACAGGGTGTAGCCATCCCTAAGATGCAGCTTGCTGCTCAGCTTCCAAATGGAAGGAGCGTGTGCAGAGGACCTGCCATGGTTTCTCTTCTAGTCGCTGTGATAAAAACGCTCCAAGAAAAGCAACTCAAGGGAGAAAGGTTTGTTTTGGTTTTGCAACAAGGTCTCAACTGTGTAGCTCTGGCTTGGCCTGGACCTCAGTATGGAGCCCATGCTGGCCTCGAACTCAGAGATCTGACTGTCTCTACCTTCTGAGGACTGGGATCAAAACAGTGTATGGCCATGCCAAGTCTAAAAGGGAGGGTGTCATGTTACCTCCCAGTTAAGATGTGCAGTCCGTCCTGGCGAGGAAGTTAAGATAGCAGAGGTCTGCAAGCAACTGGTCACATGCGTCCCTCATTAGGAAGCAGAAGGTGGTGGAGGCCTGTTCTCCCTTTTCTACAGTCAGGATTGCGGCCCAGGGAAGGGTGCCATCCACATGTAGTCCAGAGAGGGCAGGTCATCTCACCTCTATTACCCTAATGAAAGCGATCCCCCACAGGTCAGAGGCCCACCTCCCAGGTGAGTCTAGAACTCATCAAATCGACAATAGAGATTAACTTGACAGGGCCTGCGGTGGCAATGACCTTGGTACACTTCAGGGGCAAGTAGCTGGCACAAAGTGATGAGGGAAGGATGCCATTTGAGGAGGCTGAAGACAAGCTCAGCTATCCAGCAGCTAGGCCCTGTGGGCTGTGATGGGACCTTGACATTTCAAAGAACATTTAGTAAGTATTTAATATGTACATGGCACCACGCCAGACACTGGCAAGCTACAGATGAATACATTAAATTATGGTTTCCACCCTGAGGCTACATTCTGATATCGTCAGCAAACAGAAAGGTATGGCATTGGTATCTTACTAAAGGGTTCTTGTCTACACACGTGTGTGCTTGTTCGGGAAAGCACAAGAGGTCTGAATCTATGGACCAGAGAAGGAATGGTTCCCCCGGCAGAAAATATAGTGCATGCAAAAGTGTGGGGGAACGAAGGAGTGTGGTGAATTCTAGTGGCTGAGTGGTTCGCTGCTGCAGGGAATGCAGGAGAGGGCAGAATGCAGGAGAGGGCGGAATGTAGGAGAGGTGGAATGCAGGAGAGGGCGAGCAGCATCTAGCTTGCTAGACAGCAGATTCTCATGGACAGGAGCGAGAACTGCCGCAGGTTTGGAGCCATCATGTCTTCCTAAATAGTCCAGAGTGGGAAAGGATGGCTCCCTGAGCCTGCGTGAGTTCTGACCAACGCTCCCGCTCCCCTTTGCTCCCTACCCCCAGCCTTGCTGTGACTCCAAGGATTCCATAAACAGTGTCTTGAGTTTATTAGCTATGCATTTGTTAACGAGGGTATGGGAGGGGTGCAAGATTTAAGATTCTGGAGGTTTAAGATTCCATTGTTTGTGTTTTCGTGCCTGAGCCTGCATTTCCTGTTTTAGCTTACAGGGACTGTGCTTTATTTTCTCCATATAATACTGTCCACAGCACCTTCCCCACAGCAGGGTATGTTCACAATGACCCACAATCCGTCAGTTTTGCATGTGCAGACACAGAGACACGAACTCTCTGGCACTGGACATGCCTTCTGTGAATTTGCTTATTGGTCTTCATCTCTCCCCAGCCCTTGGCAGCTTCAACCCTTCCTGTGCCAGGGCACCAAGAAGTAGAACTGCAGGCGAGAGACAGGGAGGGTGTGTCTACAAATCGTGTCTCTCAAGATGGTCCCACAGAAAAGAAACTCCGAATGTCTGGGGCTTCCAGATTAAAGCAAGGATTGGGTGAATTACAAGGCAGTTTGGGAACAGTTTACCACCCCCCCCATCGGCTTTTTGGTGGGGAGCAGGTAAAGGAGGTCGAGGTACCATTGTACACAGGACCCTTCAGTTGCACAGTGGGCACTGACTGGCTGCCAGATCACAGAGGGCGATGGAAAATGTGGTGTGAGGTCTGGTTATCTGGGGCTCTCGGGCTGAGCACAGGAAGCAGGGAGCAAAACAAGAGTGTTGCCTCACCTGCTTCCCTCCGCTCCTCTCCCAGTGGGAGCGATGGGGAGCTTGAATTTGCAGCATTTCCTTCCCTTCCGGCAGAGAGCTAGGCAAGACCGCATCCAGAAGGCCCAGCCCTGGCTCCTTTGAGCGTCAGCTTGTACATTGCAGCAGGCTCGCTCTCACGCCCACCTCCACCCCATTGAGCAGAGCAGCTTCTAGAACTCATTAGGAAGGCAGCAGCAACAGGGTGAGGAGATGTGGAAATCAGACGGGGCATGGACCTGAAGGTGTCTAGCTGCTAGACCTGGCTCTGCCACCCATGGCTGCATAACCTTGATGAAGTCTCTGTGGACCGTGGCCTCTTTTCATCTCGGAGACATGGGTGAAATGCCACATGCCCTCCCTATCTAAGTTTGGCCTCCATGCCCCCTATCATTTATGTCCCCATTTGCTTCCTTGTAAGCACCAGTTTCTCATCACATCTATCTATATGTTTATGATTACATACGCACCATGCAATTGTATCTGTTCTCCAATTTAGTCTCATCGCTGTATTCCAGAGTTTAGACTCCAGGAATGCTCCCACCCTCCCTGTTGGGGATTAAACCCAGAGGCTGGCACATGCTACACCACCAAACTACTGCCCTGGCCTGGATATTGTGTATTTGTGTGGGCTCAAGCACCATGGCACTCCTGGGAAGGTTAGCAGGCAGCTGGTGGGAGTGGTTCTCTCCTTCCACCGAGGAGCGGGTCCAAGGGTTCAAACCAAACTCAGGTCGTCAGGTTCGGCAGCGTATCTTTATCCGCTGAGCCCTCTTTGGCCTTTATGTCTTTTGACTACCTCAAAACCTGGCACAATGCCTTTAAGTTAGTGAATGAATAAATGAACGGCAGAAGATGCAATGAACTCCCGCGATCCTTCCAGTTGATAAAGTTTAAGAGTTTAAGGTTCCACGCCAGGAGGACCACACCAAGGCCTCTCCCAGAGTCCCCTGCAAGGGAAGAGGGCGGGATTGGCTTCTGTCCTCCCGCAGGACTCTTGGCCTCAGTGGACCCTAATTAGCACAGGGTTAAGGCGACTCTAGCTCCGCCTCCGAACTGGCCAGTAAAGGGAGGATCGCCCATTCTGTCTTAATCTAGGGATTCAAAGCGCGTGCCAGGCCACAGCTGGCGAGGGGGCGGGTCAGAATGCGAAGTAATGGGAGGAGCCAAGTGCCCTGCGGCCCCCAGCGCGCAGGTGCCGGGAGCCCCGCCCTTCTGCGCGTGGAGCCGGGGCGGGGCAGTCGCCTAGCAACGCTCAGCCCCGCCCCCGGCCCCGGCCCCCAGCATGGCTTGGCAGAGTTGGCCCGCGCCCTGGCTGTGGGTCTCCGGCTGTGGGCTGCTGTTCTTCGCCTTCGCGCTGCTCCTGAGTCCCCGCGGCTGCCAAGCGCGGCGGGGCTTCCGCGGCCTGCTAATGACGCGCAGCCAGCGGCTGCTCTTCCGAATCGGGTTAGTGCCCCGGCTCTGATCCGTGCAAGCTCCGGAATGCGGGTGGGCACGCTGGGAGAGGGGACGCGAAAGGGATACGGGGGTTCTAGGATGGCTTGGACTAGGGGGTCCTAAACCGGAGCAGAAGGATAGAGAAACGGGCTGGAGAAGCTCCTGAGTTCGTGCTGAGTGAGGAAAGGAAAGAGTTGGAAGACAGAAGAATTGGGATGGGCGGGCTGGGAAAAGCGGCGCAGATAAGAGTAGGCAGGGTAGGGGAACCAGAGGCCTCGGGGAGACTAGAGCCAAGTTAGACGCGGGAATTCAAGGAGCCGGGAAAGAGGGGAGTGCAGAAGAGCGTGCACCTGACTGCGGGGCAGAGGTCAGCAAATCGGACTCCCTGGCAGGTCAAGGGTAAAAGCATGCCTCGGACTGTCCAACTTTTCTCAGTGTGCCACTGTCCTTCTGCCTATAATCCGGCTCTCCCCAACTCTAGGCAGACTGTTGTCTGGCAGGGTTCAGGGTCTGTAGGTCAACCTGGCTTTTTCCCTTTACCCCCTTTTACTGGCTTCCAGAGCCCCCCGGCTGTGAAATTTGACCCAACAGCCAGCCACCAGCCTCTAGCAACTTTCCCCAGCCAACTCTCCTCCTTCTCTTTGCCACTTCCTTTAAGGGACCATGACAAAAGTGATAATAATCACGGTTTCTCAGCAGTCAGCAGCAGGGAAGAAACCCGAAGACAAGCTTCCTGTCTATCGGCAGGACCTCAAACCACAGTTTAGGGACAGTAATGTCTGGATGGGAATAGAGGTCTGTGCTCAGATATCTGGGAGGGCCTAAACCTAAGAAGACACTCTTCCTCTCTCCTCAGACTACCACCCCAAACTACAGACCTAGAGCTCCATTCACAGTCTCTAGAGTAGAGATATAAAAACCCCCGTGGGCTGTAGAGCAGATTCTAGATAGTGCTCTGACTAATTTGCCATTACTTTGTTAAAAGCATTAAAGTAATGAGGTGGCAGGGGTTTTGCTTGTTTAGCTGGTTAGCTTGGTAGGACAGCCTCCCTAGTATTCCAGACTGGTCTTGAACTTCTGATCCTCTAGCCACATTACAGGTGCTATCCTTATAGGTGTGTACAGGCCAAGGTTTGTGACTGTCTGACTGTATTTTGTATCTAGATTCTGGGGGGTGGGGAGGTGAGGTTTTATTTTGTTTGGTCAGTTTGTCATTTGGTTGGTGCTGCAGATTGAACCTCAGGAATGCTAAACTTACTCTACCACTGATCTCTATATTTCTAGTCACTAGATTTGGGGGCTGTGTACACACTTGTGTACGTGTGTGCGTATATGTGCGTGTGTGTGCATGCATTTGCTTTGGTTTGGTTTCTTAGTTTTCTTCACAACATTCCTAGGAATTCTGTAGCTCTATTAGGAGAAAGGATTTTAAATCTACTTTTAGCATCCAAAATTGGTAAGCCCGAAGTCATACAAATGACCTGAGAAAATGGATAAATGGGAGAGGTTCCATGAGGAACTAGAATCAGAATTCTTAACATCAGAATGCCAATAATCACAACTATGAGAGTTTGGATATTTCTTTCTTTTTCTTTTCTTTTTTTTCTTTTTCTTTTTCTTTTCTTTTTCTTTTTTTTCTTTTTTTTTTTTTTTTTTTTTTTTTTTTGAGATAAGGTTCTCTGAGTAACAAACAGCCCTAGCTGTCCTGGAACTAGCTCTATAGACCAGGCTTGCCTTGAACTCACAGAGATCCATCTGCCTATGCCTCCCGAGGGCTGGGATTAAAGGTGTGCGCCAGCACCACCTTGCTAAATTTGAGTATTTCTAAACTTGGGATTTGGGAGTTTTTCAAATCCCTTAATTTTTTTTTTCCTTTGGGGAGCTTCTTCATAATTCTTTTTTTGGGGAGGGGGAGTTTTAGGGGTTAAGCTAGGATCTTGCTATGTCCCAGGCTTCAGACTTTGCAGCCATCCTGCCTCAGCCCCATGCTCAATTACAATTACCTCACCACACTAGAATTAAGTGGTTCTGGCTGTAGTGATGGCTCAGCTGTTTAAAGCCCTGACTCCTCTTGCAGAGAACCCAGGCTCAGTTCCCAGAACCCACATGATGGCTCACAACTTCCCATAACTACAATTCCAGAGGCTCCAACACCCACTTCTGACCTCTTCTGAGGGTCACAAACATAGTACCAGACACAAACATAGTACACAGGTACACATGCAGGCAAAACACCCATACACACACACACACACACACACACACACACACAAAATCTTCAAAAAAAATTTTAAAGCCAGGTGGTGGTGGCACACACCTTTAATCCCAGCACTCCAGAGGCAGAGGCAGGCAGATCTCTGTGATTTCAAGGCCAGCCTGGTTTACAAGGTGAGTTCCAGGACAGGCTCCAAAGCTTCAGAGAAACCCTGTCTTGAAAAATAAACAAAAAATTTTTTTTTAAGAATTCAGTAGTTCTATGAGTTTTCCCTTTGTCTGGATTTCCAGATTGCAGTGGATTCAGTTTTCCAGTTTTGCAGAGCAGAAGGGTGTGCCTGGGATAGGATTTCCAGACCCTGCTGCCCTGTGGTCTGGGAAACAATCAGCCCAGTCCCTTGGGGGGAGACACTGCTAACCTTCAGAGTGGGGCAGGAAACATGTGGCAAGTGTGTAGGTGTTGTTTCGAGGTGCCTCCAGGCCTGCAGGAAGGATGGACATGGAGGAGGAGTCCATAGGCACTCCCTAAACTGGAGGTTGGTGAGGACCACTAATCTCATAGCATTTCGTTGGGGCTGGAAAGCAGACAATGGCAGTCCTAAGCAATGGCTCTCAGTAGTCGTGATAACTTTAGCAAAGGCCTTCCTCAGTAGCCACCGTTATCTGGGAATGAGAATAACTAGGCTCAACGGAGGATAGGGCCGCCAGACGTGGGCTGACATTGGGCACGTGCACTGGGGACTACGGGAAACAGGGTGGAGAGGCGCTAAGCATATAGCGTGTAGTCGAAGGGGTGGCTGCACAGGTCAGCGTTTGTATCCTGGCTCTGCTGCATGTTGACCATGTGACACTGGACACATAACCTTTCCGAGCCTGGCCTGTTTGCACCTGCAGAATGGGGAATGGTGTAAATGTCTGCCTTCTGGGGCGCCTGTGAAGACTGGACGGGCCCACATATAAGTGATCAGGAAGTGGTAGCCATTGCTTGTGTGGTGCCCTGGGATGGGAAAGAGGGAGGACGCATGCCCTCCTCAGGTTCTCTCACAACTGTCTTCTAAGTTTACCCAACCACTGCCAGGAAATGCTGCGTCTCTCTCTCTCTCTCTCTCTCTCTCTCTCTCTCTCTCTCTCTCTCTCTCTCTCATCCCATAACACCGAGCTGCCCCAGGTCAGGACTGGGTGGTCACACTGGGGAAAAGCATGTGGCCAGTGTTCTCCATGGCTGACCTTCGGGGTGAGGCGGTAGAGTGGCTGTGTCTGTAACTCCAGCAGCAGGGGATATGACACTTTCTTCTGGCCTCCTTGAGTAACTATGCGCTTAAACACACACACACACACATAAATTTAAATTTTTTTTTCAAAAGTACCTTTTAAGAAAAGAGAAAGATGGGGGGGGCTGGAGAGATGGCTCAGTGGTTAAGAGCACTGGCTGTTCTTCCAGAGGACCTGGGTTCAATTCCCAGCACCCACATGACAGCTCACATCAGTCTGTAACTCTAGTTCTAGGGTATCTGGCACCCTCATGCAGGCAAAACACCAAAGCACATAAAAAGTTTTAAAATTTACAGTGTAAGCCGGGCGGTGGTGGCGCACGCCTTTAATCCCAGCACTCAGGAGGCAGAGGCAGGCAGATCCCTGTGAGTTCGAGGCCAACCTGGTCTACAAGAGCTAGTTCCAGGACAGGCACCAAAAACTACGGAGAAACCCTGTCTCAAAAAATCAAAAAAAAAATATTTACAGTGTAAAAACAAGACAGAGAAAGACCTCCTAGGCTAAGTCTGCAGCTTAGCAGGGGTGCTTGTGTAGTATATGCAAGGCTTAGCACCCCACTGCCCAGAAGGTTGGGAGACAGACCATGTGAACAGAAGTGAGCCAGGTCAAACGGGCAGGGGTCAGGCACAGCAAGCTCCCAGGGGTGGTCAGGAGAATTAATACTCCCTCACGTGGGCACCCTGCATCAGCCTCAGTTTCCCTTTTGCCCCTTTGCCTCCTCGGTGGTAGTAGAGAGGGTTTGGCAGAGCTATTTGGAGAACCTGCCTGTTGAGGGGAGGCGGGTGGAACATGAGGCTGGGCTCTTGTGTCCTGCAGAGCCGAACTGACCTTCGCCGATGGATCTTAGCTGACCGAGCCCCTGTTCATGCTTATACACAAGAGACCATTCATTTTCTTTCTTTTTGGGTGTTTGATGACTGTGATTCACCTGAACTCCAGTCTTCTAGACAAGCAGCAAGCACTCTTAGCCACTGAGCCATCTTTCCAGCCCCCAGGAGATCTTTTCTTGACCCTTGTCCCAACCATGTGACCGAATCAACTGTGCCTTGGTGAACTTTACCATTTCTGAAAGAGGAAACCTCTTGTCTGGGCCAATAGGGTCCACCGACCCAATGTCAAGGGTGGTGAAAACCCCGACATGAGGATCCTTGAATAAAGAACCCCTTGTTTGTGGCCTAGATGAAGGTCAGGCACTGTGAGCTGTGCTGTGGGAGACATGGCTTGCAGTGTCCCTAAGTATTCTCAATTGAAGCTGCTGATTTAAATCAGAAACAGGGTCCACTGAGATAAGCCAGTGAGCAAGATTTCAAGTCTCATACCTGGAGTTTGTGACTCCTACAAGTCGTCCTCTGAGCTCCACACAGGAGCAGACCACGCACAACAAATGTAATAAGCAGAAGTTACATATAATCAGAAACATGTCGCTTTTCTTCTCAGACCCCTCTAGTGGTATCTCCTTTCCTCCCGCTCCCTTTGTCTCTCTCTCTTTCTCTCTGTGTCTCTGTCTCCCTGTCTCCCCCCCTCTCTCTCTCACACACATACACACACACACACGCACACGCACACATACACGCGCACACACACACACACACGCACACATACACACACACGCACGCACACACGCGCACACGAAGGTGGAGCTGGCTCTCTGTGTCTCTGTCTCCCTGTCTCCCCCCCACACACACACACACACGCGCGCACACACGAAGGTGGAGCTGGCTCTCTGTGCCCTGCCTACCCCTCAGCCACAGGAACTACTTTACTGTTTGTCGAACACTGCCAGCCAGTCCTTCCTCCCCACCATTCCCTCTGCCAGATCCTCTTGTTCCAGAGCCCTGCCCTGTGTTGTGACCGCCTCACCTGCACACAGCCCTGTCCCCATGCCTGCCTTCCACTCCCCTCACCCAGCTGTATCCCCAATAGTCTGTGACAGCACCCAGTGCGCTGTGTGTATTAACTTTTCTGTCTCCTGCTTTTCTCCTCCCACCTGAGTATGGCCACACAAGGCGCAAAACTTTGTTCCTACCGTACCTCAGCTTCCAGAGCAATGCCTGGCGTGCCGTCAACCCTTATCAAATGTTTTTGAATGGAGGGAGGGAGGGAAGAATGGGCGGTCAGCCTTGGCCCAGGTGCCATGTCCTCCTCCATGAAGTTGGCTTAACCTCCTTAGTCCAAATCACCTTTGTGTCTCCTGGACCTGGCCACCAATACCCGGCTTAGAACCTTCAGTGTGTTTTCCTCTTCTGGACTCAGGCTGCCACAGGTCTGGCTTCCCAGATGACTCCCATGGGCCTGCCTAGGGAACAAATTTCTGTCACAAGGGCCTGTGCTAAAAATGAATAAGAGAAGAGAGACCCAAAGGAAATGAGTGGCCTAGGCTCTGGCCTTCTGGCTAAGGTGCGGCTCACTGGAGGGGCTGCCAGTTCTAATGTTTCTAGCAGTCACACTTCCTCCCTCTGAGGGCTGCAGAGACTGAGAAGACGAGGGAAACACAGGCAGGAGACACTGACCTTGCATGCCCTGGCATCTCCTAGGCACAGGGCAAGTGACTTCCAGGCATGCCAGAGGCTGCAGGAAAGCCTCACTCGCCTAAGGGCCTGTTTGGCTGCCTCCTTAGCTTGTTTCTTCCCAAGAAAGCACACACTAGGAAATGACTGTTCCTAAGGGCCTTGAGCCAGGCCTGCTCAATAGAACCCTGTGACCTGTGACCCTCCTAGGTTGATCCCTCAGCCCTCAGACAGCCAGTCCAAGTTTGTTATTAGGTGTGTCCCATCACTGGTCATATGCAAGCCTGGACAAGCTGAGTCTCGGCCAAAAATACCCATGACCACCAGCCTCACCACCCAGGGCCTGTCTCACTGCCCTGAGCCTGCCTGTTGGGCTACAGTTATGTCTCAGGTCTCATTTTACTTAGGGAACCCACACTTATGGAGTACCTAAGCTGGGACCACCGTAGGTTCATCCTGCTCCCTTCTGCCCCATACTGGCCAGAGATGGGACTCTGGGCCCAGCTGAGGCAGTCACTTGACAGCCCTCCAGCTTCTTTCAGGGCTGCCCTGGGGAGGAGGGGAAGGGGAAGAAGAACCAGCATTGTGTGCTTTCTACTGTGCAGCAGAAGGGGGCTGGGGGAGGGGGAATGTCACCCTCACTGTCAGCTGTCCTCATGGCTTCTCATGGAGCTTAGGCCGGGCCTCGGATACCAGTGAAGCGGTGGCTCACTGAGGTGAGGAATGGTGCACTGTGAGCCCAAACTAGTGGCCTGGTACTCGTTCACTGTCCTAAGTTCAGGCAGGGCTCTGAGATGGCTTGTAGCTCCGCCCGGGCTGTTCCCACCTCAGCCCCATACTTTCTCCCACTGGGTCCCGGGGGACCAGTTAAGAGACTTTAGTTTCTTTCTCGTGTGGTTATGGGGGGTAGAAAGACTGTTCCGGGCTGTAGAAATGCTGAGTCAGACTTCAGGGCCGGGGGGGGGGGGGGTGGGGGGGGGTGGGGGGTGGGGGTGGGGGGTGGGGGGAGTGCGCTTTAGCGGGAGTGCGCATGCCCACGCATGTGCCAGGCCCCCGGTTCCGTCTCTAGCACTGAAGACTCTAGGAGGGGATAGAAGGAGTCCAAATCTTCCTTCCTGTTGTTGTTGTTGTGTTGTTTGTGGTAATTTGGTGGTTGCGTGGTAGTGGTTTTGAGACAGGGTCTCACTCTGGCCAGCTCGGAACTCATAGAAATCCATCTGCCTCTGGCTTCCGAGTGCTGGCAGTAAAGGCCACCACACCTGGATCAAGAGATCAAAATCTTAATGTGTCCTGGACACCCAGCTCTAGTAGGTTGTTCTGATGTACTGTGAGTGCTGTCCCAGATCCCGGCCTGCTGGCCCTGCCTGGGGACCCCACGCAGAGTGTGGCTTCAGTGCCACCCTTACTGATCACATGAATTTTTAGAAGAATTGAAGAAAAAGGAAAGCAGGCTGGGGAATAAGTCCCTGCTCCATGCGCCCAGCAATAGGAGAACAGAGGCAGTGTATCAGGTAATAACTGAAGAAATCAAGGCCCACAGGCTGGGCTCCACCGTCAAGCCTTTGCACGGAGCTGTGGCATCCCAGTCAGGTGGGTATGGGTTGGCCACAGGCCACAGCATCTACAGTGACCCCTCACATTTCCCCTCCAGTCTCTGCCCCTTTTCCTCAGTTCTCCTCTCTCTCTGGCTCCCAGGGCATCCATGAAACCAGTGACGGCCAACACCCCTGCACGAATCAAACGAGCCTTAATTTCACAAGGGCTTTCAAAAGTGCTTGGGCCAAGGGTCCCACCCTGACACCACTAGACCTCCCTGCCCTCTCTGAGGTTGAGTGCAAAATGCTTGCGAATGTCATGGGCTTGCTCAGGACTGAGAAGCATAGCAGTTACCAGACCTGAAGGTCTCGGAGGTCAGATCCTGGGCTACGTGCCAGGTCTGTAGCCACCCTGAGTTATCGTTTTTCCCCAAAAAGCCCTTCAGAGGAATTGGGGTAGCCCTCTAATCGTTCAGGGCCACTCAGGAGTCCTACTCCTGACTCGGGGTCTGGGGAGGACTTTAGGGTTCCAGGTCAGGCTTCTAAGGAGGTGTGTCTTCCTGTCCAGGCTGTTTCCTGTCTGTAAGATGGGAGTGTGGTACCTGCCCCAGACTTGAGAGGAGGACTTGAGATAATCCATGGGAGGAGGCACTGGGCTCAGTCAGAGCTTGCTCACAGGCTCAGGGAAGAAAAGCTGTGGTACTGAAAATTGTTAAAGATGTGGCAATGAGCTCCAGGGAGGAGCCTTGACCCCAACTTTATGGGCTGGAGTAGAGTGGGGCCTGGGGACCTCTTGTGAACTTCTGTCCTGTGTTCTCTCTTCCTTCTCCCTGGCTCTGAGGCCCTAGATGCAGCCTACATGGCAAACAGCATTAGGATTTTTACGTCCGAGCGTCACAGCCCCACCCGTGCCCTTGAATCTGGGTGACCTGCTTGGCAGAGAATATCCTGCTTGTCCAGGTCTGTGGGGGCAGTGGGGCAAGAGGAGGGAGTAAGGGTGAAGAGGACTTCAGTTGGGCAAGTCACTGCCATTAGGCTTACCGGGTCTAGCAGCCCTGGCCTTGCCTGGATCCATTCTGGCCAGGCACTGAGCCATGCACATGCCCAGCCCCTCCCCAACCTCTGCTAATCGCTAGCCAGCCTTTCTTGAATGCCACATGCTGTTCTGGGCCAGTGTAGGGGTTTCTGGGGGTGGAGGGGAAACCGAGGGAGCCACACAAGGACCAGTGGGAAGGTACTGCCCAAGGAGGATACCAGGGCTGTGCTCGAGGGCCCAGCTGTTTCAGATGGAGCAGAGGGGAGTTCTCGGATGGCGTTGTCAGTGGCTACATTTCCTAATAAGAGTGAACTAAGTCCTGAACATGGTTAGGACTTCGGGAAGTACAGAAGCCTAGGGACAAAAAGAAAGGGTATTTCAGGCCTAGGAAGCTACAGAACAGAGGTAGGGAGCCCAGAGCTTTTTCTTCTCCTTCTCTCTCTCTCTTCTTTTTGGTTTTTCGAGACAGGGTTTCTCTGTGTAGCTTTGGAGCCTGTCCTGGAACTCTGTAGACCAGGCTGGTCTTGAACTCACAGGAGATCCGCCCGCCTCTGCCTCCCAAATGCTGGAACTAAAAGTGTGTGCCACCACCGCCAAACTTTTTCCTTTTTTTTCCCTTTTCTTTCTTTCTTTCTCTCTTTCTTTCTTTCTTTCTTTCTTCCTTCCTTCCTTTCTTTCTTTCTTTTTTTTTCTGTTTTGAGGAGAGTTTTCTTTTTGTTTTGAGAGCTTTTTGGCTCCTTTGTGGGGAAGGGTCATGTGTGTTCCAAGCACACATATGCTCAGAGGGCAGCAGTTCTCTCCTTCCACTGTATGGAGTCCCAGGAATAAGACTTGCCAGCAAGCATTTTATCCATGGAATCATCTCAATGCCCCCATTCCATGTTCCTGTGTGTGTCTCTCACACATACACGCACAGGTCACAGACCACAGTACTCTGGTAGAGGTCAGGGGACTTTTTTTTTTCCAAGACTGGGTTTCTCTGTAGCTATGGAGCCTGTCCTGGAACTCACTCTGTAGACCAGACTGGCCTCGAACTCCCAGAGATCCGCCTGCCTCTGCCTCCTGAGTGCTGGGATTAAAGGCATGCGCCACCACCGCCTGGCTTCAGCCTGCTTTCTTATAGAACCCATGTCCAGGTATGACACTACCCAAGATAAATTCTTGGTCCTTCTGCCTCAGCAATTTAATGTATTGGTCTTACAACAGTGAGCCACCTTGCCCAACAAGCAGGACAGTTTTGAAGTTGTTTGTTTTCTTTGCTTTTTCTTTTTTCTATTTTGTTGTTGAGACAGGGTCTCATTATGTAGCCCTGGCTATCCTGGGTCTTGCTATATAGACCAGGCTGGCTTCTCATTCACAAAGATCCATCGGCCTTTGTCGCCCAAGTGCTGGGATTAGAGGTGTCCACATGTGCACAACCTCACAGGCCTAGAGTTGTATTTTTGGTGGGGGGAGGGGATGCACAGAGGTTTGAACCCAGAGCCTCAGATGTGCTAGGCAAGTGCTCTTCTCCTGAGCCTAATCCTAATTTTAGTGAGTTACTTTAGGCATCTTTAAAACCACTAGATAACATAGCACTCCAAGCTCCACTCCCCCGCTTAAATAGAACATTACAGACAGGGCGGAAGGCTCACAGCCCCAGCACTGAGCAGTGCTGCTGGCTAGGGTGGCGGCCATCTTCCACAGCTCCATCCTTCACCACATGTCTGCATCCTGAATGGGATGCCGGGATGGTTTCTGCCTGCATTGGCATTTCAATAAATGTCAGGTTGTTTTCTTGGCACCATGTCTTTTAGCTTAATGATATGTGTTTGGACTATGTGCATGTTAAGTCCTGGTTTTGAGCATTTGTTTTGCTGGCTGGGTAGTTTCCCACATTCTGGGTATGGCCTGGTTTATTTTTATATTTTGCTGTTGATGGATACGTAGGGGGTTTCCACTGTTTCACTCTGGGGAGCTCAGGATATTCTCTGGACTCAGTGGGAAGGGAGGAGGCAGAGACTGGTGGAGGGTCAAAGCAGGAAGTAAGATTCTCTTGTGAGTGCTGGGAGCCATAGCAGGCTTCGAGCAGGAACAGGACTCAGCAGAAGTGGTGCACTGGGAGCTTGAGCCTTGTCTGTAGTTTAGACTAGAAGCCAAAATCTAGGTGAAGGAGACCCTTTTAAGACACAGAGATGATGGCTGAGTGTTGGTGGCGCACACCTTTAATCCCAGCACTCAGGAGGCAGAGGCAGGTGGATCTTTGTGAGTTCGAGGCCAGCCTGGTCTACAAGTGCTAGTTTCAGGACAGGCTCCAAAGCTACAGAGAAACCCTGATTCGAAAAACAAAACAAAACAAAAGACCTAGGGATGAGCCCTGTGGGCTTGTCCCCTGATGAGCCATCCAGAGTGACAGAAGCAACTGAGAAAGATCCTCATTTGAGAGAGAGGGCTAAAGAGGAGAGGTCCATAAGCCTGTGACTGTGGCATGGCCAAAGCTAACTGTAGAGCCATGTAAAGTCACTGTGGTGATCAGGGCTAGGGCAGGAGTGGGGGGTACAGGGATAGGGTACAGCTAGAACCTCAGCCCACTCGCAGCCCAGGCCCTGCTTCTCCAAACCTAGTGCACTTGATACCACAGTCTCCCTTCCCCTTGGGTCAAATGCAGGGCACCCTTCTGCCTGTTGCTTCCTCCTTAGCCCCACCGTCTTCGCCACCATCTTCTTCCCGCTTGCTCTCTCAATGGTCTCTCCCTTCCCACTCACTGGCTCCTGCTCTGGCACTTTGCCCCTGCCAAGACTTTGAGGCCTCTGGGCCAAGCTCCTAAAACATGCCACATTTCCCCGTGCCCAACCTTTGGCTCCGTGTAACCCAAAACAGTTGACTACAGGCTCCATCAGTGTCCCACTGCCGTCTCCCGGCTAAGAGGAGAGGCTTTGATTCTGCATGCGGTCAAGCCCCTTTCCTTCCAGTGACTCTGAGCCAGCTGCAGTTAGTTGGTAGTTAATGATCCATCTGTTTTCCAGTTTAATGTGTGTGAGTTCTGCTATTTTTTTTTATTACAACCTGATTATCCCCAAGGCAAGGAGCCTTTGGCTTTGTTCTGTGCTATTCCCACCATGTCCAGCAAGCACCGCGAATATTTTCCAAGAGAAATGAGCCCAAGAGAGTGGCATCTAAAGTCACAGATTTGCCTTATTTTTCCTCCTCTTCCTCTTTGTCTTTTTGCTTTTTAAAGACAAGGTTCCTCTCTGTAGTCCTGGCTCACCTGGAGCTTGCTCTGCTGACCAGGCTGGCCTTGAACTCACAGAGATCCTCTTGCCTTCACGTCCCAATCCCATGCCTGCTGCTGGGATTAAAGGTGCGCACCAGCACTGCCTCGCCAAATTGTGCCTTTTGTTAGCATCTCAAAATCCCAGCACACACATTAGCATTGGACAAGGAAGGCAAGGACATTTCTCAGGCGCTCCCAGGTGCAGGCCACCTGTCCCAGCAGCTGGGTCAGCTTCTGGCAGAATTTGGAAAGGAAGTGGCAATTTTGAAACCCTCTCCACCATCCAGCTATGACTGGGTGCTTCCCATGTGTTCTTCTACTTGGTGCCACTTAACCTTTATGTGGTTCTGCCAGGGCACCTCTGTACTAAGGATGGAGAACTTTATCTCCCGGGCCAAGGACATAGAGCAGGAGGAGCCAAGCTGCAGGAGGAATCCTAAGTGCTGCCCTTCCCACGAGTGACAAGGGAAGACATGACGGGAGAGGGCTTGGGCAAGACTATCACTCTGTGGAGGAGAGGGTGGTTGTGTTGCGTTAATGTTGTTTTATGTTTCAGTTTGAAATAGTTGTAGATGGGTCACAACAGCACACAAACAGATTCCTGTATACCTAGCCCAGGCCTGCTGGATGTTAATGTTTCGTGACCACAATAAAACTCTCAAAAGCGACAAATTCGGTTCAGCAAGAGACTATTAACACTGTCAGACCGTATTTAAAGATTGCCAGCTGACCCACTAATGCCCCTTTCTTGGTCCTGACTCCGATTAAGGATCCTGCACTGTTCAGCCTCCTCGAGGCCTCTCTGATGTTGAGTACTGGTCAGGTGTTTTACAGCGGGTCCCTCCATCTGGGTTTGTCTGAGGTTTTTCTTATGAATAAATTATGGTTGTGCATTTCGGGCATGAAGGCCACAGAAGGGAAGTTGTGCCTTCCTCCGTGGTCAAAAATATATTGTTACTGCTGAAATTAGCATCTGTTTCCTCTTCTGTGAGTGTTGGGGCTGGAACCCAAGTGCATATGGGTGCTAGGCAAGAGCCCTGCTGCTGACTGAGCCCTCGGGCCTGACATTATCTTTCCTCATCGGTTTCTAGTGCAGTGAGCCAGTTTCTCCAGTGACTAATTAGTCTCTGGTGAAGCAGTCAGTTTGAGACTATGCAAATCTCTCTCCGATTGTGCTTGGTGATTTGCCCAGCGTTCAGGTATCAGGTTGCACTCCTGAGCTGCCTTAGAAACTGCAGGTGGGGTTGCATGGTGAATGAAACCGAGGTGAGAGGGGGGTGCGAGGTCGGGGGACATTCTTGGAGAAGGTGCAGAGTCTAGAGCAGCAGAGGGAAGAACATCCCAGGTGAGAGACCTGCCCAAGAGAGGTAGGATGGATTCAGTGCAGCCCCTCCCCCCCCGTTCCAGACATCCCCCACCCCACTGCCCTACTTTCCGCACTGTGCACCAGCTTGAACTCAGAACCACTGGCTTGGCATTCGGCAGCTGGCACAGGTTCATCCTGAGTTCAGCCCTTTACCGAGTTTAAGAAAGGAAAAGTGTTTGCTGAATGACCTTCAGGATGACACACCCTCCGTGGTCACCCCAGAGGGCAGTCTGTTTCCCCTCCTGTCGGCAGCCAGGCACTGCCAGAGTCACTGAGGCCAGGCCTGCAGGAAACTAACCTTGCTCTCTACTGGTACAGATGTTACCCATCTGGCACCTACTCCCAACTGTCTCAGTCCGCTGTAGCCCGTCCTCTCTAAGAGAACTGCTCAAAGGGACTCTGCGTGTTTTCTGGATTAGATTTGCAATCTTAATATATCTTGAAGCTATGTGTCTAGTCTTTTATGTTTCAAATTAGTTTCTTCCCCTTTTTGCATGTGTATTTTCAGGTAGTAATTTTTATGCTTGTTGATTTAAAAAAAAGGAAAGTAAAATAAATGTATATATCCAACAATATGAGTGTGTGGGGGAGCTTATTTCTGAACCATGGGATTCTTTTTTTTAAAAAAAAAGAATTTTATATATTTATTGTCTATACAGTGTTCAGCCTCCACGCCTGCAGACCAGAAGAGGCCACCACATTTCATTATAGATGGTTGTGAGCCACCATGAGGTTGCTGGGAACTGAACTCAGGACCTCTGGAAGAACAGCCAGTGCTCTTAACCCCTGAACCATCTCTCCAGCCCCACCACAGGATTCTTTTAGAATCTTTGAATCTAAGTTTCTCTCTCTCTCCTTCCTTCTTCAAATTCATAGCATATTTACCACCAAATATTAAAATATACACAAGCAAGGAAGTCCCTGAGGAGGAACTGGGAGTGCGGCACTTCATGCCGTCGCACGAAGAAGAAAGAAACACTGGTGTTTTCACCACCAGGAGCCGCTTTCAATGACCCTGGTCTTTTCCCAGTAGAAGTATCTAACTATGTAATCACCCTTTTCAACAAGAAAAGGTCTATGCATTGTTCAGCTATTTAGAAACCTATAGTTCTTCTTCCTGCAGTCTATCCGTGGCTGTCTCGGTTGTATTCAATGTCCCCTCACAACCCCTAAGTGGATGTCTCTCTTGCACCAGCCAGTTGCTATTACAACAGAACACACAAAGAATTAGCCCTGAGTTGATGGGAGCTCAGTTTCAAGTCTACTTCCCTCGCGCTCCTACTTGGCCACCCCTCTGAACGTGTGACCCAGGAGGTCTGTTTTCCTGGTCTACTGTATCTGTGGCGTTTTTGTTTCTTCTCTGCGTGTGCACTTGTGCTGTGGTTCCTGGGTAGAGCTCGGAGGCCAACTTGCAGAAGTCAGTTTCCTGCTTCCACTGTCGGGGTTCCTGAGGGTTGAGCTCAGGAGTCAGGCTTGGCCTCAAGCGTCCTTCCTGGCAAAGCCATCTTGTGGGCCAGGTCTGTATCTGAAACAGCAGCCCTGTCGTGTTGTCTTTCCTCTGCTTTCGGCTGCTCATCTTCCTTACTTCATCACTGTATCCCTTCTAGAAGGTCAGCGTCAGGGAGCGATGGCGGTCATGTGCAGTGTACCCAGCACGTGGCCAGTAGCCAGGGGTCAGTCAGCGTGGCCGAAAACGTGAAAGTCTAAAGGATTAAAGCTGAGTTGCAAATGAAACCAAAAGCAAAGGACCTATATAAAGCTAGGCACCCGATGCAGAATGCAGAACCTCTCTTGGCAATGCCAGAATTGCCAGGGCAGGTGAAGGGTGCAGAGCTGGCTAGGCTGCAGCTGAGCCTTTTACAGCCAAACTGTCCAGGATCAACTTGGTTTGTCCAAACTGGTTGCAGATAAAGCAGCCAGTATTTCTCTGAGGGGCTATCCTTCTTCATACACACTGAGAGACTTAGGGTCAGCCCTCCATGCCATCTCAACTTTTCAAGCTTAGAGTGGCTTCTATACTCTGACTGGCTTGATAGATTCCCCAAGCACTGACTGCCTCTTCACCATGTGCCTGCCTGTAACATGGAGGGGCCTGCTTGTTGGGGTTTCTGTCCTGCCCGGCCCCCCAGCTGTGTAGTCCCAGAGAAAAATCACACATAGGTCTCCATAAATTATAAAGCTGATTGGCCCATTAGGTCAGGCTACTTATTAGTTTTTATGACTTATCTTAACCCATTATTTTGATCTATTTTAGCCATATGGCTCTGTACCTTTTCAGTGGGGCAGATCACATCCTGCTGCTTCGGTGGTCTGGGCAGGAGTGGGAGGAATCAACTTCCACCTCCCCAGAATTCTCCTGTTCTCCTTGCATCATTTCCATTTTTTGTCTGGTTTTCCCGCCTACATCTCCTGCCTGGCCAATCAGTGCTTTATTTGAAACGTGATTGACAAAATACAAACAATTTTCCCGTACCAACTGCCCTAGTCTGTTTCCTGCGCAGCCAGAACCCAAGCCAGCTCCTTCCCATACTGAAGGGTAGATACATAATTTGTACTGCCTAGTGTAATGCCAACTTCAGATACAAGGTGGTTGATACAGACCTGTGGTCCTAGCACTTGGGAGATGAAGGCAGGGGGATCATGAATTCAGGATTATTACTGGCAGCATAGCAAGTTTGAGGATAGTCTGGGCTACACAAGAACCTGAATCTGTCTTTTTAAATTTATTTTATTTCATTTTTTGGTTTTTTGAGACAGGGTTTCTCTGTAGCTTGGAACCTGTCCTGGAACTAGCTCTTGTAGACCAAGCTGGCCTCAAACTCACAGAGATCCATCTGCCTCTGCCTCCCGAGTGCTAGGATTAAAGGGCACCATCACCGCCCAGCTACAAGAACCTGTCTTAAACAAACAGTAGTACATAAATAAAAAGATAATTAATTAATTAAAACAAAACTCCTTGTTCAAACAATAGGAAAAATGTATTATTCAAGGTACAAAGTAATAAGCCTGGCTTGATTGTGTACTTACAGTCCCAGCACTAAAGAGGCAAAGGCAAGAGGATCTTAAGTTTGAAGCCACCTTGAGCTATATAGCCAGATTCTGACGAGAGAGAGAGGGGTGGGGAGGGGAAAAGCGATAAACTATAAAGTGTTTCCATTATTCCATCTTTCTTTTGACTTGTAGTGTTTTCAATTTGCTATTTAATGTCATTCTAAATAAAGCCAGCATGGTGACACTATGGCTATGATTCCAACATCTGGGAGGCAGATGTCGGAGAACCACCGCCAGTTAGTTCAAGGCTACATAGTGGTGGTGTACTTACGGAATTCTGGCCAGGCTAGCAAGGCCTGTCTCACCAAAAAGAAAAAAAGAAAGAAGAAAGAAAGAAAAGGAAAATTTAAATACAGAGCAAGGATTTTCCATTCATTTTTATATTGTACCATATCAGTCTTGTTTGTTTGGGGTACTGAGGACTGAACACAGTACTTGTATGTGCTCAGTGAGTGACCTGCCACTAAATACGTACTCGGTGAGTGACCTGCCACTAAAAACATGCTAAGTGAGTGACCTGCCACTAAATACGTGCTCAGTGAGTGACCTGCCACTAAATACGTGCTAGGTGAGTGACCTGCCACTAAATACGTGCTAGGTGAGTGACCTGCCACTAAATACGTGCTAGGTGAGTGACCTGCCACTAAATACGTGCTAGGTGAGTGACCTGCCACTAAAAATGTGCTCAGTGAGTGACCTGCCACTAAATATGTGCTCAGTGAGTGACCTGCCACTAAATACGTGCTCAGTGAGTGACCTGCCACTAAATACGTGCTCAGTGAGTGACCTGCCACTAAATACGTGCTCAGTGAGTGACCTGCCACTAAATACGTGCTAGGTGAGTGACCTGTCACTAAATATGTGCTCGGTGAGTGACCTGCCACTAAATATGTGCTCAGTGAGTGACCTGCCACTAAATGCACGCTCGGTGAGTGACCTCCCACTAAATACACGCTAGGTGAGTAACCTGCCACTAAATACACGCTAGGTGAGTAACTTGCCACTAAATACACGCTAGGTGAATGACCTGCCACTAAATACGTGCTAGGTGAGTGACCTGCCACTAAATGACATCTCCCACCTTTTATTTATTTATTATCTATTTTTAAGATTTGAGACAGGTATCCACCTTCCGGATATAGCAATATAACAAGACCTGTCTCATAAAATTTTTTTAGAAAATACTTTCAAAGGTCAACTCAAGGTAGTAACCTCAGAGCACTGAGCCCAAGAGGCCCTTCTGAACTGGGCCCTAGGCGACCTCACAGGTCTCACATTTGTTTGGAAAACTCCGGCCTCCTGGTCCAGTTTCCTGAGCTACTTACAGCTGTGGTGGCAGTGAGACTGGGGTGGGTGGTCAAACCCTTCCAGCCTCACCCCTGCCTGCCCCTCTATCTGCCAAGAAGCCATATAACTGTACTTCCTTGAGCAAACCCTGCTGCCTGCCGCCCTGGGCCTTATCCTGTTCCTTCGTCTACCCGAGTGCCTCTCACAGTTGGTCTCTAGGCCAGCAGCAGCTCCTAAAGTGGCAGCTCCAGGGTTGGAGATGTAACTCAGTCGATAGAGTCTGCTTAGTGAGCGTGAAGCCATAAGTTCCGTCCCCAGCTCCACAGGAACCGGACGTGGTGAGCCACAGCTTTGATCCCAGCCTTTGAGGGGTAGAAGCAGAGTCAGGAGGATGAGTACCTGGTCATCCTCGACTACAGAGTGAGTCTGGTGGTAGCCTAGGTCACATGAGACTAAAAAAGAACAAAACAAACGCACAGAAAGTGGTGATGGCAAAGAGCCTGACGAAGGGTGGCTGAGGTGGCAGAGGTGCCAGCTACGTGGGGCCTGAGTCGTGGAAGAGGGCTGATCTGACCCCAGCCTGTCTGCCCTGCAGGTATAGCCTGTACACCCGAACCTGGCTCGGGTACCTCTTCTACCGGCAGCAGCTTCGGAGGGCTCGGAATCGCTACCCCAAAGGCCATTCCAAAACTCAGCCCCGCCTCTTCAATGGTAAGCTCTAGCAGCCCCTGGCCAGCACCCCACCCTACTCCCCAAGCTTACCTCCTTGGCTACTGCCCTTCTCCTCCCACTTGCCCGACCCCGGCCTTTCTGTCTGCCTTCCCTAGGAGTGAAGGTGCTTCCTATCCCCGTCCTCTCAGACAACTACAGCTACCTCATCATCGACACCCAGGCCGGGCTGGCTGTGGCCGTGGACCCCTCAGACCCGAGGGCTGTGCAGGTGAGGGGCTGGAGTGCTGGGAGTCGCTGTGAGCACTGCCAGCCGCTCTTGCCAGACGGGGCCTAGCCTGCATTCCCCTGACTATGGGATCTGTTCCTGCATATGGGTGGGCATCCTCACACAAGAACACCCCCTTCTGTATAGAGCATAGAGCCAGAGGGTGAGGGTTCTGGCCTGGGACTGTGAATCCTGGCAGTTTCCAGTCTGTCCCTTACCCTCTTTGTTCCCTTGGTGGATATTCTTTTTTTTCCATTTTTATTCATCTATTTATTTACTGTTTGGGTGCTTTGGGGGTTGTTTGTCTTCTTTTTTTTTTTTCCTTTTTTTTTCTTCTCTTCACCCCTCTTCCCCCCAGACAGGATCTCACCATGTAGCTTTAGCTAGACTGGAACTCTGTGTGTTGACCAGACTGGCCTTGAACTCACAGAGATCTGCCCCTTTCCTCCTCCCCAGTGCTAGGATTAAAGGCATGTATCACCATGCCTGGTATAGCATTTTATGTGCATGGTGTGCGTGTGTGTGTGTATATGTGTGCATGGTGTGTGTGCATGTGTGCATGGTGTGTGTGTATGTGTGTGCCATGGCATGCATGTGGAGGTCAGAGGACACCCTGTGGTTATTTCTTTCCACCTTTATTGAAGGTTCTGGTGTTGGAATTTACCTACTGACCCATCTCACCAGCCCCAGACCCTCTTTCTTTTTTGACCTCTGCAGCATCTGACCCTCTGCCTTCCCCTTCATGTTTATATTCTATCTCTCCCTGCCTCCCTCCATGTGTGTGTGTGTGTGTGTGTGTGTGTGTGTGTGTGTGTTGCGTGGTACTGGGAATAGAACCCAGGGTCTAGTGTTATTTTTCAATGTGAGTGTATCAGTGTCAACTCCTGATGCCTCCTTCCCCCTCTCTGCTGCACCCCACACTGGGTCTCTGCTCTTCCCTGTCCCCTTTGCCAGCTTAGCATTCGCTAGCCTGTCTCCTGCCTTTCATCTCTCCAGCTGTCTTTCCCACCCACCCCAAACTAAACTTTCAGTGTGCCTTCCTCTGCATCCCCTCCCACCCTCAGTACCTCTTCTCTCCTCCAGGCTACCATTGAAAAGGAAAGAGTTAACTTGGTTGCCATCCTCTGCACCCACAAGCACTGGTAAGGGGCTGGAGATGCTGGGGCTGGGGCTGCCGGCAGCTTTATCTTCACGGGTTGGGCTTGAGGAGCTGGGTGAGGCATGGGTAGGACCCACTTTCTCATGAAGTCACTCAGGCACCAGCAGAGGCAGAGAGGAAGGGACTGGACCCCTTATCATGGCACTCAACAGCTTGGAGCCTCAGAGGAGGGCAGGAACTGCTGGGTTCCATTCATGGGCATGCAGCAGGTGCCCAGAGAATGAACAGCTGTTAGTTGGCAGGTGGCACAGGGCACAGAGGCTGGAATGTTAGGGGGTGTGGTCAGATCCACTTGGGAGAGTGTGAGGATGGCCGCTGGAGCTGAGCGGGAGAGTCCAGGAAGACGAGAGGGGACTGGTCGTGGGAGCATAGCAAGTTGGGGACTTAAGCAGGGAAATGGCTTGGACAGGAGCCAGGAGGCACCTTAGGGGAGGGAGAGTCCCCTGTGTTCATCTCTGCCATTCCACAGGGACCACAGTGGAGGGAACCGCGACCTCAGCCGGCGGCACAAGGACTGTCGTGTGTACGGGAGCCCTCAGGATGGTATCCCCTACCTCACCCAGTAAGTGCCTGACCCAGACGTGGGTGGGCATCTCCTACCTCCTGCCTTCAGCCTGCCAGGGTGTCAGCAACTGTATCTTTGGTGACACTCTGCCTACCTCTTAGACAGCTAAGTGGAATCTATGTAGAAAACTGGCCGGAATTCATGTAAAAAGTGGCCCTGTTTGGCCAAGATGTCATAATCATAATCAGGAGAGAAAGGCTTTACTCTGAGCTCTGGGCACCTGTGCCTTCACCCTACTGTAGAAGCCACCCTCCTGTAAGGCACCCGGCCCTTTAGTCTGGGATCAGCACGACGTAGCTTGAATTTCCTCTCTTCCTTATTGTTTTCTGCCCTAGCCCACTGTGTCATCAAGATGTGGTCAGTGTGGGACGGCTTCAGATCCGGGCCCTGGCTACCCCTGGCCACACTCAAGGCCACCTGGTCTACCTGCTGGATGGGGAGCCCTACAAAGGTCCTTCCTGCCTCTTCTCCGGTGACCTGCTCTTCCTCTCTGGCTGTGGTGAGTTTCTGTCAAAGAGATTGGAGGGGGAAGAGGAGGGAGAGACCGGCCAGAGCAGCCACTCTCCCACATCCCATTTAGAAATGCTGGTTCCCAGCATCCCATTGGCTATTATCAGTCACTGCCACTCGTGATGTCCGATTGTTTATGTTCTCAAGATCCTCACAGGGGATAGGCCTATGACGAAGACCCCACCCTTTAAGTAAACACCCCATAGAGCACTGATTTCCACTGGGTGGGACCTGTTTCCCCAAGATAGTGACCAGGAAGAAACCATGGAAAGTTGAGGATACTTAAATAAGAAGGAAGCACTGTGGGTGGGTGAGGAACCCAAGTCCTAGACTGCAGAGTCCCCGAGGGCAGCCAAGTCTAAGACTCTCTTAGTGAGAGGATCGTTTCTACCCACCAAGCCTGGACCACAAGAGGCCAGGCTGGAGACTCAGCAGCCTTGCCCTCCACGTGTGTGTGTGTGTGTGTGTGTGTGTGTGTGTGTGTGGCTTCACACCAGCTCTCCTGTAAGGAGGGAGTAGATGCCTGGGGATGGCGGGGCAGGACTCAGCTGAAGGACCAGAGGCCGAGGTCCCACCCCACCCCTCTGTACCTTAGACCACACCGTGTCACCCTTTCACTTTTGACCCCACGCAGGACGGACCTTTGAAGGCACAGCAGAGACCATGCTGAGCTCCCTGGACACCGTATTAGACCTGGGGGATGACACCCTGCTGTGGCCTGGTGAGGTGCCCCCTCTCCCTCCTTCCAGCCCCATGCTTTGCCTGGTACCAGGGCCCTCCCAGCCCCTCGCTTTCTTAGAGACCGGCAAGCTCAGTTCATGGGCCCAGAGGCAGCACAGCCAACCCTCTGGGGTGGGAGCAGACCCTGCCCTCCTTCCAGGAGTGTAATACTGGCTATGTGATATTGAAAAAAATTGTACCCCGATATTAAGTCTCTCTGCCGATGCAATAAATCAGATAAAACCAAATTAAAGTTCAGGTTTTAATCTGAGCCAAGCATTCCCAGGTGGTCCTAGAAGAGGAGAAACCACGAGGGAGAACCACGTGGCAAGCCTTAAATGTCCTGTCGGTGTGGTCTTGAGCATCTCAGCTCGAGGAGCTGACCCTTGGTGGGCTTTCTTTGGGCAGGGTCTGGAGAGGGCAGCTCCGGGGAGATCCCCGACAGATAGCCATGCCTTTCATGCTGCTGCCCCTCCCCCATCAGCCCTTGGCCTCTTGGGAGTCCGGGAGAGATACCTAATTGTTCAGATGATTATGGTCACAGTCCGAACAGAAAGTGGCCTTTGCTTATCTGAGAGAACAGTAAATCCGGTCCACGGGTACCCATTTGATGCTCATTTGTGTAATGGATACTGCATGCAGCTGTCATCTGTCAGGCTCTGTCGTATGCACTGGGCAAACCACAGTGATAGCTGGGCTTCACACACACACACACACACACACACACACACACCAACTCCTCCCAGCTCTCCCCCCTCCTTACCCATCCAACTTTTTATTTTTTTTCTCTCAATGTTATTCTCTTCTCCACTTGCCAAATTAGAAAACTGTGGCTTAGGGAGGTCATCAGTGAGGTCATGCTGAGCGAGGTAAGGGGCCAGCTGTGGCCTCTCAGCTCCAGAGTGAGTGATTTTTCCCATGAGGCCAAACCGCTGCCCAAACTGCCTCTGCAGCTCCCCCCACCCCCGCAACAGTGCCTTTGGTTGGAAAAGCAACTTTGGTTTGGGGGTTTTCCAAGAGCCCCCCCCACCCCGCACTCTCCCCTCTGCTGGCTGGGTAGCTGTGGGCCTGGGGCCTTGGAGTAGGACCGACTTCTGATCTCACCACCAGCCTCTCTTTGCCCTGCTAGGACATGAATATGCGGAAGAGAACCTGGGCTTCGCAGGTGTGGTGGAGCCTGAGAACCTGGCCCGGGAGAGGAAGATGCAGTGGGTGCAGAGGCAGCGGATGGAACGCAAGAGCACAGTGAGGCCTGGGGAATGGGATGGGGTGCGATGGGGAGCTTGGCCACTGTCTAGCCAAGGCTGTCGCTGCCCGGCCTGGGCCCGCGAGTGCTTTCCAGAGCTCTGGCCTCGTACCCTGGGAGGGTAGGGTCCTTCTCCCAGGTTCTCTCCACTTATCCCTGTGCCTCTTGCTCTGCAGTGCCCATCCACCCTGGGAGAGGAGCGCACCTACAACCCATTCCTGAGAACCCATTGCCTGGCATTACAGGAAGCTCTGGGACCGGGGCCAGGCCCCACCAGTGACGATGGCTACTCCCGGGCCCAGCTCCTGGAGGAGCTGCGCCGGCTGAAGGACATGCACAAGAGCAAGTGATACCCCCAGCCCCCCCCCCCCGCCCCCGGTCCCGGCTGTCCCCGTAGAGGGGAAGCCGCTCATCATCCACACTTCACCATCCTCTTCATCACTAATGCCACCACCGCCCGTGGTGCCCTAGGCAGCACCATTTCCTCCGGACTGTTCAGGGAGTGCACAGTCCAGCAGTGGGACCTAGAGGAGGAGGCAGCAGCAGGCCAATGCGGCTGGGTGTTTAAGAAGGCAGCACCTGGGACATCTCTAGATTTTACTGCCTTGGAGGGTCTGCCTCCCTTCCCCCACTCGTAGACCAATAGCCAGATGGTGAAAGGCTGCTGTTGGCTCCCCTTCCAGAGGCCTCACCCCCACTGGAGCCCTAGAACCCAGGAGAGCGGAGCACTGACCAGGCTAGTCCATCCTCCACTTTTCCCCTTCAGGGTTGTCGGAGAAGCTCACCCTGAAAACAGTGAGGTGTGGTGCCTGGGAGGAGTGGTCACCAGCAGGGGCAGCCAGACCCTAGGTGACTGAGACTCTAAGCCCCACCTTACCTACCCTGCTAAGACATCGCCTGGCAGAGCGGTTCCTAAGAACACACAGGGGCTGGAAGCCTGGCTCTGGCCAATCCCTGCCTCAATGAATCCCCTGAAGGCCAGAGGGAAAGTTTCCCGATTGCCAAGGAATCTTCTGCCTCAGGCCAAGGAGACACAAGACGCTGGGATACAGAGCCATGCACCACACGTCTGTCCTGGGTCTGCCACTGGCCTCTGCTCCTGCCCCAGGCCACAAGGGCCTGTCTTCCCAGGGGAGAGTGAGCTGTGGTCTGCCTTGGAGATCCTGCTTTCCCCTTGGGGCTCTTGTTCTTAGGAATTCCTGCCTGCCATCTGTCTTCCTTAACATCTTTTGCTTTATCATCACCTCTTTTCTTCGTGACATCATTAAAGACTGATTCTTTCAGTCCTGGACTCATCTGGCTCCTTACAGTTCTCAAAAAAATAAGGAAAAAAACCTTCCATCTCCACGTGATTTCCCATTGGATTCCAGGCCCCTGCTGGCAGTATACAGAAAGCCGAGGTCTGGGAGCAGGGAGCTCAATTGAGTGCCAGCTTCCAGGACCCAGGCTTAAGTCTACCCACTGCTCATCCCTCCTCCCACTCTGCTTGTCCTCGGGTCTCAGGTCAAGGTCCCTCTTGGGCCACCTTGAGGACCGCTGTGGTCGTTTAGCAAGCACACTCGGGTTAGCTAGGAGCCACATCTTTCTGGGTCAGAGCCTCCCCTTGGGATGCGCAGTGCCCTCTGCTGATCCTCCCAGATGCCCCTGCCCTCAGTTCTCCTGTCATCTGGCCTCGGCTGCCCTCGCCAGCCCCAGCCTTTGGAAAACACTCTAGCAATATCACCAGACTAGTTAGCCTTCCCTGCCCCAAAGACACACGCAGTTCCACGCCTCTGTGCCTTCGCTCACGCTCTTTCTTCAGCCGGAATGCCTTCCCGCTCCTGCCTCCTCTGCCTGGCAAACGCCTATATTAGCCTCTCCCAGGCCCCTCCCCCCCCAGGAAGGCGTCCCTCACCCATCCTCCAGGCTACCTCTGCACCCTGTAAATGCTTCTAGTGGCACCCATCATACCATACTTTACTTGTTTACAAGTTTGCCTCCCCTTCTAGACTGTGAACCCTTAAGGGCATGGACTGTATCTTATGCATCTCTGTATTCTGCGCCTAGCACGGTGCCTGGCACACAGTAGGCGCTCAATAAATGTTGAATGAATGATTTAACTCAATGGTTTATCTGTGCTGCTACATAGGTAGAGAGCCTGCTCACTGTTGTCTGGGGGTCACTGAGGGTCACTACATGGGGAGAGCTTTGGGCAGCCTATCAGGTACTGTGTCCTGGGTTCAGTCCCCAGGAGCATCAGAACAGCCCAGGAACAACGCCCTCCACATGTTCCTTCCATAGCCCATGTGTGGGTACCCTTGTCTTTCCCTCAGCTTGAGACACACAGGACACCACTAGCTACAGTCCAGTAATAAAGAGCCCTTCAGGAGCACAATCATGCCTCCAGCCTGTCTCTTTCTCTTTATTTGGCTTTTCGAGAAAGGATCCATGTAGTCCTGGCTGTCCTGGAACTGGCTCTATAGACCGGGCTGACCTCAAACTCAGAGATCCACCTGTCTTTACCTCCTGAGTACTGGGATTAAAGGTGGGCCACCACCACACCCGGAAGGCTTTTTTCCCCTCTAACTTGTCTTAGCACATCAGAAAGGAAGGGAGGAAGGGAGGGAGGGAGGGAGAGAGAGAGAGAGAGAGAGAGAGAGAGAGAGAGAGAGAGCTACAGCTGCAGCTGCACATCACGGCACAGGGCTTTAATCACAGCACTCGAGGCAGAGACTGGTGAATCTCTGTGAGTTCTAGATCAACCTGGTCTACAAAGAGATTTTCAGGACAGCAAGTCTACAAGAGAAACCCTGTCTCAAAACAACAACAACAACAAAAAACCACAATAAACAAAACCCAAGCTGGAGTCCTGTTTATGTCTTGCTTTATCTCATTGAATTTATCTTTTTGTAGATTCTTGTTTTTAGTGAGGGAGACTGGTTTTTAGTTCGTGAAGGTAATTAAAGATATTTCTTTTTAAAAAGCATTTTAAAATGATTTGTTTATATTATTTTATGTGTGTTGCTGTTTTGGCTACATGTGTGTCATATGTGTCATGACAGCACCAGATCCCCTGGAACTGGAATTACAGACATCTATGAGCCACCGTCTGGGTGCTGGGAATTGAACCCAGGTCCTCTGGAAGAGCAGCCAGTGCTCTTAGCCACTGAACCATCTTTCCAGCCTGAAACATGCACTATTTGGGTGGGTGGATGGGGGTTCCGTTAGGGTTTCTCAAGATATTTATTAAATTAGGACACCATGAAGTAGAGTGACCCCCTAGCTGTGGGGTGGCCTTGTGTGGCTGAAGACCAGCACATACTGGCACAGTATCATACCAGACCAGGCGAGAACGGTTCTCCCACCCTCTTAGGCATGGGGATGGGCTGCCGCCCTCACCTTCCTCGTGCAGGCGAGCTCTATAAGGAGTTTGACTCACTGCTGTCCTGGTGGGTGAGCCCCAGGTCCTGGACCATACAGGTCGTTCTGGGCATCCTCAGTGGAAGAAGCTCTCATGGATAGTTCTAGGGCTGGGGAAGCACTTCCATGGGCCTTGGGGATCCTCCCACCTGACTGTCCACTTTGAATGACAGATGAGCATGTACATCTGCAACTAGTGCTTCCCAAACAGCCTGAATTTTTTGCTCATAGGATTGTGGGTGCCATCAGTCTTAGACCCCTGGGAATCAGTCCCAGCTCTGTCCTGCTTGGCAATGTCTTGGGCAAGTAATTTCCCTGTCTTACTTCCTTAAGAGGCTATAAGGGACTGTATCTCCATGGGTTGGGTAGGCAACCTGAAATTGATATACTTCAAGTCACATCCTACAGACTTCAGGCACCGACAGAGCCAGGGATTCAGAGTATCTTCACTAGGGACAGATGGAGGAGGACTGCAAGGTTTGAGGCCAGACTGGACTGGATCCCAAGACTCTGTCTCATAACAACAGCAGTACCAGCGTGCTACCACACACCGTTATCCCAGCACTTAGCAGACAGAGGCAGGAGAGGCAGGAGGCCAAAGCCAGCCTGGGCTACATAGTGAACTGGAGACTCACTTGGGCTACATGGAGGTAGCTCTGGTCTACTCTGTCTCAACAAAGAAGCAACAACAAGAAAACCAAAAGACACTGGGCAGTGGTGGCGCATGCCTTTAATCCCATAAAGACAGTCAGATCTCTGTGCGTTCAAGGTCAGCTTGGTCTAGTCCAGGATAGCCAGGGCTGTTACACAGAGAAATCCTGTCTTGAAAAAAAAAGTCTTTTTAACCACAAAAGTAATAGATGGTGATGCACTCCTTTAATCCCAGCACTACTTTCTTCTGTATTCATTTCTTCCCCTGTCTGATTTTCTCCTTGCAAGACATACATGGTCTCTAGAAATTTCAGCCTCAGTCTGCCAGTTCATCAAGCCCAGCAGAATCTCCTTTAGTTCCAGGAGTGGGGTTCTATTGGTCCATCTTGGGTCATACGATCAAGGATAGGCTCTATCAGTTCCAACATTAACACACTGAACTGAAAAAAGGAGAATTCCACCCAGCAGGTGATTGACAATAGAAACAATGCCCAACAACCTAAGCATAAGCTTCCACCAACCTCCACTGGAGCCCGATGGGGAGCACTGGGAGGGAGAGGCATACACAGCCACTTTGAAAAGGGCCACCTCAGATTTCCGGGGCTCGTAGGAGGTAACTCGTGGTAAACATGTGGACTGACCCCAAAGGAGTTTGAATAACCACTGCCCGACTGGGAAATCTGTCTTTAATTAATTAGTAAATAAATAAATAAGAAAGGAAGGAAGAAGAAATTGGATTAGAACCTGGTCTTGAAAGTTTATACATTCCAAGTTCAAGCTGAATAAGAGAGGATTTGAAGCTGGGTTGATCTGAATACAAAGATGGGTCCTGCCTCTGATTGACTGCTTGCAACCCAGGATGGGTGACTGTCACTGAGTTTTGCAGACTGGTTAGAACTGCAAGAGATGCACAGTGTCTTTCAGCCAAGAAGCAATGTCTCCTTCAACCAAAATTGTAATAAGCCCAGGGCCAGTCCACTGGACACTAGAACAAAGTGTTCAAGGACAAGAGCTATGGCCAGATGTGATAGCATATGCCTGTAATCCTGTACTTGGGAGGCAGAGGCTGGGGGAGCTCTATGATTTTGAGGTCAGACTTGTCTACACAGGAAGTTCCAAGCCAGCTAGGGCTATGTAGTGAGGCCATATCTCAAACACACAGACAGAAAGATAGATAAAGACTCTGGAACCCCAGGTAGGTTAGAGTCTGAAGTTCCCTTTCATGGGCAGGTGGCCTTTCTAAACCTGGGTTTGTCATCTGTCAATGGGGATGATAATGGTACCAAGACAAGAAGCTTACTGTGAGCGCTGAATGTGTTAATACTTACGGAACCCAGGACACAGCATTTTCTCCAGGTCAGTAGAAGCTGCTCAGTGGCCAGAGCCTGTGTGTCCCACCCAATACCCCCAATTTCCATCCAGCTAGCTTGTTCTCTTGCTTTAATATATGTTCACGCTGGTTCAAGGAGTATCACACAATAATGATGAAGAAAAACTGTTTAAAAAAAAACCGGGTGGTGGTGGCGCACACCTTTAATCCCAGCACTTGGGAAGCAGACGCAGGCAGATCTCTGTGAGTTTGAGGCAGACTGATCTACAGACTGAGTTTCAGGACAGGCTCCAAAGCTACAGAGAAATTCTGTTGAAAAAAAAAGACAAACAACAACAACAACAAAAAAAAACCAAAACAACCAAAACAAAAACAGCCAGGCAGTGGTGGCATATGCCTTTAATCTCCACACTCAGGAAGGAGAGGGAGGCAGATTTCTGTGAGTTCAAGGCTAGCTTGGTCTAGACAGCAAGTTCCAGGACAGGCTCCAAAGCTACACAGAGAAACCTCGTCTTGAAAAACAAAACACAAACAAACAAAAATACAAAAGCAAAATAGACTTGAGAGATGACTCAATGTTTAAAAGTACTTGCTGTTCTCACAGAGAAACCAGGTCTATTTCCAGCACCTGCATGGCTCACAAGCATTTGTAACTCCAGTTGTTCCTGAAGACCCAATGCCCTCTTCTGGCTTCCACAGGCACGAGCCATGCACAGGGTACACAGACACATGTGCAAGCAAAACACTCATGTAAAATAAAAATAAAATAAATAAATTTAGCCAGGTGTGGTGGCGTGCACCTTTAATCCCAGCACTTGGGAAGCAGAAGCCTGGTCTACAGAGCAAGTTTCAAGACAGACTCCAAAGTTACACAGAAAAACCCTGTCTCAAAACAACAAAACAAAACAAGGAAAGTATTTGGGCCAGGCTAGTGTGACAAATGAGATAATGTCCATAAATGCCTTGAAAACCGGGTCTGATTGAGGACAGATGTGGTTTAAGTGTTTGTTGTAAGGCTGAGTGTGGTGGCACACGTCTTTCATCTCAGCGCTCGGGAAGCAGAAACAGGTGGATCTCTATGAGTTCGAGACCAGCCTGTTCTACATAGTGAGTTCCAGGATAGCAATGGCTATATAGAGAGACCCTGTTCCCAAAACAAGCACCATAAAACCAGCCAACCAACCCAAGAGTTTGCAATGCCTCTCAGTGCCATCATCATTACGCTCCTCTGTTTCCGAAGGGTTAGACCTCTTTGAACTTGCCACAAGATGGCAGTGTAGTAAGGTGAAAAGAGCAAGCTTGGTGAGCCACACAGTCCTCGGCAAAACGTACGTACGTAGCCTGCGTACGTAGCCTGCTCTGCAGAGCAGTTGGCCAGACTGGCTGAAGGCTGCAGCTTGCGGGAAAGATGAACAGCATGTGGTGGGCCCAGGAACTAGAAATATAGTTTCTATTGGATTGCATGGCTTTCCCATCATCATAAAGGTGATGAATGAATGGGAGGTTGAGCCACTGGCGGTTGGAGACTATCCATATTAGGACTATAGCTCACAAAGATAATCTCACACAACCTAGACGTAGATTCTGTGTGTGAGCCTGGGTCTGGCTTTAAACTCCTGATCGTCCTTCCTTGGAGTCAGGCATGAGTCCGCTGCTTCTTTTTATTATTGTTTTATTTTATGTATTTGGGTGTTTTGCTGAATGCCCACAGAAGAGGGAACTGGATCCCACAGAACTGCAGACAGTTGTGAGCTATCATCTGGGTGCTTGGATTCAAACTCAGGTCCTCTGGAAAAGGAGCCAGTGTTCTCAACAGCAGAGCTATCTCTCCAGCCCAAGAAAGTATTAATAACCCGTTTCTCCTTGCCTCTTAAGAATGTCAAAGGCTCCCTCTGCTGGACAACCTCTAAAGCTTGGGCTGAGCCCCAAAGACTGACAAATCTAGGTTCAGTAAAGTAAAGGTTGATTGCCCTTTAAGGGGCAGTACCTAGCTTCTGGTTGCCATGGAGACAACTAGCCACAGACTGACTGGCTTCAGTCAGCCAGCATGTCTTCCAAAGTTTTCCCCACAGGTGGGGAGTGGGCTGTTGTTCTGTGGGTGGAAATTAAGCTCCTGGGGACAGGGATCAGAACTAGGGTGCCCTGCGTACCCTGCCCTTTTCCCCAGGATCTGATATCTTATCTTCTCCTTCCTCTTGTAGGCTCCAGAGCCAAGAACAACCACAATGCAAGTCAGCCGCTGCAGCAGCAGCAGCAACAGCAGCAGGAGCAACAGCCATTCCCAGAGGCCAATGCTGAAGCCATCAACTTCCTCGACTCCTTCCGTGAGCCAGATGGTGGGGTGGGCATGGGGAGAGCTGTGAGTCTGAAGAAGAAGGAAGAGAGACTCAGCCCTGTCTCTCTCCACTGGATTTGCTCGTGTTTGTGGAGGGACAAGACTCTGGGGGGTGGGTCACCAGTTGGTACCTGCTGATGACGGGGAGCGGTCACAAGGCTGGCAAGGAGATGGCAGACATGGCAAGGGGTCAGTGGGTGCTTTGGGGTCTGGAGGCTGGACCCAGAGAGAGCTTCTCTCACCAAACAGGGCTGGAGAAACTGCTGCTCTTCTTCCCTGAGACTCTGGCCATCGTCTCAGACACAGGAGAGCCTCAGGGAGAGCTGACCATCGAGGTGCAGAAAGGGAAGTACAGGGATGACCAGGGCATCCTGACCCACTGTCTAATGGTTCACGCCTCTAGCCGAGGCTTCATCGATAAATCTCCGTGCGGAAGCTCCCTCCTAGGTAGAGTTTAGCTGCCCTGTACCACATCCTCCCTCCGCAGCCCCCACCCCAATTCATGTGTCCTCAGTCAGGACCTGCAGCCTTTGACTTAGGCGGATACTAGGGCAAGACATGGCGGGGAGGACAGAGCAAGGCTGATTCACTGATCCCCCACCCCCGCCGTTTTCCCACGGCCACATTGCACCAGCCTGGGCCAGCCTTCCCTAGGGTCCATTTCAGACGCCTGTCTCCTGTGACGTCAGCACTTGCCTCCCTGTACCCCAGGCTACCTAACCAATAAGCTGGAGCTAATGGAGCAACACAGTCAAGAGTTCATTAAGGTACTCACTCCCAGCCTCCCCTCGCCTTGCTTCCGGGTTGAGGGTAAGCAAGAACACAGACCCTTTGCGGGTGGGAGGAACCCCAGGAAAGTATCACACTACTGTCACCCACCCATCTGCCCCTCTATCACACACAGCTGGATGACCAGCTACCTCCATTACTGCTGTCAATGTTCTACAGAGTCACAAACAGAGCCCAGCCCACCGGGGCCTCCTCCGGCCTGAAAGCCTGTCCACTTCCCAGGGCCATGTAGCCTGGCCTTTCCCAGAGCCTGGCTATTCCCTGGAGCCTGTCACCTCATACCCTGTCAGTGTCCCGGCTCGAGATCCCTCACCCAGCTCTTCAGTAACTTCCTCTATGGGGCCATGACCTAGCTAAACATGGAAGATGACCTGGGCCTTCCGGGCTTCTCAGAGAACCTGTTCCCAGCTTCAAGCCTGTGTGCTGTTCTGAGGTGTATCACTGTTTGCTTTCCTATCGCATAGGATAGGTCCTTACTCCTGACCGCCACCATAAACAGAAGACTTCATCCTTCCTTCCTTTTTTTTTTGTTGTTTTTTTGTTTTTCAAGATAAAGTTTCTCTGTGTCCTGGAACTCACTCTGCAGACCAGGCTGGCATCAAAGATCCACCTGCCTCTGCCTACCCAGTGCTGGGAATAAAGGCGTGCAATATTACCACCCAGCTCTTTCTTCTTCTTCTTCTTCTTCTTCTTCTTCTTCTTCTTCTTCTTCTTCTTCTTCTTCTTCTTCTTCTTCTTCTTCTTCCTCTTCCTCCTCCTCCTCCTCCTCCTCCTCCTCCTCCTCCTCCTCCTTCTTCTTCTTCTGATAGTCTCATAGCCGGACTGACCTCAAACTTGACATATAGCTGAGAATGACTTTGAACCCCTGATCCTCCTCCTTTTCCCCTTCCAGTGCTGGACCACTACACCAGGCTTTGAGACTTTTCATCCGTTTGTCTTATTTTTAAGCTTTTTGCTTTATTGAGACAAGGATTGTAGATAGACAAGGTTGGGTTCCAGCTTAATCCTCCTGCCTCAGTCTCTCAAGTGCTATGATTATAGAAAGTACATCACCGTGGACAGCTGTTTCTCATTTTACAACTTTTCTTATTGGGGGAGGACACAAATGTGGAAGCCAGTCAGAGGGCAGCAGTTGGGAGCTGGTTCTCTCCTTCCACCAGAGATGTGGAGCCAGACTCCAGCTCAAGTTGTCAGTCACCCACTGAGACCACTGAGACACCTTGCTGGCCCTGCTTATCATTTTTATTTTAGATCCAAGTCTTTACACTTCTATTTTGTCTTCTATAAAGAATAAGACTGAAGCTGGGTGCCGGTGCACACACCTTTGATCCAGCACTCCAGGAAGTAGAGGCTGGCAGATCTTTGTGAGTTCAAGGCTAGCCTGGTCTACAGAGTGAGTTCAAGTACAACCAGGGGCACACAGTGAAACTGGGTGGTGGTGGTGCACGCCTTTAATCCCAGCACTTGGGAGCAGAGGCAGGCAGATCTCTGTGAGTTTAAGATCAGCCTGGTCTACAAGAGCTAGTTCCAGGACAGGCTCCAAAGCTACAGAGAAACCCTGTCTAAAAAAAAAAAAAAACAACAACAACAACAACAAAAAAAAAAAAAAACCCAAGACTGACTGTATTTATCAGTGCTTGGGTGCTTGGGAGGTTGAGGCAGGAGAATTGCTGCAAGTACAAAACTCTCCTGGGCTACATAGGGAGTTCCAGGTTATTCTGAGCCTCTTTGTCTCAGAAAAACAAAATACAAACAAACAGAAGAAAGAGTGGGCACTGGCCTCTTAAAGGTGAGCGCTCAGCTCACCCATGTGCTCTGGCCTTCAGTTTCCCATCCTCCCCATGGAACGGAAGATGAGTATCCTGAAGCAGGATGACCAGATGGTTGTGACCAGAAGTGTCAAGGAGGGTGAGGTAAGAGTGGAAGCCAAGTGGGAAGCACCTTCCACATCCTTAGAACCACAGCGGGGACAAGCTTGTGTGAGACGAAATCCACACTCAACACCCTGCTCAAACACCTCCTGCCCCTTCTGAGCTCCGTCTCTGACTCGGATCTGCCCCAACAGGAAACTAAGACTGGAGTCTCCGTCTTCCCCTGCCAATCACTTAAGGGCTTTGTCTCCAGAGCCGCCAATCTGGTGCTTCTGAGGGTGATGGCTTGGCAGCAGTCAGTGCCCAGCGGAGCTCGCTTCCTGGCCTTGGACACGGAGGGCAAACTGTGCCATTGCACCTACGTGAGTACTCTCTCTGGGCAAGGGAACTGGCCTGACATAGTGGTCCAGTATACTTGGGAGGGGAAAGCAGGGGGATCAGGGGTTCAAAGTCATCCTCGGCTGCATGTCAAGTCTGAGGTCAGTCCGGCTTTGAGACTGTCTCAAAAAAGAACAAAAGGAAGAGCTGGGCAAACTAGAAGGATCACAAAGACCACGGAGGTGGGAAAGACTGATGTAAACATGGAACGAGCAGCTACCAAGGCGGGGGGTTTTAAGTCTTGAGAGTAGAACGCCATAAGCCAGGGCAACGGCAACTAAGAACTACACTTAACAGAAGGAAGGTTGAGGATGCAGCAGGTGGGATTAGTGGGGAATGGGAAGCAACCTTCTTTGCATGGGCTTCAATACAGAAGAAAGAAACATAAAGTTATTCTGCTTTCGAAATATGAATCCTCTAGGGCTGGAGAGATAGCTCAGTGATGAAGCATGTGGACCTGAGTTTGACCCTCAAAACCATATATGTGGGTGCACACTTATAACCCCAGAACTGGAGAGGTGAACACAGCCTGGCTGGATCAGGCGATCTCAGGGTCCCAGTGAGACTCTGTTTCCAAAAAACAAGGTGGAGGTAGAGAGAGGACTCAGTGGTTAAGAGCACTTACTGGTCTTGCAGAAGACCCAGGGTCAGTTCCCAGCACCCACATGGGAGCTCACAACCTTCTGTAATCCGCGTTACAGGGGATCTAATGCCCTCCTCTGTCCTCTGAGCTCTGAGGGCACAAGGCACACACACGCAATAGGTACACATACATGTATGTGTGTGTAGGCAAAACATTCATATACATAAAAGATATTTAAAAGTAAATAAAACAAGGTGGACAACTCCTGAGAAACAACACCTGAAGTTGTTCTCAGTCACACACAGACATGCATGCATGCCAAACACCTATACACATATGGACCCATGAGCACATATATACCTGCAGGCATTCATGAACATGTATACACACACACACACACACACGAGCACAAGCACATATATACCTTCAGGCATGCACTAACATGTATACACACACACACAGGCACACAAGCACGTCTATACCTGCAGGCATGCACAAACATGTACACACACACACACACACACACACACACACACAATACAGCATCTAAAGCCAGTCATGTACCTATAATCCCAGTACTTAGGAAGTAGAGACGGAAGACGGAAGATCAAGGAGTTCAAAGTCATCGTTAGCTATCTATTTATTACTAGGCTAGCCTGTGCTACATGAGATCCTGTCTCAACAGCAAAAGTCATACATTATCTGGGGTTTGAAAGTGCTAGGCAAATGCTTCACCTCAGTCCAAAGATATACCTTTCTTTTCAACAAGTTTTGTGTGTGTGTGTGTGCATGCACGCGCACGTGTGTGCATGTGTGTGGTCCAAACTGGCTTTATTTTCTCAATCCTCCCACATTAACCTCCCAAATTCTGGGATTTCAATTGCATGTGTGTACACCTGATGGCACACCTGACTTTCTGTGTATATGTGTGTGTGTGTGTGTGTGTGTGTGTGTGTGTGTGTACACTAGCACAAATGTACATGCAGGTTTGTGCAGGTGAAGGACAGTGGTCAATGCAGGTGTTTCTTCCTTCCTTCCTTCCTTCCTTTCTTCCTTCCTTCCTTTGTTTCTCTCCTTCTTTTGGTTTTTGAGATAGGGTCTCTCTGTGTAGCCCTGGTTGTCCTGGAACTAGCTCTGTAGACCAGGCTGGCCTTGAACTCAGAGATTTGCCTGCTTCTGCCTTTCAAGAGCTGGGATTAAAGATGCCTGCCTGGCTCAGGATTTTTTCTAAAGCACTGTCTGCCTGGTGAGACAGGCCCTCTCATTGGGCAGCACCTTCCTCTCCACCCTGATGCTTGTCCCTGTAACAAAATAAGCCAGCTAGCAGCACTCCTCCATTGAGATGGCTTGGGCGGGGGTGGGGGGGCAGCGGGTGGCTAGAACTGACTGTGAAGAATCCCCAACTAGAGAATGCAACTCAAACTTTGTGGCGCGTGAGGAACTGAAATGCCAAGTACGACTTCTCGCTGGTGAGCAGGAATGAGGAGAAGGGCAGGGCTTGAGGAGACAGGGTCACCATGGTGGGCAACCACCTCACCATAGCCCCCACTTTGGTTGCTGCAGCAATCCCTAGGCTTCCAGACAATCCAACTGGGCCACCAGCAGGCTGAGATGTTCATCGTGGAACAAACCATCCACTCTGAAGAGGACATCCCCTTCTCCTGTCAATTCTACTTGCTCTCTGATGGGTGAGCCACTGGTGGGGAGGACCAAGGTGACAGTTTCACATAAAGTATGAGTGCTTTGACCACGAAGAAAGGCTGGGCGGTAGTAGCTCACACCTTTAACCCCAGCACTCGGGAAGTAGAGAAAGGCAGATCTCTGTGAGTTCGAGGCCAGTCTGGTCTACAAGAGCTAGTTCCAGGACAAGCTCCAAAGCGACAGAGAAACCCTATTTTGAAAAAAGCAAACAAACAAAGAAAAAAAGAAAGGACATTCATGGGATGGAGTGGGGCACAGGGGTCACTATTATTCCCGTGATACTGCCTGGAAAATGTGTCATTGAGGTCTGGGTGTACCTTTGCTTTGTCCATCTCATTCGCTTAAAAAAAAAAGTGAGCCCAGGTGAGCCTCAAATCTCAGTCTTCCCGCTTTAGTACCCTAGATCCTGGGACTATAAATGTGTGTTATCTTTTAAGGCAAGGCCTTAAATGCTTGCCATTGTCTGGGACAGGACCCAAGACTACAAAGATAAGAAGAGGAAGCAGATTAAACAGGGGCCTCTAGGCAGCTCTCTTGGGGATACCGTAGTAACTCAGCAGGTAACTCAGCTGCCAAGACAAAACACCACAAGATGAGCCGGAAGCAGGTGTTCACGCCTGTCATCCCAGCCCTTGGGAAGCTGAGACAGGAGGATGGTCCTAAGTTTGAGGGCTGTCTACAGTAGTAAGAGCTCCAAAACAGGCAGGCCCAAGTTAAGGGTGGCTCAGCTGGGAAGGCAGTGAGGGAGCTTCCTACCAAGTCTGATGACCTGAGTTCAATTCCTGGAAACCACAGGGTAGAAGAGAACCAACTACTACAACTTGTCACCTGGCCGGGTGGTGGTGGCGCACGCCTTTAAATCTTTAACTCAGTACTTGGGAGGCAGAGGCAGGTGGATCTCTGGGAGTTCGAGGTCAGTCTGGTCTACAAGAGCTAGTTCCAGGACAGACTTCAAAGCTACAGAGAAACCCTGTCTCAAAAAAAAAAAAAGTTGCACCTGACCTCCACACAAGCATGTGCCTGCCTGGTCACACACACACAGGATAAATTAACGCTTAAAACAAAAATCACTGGATGGCTTAAACAATGGCCAGTAGGGTTGGTTCCTGGTGAGATTTCTGGCGGCTGCCACCACTCTCTGAGCCAGTGGGTAGACAGCTCTCTCTGCTCTCTCTTTCTGTTAGGAGGATGCCAATCCTCTGACTAGAGCCCTGCCATTTGACCTTAGTCAACTCCCAGAAGGCTCCCATCACACTGTGGGGTAGGTGGGTAGGTGCCACAATTCATTACCCTCAGCACCATTCTGTCACCAGCCGGTGGTACAGGAGACTGTCCCCAACTTATTCTGTATTGCCCTGCAGGCACCTGGCTAAGAGAGTCCAGGTGGGCTCCCCAGGGTGTTGTATCATCACTAAGATGCCCCTCTTGAGGGAAGAGGGTAAGTGATTGGGGACAGGGCGGGACAGTGAGGGGAAGGTGGGAGGAACCTGGCCTCTCTCTTGTTTGGGAAGGTTCCAGCGCTAGGAGTGGGACAGGGTCCTTCAATCAGGTGGAGAGGCGGCAGCCCTTCAGCCTCAGAGGGTTAAGAAGGACCTCTGCCACGAGTACCTCTCAGAACAAAGCCCGTACTTGAGAGTTCCTGGGATCCCCGCTGTGTACGCGAGGGATGGGTACACAGTTCTCTTGCTCACTCCACTTAGATGTGATTGAGCCTCCGCCCCAGTTTGATAAGAAGCCCCTGGTATGGGAGGAAGACCTGGAGTTATACTCGAAATTCCTGAACCGGAAGGTGAGACGTGGCTGCAACCAGCCTAGGGGTCCACCTGCTTTCCTACTATGGACGGGGAGAGCGGAATGCACTTGTCTGGGAGGTAAGGGGTCCCAGTCCAGGCGCTCCTGGCTAACCGCGGTGGTGCTTAGCTCTGGTGGGTGACCGCCCCATGCCCCGCCAGGAGCAGCTGCGCCTCAGCCACACCAGTTATCTGCGGCAGCACCCCGAGGCCCAAGCGCTGATCTCCGACTTCCTGCTTTTCCTGCTGCTCCGCCGGCCGGAGGACGTGGTCACCTTTGCCGCCGAGCACTTCGGATCCTTCGCTATGCTGAGCCCGCCGATCCCTGCCCTGCGTTCCTCACACCGGCCCAGCCCTTTCCGACCACTGGAGTTCGAGGAGGAGGAGGAGGAGGAGCAGGAGCAGGAGGAGGAAGAAGAAGAAGAGGAGGAAGAAGAGGAGGAAGAGGAGGAATACGAGGAGGAATACGAGGAGGAATATGAGGAGGAATACGAGGAGGAATACGAGGAGGAATACGAGGAGGAATACGAGGATGGCGACTACTTGTACGCTGACGATGATGTCTATTACGATGAAGACAACAATGAAGACAACGACGATGTCGACGACCTCGACGATATCTTCAACGATATCGTCAACGATGTAGAAAGCGACAACGGCAAGGATGAAGACAACGACGAAGGCGACGAGAATGACGACGACAGCCAGGATTTGAATCTGGACAAACAGAGTTTGGATCTGGAAAATGACTAGGTAGACGGCTGGGAGCGAGACGCTGGGACTGTCAAGATGCTGGCTGCGGGTTCAGTGGGAGATAGCAGCGTGTGTGTGTGTGTGTGTGTGTGTGTGTGTGTGTGTGTGTGTGTGGTGTGTCGTTCGTCCCCCCCCACTCCCCCCCCCCCCCCCGTGCTACTCTGCCACCAGCAGGGACTGTCTCTGGCCAGCCCCTCTTGTTAAAAGCTTTAACTTTGTTTACCCAGTGAGTTTCATCTTTTCTTCCTAGATGCTGTTTTCACGGTTGTGATCGGTTCAGAGGATCCAAAATTAAAGCCTGTAGTCAGATGTGTTAACACACACACCTATAGCCAGCGCTCAGGAGGCTGATACAGGAATGCAGAGAGCTGGTGGCAAGCTAGGGGCCACACGGCAAGGCCCTGTCTCAAAATTAAATTAAAAATTAAGAGAAGATGGGGTGAGGAAGTGTGTTTGAGTCCTGTGGGGGTAGGACCCTATAGACAGGAGAGCAGGATTTTAGCCTGGAGTTGGCCATGAAAGCCAGCAGCAGCACCCTGAATCCAAACACAATCACCACCACCTCGGAAAGAATGCCTGGAAAGAATGCAGAAATGTGAACAGAGCCATGGAACACACACCCTTGCCCTGATCAGCTTCTTAAGGCTTCCGTTCCTCCACCACCAGCCAGTCAGTACTTATGAGACTCCCCCAGACTGTGCAGGGCTCCTCAGTCGCCCATAGGGAAGACAAAAAGAACAGACAGGTACTCATCACTACCCCTAGGTCCCTTGCTTGCCCCCAGTTCTGGCCCAGTGACTGTGGACTGGGTGGTGGTAGACAGGTCTTCTGAGGCAGCGGGTAGTTGGGGTGCAGGCACTGCGCCTCCATTAAGGCCTCTGAGAGAGCCTGGAGGGATAATGAATGACTGGCAAGGCTGGGGAATATTAAGGGAGGAGGGCAGTGTCTGTCTCTCAGAGGAATCGCTTCAGAAGACTTCAGAGAGAGCTGCCACTTTAGCCTTGCCAAAAAAAAAAAATATTTCTATTTATTTACTTTTGTTTTTCATGGTGTCTCTGTGTAACAACCCTAGTTGTCCCAGAACTAGCTTTATAGACCAGGCTGGCCTTGAACTCACAGATTTACCTGCCTCTGCCTCCCTCCCAAGTACTGGGCTTAAAGGTGTGTTCCACCACCACCTGGAGAGCCTTGCAAATTTTTTTTATGTCGTTTTCCCCCTCCGTTATTGAAAATAAATGCATTCACAAGCCAGTTGGTGGTGGTGCACACCTTTAATCCCAGCACTCGGGAGGCAGAGGCAGGATGTATGAATTCAAGTATAGCATGGTCTACTGAGCTAGGTACAGCCTTGTTGTTCTTTGGCCCTTTTTTTCTGGGTGGCGGGAGTGTGGGGGGGTGGGGCTTGTTTGTTTTAAAACTCAAAATCACAGAGTTTTGTCTGACTCTGCCTCCCACCATACCTGGGTGGGAGGTTACGTCCTTAAAAATTCGTTCCAACTAATGGAATTATTGAAATTGTTCTGAAGGCTTTTGTCATATTGCATATTGGACTTCAGCACTGCTTTTGTCAAGGGTTCATGGGCATTTCAGGAAGAGGAAGGGACCTGAGCAAAAGCAAATCGGAAGCGGATACAGCCAACACAGCTTTCTACCGAGCCAGGCAGCGTGGTCCTGTAACCCGGGCTGCTTAAGAGATGGAAGCAGAAGAATGACAAAGTCAAGGATTGTTTGGACTTACAGAGTAAATTCCAGATCAGCCTGAGCAATTTAGTTAGGTCTTGTCCCAAAACAAGAAGTTAAAAAAAAAAAAAAAAAAAAGGAGAGGGGTAAGTTGGGGACATAACTCAGTGGTAGAGCGCATAGCTACTACCGTTGAGGACCTAGTACTGAAAACCAACAACGAACAAACCCAGGCTGTTCATCCTTATGTAGGTGCAGAGTAGTCCTCTGTGGGGCTTTCCTTTACCAATCCTTTGACTAAATCTCATGTTTCCTGGCAACCATCACCATGATGGAACCAACTCCTGCTTAATTGGGACGGCTCCTTCTGAAATGCTCTACTGTTTAATCACCGCACATAACCCGTAGTTCAGTTAGGAACTCTATTCAGAAGGAGTTCCAGGACCACGAAAAGGTTTTGCTGACTGACTTAGTCTATCAAGACTCATATGAGAAAATACCCCGGGGCTGGAGAGTTGGTTTAGTCATTAAGGGCCCTTGTTCTTTCAAAGGACCCAGATTTGATTCCCAGCACCCATATGAAGGCTTGTCTCTTTTTCAGGCACCAGGCATGCATGTGGTACACAGACATGCATGCAGGCAAGGCACTCATATGAATAAAATAAATCTAAAACATTAAAAAAGAAAAGAAAATGCCTCGAGCCCAGTGTGGTGGCACATACCTGTAATACCGGCACTTGGGAGGCTGAGGCAGGAGAATCTTGAGTTTAAGGTCAGCCTGTCGATGAATGGAAACCCTATCTACACACACACACACACACACACACAAGAAAATGAAAACAAAATATCTAAACCGTGAAACCTATAAGCAACAGAAACAGAAATTTAGCCAGGCATGGTGGTATGCACCGTGATCTATTTATTACGTGTGTACGTTTACATATGAGTGTGCAAAGCCCCCAGTGTCCAGAAGAGGATCAGATCCTCTGAAGCTGGAGTTCCAGGCGGCTGCAAGTGCCTGACTGGGTATTAGGAACAGGACTTGGGTCCTCTGTAAAAGCAGTGCATGCTCTTAACTGCTGAGTCATCTCTCCAGACCGGGTCTACTTGCTTGTTAGTTTGCTTGCTTGCTTTTTTGTTTTCTGTTTTTGTTTGTTTGTTTGAGGGGGGTGCTGAGACAGGGACTCATAGGCTAACTACCTTTCCTCTGCCTACTGTATTCAGGTGTACATCACCACTCTGTTCATGCTGGGGATGGAACCCACTGTAGGGGCAGGCACTCTATTGAATGAGCTATTTCCTCTGCTAGCCCCCCAAACCTCTCGTTATAAGGGCAGTAATCCCATTTTTTAAAGTAGAACCCATGTGACCTATAACACCCCCAGGGGTCCTGCCTCCTACTGCCCTCATCACCTCAGTAGTGATTTCACACACAAATGTTGTGGGGTCACGACATTCAGACGGTAATGATGAGCCACTGTGAGCATCAGTGTTCATGACATTTGGAGTTCCAAAGAACCGCCGGGCAGTGGTGACACATGCCTTTAATCCCAGCACTCTCGGGAGGCACAGGTAGGTGGATCTCTGTGAGTTTGAGGCCAGCTGTCTACAGAGCGAGTTCCAGGACAGAGAAACCCTGCCTCAAAAAAACAAAACAAAACAAAAAGTTGCCTATAGGAAACCTGATGGCATTCCAAAGAACTGATGTCGGGGGCTGGAGAGATGGCTCAGTGGTTAAGAGCACTGCTTGCTCTTCCAAAGGTCCTGAGTTCGATTCCCAGCAACCACATGGTGGTTCACAACCACCTGTAATGAGATCTGGTGCCCTCTTCTGGTCTGTAGGCATGCATGCAGGCATACCACTGTATACTTAAATAAATAAATCTAAAAACAAAACAAAACAAAACAAAACAAAAAAACCCAAAGAACTGATGTCAATCCCCTCAGTTAGAGTCCAGTGCAGAAGAAGGCTGTTTTTTTTGTTCCCGGCTGCCCAGACCCGAATAGTCACACAGAGACTATATTAATTACAATACTACTTGATCTTTTAGCTCAGGCTTTTTATTAGCTGGCTCTTACATCTTAAATTAACCCATTTCTATTAATCTATGTATCACCATGAGGCTGCGGCCTACCGGTAGGGTTCTGGTGGGCATCCTTCTCCTTTGGCAGCTACATGGAGTCTCTGACTCCGCCTACTCTCTCTATATCTCTCCCAGCCTGGCTATATTCTGCCCTGCCATAAGCCAAAGTAGCTTCTTTATTAACCAATGGTAATAAAACACATTCACAGCATACAGAAGGGAATCCCACATCAGTTCAGGCCAGTTCTAACGTCTCTTTGTTGTCCAGGCTGACCTTGAACTTGTAGTAATCTGTAGAAGGAGCAGCGGGCCCCAAAAATAATTACACAGAAACTGTATTCTTTTAAACACTGCCTGGCTCATTAGTTTTAGCCTCTTATTGGCTAATTCTCACATCTTGCTTTAACCCATATTTAGTAATCTGTGTAGCACCACGAGGTGGTGGCTTACCAGGTAAGATCCTAACCTGCGTCTGTCTCAGAGAGGAGAGTCATGGCGACTGCCTCACTGCCTTCTTCCTCCCAGAGTTCTGTTCTGTTTACTCCGCCTACCTAATTTTCTGTCCTATCAAAGGCCAAGGCAGTTTCTTTATTAACCAATGAAAGTAACACATAGACAGTTAACCCTCCTCCATCATTTCCTCTTTTTCTGTTTAAACAAAAAAGATAGGCTTATAACTCTCTTACTTAAACAAAAGGGGGAGGTGCTGTGGGAGTACCTTCCGCCCCTTCAGCCAATAGTCACTGAAGTACAAGCCCACGGTGCTGCAGGAGCGCCTTCCGCTCCGTCAGCCAATAGCCGCTGAAATACCAGCCCACTGGGGCGTGGTATATTTCTCTTTAAAAGAAGAGCAGCAAGCCTCAGCTCGGCCTCTTGGTTCTGGCACCTGCTCCAGCGACTAGGCTCCTTTCCTGACAGTTTATGTGTACGTAAGTTTACCCCCCAAAATAAATACCCCTTTAAAACCTAACTGGTGTGGGATTGATTCGCCATTAGTAATCCTCCTGTATCCTCTGCTCAAGTCCCATAAGGGCAGGCACATAACACTATACCCAGTCGACATGATGTTTTGGGGGTTATCTATAGTATCTAAAGCATCAGAATTCCATGATGTTTTAATTTCAAGTCATATTCTATTACATATCTCTACTATATGATATCTATCCATGTGCAGGACATGCATGTGGATATTTTCCCCTCCTGGGCTAATGTAAATAATGTTGCTAGGAGCCGGTGTTCAAACATGTTTGCATTTCTGCTTTTACTATAGTTGGAATACTGACAATGACCATTATCCTGGGCCATAATGTCCTCACTCTCTTAGACTCATTCGCTGTGAAAGGGTGCACAGACTTGTGGGTATATTAAGTCCCGTGCAGTTGGTTCACATGTGGGTTCCATATCTACCACATCGCAGCACCACAAGTCACGTTTACAACCACATCCATCCTCCACCTGATCTATCCCTAACCTGGGGCAACCGCAGAGCTGGTCTTCCTTTCTAGGATGTTGTTGTTGTAAAAGGACTATTTAAATGGGAGGACGAGGGCCGGGGAGATGACTCCGAGGGCAAGAGCATTTGCTCTGCCCGCATGAGGACCTGAGGCGTGGCTACAAAGCTGGAGTTTGGAGACAGGTGGATCCTGAGGCCAGCCAGCTTGACAAAACGGTTCACTCCTGTTTCAGAGGCGTATGCTATGCCAGCGTTCTACCACTCAGGGTAAGACAGAGGGTGAGCAAGGAAAACACTGGATACATTGTTCTGGGCTCTGTATGAGCGTGCAACAGTGCACAGTCACACACTTACATATACCACACATATATACACACATACACACACACCATCCCCAAGGTGCTCTCTTTCTCTCAGCACACACACACACACACACACACACACACACACAGAGAGAGAGAGAGAGAGAGAGAGAGAGAGAGAGAAGGCACATACCTATAATCTCAGTACTCAGGATACAGAGGCAAGAGGATTGTGAGTTTGAAGCCAGTCTGCACCACACAGACTCTGTCTTGAAAATCAAGGACTGAAGCCACAGGTCAATGGCAGAACAGTTACCTGAGGTGTGCAAGGCTCCCTTGGAGCTCTATTCTGTGTAAGCCTCTGGCGTACTTGGGATGGAGACGTGGTGCTGTCATGTTGAACTAATAGGTAAGCTTTTGAATGTGACTTTTTTTTAAAACCTAAGTATGTGCTATGCCAGCATTCTGCTACTAAACTACTTCCCTACTGTGGCTTTACTTTGCATTTTGAGATAGGGTTTCACTAAATTGTTGGAACCCGGCACTCAGTCGACAGCACAGGCAAGCTTTGAACTTTATATATTTTTAAAAAGATTTATTATTGGGGCTGGAGAGATGGTTCAAAGGTTAAGAACACTGACTATTCTTCCAGAGGTCCTGAGTTCAATTCCCAGCAACCACATGGTGGCTCACAACCATCTGCAATGAGATCTGGTACCCTCTTCTGGTGTACAAGCATACACCCAGGCAAAACATTATATACATAATAAATAAATAAATTTAAAAAAAAGAATAGAAGGAGTTACATTTTTAAAAAAAAGGTTTATTATTAAGCCCAGTGGTGGCTTTAATCCCAGCACTCAGTAAGCAGAGGCAGGCAGATCTCTGTGAGTTTGAGGCCAGCCTGGTCTACAAGAGGTAGTTCCAGAACAGGCTCCAAAACTACAGAAAAACCCTGTCTCGAAAAAACCAGAAAAAAAAGTTTTTTAGCTGGGCGGTGGTGGCACATGCCTTTAATCCAGCACTCTGGAGGCAGAAACAGGTGGATCTCTGTGAGTTCGAGGCCAGCCTGCGCTACAGAGTGGGCTCCAGTTCCAGTACAGGCACCAAAGCCCAAAGCAACAAAGAGAAACCCTGTCTCGAAAAACCGAAAAAAAAAAAATTAAATTTATGGTATATACAGTGTTCTCACCACAGGCCAGAAGAGGGCGACAGATCTCACTATAGATGGTTGTGAGCCACCACGTGGCTGCTGGGAATTGAACTCAATTCTGGAAGATTAGCCAATGCTCTTAACTGCTGATCCATCTCCCCAGCCCCCAAGGGTTTGAACTTCTCTTCCTGTGTGATTTTCTGAAGATTTATCTACGTTATTATATGTGGCAGCACTTTGTTTCCTTTGTTGCCAAGAAGTGATTCACCTGTTGATGGACAGCTGGGGTAATTCCAGCTTTGGGCTACTACAAATACTTTGCTATAGCTTCGTGTGCAGGTTTTTGTTTGGACATATGTTTAATTTCTCTGGGGTAAATGCCCAGAAGTTCATTCTGCGGCATGGACGCAGCATCCGCCCATGACAGGACCTGGGAAATCTTTTCTTCTGAGACCCTCATGGGTGCACAGGGCAGACGGACTCTCTACCTTCCTCCCTCCTTCACAGTAGGTCAACTCATGGCTCTGGAGCTCCAGACTGAGATGAAAGGCCTGAGAGAGAAAGAGGGAGGGAGTGTGTGTGTGTGTGTGTGTGTGAATGTGTGTATGTGAGTGTGTGTGTGAATGTGTGTATGAGTGTATGTGTGTGTGAGTATGTGTGAGTGTGTGTATGTGTGTGAGTATGTGAGTGTGTGTGTGTGAGTATGTGTGTATGTGTGTGAGTGTATGTATGTGTGAGTGTGTGTGTGTGAGTGTGTGTATGTGTGTGTGAGTATGTGTGTGTGAGTGTGTGTGAGAGTGTGTGTATGTGTATGTGAGTGTATGTATGTGTGAGTGTGTATGTATGTGTGTGAGTGTGTGTGTATGTGAGAATGTGTCTCTTTCTCTCTCTGTGTAGTGGGTGAGTGGCTACCATGAGATGTGACCACTAATACCCCAAAAGGCCAGAAGTACCTGAAATCAGAGGTAATCTGGGGGTACCGGGAACAAGACCAGATATATAATGGAGCACAGGGTGGCCAGGAGAGGAAGAAGTGGCAAAGCTGTGGGTTACCAGCTCCTTCCGCCACCTCTGGCCACTTCTGTGTGTTTGGTGTTTCGAAACACCAAGTGTGTGAAATTGTGGGCATGCACTTGGTGATGTGGAGGTGGGAGTCTGGCAAGGATGGGAAGGGTGCGGGTTCCCCCACTCTTACTCACTTGTACCAGCACCCATAGAAGGGGACAGATTGAGACGCTGCTGGGCCTGCTGATCATACACAGACTGTGTCAGACACCTGCGTCCTCATGATTTGTGAGTGGTGACCTCTAGGGACCTAGTGTAATTAGAGTGGGGGAGGGTGAATGAGGAGACCAAGTCTGGAGGAGATTTGAGGCAGCAAGAAGGACTTATGGTCTCTGTGGGGGCTCTAGTCTGCCAGACACACTGGAGTCAGGCAGTTCTGAGGATTAAAGCTGAGAGGGAAGGCAGAGCATGGGGCCTGAGCAGCTGAGCTGGGGGCCTCCGCTTGCCCTTCTCTGGGCCTCATGTCTCACAAATCTCCTGACTCAGGAGATTTAGATTGGAGAAGTTCTGTGCTCACTGGGAGGGAAGTGATTCTGGAAACCTCTACTTGACACACGGATGAAATGGCCAGTCGAGGGGGTGGAGGTGGTGGAGGAGGCAGGTAGCTGGGATCCTAGGTTCTTGGAAGAAAGTCACACCCGCTTAGCATCCTGGGGTCCATTGCAGGTGACAAGAGCCCCCAGAGGCTGAGCAGGCCTAGCTATGGCTCTATTTCCAGTCTGCCAGGCCCAGCACCTCAGCAAGTACCTTCCCAGAAGACCTACTTGAGTGAGAAGATTCCCATCCCCAGCACAGAGCAGGTAGGAATTTTGGGAACATGCTGAGATCTTCCAGGGTCTACCAGATCCTCTGAGGTCTTGCAATTCGGGAAGGGGGCATGTCCTGTGGCCCGCAGCAGTGACTAACTGGGTACTCTGGAGTTATCTGAAAAATAATCACATGGTTCTCAAGAGAACCTCAGATTTCCCGTGAGGGGAAAGAGCCTGTGACTATTTTAGCACTGGAGGAAGGAACCACCCAGGGGAGAGCATGGGGTAAAAGAGAAGCATCCGGCTGATTCTAGGATGCTGCTAGCCAGTTTTGCCACAATCTTTCTTTTTAAAATGGATCACATCATTTATTTTTGTGCATTTGTGTATGTGTGTGTAGGCGCATCCATGCTATTGCATGCATGTGTGTGCATGTGTGTGCGTGTGTAGGTGTGTCCTTGCTATTGCATGCATGTGTGTGCGTGTGTAGGTGTGTCCTTGCTATTGCATGCATGTGTGTGCATGTGTAGGTGCATCCATGCTATTGCATGTATGTGGAGGTCAGAGGACAACTTGAGGGAGCTAGTTCTTTCCTTCTACTATGTGGGTTCCAAGTTTGGTGGCAAGTGCTTTTACCCTCTGGGCACTGGATCAGTCTCTGCTGCCACCTTCTAAGCAGATTCCTAACCCGACAGGTCAAACCCAGAGACAGGGTTGAGTGACTGGGACCTCAGTGGTCCCCAGAGATCAGTGCCTGTGGTATGAGAAAGGCTCGGGGAGGAGGTTCTGGAACCGGGAGGTTTAACTACAACAAGGTCCCTCTCTCAGGACTCTGAGGTCTGTATGACAAGCATGCGAGAGGCAGGCAAATCGCATGCAGGCCAGCTGCAGAACGTGACCCATCCAAAAGGCAGAGCCACAGTGACTCAGCACATCCCATTGGTTCCTCAGGGTGGAGGGCAGCACTGTGTGGTGATGGAGGACAGGGACAGCCAGCCTGGGCTGAATGTGCCAAGGCTAGCCTCCACCATCCCCACATCTGAGATGGCCTGATTCTGCTTGTTCCCGCAGGGTACATTCAGCCTGAGGAAACTGTGGGCTTTCACCGGGCCTGGCTTCCTCATGAGCATCGCTTTCCTTGACCCAGGGAACATTGAGTCAGACCTTCAAACCGGTGCTGCGGCTGGATTTAAAGTACTGAAGCTGGGCCTCTGTGCTGGCTCTGTGGGGAGGGCAGCAGCATCTTGGTTAAGACCATGGCGAGCTGCATGGGTGGTTTGCCTGGGAATAGGGATTAAGTTCAAGTGTCAAGCGCATGCGCTTGGGGGGAGTTGGGGGGATGTCCCCAGGGAAGCCCCTCCAGAAAGAAGACTGTACTGTAGGGGGGGGTCTTTCCACCCCACCTAGTCTCTGTCCGGGAGGCGCTGTTTTGACTGAGGGTCTCCTTTGCTCCCTCACAGCTGCTCTGGGTGCTGCTCTGGGCCACTGTGTTGGGCCTGCTCTGCCAGAGGCTGGCTGCCCGGCTAGGCGTGGTGACAGGCAAGGACTTGGGTGAAGTCTGCCATCTCTACTACCCTAAGGTAAGCCAGGAAGAGGCAGAGGAGTCGTGGACGGGCAACACCTACAGGTCTCAAACCCTGAGCAGCTTCTTATAGCTTTCATTTAAAATCAATACGTCATCAGCTCCCGGGCTTCACAGTTCCAGTCGGCAAAGGAAAGCACAATTCAGTTCATAGTCACGCAGCTCAGGCCTAGTCACTGCCAGGCTGGGGAACCACTAAAGTTATACCATTAGGGATTTCAAAGGGGTTTTTGTTTTATTCATTCATCTGGTTATTTTTTTTTTCACAACTAGAGATTAAACCCAGGAGCTCCTAATGCTAAGATGAGCAATTTCCCACTGAGTTGTATCGCTAGCCCTTTTCAAATTTAACCCTTTCAGGAGTCAGAAGGGCTGAAGGCTCAAGGGCAGAAGGTATCACTAAAGCTGACAACCATGCCCCCCCACCCAAAGCAGTCATTTGCTTCTAGAAGCTTGCAGCCAGGCCTAAATAACCACAAGAACCACTGAAGTCTAGGTCCCCACTGGTGCCACTGCCAAAAAGGCCACCAGGAGCGTTTCTCTCAGCATCTACCGGAAATAGTCTGTACCGTCGCTAAAACAGAGTCCACGAAGCAGGGTGGTTTATTTTATTTTCACTCATTTATTCAGAGGCAGTTTCTCTGTGTAGCCCTGGCTGGCCTGGAACTCAGAGAGACTCTTATGCCTCTACCTCCAGACTGCTGGGATTAAAGGTGTGCACCATCATGTCTGGCAGAATAATTTAGTATGTATATGTGTATGAGTGTGTGTGTGTGTGTGTATGGAGTTTTCTATGGAATATACATATATATATATACTCCATACACATACATATAGTTAAAGGGCCAAGTTTGGTAATAGCACACCCCTTTAATCTCAGGACTCAGGAGGCAGAGGCAGGTGGCTCTCTGTTTGAGGTCAGCCAGGTCTATATAGTGAGCTCTAGGGCATCAGGGCTACTTAAAGAGATCCTGTCTTCTACCCCACCCTACCCCACCCCAAAAAAAGAAAGAAAAAGATTAGGCTGGGGTGTAACACAGTGATTGAGCATGCGCCCAGCATGCACAAAGCCTGAGCTGAATCTCCAGATTTAACTAAATTGGAATAAAAAAAAAAAGACAAAAGTCTGATTAGCTCACACTTCTACATGTTCAAGGTGCCAATTTCTGCTTGGCTTTGTTTAGGAGTGGATACAGACAATTGGACCTAGGACTCATCAGTCCACGTCAAGCACTACCACCCTGAGCTCTGTCCTCAGCTCTCTTCACCATTATTTTGAGACGTGTTCCTACCCAGCTGCCCCAGGCTGTCCTCTTCCTCCTGCTTTGGTTTCTGGGTCGTCAAGCCTGTGTCACCTTCTGTCTGTCTTCTGCTCGAAAGGGCTCTACCACATCTCAACACGAGACCAAGCTTCCAGCCCACAAACCCTCACGAGACGTAAAAATACCACAGCAAAGTCCTTTAAGTGTGCCTTGTTTCGTTATTTCTGTTTTTCGAGAGAGGGTGTCTCTGTGTAGCCCTGGCTGGCCTGGAACTCACTCTGTAGACTCGGCAATTCACCTGCCTCTGCCTCCCGAGCATTGCTGGGATTAAAGGCGCGAGCCACACTGCCCAGCTGTCTTATCAAGCCAGCCGACGAGCGTAAAAGCCTGCAGGCTTCCAGCTCCATAGCTTAGCGCAGAGGACCACAAGGCAAGTGAAGAAAGAAATGCCGAACAGTTAGCCTTCTTTTAAGGAAGCAACCTCTCCTCCCCGTAGGTGCCCCGCACCCTCCTCTGGCTGACCATCGAGCTAGCCATTGTGGGCTCAGACATGCAGGAAGTCATCGGCACAGCCATCTCCTTCAACCTGCTCTCAGCTGGACGGTACCACTAGCGAGCCCACCTCAGTCCAAGGCTGGAGGGAGCTGCTGTCTCCCTCCCATGTCAAGGACCTCCCTGTGTCTTCTTTATCGCCCTCATTCCTTACATGTAGGGCTGGTATGAATCTGTCTCTCAGAATGTGAGGTGACGCGTGTAAAGTCACACACATGTGAGCCAGATAGCCCAGGCCAGGGCTCCCTACCAGTCCTGATCCCCCTACCTGGTTTGGCCCTTCCTGAGTGTCTACGCAGGTTCCGGCACACCCTACACTCCCTCACCCTAGCTGTCCAGGCCACTCGGGGTCCTGACTCCCCACAGAGGGTTGGAACTCCAGACCTGGCCCATTCTGGGCTGACCTGACTTATGTGGTTTCAGCATCCCGCTGTGGGGAGGCGTCCTGATCACCATCGCGGACACGTTCTTCTTCCTCTTCCTGGATAACTATGGTGAGATAACTATGGTCCCTCTTCTTAGGGGATGAGAGTGGGTAGGGCTGCCCTCACGGAGCCTTGGCTCTTCCCAGGGCCATGGGTTCCCCTTTACTCCAGTTGTATGTCTTGAGCAAGGGCTTCCGGTTTCATCTTCTGTAACACGAGAAAGAACAGCCCAGACGTCAGAGGGCTGTGGTGAAGTTTCAATGGGGAAAATATATATTAAGCCCTTGGCCCAGTGCCCGGGACAAAGTGCTCAAAACAGCCACTCACGAGTGTTTATGGGGCAGGGGTTTGGAGTCTGTTTCTTACACTCCTTTGCCGTGCCCCTAGGATTGCGCAAGCTGGAAGCGTTCTTTGGATTTCTTATTACTATTATGGCGTTGACCTTCGGTTATGAGGTGGGAAAGAAATCAGAGATACACCCTTTCCTCAAGACCACGCCCTTCCCTTCCTGGGGGTCTAGGGAGACAGCCCTTAGTCACACTACCTGCCTGCCTTTGGGATGGGGTTGAAAGGAGGGTGGTTGTAACGGGCTGACCAAGTTCCTTCCAACAGTACGTGGTAGCGCGTCCATCCCAGGGAGCGCTTCTTCAGGGCCTGTTCCTGCCCTCCTGTCCGGGCTGCGGTCAGCCTGAGCTGTTGCAGGCAGTGGGCATTGTTGGAGCCATCATCATGCCCCACAACATCTACCTGCACTCAGCCTTGGTCAAGGTGAGCAGGGGGAAGGGAGGGAGGCATGGGAATCCCGTGTCTGATCCTGGACCCCGGCCACTGACGCCCTCCCAGAGCATCCTAGATAGATGGACTCATTCCCTGCTGCTCAGCCCACCTGTAATAACGAGTCTGAAGTGTGCCAGGAGCAGGGAGCTGGGAACTGGGAGCGGAGTGTAGATCTGTCAAGGCCTTGGCCTCTAGAAACATCTGCCTCCTAGTGTGGGGGATGCAGACGAGGACAAAGCAAACCAGGGAAGGAATTGTGCACGGCAAACGGTACTCACAAAGAAACAACTGAAAAAGTCTGGGAGAGAACACCGGAGGACGGGAGATGCCGTTGCAAACAGGGAGAATGGAAAACGCAAAGGTCCTGAGGCAGAAACGAACCAGATGCGATAAAAAACGAAGCGTGTTGGATGGAGGGGGCAGGACACATCTGGGCTGAGTTAGAGAGGGACCTCAAAGGTCAGGTCCCTTCCTTCACTCAGATAGCCTGTCACTGCCACCAGACCTCTGGTAAGGGGAAAGATGTAAGAGGGGCAGTTGACCGGGACCTGAACCAGACACCACATAGGGGACCTTCAAGGAGCTGTGACTCAGAGGGAACACAGTATAAACGTGGGGGTAGAGGCCATCGGGAGCCTCTCAGAGACTTTGACCCTTCCCTCCACCTCTGACTCTCCTAGTCTAGAGAGGTAGACAGAACCCGCCGGGTGGACATTCGCGAAGCCAACATGTACTTCCTGATTGAAGCCACCATTGCCCTGTCTGTGTCCTTCATCATCAACCTCTTTGTTATGGCTGTTTTTGGTCAGGCCTTCTACCAGCAGACCAATGAGGAAGCGGTGAGCCTCACGATTCCTATGACCAGCTGTGTCTGTGTCGCTCCCGCCATCCCATTTGCCCTCCAGCTTGGCCACGGGTTTCAGGCCCCGTGGCCAGCGTTTCAGGCCCCGTGGCCAGCGTTTCAGGCCCCGTGGCCACATCTCCCAGAGCCTCTGCTGGACTCTGGGCTCTAGGGTCCTCTCTCCTCACCATCTCAACTCCGAGGAGACAGGTGTCAAGCACTTGGTAACCGTGACGGAGCTGTTGCTTTAGTTCCGGGCATCACCCGAGAGTCACAGGGGAGAGCAAGCAAGGAGTCCTGCACCTTGCGCTCTGTGTACCACACCCAGGGATGATGTGGAGGGACAGGAAGCCAGCTGCCCACCCATGGGTGCTCAGGGAAGTTCAGAGTTGAAGCAGCGCAGGGAAGCGGGGGATACACAATGACCGAGACCAGGCTGGGGAGGGTCCCCTGAAATGACCTCTGGAAGCAGGAGCTGACCAGCTCCTCCTTGGGTCTAGATTTAGGTCTGTCACCCTCTAGGAGTAAATCCTCTCTTACGGGACTGTCACCTCCCAGTCAGTGCTATGTACTTGCTAAGGGTGGAGCCCTTTTTGTGAGGGAGGTGGGGGGAGAGGTGGGGCAGTGGCAGCGAGCTGCTGGAATTCCCTAATCCTTGCACATGGAAGGTCTTGCTGCGAGTCCTGAGTGTGTGAGGGTGCACTCCCCTGCCCCCCACCGTGAATGTCACTGGACAGCCTAGCATAAGGGGAGCGGACTCTATGGGGGGACTTCAGGAATTCACTCTGTAGATCAGGCTGGTCTTGAACTCACAGAGATCCATTTGCCTCTTTAGTCTAGAATGCTGGGGTTAAACACAAGTGTCTATTTTCTAGTTCACGTGACTGCAGGGCTCTTTGAGGAAATGTAGTGGCTGTGCCAGCTCTTACTGATCTCAGAGACTGGATGCCCAGCTCCGATGTGAAGCTGCATTTTAAATACTAACAACAAATTCATAGGAAGAGAAATAAAAACAAGCTGGGAGTGGTAGCTCAAGCCTTTGAATCCAGAACTCTGAAGGCAGAGGCAGACAGATCTCTGTGAACTCAAGGCCAGCCTGGTCCACACGGGGAGTTCCAAGATCCACAGGGTTACATAGAGATACTTTGGCAAAAAAAAAAAAAAAAAGGAAGGAAGAAAGAAAGAAAGAAAGAAATCCATTATTAGGAAAGTACGTCTTGCAGGGCCTTAGGTTTAAAGTTGGCCAAGGCCTGGGGTCCTGATTTCCCGAAAGTAAGTTTGTGTTTTCCCACCTCCCTCCTACTGATTCCTGTCTGCAGTTTAACATCTGTGCCAACAGCAGCCTCCACAGCTACGCTAAGATCTTCCCTAGGGACAATCACACAGTGTCGGTGGACATTTACCAAGGAGTAAGTGCCCCTCGCCTGGTCACGCCTTATCGAGGGCGGGGCCTCTACTGGGCGGGGCATCTGCCTGACCACACCTTCTCCCTCCAGGGCGTGATCCTAGGCTGTCTCTTTGGCCCTGCAGCCCTCTACATCTGGGCAGTGGGTCTTCTGGCAGCGGGGCAGAGTTCTACTATGACGGGCACCTATGCAGGACAGTTCGTGATGGAGGTGGGCACTGGCCAAGGGCAGCAGCCTCACTGCGGGAGGCTTGGACTATGGGATTTTCTGAGTGGCAGAGGGGGCGAGATGACAGACAGAATCCCCCAAGTTGTTCCATATTCAGCAACCAGTTATGGGAATCCTCCCTTTCCCGGAACTCATCTTCTGCCCACCAGCAAGGTTCAGAGCTGCCCGTTTCCAAAATGGACAAACGTGGGAGGGGGCGGGGCCTGGGACAACCGAGGCCGAACGGGCCCCATCAGGGTGCTGGCTCCCACTCAGGGCTTCCTGAAGCTGCGTTGGTCCCGCTTTGCACGTGTCCTCCTCACTCGCTCTTGTGCCATCCTGCCCACTGTGCTTGTGGCTGTCTTCCGAGACCTGAGGGACCTCTCAGGCCTCAACGATCTACTCAACGTTCTGCAGAGTCTGCTGGTGAGAACCATGATCTAACTGGGAGCACAGCAGCCCACCCCTCCACCCCCAAAGAGCCTAGACCCTTACAGGGTTCTATAGCTACCCTAAGGAGCAAGAGTCCCCACTTCCCCATTCCACAGACGGAAAAACTGAGGAATGTAGTTAGTTGACTGGAGCCTGAGCTGGCTTTCAAACCCCAGCAGCCTGAAGCCAAAGCCCTCCACACTTCCTCCTGCTTTGAAAGGATCAAAGATGGGAACACAGCCCAGGGCTCTTAGGGAATTTCCCCAAAGACTCCCCGCCAGGAGATGCAGCTCCCTGCTGCCACTCCCCGCTGTACCAAGGCAGGGCCCTCAGCCTCCACTTCTCTCCACAGCTGCCCTTCGCTGTGCTGCCCATTTTGACTTTCACCAGCATGCCAGCCGTCATGCAAGAGTTTGCCAACGGCCTGTGAGTACTCCCCTCCGGAACCAGACCCTGGAACTGCCCTGGGCACTCAGCCACGCAGAGGCAGGAACTGCTGTCCTCGCTCGCCACCATCCCATGAAACCAAGGCCCCAAGACCTTAAAGAACTTGCCCAGTGTCTCACAGCTACTCACTATGGAAACCAGGACTTGGTGGGGCTCGTTCTTTAGCATACCTCTTGCCAAATCCTACCAGTGCGGAGCCTGAAGGGTCCCCAAGTAGCCAATGGGGTCTGTCTGCTCTAGACCACACAGGTCAGAGAAGACGGTGTCTTGCGTCCCTGTCCCCACTTCTGAGCTAGCCGAAGCTCCTGGTGGTTGGGATGCTTGGGGAGATGGTCCAGGTGGTTCACGGCATCCAGCCAGCCCTCAGGATCCTTCCGTCCCCCAGGTTGAGCAAAGTCATCACCTCCTGCATCATGGCCCTCATCTGCGCCATCAACCTCTACTTTGTGGTCAGCTACCTGCCCAGCCTCCCGCACCCTGCCTTCTTTGGCCTTGTAGCTCTGCTGGCTGTGGGCTACTTGGGCCTGACTGCCTATCTGGTACGGGGGCTGCCAAGGGTTCAGGGAGGCGGGGGGGGGGGGGGGGGGGGGGAGAGGGAGAGAGGCGGGGCTTCTGCAGAGCTCTGGCCCCTCCCCCATTCGTGGTCCTTTCCCAGGCCTGGACCTGTTGCATCGCCCACGGAGCCACCTTTCTGACTCACAGCTCCCACCAGCACTTCCTATACGGGCTCCCTAAAGAGGAGCAGGAAGACAGGGAGAGCTTTGGGTGAGCAGCACACTGGATCCAGCAAGCAAGGCCGTGAGATACAGCAAGGCAATTGGAGGTCGGCAGCCCGGCTCACTGGATTACAGGTTTCCTGTTTAGAGGAGGGCTTTGCCTCTGAGTTAAGTGTCCGCGGCTGTGCTAGGGACCACACCCATCTAACCACCAACCTAAAGGACTTAAAAACACAGTGCCCGGGGCTAGAGAGATGGCTCAGCAGTTAAGAACACTGGCTGCTCTTTCGTCACCAATGTGGTGGCTCTCAAGTGACTGTAACTCCAGTTCCAGGTCATCCAACGCCCTCTTCTGGCCTCCTACAATGGCACTGTCTGCACAAGGCGCACAGACAAACATTCAGGCAAAGCACCCATATACATAAAACTTACTTAAAAACAAAACCGTGTGTGATGCTTGGTTCCAAAAAGATATCCAAAACCTATTCCACGCAATCTTCTAATCCTCCTATACTGAGGTAGTAGACAGTCAGACCACCCCATCAAAACAAAGCAACTCTATTGTCTCATTTGGAAGGCAGAGGCCGGAGGCTTAAGGAGTTCTAGATCATTCTCTTGCTGTATAGTCCAAGGCCAGCCTGGGCTACAGGAGAGCCTGTCTCAAGAAGGAAAAGGAGGAGGGAAGGTGGAAGAGGGGAGGAGAAGCGCAGCAGCATCAACCTGATGAGCTTAGAAGCTTTGGGGTGGGGGGAATCGGAGGAAACTTAAAAAATAGTCCGACGACTGAACGGCAGCTCCCCTCTGTTCCAAAAGCGCTGGAAAAATGGAAACGTCAAATCACACACCACCACTCCCAAGCCGCCCTGCGCTCAAACATCTGATTATCTTCTCCTCTTCTGTTCTTCCGGCAACTCATTTCCCAGGCAGTAAAACCTAGAAACGAATCCTTCTCTTTCAGGAACCAGGTCATAAAAAAATCAAAAGTCTGCGCCTTCAAGGCCCAGTTCACTTGCCGTCTCCCCAGGGGACAAGGCTGACCTGACTCCCACGCTGTGCTATTAGGGTTTCCTGCACTAGCCACTCAGCTCCCCCTGGGGGCAGGGACTCTCCCGAGCGCCCACACTCCGGCCTAAGCCCTGCGGTCCCTCAGGGGCAAGCGGAACTCAAGTGAGCAGGCGGGTGCTCTCGGAGGGCTGTAGTACTAATGTGGGCAGGGAACCCCGTCCTCCGCAGCGAGCGGTCCGGCACCCTTCGCCCTGTGTAGAGATAGCACTTTGCAGACGCTCCCTAGACAGTTTCTAGGCTCCCCTAAGTCCCTCCTCCGGACTCCTCGGGTTCCTCGTACCCTAGCCTAGAGCAGCCCGGAGCAGCACCGAGGAAGGGGCGTCCACCGAGCCTTTTCCCAGGGTTGAGCCTGTGGGAGGTTCGCTGTCTGGAAGTAGCGCCCATTACCCGGAACCCAGCTGGGGTGGCTGCCGCCTGGACGCTCAGATTGGGGCGCTTGTTTATGAAAAGAATTTCCTCTTTCTTAAAAGGGCAACGAGAAGAGTGGGGGCCCCCGAAAGGAGCGGCGAAGGGACAGATCTGGCGCAACCCCAACAGCTGCCAGAGAGGGTGCCCGGGCAAGAGTACCTCCCCATGCCTTGGTGCTTGCCCCTGGAGAAGATGGGACCTGAGATAGCGAAGAGGGGTAGGGAGCTATTGAAGAACGCTTCTCCCGGATTCCCCTTCTCCTCAACTTGCTGCACATCCTGGGAATTCACTTGGCGTTAATTGGGCGACTTTTTTGTAGTAGGCCCTGTGCTAGCAGTGGAAGAGAGGTGAAGTCCCGAATTGAAGAGGATGTCAGCTGTCAAAGAGCTCTCACGGGAAGGAGTGGGGGTGGGGCTAAATAAACAAGAACAGGGACAGGAGGAGGCCGGACAGCTGACCCAGTGAGTTCAGGGAGAAGGCCACGGAGCACACGATTCTGAAAGTTGAGTAAGAAAGGGCTGTCCGTGAGCGTGTCCGGAGTACACAGTTCTCAGATGCTGTGGAATAGAGCTGGGGGACCCAGAAGGATGGGAAGGCTGATCATAGGAATTAAGTAAGTCTAGGATTTAGAATTGGGCGCCGAGAAGGTAAATTTGGCTCAGATGACTTCCTTCCAGCACCGGCAGCTCACAACAGCCGGGAACTCCAGCTCCAGGGGAAAGTGGCATTCTTCTAGCCTCTAGAGGCTTCCTAACACTGGCGGCATACGCTAACATACATGAAAATAAGTCTCCCTCGGGCACTGTGGCACACACCTCAACATCAGAGCTCTGGAGGCAGAAGCAGGTGGATCTCCACACATTCGAGGCAGGCCTGCTTGGTCTCAGTAGCAAGTTCCAGGCCAGTAAAAGTCACACAGTGAGACTCTATCTCAAAATATCAATAATTATAATAATGAAAATAAGTCTTGGGCCCAGTGAGACGGCTCAGCAGGTAAAGGTTCCAGTCACCGTTCCTGAGGACCAAAGCACAGACTTTGGGCCCCACGTGTGTGGATTCTCTGACTCCACACATGTATTGTGGCATGTGTTCACACAGAAAGAAATAAAATATAGTGATTTTTTTTAAACTTTTTTTTGTTTTCTTTTTCTTCTCCTCCCCTGCAATCCCCCCACCCCCGAAACAGGGTTTCTCTGTGTGTAACCTTGGCTGTACTGAAACTCACTCTGTATACAGTATTCTTTCTGTGTGTATACCTGCAGGCCAGACGAGGGTGCCAGATCTCATTAGAGATGGTTGTGAGTCACCATGTGGTTACTGGGAATTGAACTCAGGACCTTTGGAAGAGCAGGCAATGCTCTTAACCACTGAGCCATCTCTCCAGCCCCTGAAACTCACTCTGTAGACCAGCCTGGCCTCAAACTCACAGAGCTCCAACTGCCTCTGCCTCTGCCTCCCAAGTGCTGGGATGATGCGATGCGACACCATCAGCACTGGGTTGATTTTTTTCCCCCTGATTTTTAAAACTCCTTTTTAAAAGATGAGGAGAGACAGCGTAGGCCCAGGGTCAGAGATGAGGTCAGGGCAAGGTCAACTGTTTCCGGTCAGAGGCCACTGGTTAGTGTAACCACCATCTCCGTGGCAGACCTGGTGAAAACTCTCATTGAATTTGAAGACCGAGGAGGACTACCTTAGAGTTTCACTAGAAGCTCCCTAGGCCCTGGGTGGGGTTGGTCTGCCGCCTGCCCCATCTGTAAATGGGAGCAGGAGGGAAACCTAGGTGCTGGATGGAGGGAATCTTGTCTCAGTTGCCCTGCAGGATTCTGCTGAGTCCTGTCGCCCCCTCCCCCCCGCCCCCGCCGGGCTAGCAGCCCACACTATTGTTTTTCTTGGGTATGCAACCATTAAATTAATAATCATAATAGACTGTGTGGGTAAAGCCCCCCTCCCCAACTGCTGGGGGAGAGTAAACAGTAGCAGAGATGGAGCCATGCTCCCCTTCGGAGGAAACAAGAAAACGCCTCTACCCTCCGGACTGGGGCTGCGAATCTCACGGTACAGCACCCAGCACCGGAGCACGGAGAGCTACAGAGCTTCCTGAAGAAGTGAGCCCATTTGGGCTGTCCTTCCTTTGTTTGGGGGGGAGGGTTAGCTCCTGAGGACTGACGTGAATTTAGGTGGAGGGTTTGTGAGTGTTCAGGGTAGCGGGTTAGGGAACAACGGGAATGAAAGGCAGCCAGCCGTCCGTCATTCAACCTTGGGTTACACATTTCCTTTTGGGGACAGTGAGGGCCTGGCTGAGAAAGCTGAGGCACCCAGGGTGCACCTGGCCAAGAAGGAGGTCTCCGAAGAGAGCCTGGAGAAGTCTGGGTTTGTGCCTTCACCTTTCCAAGCTGTTTGCTCTTCTGCCGAAAACGCAAGAAGGGTATCGTTCCAAGGAGTCCGCGAGATCCGGAGTAAAATTTAGGACTGGCGACCCAGGGCGCCAATACGTGGTAGGTAAGGAGTGTAAGGATGGCAGTCCTGGACTCCCGGAGAGCAGACGCAGGGGTCGGAGATCAGAGTCCCACATTCCCCGCTGATCCCGGGTACAGAGCTGGCGCGCCTGCCAGGCCCCCAACCCGCTTTCTGACCCGCTGCGGCGACAGGCGACAGGCGCGCCCGCCCAGCTCCGCCCCAGTGCCTGCGGGAGGAAGTGGCGAGGCGTGCATGTCAAGGCTTGGCGTTTGTATTTTTAAAATTACGACGAATGAAAGGAACTTTGTAAAACAGGAAAAATAAAAATAAACGAACCGCCTCCTTCGAAGGGCACAACTGGGCGCTTCCTGCGAGAAGACCCTGAATGCAAACGCAGACCCAGGCAATGGCTGGGGTGTGTCACCACAGATCCGGTGACACGGGTGTTTAAAATCTGAATAGTTGCAGCCTCAGGCGCCCAAGGGCGAATTCTGGGCGCTCCCTCCGCGGGCGTCCCCTGGGCACTTGGGAACACAGCCAGCCCTAGAACTGGCCTCTCTAATAATCACAGATAGGGACGGCGGGGTGGGGGTGAGGGGCCTCTAAACAAGGTGATTTTTCTTCTAGTTCGATGGGATTTGGCTCTGCCAAGGACGAGGAGGCACGTTCCAAGCCGAAGGAACAGCGTGTACAAGAAACAAGGCCCTGCACTACGGAGGTTCAGTTTTTGCCGGGGAAAACGCTGAATGGCTTGACAGGGGTAGAGGGCTAGATTTGCCACAGGTCAGTGGTAAAGCTAGGCACGGAAGTGGAATTTTTCACATCCTGTGATGCCCCCGAGACTGCGGTGGGTGCTGAGTTATAGGTGGATCAAGAACATAATTCGCGACTGAAGAGATGGCTCAGCCCTGGCAGTTGGGTTGCCTGCACAGGGCGGCTAACAACTGCCCCCCCCCCGGGGGGGGCGGATCCGCTAACTCCAGCTCTAGGGAATCTGATGCCCTCTTCTGGCCACCGTAGGCTCTGGCATACATACACATGCACAGAAGTAAGCATCTTTCTAGGATTCCATAATTTGATGAGCTTGCATAACTGGAACTAGCAAAGAGTGCCTTTTTCCCCACTCACGATAGCCACAACGTTAGACAATACCCACTAGGGCAGGCGAGAAGGCTTAGTGGGTATAGGTGTCTGCTGGTGAGCCTGACCACCGGAGTTTGATCTAGCCATCCCCTGGTGGAAGAAGAGAACTTCTGATCTCCACTCGTGGGGCGCGCATCCCTCCCATACACAAATAAGTGTAATTTTTAAGTTTGTTTTCTTGGGGGGGGGGGGACTGGAAAGATGGCTCAAGGGCATTCGCTACTCTTGAAAGGACAGGGTGTCAGTTCCTAGGATCCATATATTACAACCCTCTGTTAACTCCAGTTCTAGGTAAAATCGATGCCTCCTTCTGGCCGCTGAACTGTACTGCACGTACGTGGTACACGTACACATTTGCAGGCCATACACAAATAAACGATATTTTAAAAATTAAAAAAAAAATAGCGCCGGGCGGTGGTGGCGCACGCCTTTAATCCCAGCACTCTGGAGGCAGAGGCATGGGGATCTTTGTGAGTTCGAGGCCAGCCTGGTCTACAAGAGCAAGTTCCAGGACAGCTTCCAAAGCTACAGAGAAATCCTGTCTCAAAAAAAAAAAAAAAATAGCCTGATGGTGGAGGCGTATGCCTTTAATCCCAGCACTCGGGAGCAGAGCCAGGCAGGTCTCTGTGAGTTTGAGGCCAGCTTGGTCTACAGAGCGAGTTCCAGGACAGACCCCAAAGCTACAGAAAAACTTTGTCTCGAAGGACCACACAAAAAAATTAAGCACCCAATTTACAGAGGAAATTAGCATTTCCTAAAAATTAGCATCATCCCATTTTCCAGAGGAGTAAACGGAGGCAGCCTATGTCAGCCCCTTGGAATGCGCAGAGGTGGGGCTGCGTCGCCTTCGGGCACTCCGGTCGGGCGCTTGGGGCGGGCCTTAGGCGCGGGGCTCCCTAGTTTGCCGCGGCCGGTTACCGCTGGCCGCCCTGCCACGCAGCCGCAGAGGCTTGGTCCCGCCAGAACGCCGCAGGAAGAGAGGCGACGCCCCCTGGATCTCCGCAGGAACCGGGCCCGCCTCCCAATCCGCCGGGTCCCAGAAGTGATGAAAGCGGCGGCCGAGCCCCGGTCGCGCCGAAGCCGTTGCCCTTTTAAGGGGGAGCCTTGAAACGGCGCCCGGGTTCCATGTTTGCATCCGCCTCGCGGGGAGGAAACTCCATGTTGTAACAAAGTTTCCTCCGCGCCCCCTCCCTCCCCCTCCCCCCGAGAACCTGGCTCCCCTCCCCTCCGAAGCTCGCGGGGATCCCTCCCTCCCACCCTCCCCTCCCCCCCGCGCCCCGATTCCGGCCCGAGCCGGGGGGGAGGCCGGGCGCCGGGGCCAGAGTCCGGCCGGAGTGGAGCGCGCCGGGCCCCATGGACAGCTCGGCCGTCATTACTCAGATCAGCAAGGAGGAGGCGCGGGGCCCGCTGCGGGGCAAAGGTACACGGGCGGCGAGAGGGGAGGTCGGGGCTCAGGGCTGTCTCCGCGCCACAGCCGCTGCCACTGCCCCGGGCGCGCGCCTCGGCCCAGCCCGAGCCCCCGCCAGCGGGGCCGGGGAGAGTTTGAACTCCGCGAGAGTCTGAAGCGCTGGGCGGGGCCTGGCGCCGCTAGAGCGCTCGGTGTGCTTCTGGTAGGGAAACTGAGGCAGGAGGCACGCGAGGGGTTAGTAGGCTGGCGGTTCCCGGGCGTCGCCCCCTCCCCCAGTTTGGCGCCAATTGGACTGGAAGGTGGGGGTGAGGCGGCCGCCTGGCCACCCGTTGAGGCTCCGCCCCCTCCAGGCTGAGGTCTGGAAGGGGTGCTGAGGTGACAGCGGGCTGGGTAGTCTTGCAGGGATCTCCCGCCAACACACAACCACGTTCCCACAAACTCGGGCGTCTCGCGTGGAGGTGCGGACGACGCCCTCGGAGGCACAGAGCCCCTGAGAGTGCAAGACAAGACTTGCGAGCCTTGTGTCCAGCAGGGCACGGGGCACCCCGGCTGCAGCAGGCCAGGCCAGTTGGCTTCGGGCCTGTGCACACTCGCACCGACCCTGTAAGGGCAGGCGGAGCCCCTGGAGCTGGCCTGGGTGGGGATCACCCTTTCTCCCCTGTGTGAACTTCAAGATCGGGGAGTCGTCTGGGTCTGTCCACGGTCCAGTCCCAGCTTCTCTGGGGGCTGGAGGCAGAAAGGATTAGAAAAGTGGGCGCGGGGCGGGGGGGGGGCGGGCTGGGATGTGTCTGTTAGTTTGAAGGCCTGTGCCTCGCACAAGTCTAAGGTTGAGACGGGGCGGGGTGGAGGAGGCGGGGCTGACAGCCCTGGGACACTGGCCTCTGGGCCCAGGCTCTACTGAGAACTTTGGACTCATGGGGTAGACAGAATGGAGGGAGAGTGGGAGTGGACGGTGGGGCCCCGAGCCCTGACGTTCATGAGCAGGGGCTGCCCAGGTAAGGTGTGGGGTCAGGTGATTGAAAATCAACCCTAGGAAAAAGAGAAAGCAGCCCCCCCCATCTGTCCCCTCCTTTAGGCCACCTATTCCTTAAAGTGGCTGCCTTCTTGGCCACACCAGATTTCCTTATGTCGAAGAGTTGCAGGGGCCCCTGGAAAGGGGCATTTCCTAGAGAGCCAGGGGCACCCTGGTGTGACATTGATGGAGGGGGAGTGCCCACGTTCTCTGTGCTCAGGGGCTGAGACCCGAGTGCGTGCGTGGAGCCTCTGCATGCAGGCCAGTGTGCCCACGTTCACTCCTTGCTTCAGGTGACCAGAAGTCAGCAGCTTCCCAGAAGCCCCGGAGTCGGGGCATCTTCCACTCGCTCTTCTGCTGTGTCTGCCGAGATGATGGGGAGCCTCGGCCTGCCCACAGTGGGGCTCCCCTGCTGGTGGAGGAAAATGGCGCCATCCCTAAGGTGTGTGGTGGCCAGGAGGGAACCGCAGACTCACCTGGGCCTAGCTGGCAGTGAATGTGGCAGAAGGGGGTCTAGGCTGAACTTTTCCTGACACACCTGCTGGCCTTAAAAAGGGTCAGAAAAGGGAGGCACCTTCCCTCTAGGTCCTGCCTTTGTCAAACCCCACCCCCTGCCAACAGCTGAGTCTATATCCCGTATAAATGGGAACTTTCTGAGGAAGAGGGATCCATATAGCCTACCCCTGGTCCAAAGTTGGCAAGGTCCAAGCTGAGGAGGAGGGTGGAAGATCTGGTTGGGTCCTCAGGTAGAGAGCTGGTGAGGGAGGCCTGTGTAGGAGGCACCCCACTGAGCCCAGACCCTCCCCACAGCAAACCCCAGTCCAGTACCTGCTTCCTGAGGCCAAAGCCCAGGACTCGGACAAGATCTGCGTGGTCATCGACCTCGACGAGACCCTAGTGCACAGCTCTTTCAAGGTGGGCCCTGCCCAGCAGCCCTCAGCCTGCGGTCTCAGGGGGGCCTACCCTGGTCAGGGAGGGAGGTCTCTGCTGGACTTCCACCCCTGGGATTCCCCCCTTCTCCCCCTCCAGCAATTCTTCTCTCCTCACAGCCAGTGAGCAATGCTGACTTCATCATCCCCGTGGAGATTGATGGGGTAGTTCACCAGGTGAGGGGCAGAGGGAGGTGGGGGGGATTGGTGTCTGCACTCTGCACCCCAGGTACTTCCCAAATGGAACTTTGATAGATGGGGAATGCCCAAGGCTCAAAGAGAATGTGAAACCCAGGGCTATTTGGTATCCCGGGGATGGAGCCAGACTTCCAGACCTGCAGAATTGTGGGGTCCTCTTGCCCCTCTTGCCCCCACTGCCCGGGACCCAGTTCAAGTAATTCAGGATAGGTTGTGGTGCTGGCCAGCCTGTTCTCCATTACTTGGCTCGGGGGCCGGTGCCCTGCAGCCTTGGGGTGAGAGGGCTAACCTGGGCTCCTGTATTTGGATAAATAAGACCAAGGTTGAAAAGGGTCTGGGGATTAGTGACTCCCACTAGGTGAGGTGGGACCCCTGGAATGACATTCCATCCTCTTCAGGAAGGGGGGTGGTTGGGCAGTTCGCAGACTTTAGGGGAGCCTCCATGGACTCCCCGCCTCTTCTACTGTTCCAGCCCCTTACTGTTTACCACCCCCCCCCCCCCCCGAGCCTGTCGGCCAACAGTTCCCTCACTGGCTCATTCCCCAGGTCTACGTGCTGAAGCGGCCCCACGTGGATGAGTTCCTCCAGCGAATGGGCGAGCTCTTTGAGTGTGTACTATTCACTGCCAGCCTTGCCAAGGTGAGCCTTGCCCGGGGTCGGGCAACCATGCCCTCCCACCCACCGCCAGCATGCCACCAGATGCAGTCCTGGGCTCGCTGCTCGCTCGGGAGAATGACTTACCTCCTACCCCCAGTACGCAGACCCTGTAGCTGACCTGCTGGACAAATGGGGAGCCTTCCGTGCCCGGCTGTTTCGAGAGTCGTGCGTCTTCCATCGGGGGAACTATGTAAAGGACCTGAGCAGGCTGGGCCGCGACCTGCGGCGGGTGCTCATCTTAGACAACTCCCCCGCTTCCTACGTCTTCCATCCAGACAATGCCGTGAGTACACGCAGAACCCCGGGCCTGAGACAGAGGACGGGAGCATGGGATGTGCCGGAGTGGCCTCCCCGGCCCTACGCAGGGGGGGGGGGGGGCTGCCTGCTCACATAGTTCACTCTGTGCCTGTGGGGGGTACTCACTTCTGACTGGGGTCCCCATCTGGCAGTTTCCAAGCTGCCAATCATGGCCTGAATGGACAGAATGGATAGAGTGTGTCCCAGCTGGGATCCTAACCACAGGAAGCACAGCCAGTCTAAGTCTCTATGAGAACACGGCTTAGTGGTATCTACGCGTGTGCTGTGTGGGCAGGGGTTGGGCCAGCCATGGGGCCCCCTGGACACCAGCCCTCCCCACTTCCCTGTCATCCCCCCAGGTCCCAGTCGCCTCCTGGTTTGACAACATGAGCGACACTGAGCTACACGATCTCTTACCCTTCTTCGAGCAACTCAGCCGTGTGGACGACGTCTACTCAGTGCTCAGGCAGCCTAGGCCCGGGAGCTAGTGAGGTGTCTTGGGGCCAGGATCTGCCCCTCACCGAGGCCCAAGCCTCTTCCCGTCAGACTGTGGGAGCCTGCCTGTGCTGTTAACGAAACCACATGGGCTATGCCATATCCATGGCCCTGGGGAAGAGGGTGTCTCCCCTGCCAGGCTGCGTGGAGGACAGAGAGCCCTTGGCCCCCTGTATCAGTGCCTTCAAACTTTTTCCCCTCTTTTCAGGGGACCTAGGGGGAGGCCCTGCCTGTTGCCCCCCCCTTCTGTTGTCTCTTCCCCATGCTGCCATGTTTCTCTGCTGCCAAATTGGGTGTCATAGCCCCAGTTCTGCTTTGGGGGTAGGGGCAAGGTTTCTGCTGCCCCATGCCTTGGATTGCCCCCACCCCCAGTCTGGGAACTGGACACCAAGTGCCTTGCATAGAACCCTCTTTGCTGATCAGCTTTTCTCAGATCTAGGCTGACCTGGGAGGAACCAGCCTCTCCTCTTCCCTCTTCCTCCCTGGGATGATGGTGCCCCAGCAGTTTCTGCAAGGGGAGGAGAGGGAGAAAGTCTATTATCATTTGTAAAAGAGGGGACCTTCCTTAGGGAACACTCCCAGTTCAGCTTGTCCAAGGCTGATGGCTGCACCCTGTATCATCTGAGCCCCCAATATCCCCAAAGCCTGGGGCTTGGCAGGCCTCCCCCGTGGTGCCATATAAATGTGTATATGTGTATATAGATTCTTAAGGGAAGGGGCGAGGAGAGGGTGGGAATAGACACTCCTCCCTCACCCCTTCCCTGGGCCCAGAAATTGGGGGAGGGAGGGCAAGGATTTGTACATTTTTAAAACTACTGTTTTCTAAATGGAACAAGCTGGGCCGTGAAGGGTCACAGGCCCGGTCTTCTGGCTGTCGCAGCCCTTTTATTCTGTTCATCCAAAAAACATGTATTGAGTACCTCCTGTGCCCAGCAGTGAGCTAGTCCGGCCAGCTGAGTGGGAGGGGGTCTGCTTCATCCGTGTCTCACCCCAAAACCTCAGAGTTTACTGGTGCCTTCAGAGTATCTGCGGGAAGTGGAACCTTCTGGTGGGCTTCGGGAAGTCTCCAAGAAAACTTACTAAGCTGTCCCCACACGTCCAGTGCCAACTCATCCCCCACCTCACTCCCCGCAGCCTCCCCCCCATGGCCCCCTGCTGGCTGGGGGCAGCTCCCAGGTCACTCTGCCAACTGACTTATATTTCTACAGCCCCGCCCCACCCCTGCTGAGTCTAGAGTTCAAGTCTCTCTCTCCCCAGAGTATGAGGGTTAAGGGGATCCACACACAAGTGCCAAGGGAGTTAGTGAAGGGCGAGAGGGTGTGGTTGGCCTGAATCGGATGACTTCTTCCCAATTAAGTGCCTTCTCTCTGACCAGCACCTCAGTGTGATAACTAAAGAGAAAGCTAGACCCCTTCCGATCCTGTCTCTGTGGTTTTTGGGGAAGGGGACTCGCAGTGCGTGAATGGCCTACACCTGCGACTGCTTTTCAGAACCTTGTTGGGCAAGAAGAAATTGGCCGGGAGGGGACCGTCTGGGCATCTGGTCGATCTGAGTTCGGTTGCCAGAACCCACGTGATGGAAAGAGAAAACGAACCGCCTCAAGTTGTTCTCTGACCTCCCTACACGTACCATGGCACGAGCTCGCCCCCACGTATATACACACACACTAAATAAATAAAAGAATACGCAAACCCCACGGTGCCCCCACCGCTGGAATGCGGGGCGGGGCCTGCCCGGGGCGGGAGGCGGAAAGCCAGGCAGACACAGGCTGCTCTCGGTCTACAGCCTTCCGGGCAGTGGGGCCAGCAGGGAGGGGACTGGGTGGGGCGGACGCCAGGGCGCCCGGAGGCCTCCTGCACACATTGGCCGTGCCCTGATCCGGCCTTGCGGCCTACGGCCAGCGCTGGCCACGCCCCTCCAGCCAAATTCGTCTTCCGCAAACCCCGCCTGGGCGGGGCAGGAAGTGCCAGGCCAAAGCCGACGCCTGCCGCTAGGGGCCTCCCGGGCTCGCAATCCTGGCACTCCCCGGCCTAGAGTACCCCACGTCTAGATGGTTCGGAGCTTGCCTCAATCAGCCCTCCTCTGAACGTGTGGAGCTCAGCCATTCCCCACCACACAGAGTAGAGAAAGGGGGGGATATACCCCTCCCAAATGTTGATCCCCATCCCCTAGCTCCACCTTCCCAAGGCCACCCATGCCTCTTTACCAAGAATTTAGCTCCGAATCGCCTTTGCTTCAGGGGTGTGTGTGTGTGTGTGTGTGTGTGTGTGTGTGTCTGTCTGTCTGTCTGTCTGTCTGTCTGTCTGTCTGCAATAGGTGTGAAAATGGTCCCTCACCACATTCTGCCTACCCTACCCCACCCTACTACTTTACCTGATAGAAAAGAGCCAAGAAACTTCCACCCGAGTAGCCTACCCTGGAATCAGCTCTGTGGACCAGGAGCTGTGTGGACCAAGAGTACCTTTTGCAAGATTTATATCCTGCCCTGACCTCCGTCCGCCCTCATTCAGGCTCTGGCTTGGTTTCCTGCTCTGTATGCAAACAGTAGTCGCCTCAAATTTGCATTCCCAGAGGCCAGACAAGCAGAGCACCAGCTTCCATTGAGACCCACAGTCAAACTCCCCAACCCAGCAACCACACACCCTCTGCCCACGCAGTTAAACTCAACCGCATGTGTGGGCACTTCCTTGTCAGCACCAGTCAGTGTCAGGTTTGCTTCTGCTCTCAAGGAATTCGTCCCAGTGCAAGTAACATTAATTCCTGGAGCTGGAAACGACGGCTCAGCAGTTAAGAGCACTGACTGCTCTTTCAAATGATCCGGGGTCAACTTCCAGCACCCACATGGTGACTCAGAAACGTACACTACTCTAGTCCCAAGAGATCTGGTGCCCTCTTCTGGCCTGTTCGGGCACTGTAGGCATGTGGTGCGCGTTAAGTGCAGGCAGAACACACATAAGACTAAAGAAGAAAAATGCCATTAATTTCGGAGGGATACATAGTATTTTTTAAATACGAGTATTCTTTCTCCAGGATCAGATGAGACTACTTTTGAACATCCTTAAATTTTCTTTGGAGTTAGTGACTCCAGAGACGCCTCTGAGTGTAAATCCCTCAGGGGCCGATTGGGAATAGTTCCAAAATTAAAGCATAATTAATTAATTAAAAGTAAGTCTGGAAAAGAGAAAAAGAAAGTTTTAGTCATATCAAAGCACAGGTGTGAACGCAACCAATAATTTAAGGAAAAGAGGTAAGATAAGAGTTTCTCAGCCAGGCAGTGCTAGCTTACGCATTTAACCTCGGCTCGGGGAGGCAGAGGCAGGTGGATCTCTGTGAGTTCGAGGCCAGCCTGGTCTATAGAATGAGTTCCAGAAGAGCCAGAGCTACACAGAAGTCCTGTCTCAGGGGAAAAGAAAAAAAAGAGTTTCTATAGAAACCATATCATAACTTGGTCTTTGATCGTTGTTAAAATCTCTACCAGCAGGGGTTAAGGTCTAACTCACTAGCCTCTTGAGTACTTGCCTAGCATGCCTGAGGGCTGGAATTTAATCCCCAGTACTGAAAAAAAATCTGATAGTAAATCAGAAACACTCACAAATTACTCACTGGGGTCCGTTTCCTTGGCAGTGAATGGCGTTCTCCACCAGTTGATTAGGGTCTCCAGATCCTCCTGGCCCCCTTGATGGTGTTTTTTTGTTGGTTTGTTTTTTGTTTTGAATGCTGGGAATTGAACTAAGGGACTCATACATGCTAGACAAGTGCTCTACCACTGAGCTACATTCCAGCCCTAATCCAGGCACTAGGGCAATGAGGAGTCCCAGCATTGTGCAGCCATGTAAACCCAGTACTGACTGAGTACTGAGTTTCAGTACTTAGCGTAAGCACGAATGGTGAGAAAGCTTGGAAAAAGCTGCCTTACCTGATTGCATAACCCTCAGGGAAGTCAATTATTGAGAAAGCTTAGAAACCTTGTTAGGGCCTTGTTATGAAGTCCAAGCGCTCCTCCTGCCTCACTTTCCAAGAGCTGAGAAGACAGATGCATGTCACCAAGGTCAGAAATGTGGAGACTTCCTCATACTAGAGAGCACAGAACTCTGTTTAGTTCAGTCAAAACTTTGACAATAAACAAGATAAACAAAGGGGGCCGGAGATGGCTCAGAGGCTCCGAGTTCAGTTCCCATAGCAGCAGCTCACAACCAGCTCTAACCCCATCTCCAGGGGAACACACACACATCTCTCCTTAATAAAAACAATAAACCTTACAATGAGAAAAACTTAAGCAGGGTTGGGAATGGAGATGCACACACCTATAATCCCAGCACTCAAGAGGCTAAGGCAGGAGGATAGGAAATTGAAGGCTAGGCTGGGCCATGTAGAAAAGCCGTGCCTCATGTGGGGACCTTGGGAGAGGGTTAAAGGGGAGGGGAGATGCGGGGAGGGGAGCAGAGAAAAATACAGAGCTCAACAAAAATCAATAAAAAGGGGGGAGGAGAAAAGCTGTGCCTCAATATAACAAAAAACAAAAAGATTTTTAAGCAAAAGCCCCTGGGCTTTGCCTGTTTGTTTTGTGGGACCAACAAGGCTGTCAAGTTTCTCAACTAGACAATCAGTGGTAATCTAACCAAAATGGTCCTAATTCCACCACGGGGAGGACGGGCTCAGAGTCAAAGGATGTGCCACGTGAGATGAGATGACCTTGGAATTGCTTATTGCAACACACAAAGCAGAAGTAAGATTAAACAAAAGCAAGTTTGAAAATCATGTTGCGGTCTTAAGATGAACAAAACATCTCATTTCCATAGAATAAATTGTCCAAATGGTCAGGGAGACCATGACATCCAAAATGACACAAAGAGGGTCTGCGGTGTTGTCAAGTCAGCGGTAGCGAAGCAAAGACTTCTCACCAGGCGATGCTTCCACTGGCCAGTGCCGGCAGAGTCAATACTTGCAGATCGGAGTCAAGTGAGATGTTTCAAGTGACAGGCTGAAGATACTGGGACTTAGAAATGTTATCCTGAATACTATCTTAGCTTCCAGATAGGAATTTTGCTGTGTTAGTTTGTTTTAGACAGGGTCTCATGTCACCCAGACTGGCCTCAAACTCGACAATGTTGCTAAGGATAACCTTGACCGTCTGAGCCTCCAACTCCCAAGTAGTGGGGTTACAGGAATGCCCCACACCCAGCTCTAGACATCAGTTTAGGAGGAAAAAGTTCTGGTGGCTGTAGGCAGAAGGCTGTTAGTTCATTCCTAGCTGCCCAGACCCAAAATAATCACACAGAAACTATATTATTTGCAGTACTGTTTGGCCAATAGCTTAAGTGTATTTCTGGCTTACTCTTATATCTTAAATTAACCCATTTCTATTCATCTGTGTATCGCCGTGTGGCTGTGGCTTACCAGCGCTTATGGGTAAGGTTCTGGCACAGCTGTCCTGCCAGTGGCTACGTGGCGTCTCTGACTCCGCCTACTCTCTCTCTATTTATCTCTTCCAGCCTGGCTATATTCTGTTAAGCCGTTGGCCGAAAGCAGCTTCTTTATTCATTAACCAATTAAAGCAACACACATACAGAAGGGCTTCCCACACCAGGTGGCCACCAATCACATTTGTGTCAGGGGATACCTTCATCCAGGTAGCTAACATCTAGCACCAGACACTTGTCTCAGCTCCATCTTGCTAGAGAAAGCTCAAAATGTAGTTAGTACTGTTATGTCCAGATTGTGGAGTTCCCCAAAAACCCACAAGGAGATCTGAAGGAGCAGAACAAACTCCATTTTGAAAAAGAACTCCATTTTACACAAGACCCAACAAAGTGGGGGGGGGGGTGAATGCAGCCCAGCAAAGTCATAAACACTCCCATGAAACTGTGCCAACCCTGGTCAAAGTGACCAGGACACCCACTAGGGTGTCCAGAGAACATCTGTTTACATCTGCCTGCTTCAAATGTCCTTGTAGGTATCTGATTAGCGGCTGTTGTGAAATTCCCCTTTACTCCAACCAACAAATTCAAAAGTTGTATACTTTTACCCAATCCCGAAACGCCAAGGCTTGTGCCACCCTGCCTTGCAGTTTTTGTCTTGAAAAGCCCCTTACCCTGAAGCCTCGGGGCATTCTCCCCTACCTGCTGCGGGGCCGTGTGTTGGATTACGGATAAACCCCAGTGTGTGTGCATCAGATACGAGCTCTGTGGTGGTCTTCTTTGGCGGTCCTGTGACTTAACTACAACAGACCGAGTCCCATGTGTCAAAAAGCAAAGAGTCTTTATTCAAGTGCGAACTTAAACTCTCCGTATGTCCAACGCAATGACACGACCAGAGAGTCTCGAGCTCAGTTGGAGTGGGGTTTTTAATCAAAGCAGAATTTCTAAGGGATTTCTAAGGTTCAGGACCCCTAATTGGCTGACTTTTGTCTAGGGGTGTCTTGGTGGAAAGGGATAGGTGTGTACTGGGCTAAGGTACATCCTATCTACAATGGATTGAATGGTAGGAATTTCCTTTGGAACAGTAGGTACTTTCCCCTTGGATGGTCTGTTCCTGGGTGGCCTTTCTTGGAACCAGATGTTGCCTTAGGGAAATTCGAAACTCAGGCCTCTAGCCACCTTGTCATGGGGGAGCCCCACAAGTCACACCTATTATAACCAGAATACTGACTCCCTGCCACTCACCAGAATAGAGCTCATCATATCACCCAGTGAGAAAGAGACACTGGGATCAGACAAATGACCTCGGCACTCAGTGCTGGGAACGCCTGTGAGGAGCTTGGGAGGTTGGAGGGCGCATGGATCCCTCACCATTCGAGGGCAGCCCCAGGGGATTGAGCAGCAATTCCGTGCTGGAGTGAGGCATGAAGAAGAAGGGCAGGCAAGATGGCTGGAGTGAGGAGGGTGAGCTCCTGAGCAAGGCCTCAGAGCTGGCTGTAGCGGGGAGTATAGCAAAAGACAAGACTGTTGGACTGGCACCCATGTGGAGGACGATAGGAAAGGAGCTGTAGATTAAGGGGTGACCTCTCATATTTTATTTATTTGTTTGTTTGTTGCTTGGTTTTTTGTTTTTTTTTTTTTTTTTCATGTGTGTGTAGCCTTTGCTGTCCTAGAATTCATTCTGTAGACCAGGGTTGGCCTTGAACTCAGGGTTGCCTCTGCCTCCCCGGTGCTGGGATTAAAGGTGTTTACCACATCTGACTTTTCTTGTCTTGCCTTTTCTTTTCCTTCTTTTTTTCTTCCTTCCTTCCTTCCTTCCTTCCTTCCTTCCTTCCTTCCTTCCTTCCTTCCTTCCTTTCTTTCTTTCTTTCTTATTTATTTATTTATTTATTATGTATACAACATTCCTTCCATGTATGCTTGCATGCCAGAAGAGGGCGCCAGATCTCATAGGTGGCTGTGAGCCACCACGTGGTTGCTGGGAATTGAACTCAGGACCTCTAGAAGAACAGTCAGTGCTCTTAACCTCTGAGCCATCTCTCCAGCCCCCTGTTTTTTGTTTTTTGTTTTTGAGACAGGGTTTCTCTGTAGCTTTGGAGCCTGTCCTGGAACTAGCTCTTGTAGACCAGGCTGGCCTCGAACTGATAGAGATCCGCCTGCCTCTGCCTCCCGAGTGCTGGGATTAATGGCGTACGCCACCACCACCCAGCTTTATTTTTATTTTCTTTGTGTTTTAATTTATTTACTTACAGACAGATCTCATGTAGATCAGGCTAACCACATTTACTATGTAACTTACTGTATAAAGATGGTCTTGAACTCCTGATCCTCCTGCCTGCCCCTCTCCAGTAATAGGATTATAGGCATAGGCCACCAAGCTGGATTTATGAGTTTCTGGGGATTCAACTTGGGGCTTCATGCATTCTAAGCAAGCACTCTCCCAGCTGAGCTACCTTGCGAGCTCTTTTTTCTTTTTCCATTCATTTATTAATTTTTGAGATGAGGTCTTGATATGTAATCCAGGCTCACCTTGAATTCAAGACAATATGCCTACCTCACCCTCCTAAGGTCCTGGGATTACAGTCTTGTACCAGGTCTAGTGAAAGTGTCCCTCGTTATTTTAATAGACATGGGGTACAACCGAGGGGGCGTGAAGATCCCATAAGCGGGAAAGGTGTGTAAAAACACCTGTCACCTGCACACTGGAAACAATTAAGATGGGTGTGGACACACCTGTCACCTGCGCACTGGGAACTAAGATGGATGTGGACACACCTGTCACCTGCGCACTGGGAACTAAGTGAGGGGCAGTAAGACTCTACCAGGAGGACACAGTCACAGTCCTGGAGGAGGGGAATAGGCCTGAACTGTGGCGATGGCAGAGTGACCAGCTAGGCAGGACAGATGTGGGAGTCGATAAATGACCTGGGCAGGAAGTGTGACTGAGCTGCTTCTGGGCAGGGGTGAAGAAGGAGGGGAGTGACCGTATCCAGCTGTAGAGACACAGCAGTGAAGATACCACTAACTGTGTGGCTTGGAGCAGATAACTATGCTTGTTACACACAAACACACAAACCACACACACACACACACACACACACACACACACACACTGCAGCAAACACACTTGGTACAATACTGGTGTCAGTAGTATAAAACGGTAAAACCTTGGAAGATGAACCAGGAATATCAGAGAAAAATGTTTTTTTTTTGTCTTTTATTTGTTTTTAGTTAATTTAGTGTAGTGCCCAAGTGGTTATATGTAGAGTCCAGAGAACACCTTGCAGAGGTCTCCTCCTACCGGATAAGTTTCAGGGAGTGAACTCAGGTCCTCAACTTAGCAACAAAGCCTTTACCCACTGAAGCAACTCACTGGCCCTGGTTTGGGTTTTTTGTTTATTTTTGAGACTGTGTCTCACTATGTAGCCTTGGTTGGCTTCGTATTCACTATGTAGCCAAAGTGACCATGAACTTCTTCTAAGCTTTATTTATTAAATAATTTTTATGTATATATGAATGTTTTTCCTACATGCTTGTGTATCACATGTATGCTGTGTTTGTAGAGGACAAAAGAGGGTATTGGAGCCCCTAGAATTGGAGTTACAGGTGGTTTTGAGCTGCCTTGTCAGTGTAGGGACCAAACCTGCCTGCCTCCGCCTCCTGAGTGCTGGGACTAAATGGTGCGTGTGCTACCATTGCCCAGCTTAGGACAGGAATTTACAAACTGGAACATCATACACATTTTTTTTTTTACGTCTAGCAAAAAAGAAGGGAGGGAGGAAGAACAGATCTGAGAGAGGGGTAGTTCAGCATCCGCCAACTGTACACAAAGCACATTTAATCATCGGCCCTGCAATTTAAAATTAACCAATTAAAAATTAATAACAAAATGACAACTGCTAAAGACATACAAAGTGAGAAATCAAAGACTTTGTGTGTTAGTCTCAACCTATCATAACTGTGACTTTTTGTTCTTGTTGTGGTGGTAGGTCTATTATTTCTTTGGTTTTTGAGATGCGGTCTCCCGTGTTACCCAGGCTGGCCTTGAACTCTAGGGCTCACACAATTCCCCTGCTTCTGCTGCTTAAGTGGCTGGGAACACAGGCACACACTCTGGACCAGGATGAGTCCAATAGAAAGTGGGGCCTGCTGATGTAAGCGAGGCCTCAGACTTTACATTGCTTACGCTGGAATAACTTGACACCAGTGTCCTCTGATGTAATTCAGTGTGGTGACCTTTGACCTTGTGCTGAAAGAATGGACTCATTCAAGGACCAGCAGTATCAGCATCTCCAGGGAACCTCTGGCCCCACCCCTGACCTGTAGATTGTTATCTTGCCTTAGGAAGATTCCCCAATGATACTTAATGACGGGTTTTCTTTGAGAAGGCACGCCTCTCAAGTATGTCTGAGGAAAGTGTCTAATTGGAATCTACTTCAAGCTTTAAGAAATGGTAGGAGAATAACAACAAAACAATAATAATACAATGCCTAAAATTTAATGTTTTGTTTGTTTTGACAGGATCTCATATAGCCCAAGCTGGCCTTGAACTCACTATGCAGCTGGGGATGGTCTTGAACTTCTGATTTTTCTGCTTCTACCTCCAAAGTGCTAAGATTACAAGCATGCACCATCACACTCAATATAAGGACATAACATTTTTTTAAACGCAAGCTGGCACATGTTTTGTGGCTGACACATGAGGATTATGGGTCCAAAGTCAGTGCAGCTACTGGGTGAGTTTCTGTCTCTATAAAATAATAAATAAATCTGAATTTTGACCCTAGGAAAAAAGCATCGTAAGACTTGGGGAGGTAGCTCAGTTAATATAGTGCTTGCCTGGCATGCACAGAGCCTCAAGTTCAATCACAGCACCTCCTTAAAAAAAAAAAAAGGGGGGGTGCACTCCCATGATCCCAGCACTGGGGAGGTAGAGGCCAGAGGATCAGAAGTTCCAGGTCATTCTTGGCTTTACAAAGCAAGTCTGAGGCCAGTTTGGGTTACATGAGACCTTGTGTGTTTGGGTTTTTGTTATTATTGTTTTTAAAGCGTGAATAAATAATACTATAAAGGAAAATTGGGGCTTACCCATAAGGCAGACACCCTGTAAGATGGTTCTCTTGTCCAAGGTCATGGGGAAAGGGGAGGGACTTTTCTAGATTAAAAAACGCTGAGAAGACGTGACAGCCGAAGGAGATCCTTGTTCCTGATCTGACTCCACACATAAAGGCTGATAAGGTCAGGGTGGAGATAACCGGTGGACTGTGGACTGGAGAGCGGGCGGTGTGCTAAATACTGGCGCACACTTTCAGTTATGAAGATCGTACTGGAGCTGCGGAGCAGAAAGGGACAGACACTGGCAGCAAAGGAACAGTATTTCATGAAACTTCCTTTCAAACATACGTTTACACACATCATAAACACATGGCGAATATGCTAGCTCCTTAATCCACGGATGGTTGTCACACTTGTTTCTGCTTTTCTGTGTGGTTGATGTTTATCATAACAAGAAATTAGAAATTCATGTATTTATTTGGAGGCCGAGCATTGCACTCAAGGCTTTTTGTATTCAAGCCCACGGTTAGTCACTGAGTTACATCTCCAACACTTTGAAACAGTTTGTTCTAGAGTTATTTATTTTGTGTGTATGAGGCAGGAGGTTTGGTCTGTGTGTATGTATGTGCATCATGCATGTGGCTGGCACCCCCAGAAGTCAGAAAAGAGCATCAGTTCCTCTGCAAATGACATCACAGAGGTTTGTGAGCTGTTCTCTGTGCGCTGGGAATCCCGTCAGAGTCCTCTGCAAGAGCGGCCAGTGTTTTTAACCACTGGGCCATTTCTCCGGGCATAAAACGATTTTTTAAAAACACGTATTTGCCCGGTGGTGGTGGCACACGCCTTTAATCCCAGCACTTGGGAGGCGGAGGTAGGTGGATCTCTGTGAGTTCAAAGACAGCTTGGTCTGTAAGAGCTAGTTCCAGGACAGCTAGGGCTGTTACACAGAGAAACCCTGTCTTGAAAAACCAAAACCCAAAACAAAACAACCTCCCCCCAAAAAAAACCAAACAAGCAAAAAAAAAAAAAAACCCAAAAAAATCAACACACATATTCTCCATTGGATCTGGTTGCACATGGCTACATCTCTGGTACTTGAGAGTATGTAGGGATTAGAAATTGCAGGCCAGCTGAGCTATGGAGCATGGCCCTGTGATTATTTTGGAGTTTTTTTGTTTGTTTGGTTGGTTTTATTTTTCAAGACAGGGTTTCTCTGTGTACTCTGGCTGTTCTGGAACTCTCTCTGTAGACCAGGCTGGCCTTGAACTCACAGAGACCTGCTTGTGTCTGTGGTGGTGTATGTGTACCACCACTACCCGGCCCAGGAAGGCCTTGACTTGGTGATCCTCCTGCCTCCACCTCCTTTAGCAAACCCTACTGGCATGGGCCACCACAACAGGTGCTTTTAGGAATTCTCCACTTTTTTGGTGTAATATGAGAACTGAGCCCGGGCCCATACAGTGTGAGTTGTATCACTGAACCCACACCCGCAGTGAGAGTGGATGTAGACGGCAGGCAATGAGCACAGCTGGATAGTCTGGAGACCCCGTCCTGAGCTATTTGCTGACAGCTGGAGACCCCGTCCTGAGCTATTTGCTAACAGGAACGTTGCTGTCAGGAGGATACACTGTGGGGAGGCTGGAAATGCAGATGGTGACAAATGTGGGCAGTAAAGATGGCTCAGTGGGCAAAGACATCGCACACGCTTGAACCTGATGTCTGGTCCTGGAACCCTCAGTGGAAAGAGAGAGCCCAGCCCCGAAAGTTGTTCTCTGACTTCCACATACAAAATAATAATTATGATGAGAATAGTAATAACTAATTAATTGCTTTGAAAGCTGTGTGTGGGACTGGAGAGATGGCTCAGCTGCCAAAAGCACCGCTGCTCTTGCTGAGGATCCAGGTTCCCATCCCAGCACCGATACGGTAGCTAGCAAGCATCCCTAACTCCAGTTCCAGAGAATCCCACACCCTCTTTAGGCCTCCACAGGCTCCTCACAAGTACATAGACAAAACACCCATACACATAAAAAGAAAGAAAGAAACCTAAAAGGTGTATGTATGGGTAAAAAGTACACTCACACAGGCTGATAGAAGACACATACAGTAGATGTGCACCGCACACACACTGGAAAAGGGTCTGAGATACTTCAGAACAGACTGTGAGCCCTGACTCATGGGGAAATGTCCATCCTGGAGGTTTTCCTTTCCGTTTTGCTTATAACTAAGCGAACATACATCCTTTCCATTCACAAGAAAGGACACTACATTATTTCAAAACAAAACAGCAGCACCTGCTATGTGTTTACTTTCTTCACTGACTGTGCATGGGCTCTCATGCGCAGGTGTGCATATACACACACACATCACACACACACACACACACACACACAGAGAGAGAGAGAGAGAGAGAGAGAGAGAGACTCGATTCAGTCTCCAGAGCTCTTGGGAAAGTCAAGGGGCTGGCTTCCCTCATCCCACCCTCTTCCTCTTGCCCTCCTAAAGGACCGAGATTCGAGGTGACAGCAGTTCTACAGGCAGCAGAACGAGGTCACCGTTTCCAGTTCATCCTTGAAGCTGGCCAAGTGAAAGGGCAGCGAGGCAGATCCCCAGGTCCAGGGCAGGGAGGTGGAGGCCCTTGGCTCCTGGGAGAAGACAGCGGAGCAGGGTTCAAAGGCATGGTTTATGGTAACTCATAAAACCTCCAGGTGGAGTCTGTGGCTCGCAGAGGGGGAGGACTGGAAGGGTCCTTGTGCCCACTGAACGAGGGTCATGCTGAGTAGATGAGGCCTGTAGGGGTGCCAGGGGCCCAACCTGTCCCCAAGGGGACCCTGGCCTGTGTGCCTAAGTTCCAGCTGCAAGGCCCCTGGAGTCTGTGTGTCGTAGTGCTCCCCACCCTCCTACCCCCGCCATCTCTCTAGGGCAGGAGAGTGGACAGCTGAGTTTCCTTCCTGGTAGGAAGAAAGAATGGTCCAGACACCTGTAGCCTGCCCTGGTAGGGGTTGTCCATCTGCAGGGAGTGCCCAGGTCCTGAGCGGAAGTGTGCCCCATCCCCGCAGCTCTGGAGCCAAGGGTGGGGCACACATCAGCTCTGACTGTCAGGCTGTTGTTGGCATCTAGGTTCCCAGGGACCTGGGCACTTACTACCCCACCCCCTCATCTATTCTCTCTCTCTCTCTGGGGCCCTATCTTCCCTTATATGGTGAAGGAAGTTCCTAGGAGGGGGGGGGTGAGGACAAAGGTTGTTCTCCTGCAGCCAGCTTGCCACAACTTCCTAAGATCTCCCAGGTGGTGGCTGCCTCTTCCAGACAGGTAAGGCAATTGGGTAGGGACGCATGGGGACCACAGGTGATTGAGAGAGACAGGGTCCTTGCTTCTCTCTGGCTGCCTGAACTGTCTGTAGCACGTTGGTGCAGGTTTGGGGAATGAGGTAAGGTATTCTGAGGTTCTGGAAGAAGTAAGAAGGCAGCATGCTGTCCTGGGCCTTCAGTGAAGGAAGCTCACAGGCCCCTACCTGGTACCTCACCCTTTCTGCAGCACTTCGGGTGCCATTCATGCAGGTTGCCCGGGGCTAAGGTGGATCCTTAGGGCTAGGATTTCTAGAACTGAAATCAGAACAGTCCTGAGAAAGCTGGGATTATCGGTCTCATTGCCTGGAGTCATTCTCTCTTCCTGCTCATTTCTTGGTCCACTTCTTCTTTATCTGAAATGGTTTTTTTCTTTGTGTCACCATTTTCTGACACTCCTGGGACCTCAGGTGTAAACTACGGCCACCAGGAATCCAGTGATTGAGCCCAGAGGAAGGGAAGAGGCAGGAGTAGGAGGCTACAGGGCCGTGTAGGCCTTTTCGGGCCTGGACATCACTCCTGCCCTAGAAGTGGCCCCTCTGTTTCCTCAGTCACCTTGGTCTGTTTTACCTGAGCTGGGCAGGAAAGCCTAGCTTGCCTAGAATTTTGGGATTTACTCTGACCAAGGCCATCTGTCCAGGAATCTTCCTGTCACTTGGAGGCTGGGAGTATCTGCTTCTGGGGGGCTCCCAGGCCCTGGGTAGGAGGAGTGTATCCTTTGTATAAGGAGGAGTGACCTAGCCCACTGTGACTACACTCCTGTCCAGTTAAGAGCTGTGTACTGGGAACTAAGACTCATAGCAGCACACTAGGGTTCCCTAAAGTTGCACCCCAAGAATAATAGGACAGCAGATAAGGAAGGATGGGTGGCTGGAGACACGACTGTAAATCTGTCTAAAGCCCAGTGAGGAACTTCTTCCTAGGTCAGTTTCAGCTGTGTGAGGGCCAGTTGTGTACCTACTATAGACAATGAACTGGCAGCTACAAACATCTGTGATTATTCCTGTGTGTAATCTGAGCACTTGGGAGGCTGAAGCAGGAGGATTGCTATATGGTTGAGGCTAGCCTGGGCTATAGAGTAAGATTTTTGTCTCAAAAAACAAAATAAGAAACTGCTACCATCAAAAAAAATCTCACCTGCATAGGTCGTGGAGCCTGGGGACTTCAGACTTACAAAAAGGTTTTTTTGTCACTGTGTGGTCAGGACTGAGAAAGCCATCAGTCTGAGACACAGAGGGACCCTGAGAAAGGACTCCCTGCCAGCCTCAGAATTCTGGGAAGGCTTCCTGTAGGAAGTGTGTCCTAATTGAGTCCAGAAGAGGTGGAAAAGCAGAGATAGGTGTAGCCCGGGCACCAAGGTGGCAGCCAGGCTAGGATTCTAGAAGTCAGGGTGGCAGAAGAGAGTGTGGGTAGACAGACTGTTAGGGGGCAGACTGTTGGGACAGAATGGAAGGAAGGGAAGGTGTCTGAGATTCTACACAGACTTTTGGTTCTCTGGGTGGCAAGTGTCCTCCTAGGGCTAGGGCCATAGAAGCGTGCGGACCGGGGTAAGTCAGTGAGTTCAAGTTGAGGAAATATCCATCCCAAGTTCCTTGCTGATGGGTTGGGGGATGAGGGCCATTCAGTCCTCCCTGAAGTTTAGGGGGAGCTGAAGGGCTCATCTGGGATCAGGGAGAGGTGTTTGCTCTGACCAAGATGGTAGGTACAGAAGCAGCTGGAGGTGCTGACGGGGTTGGACTGGCCACGTCTCAGAACCAGTCATCACCACTTGGCCCTAAGGAGGCTGTTCCTTCTCTGTTTAGGCCGTTTTGGCACAGAGGTGGGTAGGAGGGTCCCAATCTCACTTCTCTTCAGGGAGAGGCAGTGAGTCTTTATTCCCTCCCCGGTGACAACAGACACCCCCGTGTCTATCATTAGTTCATTCTGCTGCCAATTTACTTCAGGACCTCTGCTCCTAGCTCACCCATGACCCACTCCCTCACCCAGAGAGTACAGAAGAGAGTCTTAGAGAAAGGGTAATTGAAACAGAGATGGCGGGAATAAAACAGAAAATACTGTCCTCTGTACTCCAATTTGTCTTGCTGAACCAAAAGGATTGTACGTGTGTGTGTGTGTATGTGTGTGTGTATGTGTGTGTGTGTGTGTGTGTGTAAAACCCTTCATGCTAAGGAATATGTGATGTTTGCAGTCATGCCAACAGGGGTATCAGGTGGAGTCAGGCCCATGGAGCTTTTGCAAACACAGCAAGCTTCCCAAGATGGACAGGTGGCCCAGATCACCAAGGGGCAGGTTGACCAGAGTGAGCAGAACCCAAGATAAGTCAGCCTGCAGGACTGAGAAGAGGGAGTCTACAAGAGGTAAAGGCCAAGCCATTTATTATCCAAGATGTGACTCAAAACCAAAGTGCACGGAGAGATTAGCTGGAGAGATGGGGCTGTCATGTAGGGCACTTGACCTTTCTCTTCTTAGTCACTAGGCCAAAGGACAGTCACGGAGGGTCACTGACTCCTCCTGCTCCCTTTGGGGCAGGCCTGTGAAGCATGGGTAGCCGTCATACTGGTGGAGAGGGTTGAAAAATGGCAGGAGAAAAACCAGGCATGAGTGGTTCTCACTGTGGCTCACGACAGGAATCCTGGCTAGTGTTCAAAGGACTCAGGCCTCATCTCTGGCAGAAATAAAGTATCTAAGCCCTAAGCCTCATTCTGGCCTAATTAAATCAGAATCCCTAGGGATGCAGGCTCTGAGCTCAGGAGCATCAGTATTTTTAAAAAGCTCCCAGGCGACTCTGATCAGCAGCTGGAACAAACACAGCTACAGGGTCCAAACAGAAACAGGCAATGCTAGGTACAGCTTGGCAAGGGGGGGTTCTTCAAGCCTGGTGGATGGAGGGTGCTTAACCGTAGTGGCAGTTTCTCTATGCTTGTCACCCACTCACTCATCCACCCATCCACCCATCCACCCACTCACCCATCCACCCACCCACTCACCCATCCACCCACCCACTCACCCATCCACCCACCCACTCACCCATCCACCCACCCACCTGCTCACCCATCCACCCATCCAGTCACCCACCCATCCATCCATCTAAACCCTCTCTTTCTCCTTACTCTTTCCCTGCTTTTCCTCACTCATTCATGCATCTAACAGAGAATTGGTCTTGTACTAAATGCTGGAGACTTAATTTATTTTTTAAAATCACATTGACTGATTGCTTGATTGCGTATGTGTATAGGCATGTGCACGCCACAGCACACATGCGGCAGTCAGAGAATAAATTTTGGTTGTTGTTTCTGTCATTCCATTTGAACCATTTCCTAGCACCTAATTATTGTTGGAAAGTGTCTTATGTAGCCCAAGCTGGCCTCAAACTTGCTGTGTAGCCAAGGATGACCTTTAGCTCCGGCTTTTCCTGTCTCCGCCTGAGTACTAGGATTACACCACACCCAATTTAATGCTGGGGATTTAGTACTGAGCAGACAGAAATGGTCTCTGCCCTTGCAGGAACTTCTAGGCGACAGTTGGGCATGGTGGTGCACGCCTTTAATCCCAAACTCTTGGGAGACAGAGGGAGGCAGATCTCTGAGTTCAACTTCAGCCTGGACTACAGAGTGAGGTCTAAGACATCCAGGGCTATACAGAGAGACCGTTTCCCCCCAAACAAACAAACAAACAAAACAAGCAAACAAAAGATATTCTGGGAGACCAGAGAGATGACTCAGTGCTTAAGAGCACTGGCTGCTTCTCTAGAGGACCCAGGTTTAATTCTCAGTGTTGCATGGCAGCTCATAACTGTCTGCAACTCCAGTTCCAGGGGATATGCATATGTCTATAGGCAAAATGGTCATATACATAAAATAAAATAAATAAAGCTTAAAATGTTCTGGGCAAGAATTGCAGTGATTGGAGGATGTTGGTGGGGCCTGGTGAGGGACAGGCATGCGCTCCTCTATTATTATGGTAAATTACTCAGAAGATGTCATCCATCCATTCACCCATCCATCCATCCGTCTTCCATCTATGTATGGAATAGCCCAGGCTAGTTTGACTCTAAATTACCTTCACCCCAGTGCTGGGATTACAGGTGTTCATCAACACCCCACTCATTTTATTCTATTCTTTATTTAGGAGCTGGGGGTGGGACTCCAGGCCAGGGCATGCTTAACAAGCTCTCTGCCAGAGAGCTACAGCCCCAGTCCCCACTTTATCCAGGCGATTCTGGGATATTTAACACATTCCCAACGCTATGCAGCGCTCTCCACTCTCCAGTTCCAGCACTTTCTGTGCCCACTAATGCCCTGTTCCTCCTGCCCAAACCTAGTAACCACAGCCTCTGCCCCTACAGATTTGCATGCATGACTAGGTCATGTAAATGGAATGATTTATTATGTATGCTTTTACGACTGGCGACTTTCTCTTAGCACAGTTTGCGTTGGGGGCGTGTGTCATTACTGGACTTCGTCTTACAGCTTCATAGTGTTCCTTCGTATGGATACACTACTTCCTGTTTCGTTTACTGATGGACATTTGTGGTCCCTCCCCCACTACTACCACCACCGCTCTCCCTCACACCCCCTCTCTTTTTGAGACAGGGTCTGCTTGTGAATAGAGCCGCTGTGAACTTCAAGAACAATTTTCTTTTCTTTCTTTTTCCTTTGTGTGTGTGTGTGTGTGTGTGTGTGTGTGTGTGTGTGTGCGTGTGTGCACGTGTGTTTGTGTGTACACATGTGAGTACCTGTGTGTGGAGGCCAGGGAGCAAACTCAGGTAGCACCCATTTTTAGAATCTTTAAATATTATATTTGGTGTGTGTGTGTGTGTGAGTGTGAATGGGGGTGGGGGTGCACGCATACCATAGTGCACATGCGTAGGTCAGAGGGCCATTTGTTGAAGTTTTCTCCTTATACCATGTGGATTCCAGGGATTGAACTCAGCTCTTCACATGAGTCCTGCGGATAGGACAAGCACTTTATCAACTGAACAATCTCCCTGGCCCTTCTTGTGTTTTGTTTGGTTTGATTTTTCTATGCTTAAAAAAAAAATTGGGCTTAGTGTTGCATATCTGCAATCTGAAATAGTGAGTTCAAGGCCAGCCTGGGCTACAGGAGACCTCGTCTCAAAAATCCTACAGAACAGGGAGATTGAAGCTACAGAAGAGGCTTAAAGTGGGTGTGGTGGCTCACAGGGCAGCCTGGGCTACATAGCAAGACCTTGTCTCAAAAGCATGGAGAGAGGGGTGTCTTTCAAGTGCTGGGTTATGTAACTTATACTAAGGGAGCTAATGTAGGTATTTGGATAAGAGCAGGGCTTCATCAAAGCTGGGTGGGAAAGCTGGAGGCTAGGTTCTAGGGATTAAGACCCCTAGTGGGGAGCCAGCTTCCCTTCCTCTAGTCATCAAGTCTTTGACCTCTACCTGAGACTGGGGTACTCCTAACTCGATGGCCGTGGCTTTCACATGCCTTCTCCTCTAGGCTCACCCACCATGACCAAATTGACTTCTCAAGTCAAAAGTTCTCTCAACATCACCACTCCGGGAATACAGATATGGAGGATCGAGGTGAGTCTTGTCTGGAAGGGAGTTCAGGGATTCCGGAGGGTGGAAGAAGGCTGGCATTGCCCAGTCTCCTCCAGCCAGGTCCTGCACACTGCAGGGAGCTGCTGGTGCCACCCCTGCCACCCCCTCCTCTTTTCTCCATCTCTTCCTCATCTGCCTTCTCCTTCTTCCACTTCCTTGTCCCCATTAGCCCCATACGTCTCTGTTCTGCTTTCTCCCCTTGTCCCTTTCCCAGACAGGGTCTTCCACTGTCCTAAAGCTTACCAAGATTTCCCCCACCTTTCATTTCTGGGCACTGATCTTTTTGATTTGGGGTATCTTGTGGTGCTGAAGTCGGAACCGAGGGTCAAACCTAGTAAGGACTCTATAACTAAGCAACACCCAAACCTTGTTAGACCCTGCATTCTCAACTCCCATCCTCCTACACATCTAGTCAGCTTCCTTACCTGGTGGTTCTGGTAGCACCTATGACCTCTTTCTATCCTGGATCAGATCACTCCTCCTTGGGTGATGGTGTCCTGTTCTTTGGAGGCCACTGTATTGAACCCAAACTTAGTGCAGCCACATGATTGGCACAACACACAACAGCCTAGAAGGACTAGACTCAGGCAGTCCTGTAGCTTTGGTCTCCTGGGTAGGCGGGACTACACGTTTGCCACCACGTCCATTGTGACCTTTCTCTCTCCAGGCTATGCAGATGGTACCTGTTTCTTCCAGCACCTTTGGAAGCTTCTTCGATGGTGACTGCTATGTAGTCCTGGCTGTAAGTGGGTCAGGCCAGAGGGGGCTGAGCAGAGAGCAAAGTCTACTGGGTATCAGGGCAGAAACTAGAGGCTGGGGGCTGTGCTGAGGGGTGGTCTGGCTTCAGCAACCAGTTTAAGTGGAGACTGCTTGTTCGTTCCCGGCCACCCAGACCCAAGTAATCACACAGAAACTGTATTAATTACAACATTGTTTGGCCGCTGTCTTAGGCATATTTCTATCTAGGTCTTACATCTTAAATTTTATTTTTATTATTTTATATTTTACCACAAGGCTCGTGGTTTGTTAGTCTTGCTTCTTGGGCAGCTACATGGCAGCTGCCTCCTTCAGCAGCTGCTTGGCATCTCTCTGACTCCACCTACTCTGTTTCTATATCTCTTCCAGCCTGGCTATATTCTGCCCTGCCATAGACCAAAGCGGCTTTATTCATTAACCAATCCGAGCAACACATATAGGGAAGGACTTCCCACATCAAACCATTGTTTACAAGAGTAAACAGGTGCCCAACTGTGGGGCTCCAGAGGGCTCAGAGATGGTTTGTAGAGCCCTCCTCTAGCTCGGAGCCATGAACTCATTGAGCCTTGGGGGACCTTCTGAGTTAGTCCACCCTTTATTGTTATTGTATTTTTTGGCGTGTGTGTGTTTATGCAATGCCATGGAGAGGATGTGAATTTCAGAGGACACCTTGCGGGAGTCAGTTCTCTGCTTCTACTATGTGGGTCCCAGAGACTGACCTCAAATCATCAGCTACAGCGGCAGGTACCTGCTGAGCCGGTTCAGCGGCCCTGGCCCCACCTCTCTAAACCCACAGGCGTCTTCACAGCCCTTCATGATGTCCGCACTCCCTGGCACCACCAGCACGACTAAGGACATTTGTGCTTTTCTTATATTGAGTTGCTTCTGATTTTTAAAGTTTTTCAAAATTACACTGCCTTACGCATTTATTTATTTTGTGAATCTGTGCGTGTATGTGTGCATGCATAGGGCGGCTGCACACGTGCCAGGCGAGATGCACATGCTGCCGCAGGATGATTCGCAGGAGTCAGTGCCTTTTTCTGTCACGTGGGTCCCAGGGATCAAACTCAGGTTGCCGAGCCTGGTTGCAAGTGCCTTGACCCACAGAGTTCTCTTGCTTGCTCTGCTTCTAAACTTTGAAGATACATATTTAACAATTCACCACATTCTTACTGTAAGTGAAAAGCGGAGCCACATGTCACAGATCAAAAACAGCTATGGTGTATTTACACAATCACGACGTTCGCAGAAGGTATTTGTGTCCACGGGATATCTATGGATTCCACCTAACTATGGATCAAAGATATTTAGAAAAGTTGCATGCGAGGGCCTGGTGAGATGGCAGCTCAGTTAAGAGTGGATGCTGCTCTTGCAGAGAAGCTGAGTTTGGTTCCCTGCACAGCACCTATGTAGGTTGGCTACAACTGCTTTTAACTCCACCTCCAGGGGAATCTGATGTGCGCAAATCCACATACACATCAATCTAATGGAATATGTAGTGAATGATTACATAGATATTTTTCTCGTCACTATTTCATACACAGTACAGTGTGGCAACCATTCTGACCGCCACCTGCCTGGGTTTAGGAATTAGGACTTGTCTAGAGATGATGTAAGGTCTAAGAGATGCCTGGGGTGTAGCTCAATGGTAGAGTACCGACCTATCATCCAGGGGGACCTGAGTTTGATCCCTACCCCTGCACAATAGGTGCCTTGGCATACAGGCCAGTAATCCCAGCAACCCTGAGGTAGAAGGAGAAATCATGGGAGGGCATCCTTCAGTCCAGAATATTCCTGCCCAGTGTGGGCTACATGAAACCCTGTATCAACAACAACAACAACAACAACAACAACAACAACAACAAAACAATGGCAACAAAGCTGATTCTCCAGCCAGGGAGATGGTTCAGCAAGGATAGGTGTCTGACCTCCTGAGTTCAAAACCTCTCAGTGCAGTAGGAGAGAACCAACTCCCAAAGGTTGTCCTCTGACCTCTACCCCCACTCCGAGCATGCCTATAACTGTGCTTAAACACACCTATGTGAATATGCACATGTGTGTGCGTGCACACACACACACACACACACACAATTTTTAAGCATAAGAGGATTTTGCAGATCCCATGCAAACATCACATACCATGTATAGAGTTCCCGTAGGATCCTGTCCCTCACAGACCATGAGGGACAATGCATTTGTTTGCCCTTATAGTCATCTTACTGGTCTCTGATAGCCCACACCCATCAATCCACGTGAGTTATTTTCAAGATGAGAACAAGATCCAGAGAAGGGAGGGCCACGTCGTGTTTTCTACCAGTAGAGTCAGTGACTGAGCTGGGCCACAACTCAGGGCTTCTGACAACAGGCCAGAGGCCTCCTTGGGTCTAAGTACGTGGGAGACCATGCATGCAGAATGGGAGAGGGAGCTGTGGGACCCCAGGTCTCACTATCCAGATGCCCGCTCCCCCAGATCCACAAGACCAGCAGCACCTTGACCTACGATATCCACTACTGGATCGGCCAGAATTCATCCCAGGATGAGCAGGGGGCAGCTGCCATCTACACGACACAGATGGATGACTACCTCAAGGGCCGGGCTGTCCAGCACCGTGAGGTTCAAGGCAACGAGAGCGAGACTTTCCGAAGCTACTTCAAGCAAGGCCTTGTGTAGGGAGGGGTGTGGTGGGGCTGGGGAGGACGCCAAGATTGGTCACTGAGGTGGGGATTAGGACATGGAGGGCTGGGCTAAAGAGAAGGGACACTGAGACTCTGGGCAATGGGAGGTGACCTGGGCTAGGAAGAAAGCCTGGATGAAGCTCTGGAGGTTGTGGGAAGCTCCTGCGGCCTTTGCTGATTTTTCTCCACCTTTCTACTCCTCACCCTTATTTCTGCTGTTGCCCTGACCCAGGCCCTGTCCCTCTGAGTCTGCTTTCACTTGATTTATCCCTTGGGCTCTTCTAAGATCCCATGACTAGGGCCGATGAATTCTGTCTTCGTTCCTGTCTAGGTGTGGTGGATTGCTCATTGCCTGAGCACCCCCCCTCAAACCCCACCCCTCAGGCTATCACATCAAACCCCACTCTCTCAGGCCAACTCACAGGTGGCTGCTTTCTCTTCTCTAAACAGGCCTTTCACTAACAACTCTAGAAAAGTCTGAAGTTCTGTCTGGCTGCCTTTCCTCATGGAAACATCTGCTTCTCCAGAGCTGTGTTGTCTTTTCCTTGTAGGATGCCAAAGCTCGATAGCCTCTGGGCATTCGAGTGGCCTCTCTCCCTTCTTCCTCCTCAGCGCCCTGTGTCTGGCGCCCTGGCCTTATTCCCGTTTTCTTCTCTCCAGATCTCACCACGATTGATTATCATTGCAGACCCTTCTGCAGGGCGGGGAGCTAAGGCAAGGGGCAGGAAGGCCTACATTGCAGGGTCAGGTGCATGCTCCAGGCTAACCAAGCATTTGCAGGACACTGATGACGAGTGTAACTTTGATGTTTGAACCTTAAGTATTTCCTTTGCCTGAGCCTGTCCCAGTCGGAGACTCAGAGGGGCGCAGGCAGCTCAGGACCTTGGCATATCTCCTGACTCAATACCCTTGAGTCAGCTTTCCTTTCTTTCTCTCTCAGGATCCAGAAAGGGGGAGTGGCTTCTGGCATGAAGCACGTGGAAACGAATTCCAGCGACGTTCAGCGACTATTGCACGTCAAGGGCAAGAGGAATGTGCTGGCTGGAGAGGTGGGCAGGCCCAGCCAGGACACTGGCTGGCAACTGAGCAGGGCTGAGTGAAATGAGGGTGGCCAGAGGTAAAAGGCTCTCAGTGGGCGCTGGACCTCCCTGTGCCCTTCAGGTGGAGATGTCCTGGAAGAGCTTCAACAGAGGAGATGTCTTCCTGCTGGACCTCGGGAAACTCATCATCCAGTGGAATGGGCCGGAGAGCAACCGCATGGAGAGACTTCGGGTAACCCTGACAGGGCACCTCATCTCTGTAATGCAGCAGACCTCACATGCTTTAGCAGCCTCGGCAGCACTGTCCTCCCCACCCCCCGCCCCCGTGAAAGTAGACAGAGAGGCTATGCTGCTGTGTGACTGTATTAGGCTAATGAGTAACTTATGATCTACGGCACAGGTGACCCCATCAGGTCCCATAGCAGGTGAGAGACAGACAGATATGCCATGTGGAGAGAGCTTGGGTACGGAGAATTTATTTAGTGGATATTGGGAGGATATGGGAAGGCAGGAGGTATGTAGGAGAGAGAGATATTGAGAGAGAGAGAGAGAGAGAGAGAGAGAGAGAGAGAGAGAGAGAGGAAAGAGGGGAGGAGGGAGGTAGGGGGCTGCTGCCTCTTCAGAAGAAGTACAGAGAGAGAAAGGAAGAGAGGCAAGATCACCTTGCTTCAGAAGGAAGAGGGAGATTGGGAGCGGGCAGAGCGTGTCTCTTAAAGGGACAGGGCAGGGCACCCAGGTGACGGGGCAGGCCAGTATAATTATAATTATTATACTAATCCTTAAGGTGGAATAGGTCTCTGGAGTGTGGCAGACCCCATGTTCAGCCTTGGGTATTCAGGGATGGATGAAGTGGGCAGAGCCTTGGCCTTGCTCTGCCCGGAAACTGGCCATCCTGTCAAGAAACCAGAATGGAAAAGGGGAACCAGAGGAATCACTGCAGCAGGAATGATACTAGGGAAGCTTTGGGGACTAGATGGAGCCTTGGCAAAGGCCCTGGGCAAGAAGGTGGGTCGGTAGGGAGCCCTTCAGGCCAGTAGGAATATGATGAGCTGCCAGCAGGTCTCACAGACAGGATGTGTGGCCAGCAGGCTGGGAAAAAAATGTTAAGTTTTTTGGTTGGGACATCCAGCTAATAGAGCTTATCTGATTTCTGAGTAGAAATGGGCTGGGGAGGGGACCAGTTGGAGTCTGGACTTCACTGTGTACGGGATGAGGACCCAAAGCCTTGTGCTTGAGAGCAGTAGGGACTGTGGAGGGCCTGGTCCTGAGATGGGGAAGATCTCAGGGAGACACAGAGGGCCCTTTTGGCTATCTGAAGAGGGGCTGTCTTAAGGAGGAGAGCCGAGAGCTAAGCTGGAGACAGAAGCATGAGACTGACTATTCCCAAGGGCCAAGGAACTCCAGAGCCACCCATGAAAGGAGGGGCTTTGAGCTAAAGAACAGCACGCTACAGTGTGCAGGCACCCGGGGGCCTATGTATGTATATGCATGCTTGTGTAAACTTTCATGAAACTGAGCTGTGTATGTGTGAATTTGCGTGTGTACTGTGAGCGTGGGTGTTTTGGGTAGACTGAATATAGTATTAACATCTTTGAGGGTCAGCTTTTGTACAAAACCATGAAAGGAAATCACAGATTCCCAACAATGTCAGAACTAAAGGTCTAGCTTCCCTGTCCCGCTCCCCCAAGAAGCCTTGTCCATCTTTGAGGAAATCCTCTTTCTCAGGGCTTCCTACTGTCTCCTCACACACCTAACAAGCCGTGACTCCACCCTTTGTAAATCTGCAAGGTGGAGTGGGGTTTGCCCTGCAGAGTCCAGGGTGGTGAACAGTACTGCCCTGTCTGCTGCTGCTGACCTTCAAAGGTCATCCGTGACCTTCCTGCAGGGCATGACCTTGGCCAAAGAGATCCGAGACCAGGAACGGGGTGGACGCACCTACGTGGGTGTGGTGGAAGGGGAGAAGGAAGGGGACACCCCGGAGCTGATGGCAATTATGAACCACGTGCTGGGCCAGCGCAAGGAACTGAAGGCAGCAATTCCTGACACAGTGGTGGATCCGGCGGTTAAGGCCTCACTCAAGCTGTACCAGTGAGTTCTGGACCGGGGCCTTCCTGGGTGTGGGCCTTCCTGGGTACCAGGCCTTCCTGGGTGCCAGGTCTTCCTGGGTAGGGTGTTCTGACTGTGGCACCTCCTATGCATGCCTTGCTTTGTCTTGCAGTGTGTCTGACTCGGAAGGAAAACTGGTGGTTAGGGAAGTTGCTACTCGGCCGCTCACACAGGACTTGCTTAACCATGAGGTGAGAAGGGTCTGGAGGACCCCAAGCAAGGGACACCTATAAAGTGCTAAGGCACATATAGGGGGAAAACCTAGCCCTCCTTCCTCTCCCAACACCACAGGCTCATTTAGTTTTTTCTCTACTGACTCTAGGACTGTTATATCCTGGACCAGGGAGGTCTGAAGATCTTCGTGTGGAAGGGGAAAAAAGCCAATGAGCAGGAGAGGAGCGGGGCCATGAACCAGGCCCTGGTAAGGAAAGGGTCTGGCCCAGTGGTTCTCAAATTTCCTAATACTGTGACTCTTTAGTACAGTTCCTCATGTTGTGCTGACCCCCGAGCATAAAATTTATTCCATCGCCACATCATAACTGTAGTTTTGCTACTGTTATGAATCAGAATATACATATTTGATATGTAGGATATCTGCTCCGCAACCCCAAAAGGGTTGTAATCCACAGGTTGAGAATTCCTGGTCTAGCAGCAGCAAAGGAAGAAGAGAAGGACTTAGACAGGCCATAACACCAGGCAGAGTCCAAGGAAGATTTGGGGAGGGCAGGACTGGGAGTGGGGATGGATGGACACAGTTGTTGAGGGCTGAGGACCATAAGGTCACCAGCGTCCTGGTCCTCAGCGTATGAACAAGACGACCACCAGCCAATCCTGGGCCTCCCTGAGTATTGAGTGTCATGCCCCATGCAAGAGCTTGGCTTCAAGAAGGGAATGGCTAGCCTTTCTCCAAAAAGGGTTGAGTGGGCATGGGGCCAGGGTGCTCGAATTAGAATTGAGGAGATATAATTAAGCTAGGGGTCAGATCTGTTGGGATCAGAGTTAGGTGTGGGGTCAATATTAGATTCAGGGCTGAGGTTAGAGTTTGAGACACTATCAGGTGTAGCCTTGATTGGAGTAGGTTAGTAGGGTTAACTTTGGGGTCAGCATTGGGGTCGGGGCTGGGCACGTTCAGGGTTGGGGCCAGGTGGATCTGGCTTTGGCTTGCTTGGGGTTGTGGAGACTACGGACAGGAGGCGCTAGCCTCCAACGACCCCTTTATTTTCCCAGAACTTCATCAAAGCCAAGCAGTACCCACCGAGCACCCAGGTGGAGGTGCAGAACGACGGGGCGGAGTCAGCCATCTTTCAGCAGCTCTTCCAGAAGTGGACCGTGCCCAATCAGACCACAGGCCTGGGCAAAACATACACAGTGGGCTCCGTGGGTGAGAAGCCACGCCCCCTCAGCTCCCTGGGGGATACCGAGAGCCCCGGGGACTAAAGAAGCTCAAGAGCTACCACCAGAAAGGGAGCTAACATAACTTGCCGAGGAACGGGGTTGAGCTTCACTGGGAACCAAACCCTTCTCACCAGACTGTATTTGCTGAGACATTGGGGGAGGAAGCCAAAGGAAAGGACGGCTTGTAGCCTCCATCACCGTAGTTTCCCTGACAAGCTGGGGGGTGGGGGTGAGGGTAAGGCGGTGCTTGAAGTCTGAAAGCTACCAGGGAGTCAGACCAAACAGAGCTCTGCTCTTGAGCCTGCTTCCTGATCCTGCTTCCCTGATTAGGTCAAGGTCAGTGCCTTAGGGGCATGGAGCGGTCACTTAGCTGCCCCGCTCTCCGTTTGTGTGACTTTAGATAGGTAGTTAAATCTGTCTGGCTTTAGTTTCTTCGTCTATCGTATTGGTCTACAAATCCCAGCACTCAGGACTGTAGAGAGGGTGTGGGGACCTCACCTCGTGACAGTTTGTGTCCTCATCTCTCCAGCCAAGGTGGAACAGGTGAAGTTTGATGCTACGTCCATGCATGTACAGCCTCAAGTGGCTGCCCAGCAGAAGATGGTGGACGATGGGAGTGGGGAGGTGCAGGTGAGTGAGGGGAGGAGGATAGGCTGGTGGGAAAGGGGTAACCCAGGCTGGACCTCATACAGGTCTGATTCTGCTCCCAGGTGTGGCGTATCGAGAACTTAGAGCTGGTGCCTGTGGATTCCAAGTGGCTGGGCCATTTCTATGGTGGCGACTGCTACCTGCTGCTCTACACCTACCTCATAGGCGAGAAGGAACACTACTTGTTGTATATCTGGCAGGTGAGGCCCTGCCCGCCCCACTGGCAGCACAGCTGCTCAGTCTCCTCAGCCCATCTCATCTGCAACACAGCTGCTCAACAGCCTCATCCCACCTGCAGCACAGCTGCTGTCTCCCAGCCCACCTGCAGCACAGCTGCTCAGTCTCCCCAGCACACCTGCAGCACAGCTGCTCAGTCTCCCCATTCCACCTGCAGCACAGCTGCTCAGTCTCCCCAGCACACCTGCAGCACAGCTGCTCAGTCTCCCCAGCCCACCTGCAGCACAGCTGCTCAGTCTCCCCAATCCCTGCTATCACCCATGTGTTGAATACCCCTGGAGGTGAGAAACTCACTTTCTCCAGAGGCAACTTTTCCCATTCTCGGGTGGCTTTAGCTCTAAGATTGTTTCCATTGGGTCTCCCCATTCAGAGCTCTTTCCTTTTGGTTCAGAGAGTGTCGATTCTAATTCTTGTCACCCACTGCATGGGGACTCTGTGCCAGACGCCTGAGTGCAGGGAGTGAGTTGTGTGATATTTTTCTAAGGATGGAGTGGGAAGAATAGAACATGTAGAACATGTTTGGGGTCAGCCATGGGTCTGAGGTGAGTCGGGACTAGACTGAGAAAGGATTAGAGCTGGGGCTAGGGTCAGAAAAAAACACAGTCTATTGGGGTTAGGCTTGGGTTGTGTTCAGTGTAGGCTTGATGGGGAGGCCATGGGTCCAGTCAGGCCATATTTGGGGATGTAGCTCCGTTGGTGGAGTGCTTGCCTAACATACACAAAGCCTAGGTTCAGTCCCCAGCCTTGTATCTAACCTGGCGTGGTAGCAAATACTTATAATCTCAGCACTCAGGAGGTGGAGGGAGGAAGATCAGGAGTTCAAGGCCATCCTAGTCTATAAAGCACATTCTAGGCCAGCCTGGGATACATAAGACCCAGCCTAAAAAAGAAAAAAGGGGGGACAGGCAGTGGTAGTGCACACCTTTAATCTCAGCACTTGGGAGTCAGAGGCAGGCGGATCTCTGTAAAGTCAAGGTCAGCTTGGTCTACCTCGGAAGCAAGTTCCAGGGGATCAAGGACCCTTACACAGAATAACCCTGTAGTGAAAAACAAACCAAAAACGGGTGAGGCCTAGTGCAGTGGTACACATTGTTAGTCCGAACGCACACGATGCAGTGGCAGGTAGATCTCTATGAATCCCATACTTGACTGCTGGACATAGCAAGGGCCAGCCATCCAGGGATAAACAGTAAGACTCTGTCTCAAAAGAAAAAACATAAAAAAAAGTGGGTGGTCAGAGAGATGACTCAGTGGGTAAAGGAGTTTGCTGCCAAGTCTGACGTTGTGAGTTCCATCCCTAGAACCCACATACATACATACATACATACATACATACATACATACATACACAGTGGGAGGAGAGAATGACTCCTTCAAGTCTTTGACTTCTAGGTTTGCACCATGGCATGTGTAGCTCTCTCTCTCTTTCTCTCCCTCTATTCTCAAAAGTCAAAAGGGCCTATTGTTTGACTCTAGCTGTCCTGGAACTTGCTATATGGATCATTCTGGCTTTGAACTCACAGAGATCCACCTGCCCTTGCCTCTTGAGTGCTGGGATTAAAGTTGTGTGCCACCATAGCCAGCCCATGCCCATCCATGTAAACACACACACACACACACACACACACACACACACACACACACACCACTCTTGATATCCTTAAAACTGGGTTGGAATGTAGCGGAGGTCAAACTCGGGACCCTCTCCCTTCTCCTTGCTTATTCCCAGGGCAGCCAGGCCAGCCAGGACGAAATTGCAGCCTCGGCGTATCAAGCTGTCATCCTGGACCAGAAGTACAACGACGAGCCAGTGCAGATCCGAGTCACAATGGGCAAGGAGCCACCTCACCTCATGTCCATCTTCAAGGGGCGCATGGTGGTTTACCAGGTGAAGCTACTGAACTGACAGCAGACATCAAGGAGATGGGGAAAGGGATGTCCAGTGGGCATGAGGCTGGGGAGAAGCTTGCTCCTTATAGGAGAGGTCCCTTGTCATGTATTAACTTGGTGACAGAAACCAGCAAGCTTTCTTTAGAGCTGTAGGGAAAACCCGCACTGTGTACAAATGTTATTTCCCCTTCTCGATCTTTGCTGCATGAAAAAGGGTTTTTTTTTTGGGGGGGAGGGGGCTATATTTGCTGTTCCTGCCCAACAAAATGATCCAGGCATCTCCTGCAGCTGTTTAAGCAATAATCTGTTTATGGTGAAACTTGTAGACACAAAGTCCTTTGCAACTCAGGAAGTGAAGCGAGACTTGACAGAGAACATTTGTTGGGAGGGGACGACCGTGTGGCTCTCTTCTAAGCCGTCAGCTCCCAGCTCAAAGCAATGTGTAGTTAAATGCCAGCTACAGAAGTTGACTTCAACAAGAGGCAGAGGTGCAGAGATGTAGTAAGCGGGGAGCAAGCAAAGAATTCAAGGAGGGAAAGAATACAGAGGACTTGTAGGCATTTTAGGGGGAAGCTCAAGAGCTCTATGGAGCTAGAATGAGGTCTTACTGCACAGGGGCACAGTAAGGCCGGGGGCCTCCACCCTGGGGATTTATGGAAGGAGAGAAAGAACACAAAGGCAGTTCGTCTTCATGTCAAATTTTCATGGGCTTCTAAGGGCCAGCAGAGGACCTGCATTTGACACAAATGCAGTGGAGAGCCACTGAAACCTTGGGAACAGCGGAGTGTAAAGACCAAAGCTGTGTCGGGGCTGGCCCCTCGCCCTCAGCCCTCTCTGGATGTTCTTTGTGCTCACATGTCACCTGCAGCCTTGTCCCTGTCTTCCTGCCTTCCCCTTACGCCCGCAGGGAGGCACTTCCCGAGAGAACAACACGGAGCCTGTGCCCTCCACAAGGCTGTTCCAGGTCCGGGGAACCAGTGCCAATAACACCAAGGCTTTTGAGGTTACAGCCCGGGCCACCTCACTCAACTCCAATGATGTCTTCATACTCAAGACTCCATCCTGCTGCTACCTGTGGTGTGGGAAGGTGCGTGAGGGACCACAGGCCTCCTTCTCCTGTCCATGACACCAGGATACGCAGGGCGTCCTGGGAACCCCTCAGTCACAGAGCAGATCAGGGCAAAGGTGGGAGGCTGTCAGGTGACCAGGTCCCACTCACAGGTCTGCTGCGGTCGGCTGAGAGTCTTCTTTGTGTAGCTCTGGTCTCTGTGTGCCTCTCCGATTCTCTGTCAGAATCAGTCTTTCTCACCTCTCTCATGGGTAGCACTCCTGTCTCATCTCTCTCCCTGCCTTGTCTCTTGTGTTGTGTCTCTTCCTCTGAATGAGGTGCATTTCCTCATCCGCCCTGCCATTCTTTTTTTTTTAAATATTGATTTTATTTATTATGTATACTGTATTCTGTCTGTATGCCTGAAGGCCAGAAGAGAGCACCAGACCTCATTACAGATGGTTGTGAGCCACCATGTGGTTGCTGGGAATTGAACTCAGAACCTTTGGAAGAGCAGGCAATGCTCTTAACCTCTGAGCCATCTCTCCAGCTCCCTTCTGCCATTCTTTAGACTGTTAAGGATGGAGGAAAGTAAGAACTGTTCCTCGTGGGTGTGCTTGGCATCCTGATCCAGAAGGACCCTCTCAGACCCAGGAGCTCTGGCAGAACGGAGCAGGAGAGCGAGGAGGTGGGTGGCACCCAGGTTGGTCTCCCGCACGAGAACGACCTCCCTCTTTCCCCAGGGATGTAGCGGTGATGAGCGTGAGATGGCCAAGATGGTCGCTGATACTATCTCTCGGACGGAGAAACAAGTGGTTGTGGAGGGGCAGGAGCCAGCCAACTTCTGGATGGCCCTAGGCGGGAAGGCGCCCTACGCCAACACCAAGCGGTAACGTCCTGGCATCTCTTCTCACCCCCAATGACCCCTAGCAGGCTCACACAGGGGCTGTGTGCCAGGCTCCCCGGGATGAATTCAGGACAGTGTACACATAAGAAACGTCCATACTGCTCACTGCACAGTGCTTAGGGCTGGGCATGGGCCTTTCTCTAGAAAGCGGGTTTTCAAGAAGGCAGAGGTATCTGCTTGAACTTGAGGAAGCAAGTGCCAGAGCCCAGGCCTTGCCCCTAGAGACTGACACAGGCCCCAGAATGCTGTGGGACAACAGCACAAGCCCTCTTCCAAAGGTTACTTTCTAAAGAATATTCAAAGGCAAAAGGCCTACACTGTAGTCACACTGGGAGAGAGACAGTGGGAGGATAGCAGGAAGAACTTTCTCCAGGACTGTAGATCAGCTCCTGGAAGACATGTCCAGAAAAGCAGGGGATTTGTCTCTTGAATTACTGTTGAAAGGAGAGGGGACCTTTCGTCAGTCAAAAGCAGGGATTTGGTGAGAAGCCAGGCTTTCCATGTAAGAGCCCTTTTAACCCTTCAGTCCTTGTGTTCCTCAAGTCTCTGCTCCGCACCTGCATCTGCCCACCCTACAGGCTGCAGGAGGAAACCCAAGTCATCAACCCTCGACTCTTCGAATGCTCCAACCAGACCGGGCGCTTTATGGCCACAGAGATCTTTGACTTCAGTCAGGATGACCTGGAGGAGGATGATGTGTTCCTGCTGGATGTCTGGGACCAGGTAGGGTGAGGTCTAAAAACTAACTTTCCCCACCTTGGTCCCCAGCACCAAGAGGCCCCAGGGGCTTTATTGTAGGGAACCGTCAAGGTCTGGGGGCCCTGATTCTTCCTCCTGGAGAGGGGGAAAAGAAAGGGACATGCCCTGATCACCTCACAACTTCTTTATTTCCCATGGAAGGAAGAAGGAAGGTTGCTAGGGATCTTGGGCTCTGGGGAAGCAGAGTGCCACATAGCCACAGGCTATCTACAGAGCGTCTGGGCAACCTCATTTACAACACAGATGTAAAGTCAAGGCCCAGACAGGCCTTGCTTAAGGTCATTAGCTGAGTAGTGACAGGTCTTCCTGAGCCAAGGCAGAGCCTGTGGACATGAGGAAGGCCCATGTTGCTCGTCACGCACCAACGACTGAGGGACCACTCTCCACAGGTCTTCTTCTGGATAGGGAAACATGCCAACGAGGAAGAGAAGAAAGCCGCAGCCACCACTGTACAGGAATACCTCAAGACCCACCCCGGAAACCGAGACCCTGACACCCCCATCATTGTGGTGAAGCAAGGAAACGAGCCCCCCACCTTCACAGGCTGGTTCCTGGCTTGGGATCCCTTCAAGTGGTCTGTGAGTATCCCAGCAAGTCCTCATGGCTCAGCCTACCCTCCCTCCAGGTGACTTCATGGCATATACTAGTCAGGCATGATGATATAAGCCTATGATCCCAATGTTTGGGAGGTACAAGCTGGAGGGTCAGAAGTTTAGGACTATCCTTGGCTACCTGGCATGAAGGGAGATAGCCTGAGCTAGTTGAGACCCTGTTTTAATAACAACCTACCAGCAAAACAAAATACCTAAGGCTTGTGGACACAGCAGATGAGGCATGCCTGTGTTCCTAGGACCTGAAAACGGAAACAGGAGGGTTTCAAGTTCAAAACCAGTCTGAATGACATAGCAAAAACAAAACAAAATAAAACAAAAAAGGCTGTGAGTTGAGTTTAGTGACAGAGCACTTGCCCAGCAGGGACAAAGCCCTGGCAGCATGCACACATGGGGGAGGGGCGGTGGAGTGAAGCGTTAATTAATCTTAATCAATAAAAACCCAGAGGCAGATAAGGGGGAAAAACCTGGGCAGTTGGACTGGAGAAATGGCTCAGTGGTTAAGAGCACTGACTGCTCTTCCAGAGGACCTGGGTTCAATTCCCAGCACCCACATGGTGGCTCACAACTGTCTGAAAATCCAGTTCCAGGGGATCTGACATCTTCACACCAATGCACATAAAATAAAGATAAATAAATCATAAAAAGAAATTAAAAAATAAACCTGGATAGTCAGTGAACAGAGAAGCCGCCACCCATTGCTTTCTTCCTCTTTGTTCTTCAGTCCAAAAAAAAACAAAAAAAAAACTGAAATCCAGTCTTGACCTCCCAAATGCTGGGATGAAAGGCGTGTGCCACCACTGCCTGGCTTCTGTTAACTAGCGGCTCCGTCCTCTGATCTCCAGGCAAATTTCATTTGTCAAAACACAAACCAAAACCAAATAACCCACAACAGCGAAGTTATAGTGTCCTGCCTTTGTGCTGCACAAAGCTGTGGGAAACTGATTAGAATGGAAGAAAATTCAAGACTCAGTTCTTGACTGGGCACAGTCGTGCTCAGGATCAGCCACATGCGACACACAGCAAAGGACGCCCCTTCACAAGAACCCCTTCAGGGCTGACCCTCTACTCTAGAGGACAGACAGACTCCCCTGGCTCTAAAGTCTAAGCAGAGTGGGTTGCATATGTACTCTTACTGGGGGACAGTGTGTCAGGCCTCCAGGGGTACCTGCTCTGCCCCCACCCAAGGCTTGTGGCTCTGAATGTTTTAAATTGCCAGAACAGATTGATTTAGGGCCAGAGAGCTTAATTTCCTCAAGTTTGTTGCCCCCTCCTCCCTGCCTTTTCTTTTCTCTTGACTCTTGTTGAGGGGCTGTTTCATCTTCTCCCGACCCCACGTGTGTGTGGTATGTGTGCCTGGACATACAAGCACATGTGTATATGTGCATGCATGTACGTGGAGGCCCGATATCAAGTTCATATCAAGTGTCTTGACCATTCTCTACTTTGTCTACTGAGGTGGGGTTTCCTTTTGAACCCAGAGCTCAGAGGTTCATCTCGTCTCGCTAGTCAGCTAGTCCCTGGAGTTCGGGGTCCCCCGTCTCCACTTTCTGGGAGGCTAAGAGGCTGTGGTTACATACAGAGAAGCTGTTACATCCACCCAGCTTTTTTCTGCGAGAGCTGCGGCTCTGCATCCCATTCCTCACGCTTGGGAGGCAAGCGCCTTTACCCACCTAGCCATCGCCCCAACCTCAGGTTAAGCAAATCTGAGGGCAGCGGCGTGGATTCCTGGCCTCACAGTCACGCCAACCCCCAACCCGACAGTCCAGGTGGACTTTCCCTCCTCCCGTTTGTGCTTTTCCCGACCTCATTCATTCACTCAGCAAACATAATTCACTTAGGGAGCCCTGATGTGTCATTCTGGGTGTTAGGCCCTGGGTCTTGTGTAAGGAGGAGGGTCCTAAAACAGTCTCTCCCTTCCTTGTCCTCTGTTGGGGCTCCCCTTAAGTGCCCCAGGCCCTGAGTTTCCCAGAGACCATCCCTTGTGGGTAGGATGACAATAATGCCTGTGGCTATTTGCATATTTCCCTGACCCCCATAAGGGGTCAGGGAAGCACATATTCTTCTCTATTGTCTTGTCCAGCCGAGCAGGGACAGATCACCCACCTTGCCCTGCTCTTTCCCGATATTAGCCCCTTTGGCTGTCTTCTCTCCATCACTCACTCTGAGCCACTTCCTGCCCCTCTCCCCACTTCATCTCAGGTCAACCTTTTTTCCACCTTTAATTCCTCCGCTGAGATGGGGTCTGATCTGTCGTTTGCTTTGTTTGCAGAACGCCAAGTCCTATGACGACCTGAAGGCAGAGCTCGGAAACTCTGGGGACTGGAGCCAGATTGCTGATGTGAGTCTGGGGGTGACATGGCTAGCTCTGACGGCCTGGAGGTGGTCATATCCACGGGAGCTGGGAATGTTGGGAGACGATATCAGTGTCTTGCACCCCACCTCCACCTCCTCCCTCTTTATGTGAAAGTCCTTTTCTTGTCTTTGTGTGACACCCATGTCTCTCTCCATTTCCTAGTAAAATGGCCTGCACTTTTTTTTTCAAGGCAGGGTTTCTGTGTAACAGTTCTGGCTGTCCTGGAACTGGGTCTTGTAGATAGGCTGGCCTCGAGTACTGGGACTAAAGGCTTGTGCTACCACCACCTGGCTCCATTTTTTTTTTTTACCACCCATGAGACAGCATATTAAAATGCAGATTTTCCCCCTGGCCTAGTGATGTATGACTATAGTTGCAGAACTAAGGAGGCTGAGACAGGAGAATGTAGAAATACCCAGACTCAAAATAAACAAAAACACCCAGAAACAAAATTAGTAAATTTTGAGGCTCCATTCCAAAATATTTTGAGTTGGCTCTCAGGGGTAACAAGGTTTTGTTCGTTCATGTGCATGAGATGTGTGTACATGTGTGTGTGCATGTGTGTTCACATGCGTGTGGAAGTCAGAGGCCAATGCAAGTGTCTTCCCGATCGCTCTCCACTTTATTACTGAGGCAAGGTCTTCTTGCAAGTCCGAGTTCTCCAGGTCAGCTGGTATAGTAACTGGCTTACCTCTGGGATCCCTGGTCTTTGCTTCTGGAGTATGCTGTCAAAGTATGCTGCCACCGTGCCTGTCTCTCATGTGGGTGCCAGGGACCCAAAAGCCAGTCCTCATCCTTGCAATGCAAGTGCTGTCTCTATCCATTGAGCCATCTCCTCAGCCCCAGATTCGGCATGCTTTAAATGAAAGTCTGAGGTAGTCTGGTGTACCACCTGGGGAAACAGTGACATCCGTAGGCACCATCACCCTTGGGGCACTTCTCCCGGCAGAACGATTGTGACTCTTTCTGTCTTTCTGTCACTTGTCAGAGGTGTGTCTAGCCTGTAAGCTCGGGAGGTAAGGCTGTGAACTCAAAGCCTTCCTTTGAGAAGGTCACAGGCCCACAGAAGAAACAAGGCAGAGCTAGCTCTCTCACACAATCAGAACCTGAGAGCAACTTAGCCTCTGATTACTCAAGAGGGTAATCAGCGAGGGCATTCCCACCTCCTCCAGTCACAGGTCCAGAACACTATGGTGGTTCATTAGCCCTTTCTGGTGGACAGCACAGTGTTTAAAAAGAAAAGTGAGGTCAAGGCTGAGTGAATTCATAAATGACAGTTTTACAACAGATATGAGAGAAAGGGTCATAAACGTCCAGGGAAGAGTAGATGTCATACTCCAGAGGAAGCCAACGAAAGGTTAGTCATTGAACAATCATCCTGTACCAACTAGTTTAGGTCAGATGCAGGGTGCTAGGTTATTCTACTAGCTTCTGGGTCCAACCCAGGGAGATGTATTTAATGTGTTTTACTCTCTCTCTCTCTCTCTCTCTCTCTTTCTCTCTCTCTGTGTGTGTGTGTGTGTGTGTGTGTGTATAACAGAGGAGGGGGAGGACTAGGAGAGGTCTCCTGAAGAAGGTACCCTAGAATGTAGGATGCAGCCCCGCGGCTGCTGACGTGTGTTTTTCTTGTTTCCTAGGATGTCATGAACCCCCAAATGGATGTGTTCACTGCCAGCACCACCCTCAGTTCTGGGCCCCTGCCCATCTTCCCCTTGGAGCAGCTGGTGAACAAGCCCGTGGAGGAGCTCCCTGAGGGTGTGGACCCCAGCAGGAAGGAGGTGAGTGGGCCACGTTCAGCAGGATGAGGGCCGGTTCATTTCATTTGAAAACCTAATCGACTCCAGACTGTGCTCTGCAGCAAATTGGTGCACACGCCTTCATGGCAGCCTTACACACCCCTGGAACAGGGCAGAGAAGCCCAATTACCACTCACGCCAAGGCACACAAGCCTCCTGTGTGGGCATCAGGAGCATTATGAGTCAGAGGTCACCTTCTAAAAGGTGACAGGAACCCAAGTTATGGGGGCAAAGTGAGTTTGTCCTGGAGGAGCAGCAGAAACTGTGAAGGCAAGAGGCCCAGGGAGGAAGCACAGGAGCACAGACACTGGGGAGAGAGGCAGGGGCATGCCTTCGGGGACCTACGCTGGCTGAAGCAGTGGAGGTCAGATAGGCATCTTTTAAGGGTCGCACTATGTAGCCTTGGCTGAGCTGGACCAAGCTGGCCGTGAACCCGCAGTGATCCTCCTGCCACTGCCTATAGCAGGCACAACTAAGTCTGCTTTTTTTTTTGTTTTTGTTCTTGTAACTAATTAATTACTTTACTTATTTATTTGAGACAGGGTTTCTCTAGCCTTGAACTTAGAGAGATCTCCTGCCTCTGCCTCGTGAGCGCCGTCACCACGCCTGTATTGTTCTTGTTATTTCAAAACAGATTTTACTTTTGTGTGAGCATGCGTGTGTGCTCTCGCATGGGTGCGGATGTGGGTGGAGGCGCCCGTGGAGGCTGGAGGCACGGGATCCCCTGGAGCAGGGCGGGCATGTGCTTGTGATCTCATTGCTCTACATCAAGATAGAAGGCAGAGACAGGATACTGCCTGGAAGCCCAAGGTCAGCATTCCTGGTGTACACAGCAGTGAACAGTAAGACACCCTGTCTACAATAAGGGTGGAAGATTAGGACTGAGGCCCGAGGTTGGCCTCTGTCACACACACCTTCACAGGTGCTAGTGCCCAGCATCCACACATACATGCACATATGTCATACATACATATGCACATATGCCAAAAGTCATATTATGAGCTGGGCATGGTGGCTTATACCTAGGTGCCTGTAATTCAAGTCCTAGGAGGCTGAGGGAGGAGGGCCATCCTAAATCTGAAGCCAGCTTGGGCTGCACAATTTGAAGTCCTTCCTGCCTTTTGTCTCAGGGGGCTCCTTCGTACATGCTCCCCTGGTTTCTCCCTGTGAGGCTTTGGAAAGCATGGAGACACTATGTCCTTACTGTAGCGCTAGGATGCTCTCACAAGAGGCAGAAGCTTATCTGATCTCTGGTGTACAGAAAAGTCTTAAAACAGTGGGCATGGTGACAACACACCTATGACCTCAGCCCTTGGGAAGCTGGGGCAGGAGGAACATTGCTAGTTTGAGCGTAGCCTGGGCTACTTCGTGAATTCAAGATCAGCTTGGGTCTGAGACTCAAATCTATATCGACCATACCATTTTACAGTCAAGAAAACTATTATCTGGAAAACCGGGAAAAATGGCTCAGTCCATTAGCACTTGCTGTGAAACCCCAGGACCCAAGTGCCATCCCCGGTACCCATATCAAATGCCATGCATGGGGCTGGAGAAATGGCACCAGAGGACCCAGGCCTTGCTCCCAGCACCCACAAGGTGGTTGCCAACCACCCATAATTCCAGTTCCAGGGGATCTGATGCCCTCTTCTAACGTTTGCAGGCACTGCATGAATGTGCACGTACATACATGCAGGCAAAACACACACAAGTAAATCTAAGAAAAAGAAAAAAAAAAGTCATGCATGGTGACTCTCGCTTGTACTCCCAGTTCTGGTGAAGTGGACACCTGAAGCTTGCTGGCTAGCCAGCCTAACCTAATTAGTGAGTTCCAGGCTAGTAAGAAACTGCCTCAAAAAACAAGGTGGACGGCCCCTAAGGTTGTTCTCTAAATACACAGGAACCTGCACATACATGACCTCACACAGTGTGCCAAAAATATCCGCCTTCCAATCCCAGAAAACTAAGGCCCAGAGATGGGAAGTAACTTTCCTGAGGTTAATGAGCCAGTTGCACTGTCAGCATTAGGGTCAGGGCAGCGAGCAGGGGTGGGGACCAGGTCTTGAGGGTTAGTGCGTGTGCCATAACAGATGCACTTCTGAGGGGTGGGGCAGCATGCTGTTGGAGTAGACAGGCTGAAATGGAGGGCTAACTCTGAAGAGGACAGGATCAGTATAGCCCATGGTTCTCCAAGTAGTTCAAGAAGACTCAGATTTATTTAAAATCAGTTGTCAGCAGCTGATTAATTTTTAAGATTTTTGTTTTAATAGACAGGGCCGCATTATGCAGTTTAGGCTGGCCTCAAATTCATAGAGATCCATCTGCTTCTGCCTCCCAAGTGCTGGGATAGTTTTTGTTGCTTTGCTTTTTAGGTTAAATTTCTATTTTTAGATTTATGTATTTATGTTTTGCCTACATGTTTGTATGTGTGCCACATGCATATCTGTTGTATGCGGATGTCAGAAGGCAGCATCAGATTCCCTGGGATGAGCTACAGATTGTTGTAAGCTATGACATGTAGGTTCTGGGAAATGATCTTATGTCCTCTGCAAGATCAGCAGGTGCTCTTAACTTCTGAGCCATCTCTCCAGCTCTTGATTTTTATTTTTCTGAGACAGGGCTTCTCTGTGTAGCTTTGTGGCTGTCCTGGAATGTGCTCTGTAGACCAGGCTGGCCTCAAACTCAGAGATCTGCCTGCCTCTGCCTCCCAAGTGCTAGACTGAAAGGCGTGAATATTTCTTTTTTTTTAAATCATGGATACAACATGCATCTTGTGAGAAAGGGGAGAGTAAGATTTCAGACCTTATGGGGAGGTGGTGGCCCATTTCTTTAATCCCAGCACTTGGGAGGCAGAGGTAGGTGGATCTCAGTTCAAGGCCAGCCCGGTCTACAAGAGTTAATTCCAGGACAGCCAGGACTGTTACCTAGAGAAACCTTGTCTTGAAAAAAAAAAAAAAAAAAAAGAGTGGAGTGGTGGGTCTCAATGAAGGCGGCAGCAATAGGGTAATGGAAATGTTGATGAATCAACCTCAGAGAGGCAGATATGGGCATGAATGAGGCTGGAAATCAGCTGGCAGGCCTCCAGAGTTCAAGAGCAGGACCTATGAAAGACACAAGTTCACTGGGATGGGCAGTCCCTGCCATCTAGCTGGGGTCAGAGTCCAGCAGTCTTGTCATAGCTGAGAATTAGCCTTCTGGGGCCTGGGAGGGCTGTGGATCTATAGGCAGAGCTGACTGAGCAGCTGCAGTTGTGATAAAGTAGGGGAAGGGATTCCAGTAGCAGACCTGGTCTCAGGCAGCTGCTCCTACCCACTACCCTTAGTTACTCCATCCCAAATCAAGGTGCTCTACTGCCCTACCTGGGGACTGGGAAGGTTTGCTGAGCCTGGGAGGCAAGCCTAAGGGCAGGGTAGGGACAGGGGATGTGACACCCGCCTGAGCCTGAAAGGCATCTACAGTGTTTGCTAAGACACTTCCCAATGCAGTCACTCTGGAGTCGGAGATCCCCTAGGGCAACTACACTTGAGAACAGCCAAAGACTTACATTAAGCCTTGCACATACCATACAGCCTATACCTTGCAAGCTCTGGGTTACAGAAGTGTGCCACCACATTGCTTTCCCCAGCCTTTTGAATTTCAACTTGTTAATTTTTATTATTTATTTATGTATTTATTTTTATATTTATTTATTATGTATACAATATTCTGTCTGCATGTATGCCTGAAGGCCAGAAGAGGGCACCAGACCTCATTACAGATGATTTTGAGCCACCATGTGGTTGCTGGGAACTGAACTCAGGACCTTTGGAAGGGCAGGCAATGCTCTTAACCGCTGAGCCATCTCTCCAGCCCCTACTTATTGTTTTTTTGAGACAGGGTTTCTTTATAGCTTTGGAGCCTATCCTGGAACTAGTTCTTGTAGACCAGGCTGGCCTTGAACTCACAGAGATCCACTTGCTCTGTCTCCTGAGTGCTGGGATTAAAGGCATGCACTACCACCACCCGGCTTATTATTTATTTTTAAAGATTTAATATTTATGTGTAAGGGTGTTTTGCTTGAATGCATGTCTGTGTACCATGTGCATGTAAGCCAAAAGAGGGTGTCCTGGATCTACTGGAACTAGAGTTATAGATGGTTGTAAGCGGCCATATGGGTGCTGAGAACTGAACCTGGGTCCTCTGCAAGACCAAGTGCTCTTAACCACTGAGTCCTCTCCATTCTGTTTTTATATATGTATGTATATCATCCATCTATCCATCCATCATCTATCAATCTATCTATCAATCTATCTATCTATCTATCTATCTAATCATCTATTTATAGACATAGTCTTACTATTTCCAGGCCACTTGGAAATACATTGGTCTGGAACTCAGACCTGCTTGCCTCTGTCTCTGGAGTGCTAGAGTTAAAGGCATGTGTTGCAATGCCAGATCCCCAATTTTTTTTAGGGGGGGGGTAAAGGGTCTCACTATGCAGCCTTGACTGTCTTGGAATTCAACTCACTGTGTATAGACTAGACAGGCCTTAAACACTTGAAGGTTGAAATTAAAAGCATGTATCAAGTTAGGCACTTAGGAGGCAAAGGCAAGCAGATCTCTGAGTTGGAGAGCAGCTTGGTCTACAGAGGGAGTTAAGAGTGACACAGAGAAACTGTCTTAAAAAACCAGAAAGAAAAGTAAAGTAATAATAATAATGTGTGTTGTGTGCAGGCGCCTGCAGAGGCCAGCATAGGGCACTGGATGTCCTGGGACTAGAGTCATAGGTAGCTGTGACCTGCCCAATAGAGGTGCTAGGAACTGAAATCAGTCTTCCAAAAGAGCAGCAGATACCAGAGTGCTGAGCCATCTCTCCAGACCTAGTCAGGCTTAAAAAAAGGGGGGGGGATTTTTTTCTTCAAGACGATTTCTCTATGTATCTCTGGCTGTCCTGGAACTCGCCCTGTAGACCAGTCTGGCCTCGAACTCACAGAGATCCATCTGCCTCTGCCTCCCAAGTGCTGGGACTAAAGACATAGGATGCCACCATCTGACCTGCAGTAGCTTTTTTTCCCATTTGTTTATGACACTCATGCATCCTCCCACTTACATTAAACCATCCGTTCCCTGAGGAAGGGGAAGGCTCCTGGCTTGCCCCAAGGCCCCAGACTGCTATTGCAGTGTATATGTTTGATTGTTGCTTGCCCTGTTCATTAGGACTACATCAAGACCTGCTTCCAAAGCATGGTTAAGAAGCCGGGAGGTGATGGTGCATGCCTTTAATTCTAGCACTCAGAAGGCAGGTGTATCTCTGTTAGATCGAGGTCAGCTTGGTGTACAAAGCAAGTTCCAGGACAGTCAGGGCTATTATTATACAGAGATAGCATGTCTCAGAAAACAAAACAAAAACAAACAAACAAACAAGCAAACAACAACAAAAAACAAAGTGAGAGGTGGGGGGGGGGGATAAACCTGTTGCTAGAAGGGCCTTGAGCCCCATGACAGTATTGGAAGCTTGATCTACTCATGCACGGCAGACACTGCTTGCTTGAGTCTAGATTTGGAACTACTATTTGATGAACCATGTAATTTTTTAAAACATGTGTGTGGGTGCCACAGCACATATGTATGGTGCTCAAAGGACAACTTCAGGGTGTCATTTCCTACTTCACCAGGTGGGTTCCAGAATCAAATTAAGGTCCTGAGGCATAGCAAGCAGGCATCTTTACCCACTGAGCCACCTTGCCAGCCCCCACATATTTTTGAATTTATGAAATTTTGAAATATGTGTATATGTATGTGTAAATGAGTTTATGACGTGTATGTGCGTGTCCAGAGGTCAGAAGGTGATGTAGGAGCCTCTAAAGTAATGGTTCTCAATCTTCCTAATGTGACCCTTTAATACTGTTCTTCATGTTGCGGTGACCCCCAACCATAAAATTATCATTGCTATTTCCTAACTAACTTTGCTGCTATGAATTATAATGTACAAATTTGATACTTAGGATATCTGATATATGACCCCCAAGATGAGAACCGCTCTCCAGAGCTCATTATAGACAGTTGTGAATGACTGTCCCATGTGGGTACTGGGAACCAAACGCCTATCCTCTTTAGAAGATCATTCTAAATTAGCCTCATGAATACTTTCTTGTGTGACACCCCTCTCCCATAAATGGCTCATGCCTTTAATCCCAGCACCTGAGTACTTGGGAGGCAGAGACAGGCAGGTCTTGGACTTTGAGGCCAGCCTGGTCTATGAAGCGAGTTCCAGGGCAGCTAAGGCTGTTATACATGTTACACAGAGAAACCCTGCCTCAAAAAAACCAAAAAAAAAAAAAAAACCAACAAAAAACTCTACAACACGCACACACGCACACACACTCCTAGCCAGGTGTGGTGGTACACACTTTTAATCACACTGCTCAGGAGGCAGAAGCAGTTTTACCTCTAAGAGTTCAAGGCCAGCCTGGTCTTCATAGTAAGTTCTAGACCAGCCAAGTCTACAGAGTGAGACCCTATTTCAAAGAAAGAAATATCTTCCATTTGGGGCTAAGAATACAGCCCTGGGTTTGAACCCAGCAGCATAAGAACTGCCTGGTAGCAGGGGGTTCAGGCCCAACCTGATCATGGACTATCTCGACTCCTACCATAGAGTAGGAGTCGCGATCTGAGATCTGACTTCAAGACTAGCACGGCAGAAGCCTGGCTGACTATGCGGCCTTTTATTCATGCGGCACTTCCTCCTTCCCCCTCCTGGCTCCTGAGTGTTAGCTTTTGTTCCTCCTTTGTTTGATCATATGTCACATCTGTATGAGTCATCCGAGCAAAGGGGAAGACTGTGACCTTTGCCCTCTGGTCCTCTCCTAGGAGCACCTGTCCCTTGAAGATTTCACTAAGGCCTTGGGGATGACTCCAGCTGCCTTCTCTGCTCTACCTCGATGGAAGCAACAAAACCTCAAGAAAGAAAAAGGACTATTTTGAGAGTCACGGCTCTGGCTGTTCAGCAGTCCCGACCCTGCCTGTGAAGGCTGTGTTCTGCCATTATTGGTTTTAAATCCTATGCCAGCTGAAAATGTCCAATTGTATCCGTGAGCCACAATGTGATAGTCCCTTTTGTTTATAATAGTGATCTATTCACTCCTTGAGAAAGATGCAACATCCCCATGGAGTCTTGTTCTAGCGTTTGCTTTCCTTAGAGGAGCAGCCAGATCCTCCTCAGTGCTAGGCTGGACACCTACAGGGAAGTACGAGAGGCAGGTGTCATTTCCTCCTTCACATTTTAATAGGACCAAGGCAAAGCTTAGCTGAAGGACAACTCTGGGCTTGAATGTTGTTACCCAGAAGTTTCTGCAAAGCTTCAGACTCCTCAGATGACATCAGGAACATGGGTTTACTACAAGAAGTCCAATCAGAAGCCAACAGAAGGTGATTTCCAATTAAAACAACTGGTTATTCAATGCCCCAACAATGTGTCCCTTTAAAGAAATAAGTCAAAATAACATAAGGTTAATAAAGGCTTTAATGTCTCTCACACTCACCAAAAAAACAAAACAAAAAAACCAAACTATATAATTTAAAAAGGAAGCAAAAAACATGGGAAAATCATAAAGGATACAGAGGAACTGTTCTGCTAAAACACAGATAAAGTGCCGTTCCATACAAACATCAATAATCAGAACCAGAAGTCACTCTGAACACAAAAAAGCCACCTCACAAATAATGTGACCAAAGCTGCCAACAAACCTGGGAGTGCCTCAATCACCAAAGTCCAGGAACCTTGCTTCTGTTTTCCTCTCCCAGGAAGGAAGAACTGCCACCAAGAGGCTAGGGAAGAGTGAGGAGCAAATGGGAAAAGGAGAGGAAGCTAGGGGACAGATGCATACACCATGGCAGTCTCCCCCTTGCCCACTTATTCAACAGGTCTGTTCAGACAACTGCCCTTCTTTGTTCTTGTATCTGTCTTGACACACCTGAATCCTGACCCAGACTCTCATCCACCTTTCTCTTAGACCTAAGGGACTGTCTGTAACTTTTAAGTACATTGTCACTAAAGTGTTCATTCATACAGGCACACCTACAATTAAAACCTCTAAACCTTAGATACATAGCACACAGAAAGGAAACAAAGTATCAGTCATGTATGAATGAGACGTCCTTAAATCTAGTAACCAAAGCAAAACACAAACTGAGTCTACTTCGGTGACAGAGAATAATCCTGTTACAAAACTCCCATGATGACAATCAGTTACTTTGTTGAGGTTTTCACTATTAGAGCTTTTGCTAAGAGTCTTTTACTTCATCAAGGAGAGAGAAAAATGTATAATTTAATATTAGCACCCAGAGTTAACCAACCTGTAAGTACTACATCTTAAAATGTAAATACATCTACACCTGCTGTGTCTGCTACTGAGCTGTTTAGGTTAAGCCCGATCATAGAAAGTAGGCAATCAACTTGGAATCAGAATATAAACCAACAATTCATGGATTTACTTATTCTTCCTGCTGGGCCATAACTTATGAGCATGTGTATACACATCTATACCTACAAAACAAGAGTCCAGCCTCCCCATAGGTCTAAATGATAGTCTTTGCTACTAAAATAAACAATATCCACACCGAGCTTTTTAACTCTGTATAATACAGGGCTACCCCCCCCCAAAAAAAACCCCAAAACTTTAGTTTATTTTCTCATCCAGAGAGTTTTGGCTAAGATCCAAAGATTGCATAGAGTATTAATTGCCATGGAATTCCAGGTCAGTCATTGAATGTAACCACACACTTGGCATTTTATATGGAAGGTTACTACGTAGACTGAAGGGAACAGACACCTCTGCTCTAGTAACTTGTCCCTTCTAGCCCAAAATGCTAACTGCTCTCAATATAACTCTGGGATCATGGTTAAATCAATACAGTCTAGGTGAAATTGCCATTTGGAGTAAAATGGGAAAATAAAAAGAATGAAGGGAGAAGGGAAAGGCTAACAAGGCCACAGTATGGACAGAATGTGAAATTCAAGTCCTAAGTTGTACGTAGTAACTTATTTTCAACTAACAAGTCCTGCCCAAGACATGAAGGTCAAACCAACCAGGTTCTGTACCACATGCACTTCTAGGCCAACATGCACATAAGCCATAAAAACAACTCCAATTTGGCTGCTAAGGGTATTATTTCTGTTTTCCTCCATGGTGTACCGCAGAGCTCACATGGAACATAATCATTCAACAGTTCAAAGTTCTCCAATGCAAGACGGGAGCGGACAATGCTAAAGCACACATTCACCACTCCACTTGAGATAATCAGTTACTTTCAAGCAAAACAACAAAACGAGGCTCCTGGTAGAAGTGAAACAACACAATTTAAAGTTAGTTGCAAAAACAAATATTTTTCTGGTGTAAACTACCGCATACCCTACCTGTGCCCTTTGGAACATTCACTACAAGGTGTGCAGTAGATGGTAAGAGTCAAAGCGTTTATCAGTAGTCAAACAAAGCACTGAGGCCATTACACCTCAATGATTCAGACCTTTAGAAGAGGTGATCATGTAAGAATGCACCCAGATTGCAAGAGTCTGGCTGGAGCTCTCTGAATGCAATCTTCTAGAAAAGATGTATCTTCTTTTCAGGGGTTTTAACATCCCCTGAAAATCGGACATGGTCTCATACATATCTCAGAATGCAGAGTAACCCTCCCATTAATAGTAAAAACAAGAAAAAACAGGGAAGGAAATGAATACAGGCTTCACTTTGCTAAAGCCTGTGCAATCCTAACAACAGTCGAGCTGACAATTCCCTCAAGCTCATTCTTTTCATGGTTTCAACAGCTGCTTAGCCAGGCAGGTAATGTTGGCCGAGTGATTCATGCAGCACTTGCCTCCGCATCCCCACTTGGTCCCAACTCAGAGCACCTAAAAAGTAAGAGATGTACTGTGCACCTTTGATAGCTCCTGAAATTACCTACAGCTATTCTCCCAATTCTCACCCTACTACTTAGCTCTGCCTTTGCAACAGTGTTTAGCTTTAGTGGTTCAGTTTGCAGTGTAAAAAGCAGCATGCCTCTTGCCTTTTTCTGCCTGGGAGACAAAGAAAATAGCATTCTTCCCTGCTCTAAGCATCCCTGTCAAGGAGTTATAGTTGAAGCAATACTGTGGTGTAGGAGGTCCTTCTGTTTATGTGTTGCATTTATTGGTTAAATAAAAAACTTAGGTAGGCAGAGTAGACAGAATTGAATGCTAGAAAGAAGGGCAGAGTGGCAGACGCCATGGTTCTCCTGCCTGAGACGGACGCTGGTTAGAATCTTGCCAGTAAGCCACAGTCACGTGGTGATACACATTAATGGAGATGGGTTAAACTAATATGTAAGAGTTAGCCAATAAGAAGTTAGAGCTAATGGGCCAGGCAGTGTTTAAATGAATACAGTTTCTGTGTGATTACTTCAGGTGTAAGCTAGTCGGGCAGCCGGGACAAACAAAGCCCCCACCCTCTTCTCATGCAACAGTTTGGTGCTCCAACATGGTAAACTGACTCAACCTAAAACCTGAGAGGGCTTTAAAAGACACAAATAGAGTTTAACACAACTTTTTGCTGTTTGCTGGCAGGGTGCTGCAGAAAAAAATTTCCTCACTCAGTAACCAGAACAGGAAAAAAGTGGCGGTTTTAAAATACTGGCTTTCTGGGCTGTGCCACCATTATGAATTCTGACTCTTTTGGGAGATGGAGTATTTGGATGGAGTTTGTGAGTAAAATGCTTATGGTGGTTTGTTTGATGGCAACTGGACTCGCTGTGTGCTTAGAAGGGGGGCACTGCACACGGCTCAGAGGCACAATGACTCAGAAGCACAAGCAGCTCCACCATGCTGGAGTGGGTGGGGCAAGCAGGCAGTACCTGTATTTGACCTAGGATCGTCGCAACTTAGATTCTTAAAGTGCTTAGCATTTTAAAAGCGCAAAGCAAAAGTGTTCCTAGACAGTAAAATATTACAGATACACATGACATATTCAGGCATAAAAGACCTCTAAATGGGTCACAGTGTTAAATAAATGTACATAGACTTGAGAGAAAAAAATAAAGAGTATAGTCATGAAGTTAATACTTTAAATTCACAGAGTCTGGATTCTGTATATTATTGTGTTTTCCTTAAATTTTTTGACTGTAAGGAGCTAAGTTCAGAGAGACATTTCATTGGGTGGGCTGCTAAGCTAAACCAGCATGTATATTATAAAGGTATTATGACTTCAAAATTTGGGTATAAGGATATAATGCTTTCGAAAAGAGGTTCTTTTTGTTTCCAGAGGATGAGACACTGTGGATTGCTTCTAGACCACTATGGTATGGTAGACCATGCCCTCCTTAAAGGGTGCCGTAAACACCCTCAGAAAATTATTTCACTCAACTCCTGAGATGAACCTAGCACACAGGATATACCATAAAGGACCCGATTAACAGCGCCCCCATACAGCAGGAATAAGTTTGGGGAGAAATGACTATGTCCATATTCCTAAATATTGTTTATAAATCTTTTACATTTAAAGGATATAATATCGATATAAATAATTACCATTGGTATGGATTTTGCTTTATTGATATAAATTTAAGGTCAATCTTGTTATATATATGTATTTCTGATCTTAAGGTAATGTGATTTTGTAGTTCATTTAAAAATGTAATGTATAATTAGGAAATATAGGCTGTTAATGGACAATCATCAATAAGTCAAGCTTGTAGTCATGTTAGCTAGATTATATATATACATATATATATATTTCAAATAAATAGGCATTCTTCATATCTTTTAAAGATTACAGAATATGGCATTTAAGATGTTTTAATAACTTAGGACTTTTCATGACAATGAGACACGTCTGCTCCTGGCAGCACCAAGCTACTTCAAGAGGAAGATGGGCATTGAAGAGGCTCCTTATGGAGTTGGTTAGCTATTTGGGCAAGAAACTGTTCTTGCCTGGACTGTTGCATAAACTGGACATAAAAAAAATCTGTAGAGAGGACTGCTAAACTTGCCTAAAGGTGAGATGGTCCTTCGGGGCTCCTGTCTCATAAAAGAGTCCGTGAGACTTTCTACAGGACACAAAAGAAAGTGACTAAACTGTCTTTAAAATTTTCTGCTTCAGGTCAGGTGGTGGTGGCACACACCTTTAATCCCAGCACTTGGGAGGCAGAAGCAGATTTTTGTGAGTTCGAGGCCAGCCTGGTCTACAAGAGCTAGTTCCAGGACAGGCTCCAAAGCAGAGAAAACCCTGTCTCGAAATACAAAAAAAAAAAAAAAAAAAAAAAAAAAAAAAAAAATCAAAATGATCAAAATGTCTGCTGGATACTATGGGCCTGTATGCTGAAGATGGATGTGCCAACGGTACAAAAGAACTTTGGGTGACTGTATAGGCCACGAGATGTCTCTGTCATTTCTAGAGTTTTGGAAGTTGCTTACTTCTTGTTTACTTAGGTATTATTCTATCCTCCTGGAGTCTTTGATGGAGTTGAAGAATATATAAGATAGCTATCGTTTTCCCTTGTTATGATAAAAGATAAAATATTATAACTGTAATTCTTGCTCGATACCTGTTATATGTAATTTTACTATGTTAAAGTGAAAGCCTTTTTTTTGATTAAACAGAAAAGGGGAAATTGTATAGGAGGTCCTTCTGTTTATGTGTTGCTTTCATTGGTGATATAAAGGAACTGCCTTGGCCTTTTGATAGGGCAGAACTTAGGTAGGTGGAACAGACAGAACTGAATGCTAGAAAGAAGGGCAGAGTGGCAGACGCCATGGTTCTCCTGCCTGAGACGGACGCTGGTTAGAATCTTGCTGGTAAGCCACAGTCACGTGGCGATACACATTAATGGAGATGGGTTAAACTACTATGTAAGAGTTAGCCAATAAGAAGTTAGAGCTAGTGGGCCAGGCAGTGTTTAAATGAATACAGTTTCTGTGTGATTACTTCAGGTGTAAGCTAGTCGGGCTGCCGGGACAAACAAAGCCCCCCCGCGCACTGCTCTCCTTGTGCAACAATACTGGTCTTTGAACCTTTTATAACTGAGGTTTTAATCCATTGGGATCATGCCTGCTCCATGGGAAAATGATACAAAAGAAAATATAAGCTTCTAGCTTCACCACCACAATATGGGAAGAGTATGATGAACACACTGCGTAGCGGCATCTCTGAGAGAAAACGTCAAGTCCATAATAAATAGCAAGTGCAGGACTATAACATTCCAAAGCACCAACAATCCATTTTTTTGGAAACTGCATGTAAACAGCATAAGAGTCATAAAATCAAAGTAAAAATAAAACTCAAATCAGGCTACAGAAATGTCTCTTCCAGGGAGAACAAACTATTATTAGTATAACTGGCTTTCCAGTGAACTTTACTCATAAGAAACATGAAAGGTTGAACTTGAGTTAAGTCACTCAAAACACAAAAGTTCAAGCCAAATGATATGTGCACCTCCACACTTCCCGCCTTCCTCCAAACAGCTGTGGTATTCACTATGAGCAGACATACTACTCCTGGTGGCTCATCCTAGTGCTTTAAGGCTCCAGTCATTCCATAAAATGTGTGGGTATGTACATATATATATTTACAGCATGTATTCTTAAGACAAAAGGAAGCGTCACTCTTGTAGGAGAAAAAGGCTAATCAGCTTAGATGAGACCAAGGTTCCCATAAAACAGCATGGAGAGTTGCACATGATGGAATTTTGTCTTTTGGTTTGGCCCTGAGCTGTTTGTTGCTCCTGAATCAAGGAGAATTCCAAATTCTCTTCGGGCAGAGGAAAGGTGAGGTGGGTGGCAGTGAGAGAATTGCAGTTCATGTTGCCAGCCCTTTGCTCCTCACGAGGTCTGAAGGGTAGTTTTCCCCACTTCCATGCTAAGTGCCTGAGAGGTCTTTTCTGTCTCCAGCAACTCATCAAAGATCTCCCTTAAAATAAACAAAAAATAAACAGAACTCAATGAGAAGAGGCAAGGTGAGGGGGTGCAGACAGGAAATGGATACTGATAAAACTTGCAAAATCCTACTTGGCACCTAAATTTCACTAAATTAGCCGTTTACTTGTTTGAGCATCATAACACTGGAAGCTAATTCTGAGAACAAGGAAGAGACAGCAGTTAGCTTTATAAAAATGCTGTGCAGTTCCCTTCACATGAGCAGACCTCACTGACAACCAGAAGACCAAACCATGATAGGACAGGTTCTACCCCAGAACAAAGTGCCCTAAGTGTAATTCCCAGATATTTCTGAGATGATAATGTGGAGTTAACAGAGGGAATATTCTGGAATTATAATAAAATGATGGAAGTATCTTGTTCTCAAGAAAGTCTGGGTAATTTTAGCTGGTGGTAACTACCTGGTGGGCTGGTTTCTTACTTGTGCATGTAGAAGAAGATGTAGCCGCTCCGATCTCGGTCACTCTGCACGGAGGACTCTTGGATTTTAGAGACCTCCAGATCATTGTATGTGAACCATGCCTGTTTCTTAATGTCATATACATCACTAATGTAATGACCTGAAACAGATAAAATCTGAAATTAAGTTATCTTGAACTCACCTATAAAGTCTTGAGTTTTTTCTACCATGCTGCTTCTGCCTCTCCTCTCAGTGTCTGGAACATTACAGAAATATACCAAACTGAGAGAAGTAACTTTTTACTTTATTTTTTTCCATGTATGGCATGCATGTGTCTTCTTCAATCACTTCCCACTTTATTTACTGTGGCTGGGTCCAGTCTTACTGAACCCTGAGCTTTCACTGACCTAGCTAGCTGGATTTCCCCTGGGGAATCTCTATGTCTGCTTCCTCTGAGGCTGTGATTCCAGACTGGTCACTGGATTCTTATGGAAGTGCTGGAATAAAATTCTAGCCCTCATGCTTAGAGGGCAAGTACTTTATCCACTGATCATTTCTCCAGGCCAAGACAACTTTTTATAAATGTATTTGCTCAGAGGAATTTTCATGATTTATGAAAACAGTTACCCTGACTTGTATAATTCAGTGTTTATTAAAGGGAGAAATTTTAAGCTTTTTGTTGTTGTTTTGTTTTTCTAGATTGAGTCTCATGTAGCCCAGACTGGCTCTGAATTCCTGATTTTGCTACCTCCACTCCATGAATGTGTACCTCACTGTCCAGTTTATGCAGTGGTGGCGATAAAACCTAGGAGACAAGCACTTTATCAATTACATCCCTAGCCTCTTAAATTTTTCTTAATGTAGTCAACCTACACCTAACAAAGATAGACAAATAATAACAAAAAGGGCAAATGGTAGCTACTTTGTTAACAAATGCTGAGATCACGATGTCCATTTACCTGAGGAAGAGGTACTCCCGATGTGACTGACAACACTGATGAGCCGATAGGAATGAGGAAGATTTCCGGTCTGAAAACAGAAGGTGTATAGCTCTTCATTTGAATAAAAGTAAAATGCTGAATTTAAATTTATTAGTCAAAGGTGACAGAATCTTCAGTGCATAGTGTGGTACGAGTCAGAACAAACCTTAGTGGTCACACTGCTTATAAGCCCTACGCAAGTTTTCATGTATAAACTCTATCTCCAGGAACTATCCTACGAAAATAATTTAAAAGAAAGGAATAAACGTATGACTAGAGAGATGGCTCAGCAGAAAAGAGTCCTTCTTAATACTTACAGAGGAACCAACTTCAGTTCCCAGCACCTACATAGGCATCACAACCTATAAAATTCTAGCTCCGGGGGATCTGAAGCCCTCTTCTGGCCTTCATGAACACAGACACACACACACCCAACACAAAAATAAGTCTTAAAAAGAAGTATACTTTACAGTCAGGCGGTGGTGACGCATACCTTAACTCCAACACTTGGGAGGCAGAGGCAGGCGATCTCTGTGAATTCGAGGCCAGCCTGGTGTACAAGGGCTAGTTCCAGGACAGGCACCAAAGCTACACAGAGAAACCCTGTCTTGAAAAACAAAACAAAACAAATATATAAATATAAATTATATATTCACTGTAACATTATAATGATGTTAAAATATATTCAGTAAGAGTTGACTGATTAGCAGTAGAGCAATTATATATATTATTTAGCTTTATAGAAAATTAGAAAAATTATATCCATTAGCAACATATTAGCTTGTTTTTCTTTCTTTTTTTTTTTTTGTTTTTTTGAGACAGGGTTGAAGCATGATTAATAAAAACTCAGAGAGAAAAACTGGGATTCAACTTGAAGGTCAGAAAAGCAAAACAGCCAGCCACTGGCTCTCACCTCTACCTCAGTCTGCAATGGCGATCCTGACTCCATGAATCTCAGAATGAGACTGTGAGAGCATGCATGTCCTGGTTTCTATGGCAACTAATGTGACTACTGGGATTAAAGGTGTGTGTTATCATTGCTCGGTCTGTAAGGCTGACCAGTGGGGCTGTTTTACTCTCTGATCTTCAGACAAGCTTTTATTTATTAAAATACAAATGAAATGCTACAGCAAGAGTTTCTCTGTGTAGTAGTCCTAGCTGTTCTGGAACCAGCTCTTGTAGACACCAGGCTGGCCTTGAACTCACAGAGCTCTGCCTGCCTAGGCCTCCCAGTGCTGGGATTAAAGGCCTGTTTCACCACTGCCCATCTTAGCTTGTTTTTTTAAAAAAATATTTATTTATTATGTATACAATATTCTGTCTGTGTGGATGTCTGCAGGCCAGAAGAGGGCACCAGACATCATTACAGGTGGTTGTGAGTCACCATGTGGTTGCCGGAAATGGAACTCAGGATCTTTGGAAGAGCAGGCAATGCTCTTAACCACTGAGCCATCTCTCCAGTCCTCTCTTAGCTTATTTTTCAGATCCACATGAGCACACATAATAACTACAGCCCTATAGAAACAGTTATGATCAGTTACTTACTAAACAACAGAATGAAAAGGAAAGCTGCTGTGTTACTGCAATAGTTACGGATAGATTTCTATATTTTAAATACTAATTAAAATAGTTAATAAAAAAATAAGTAATATTCATATACATACTTTATAATAAAATGAAACCCAAAGAGGAGTATAGCTTTAAGAAAATAAAAAACCATTAGCATGTTCATAAATTTTGATGAAGTAGTTTACCTTAGGAAGTTTAAGTAGAAAATTCAAAATGTGGAAAACACTATAATCATAAGGTGCTCAACACATTATTTATTATAATAAAAACTGAAGTTGTATGGGGAAGCATCACTGTAACCCCAGTACTTAGCAGAAAGGTCTGAATTCTAGGCTAACTTGACTACATAGCAAGACCCTGTCTCAAAAAACAAAATTCCAACACTTGGGAGGGACACATGATAGGATCAGGTCATTCTTGGTTACAAAGCTGGTTCCTGGTCAGTCTGAGCTAAAGGAGACTTCATTTAAAAAATAAAATTAAACAAAAAAACTTGTAAATAATATTTTTTTTCTTTTGTTACACTGTAGTGTATGCTGGCCTTGTCGCAGCCTTCCAAATCCTGAGATTACAGGCATAAGCCACTGTGTCCAGCTAATAGTCTTTAGCAGCAGAATAAAAACTCTCCTTAAGTAATAACCACCGCCTGGTTAGGTTATAACATTTTTAAGCACATGTGAAGGGGGAATGACAAAATAATACATTAATAGTTTCTAATAATAGTTGTGCGCTAAAAGAATAGAATCCCAAGTAGTATTTTTTGGGGGGAAAGCAATTATTTACGAAGAGAGAAGGATGTCAGACATTGTGGTGGCACACGCCTTTAATTCCAACACTCAAGAAGCAGAGGCAGAGGGATCTCTAAGTCTGAAGTCAGTCTGGGGTCTACAGAGTGAGTTCTAGGACAGCCAGGGCTACACAGAGAAACCCTGTTTTGAAAACTCAAGAAGAGAAAGAGAAAGAGAGAGAGAGAGCGCGAGCGAGCGCGCGAAGGAAATGATACCAATGTACCAATGTGTTCACTATTACAGAATCAACTGAATGGTCTTCACTAAATATAAAGATAGTAGTTACTTGGTAGAACTAAAGATGATTTAATATATTTATGCCTTTATATGAACATATATATTGTTATCTAGCAAGAACAATCAGGATGTATTTCTGTTTTATTTGAAATAAATGAAGAAGCTGGGCAGTGGTAGCACATGCCTTTAATTCCAGCACTTGGAGGCAAAGACAGGTGGATCTCTGTGAATTCGAGACCAGTCTGGTCTACAGAGTGAGTTCCAGGCCAGCCAAGGCTTCACAAAGAGATTGTCTTGAAAAAAACAAACAAACAAACAAAAAAGAAAGATAGAAATAAGAGATGAAGAACAAAAGATAGCTAAGAGAAAATGAAGGTGCCCTGGCAGCAGCTGAGGGCAGAACTGAAGCTGTACCACACTGAAGGAGTCTCTAAAGAGAAGGAGCAGAAGGGACACTGACAGGCTCACCTCAGCATTTCTTTTCAGTTCCTCGGCTTCAGCTTCTGTGTATTCCATATCAAAAATATCCTCATTTCCAGAGTCTTCATCTGAGCCCAGGGAATCCAGAAAAGGGTTGTTCAACTCTGAAGAACAGAAAGATGGGCCTGGTAAAAGTTCTTAAAATAGACATAAGATGACCGAGAAGATAAAATAGTAGAGCTAGCTATGAGGACGCACACCTGCAATGCTAACACCAGAGATGGAAGTACGAAGGTAGCTAGTCTGAGGACACTATGGACTACCAAACAAAACCTATCTCAGAAGACCCAAACCGAAACAAACCAAAAACCCAGTTTGAAGTACTCATTTCAACATCCCAAGACATAAATATTTTATTAACAGGGTTCCAATTAACTTAGGCACCTTAGGAAGTAACTGTATATGTAGGCATCTATGAAAGAAGTGTTCCTTGTTTTCTGTATGTCCATGTACATTCAGTTGAACATGCAAGTGTATGTCGGTAGAGGTAAACTTCTAGAGGTAAACTTCTAGGGTTGTTCCTTAGAAGCCTTCTACTCCCCCCCCTCAAAGACAGGGTTTCTCTGTAGCTCTGAAGCCTGTCCTGAACTAGCTCTTGTAGAAGAGGCCAGCCTTGAACTCACAGAGATTCACCTGCCTCTTCTTCTCCAGTGCTGGGATTAAAGGTGTTGCCACCACTGCCTGGCCTAAAAAAAAAAATAGCTTTTATATGCATGGATATTTTGTCTCTATGTATTTTCTGTGCACCACATGCATGCCTAGTGCCCTCAGACACAAGAAGGTGACGGATAGCCTGGAATTAGAGTTACACATGGTTGTAAACTGCCATGTGCGTACTGGTAATTGAACCTGGGTCTTCTGGAAGAATAGCAGTGTCCTTAACCATTTAGCCATTCCTCCAACCCCTCTACCTGGATTTTTAAGACTAGGTCTCTCACAGGCTCTGGTGAGACTGTACCTCCCTGGCGCTGTGATTACAAGTATACTTTACCTAGCTTACCAGAGGCTGCTGAGGGAAAAAACAGGCGCCAACAGTTTTACCCAGCTGTGAACTGAAACTATAGTAACAACTGACATGGCAAGCCATGCCAATGGGTGCAATAGTGGCATGAATGGTAAGGTGGCATCTGCTTTTTAACTGGTTTAAGACCTAGGAAACTCACACTAGGTACCATAAATCTGACCAAGAACCAATGGTTGGGGAGCTTATCTGCCCATGGGGTAAACTTACTACTATTATTTTGCTAAATGGACATAGTATCAAACTGTCCTCTAAATTTGTATGCTCTTTAGTTAGTGTAGCTATCAGTCCTCATCAGAGAACTTTCTGTGTGCAGTAGACAGTGGTTAACATAGAAACTAACAACCACTCAAAGAGTCTGTGGAGTGTTCAGCCACAAATTGGACATTGATAACATACCACCTGCTCCCAAGGCTCAGGGACCACCACAGAAAAAGGATGGAAAGCCTAAGAGTCAAAGGTCAGGAAGACTGGAGTGAAATAGTTATCTTTGGACATGTCAGGCTGCTCTACTTAGGAATTCACCATAGCTATGATTGTTTGCCCAAGATTAAGACAATCAACAATTTAGCATGGAGTGATGTGGTGGTTTAAATGAGAATGGACAGCCATACACAGGCTCATGTGTTTAAATACTTGGTCCCTAGTTGGTGAAACTGTATGGGAAGGATTAGGAGGTGTGGCCTTGTTGGAGGATTGTGTCACTAGAACTTGGTTTTGAGGTGCCATTCTCAGTGTATTGCTTGCTCTCTGCCTCATGTTTGTGGATCAAGATGTGAGCTTTCAACTGGTCCTGCTGTCATGTCTTTGCTCCACCACCATGGATACCAACACTCCATAATGCTCAGCTGATGTGGGATTTCCCTCTGTATGCTGTGAATATCACTGGTTAATAAGTTGATTTGGGCCTATTGCAGCGCAAAACAGGGCAAGGCAGAGATTCCAAGAAGACAGAGGAGGAGAGAGTAGGTGGAATAAAAAAGAGAAGTCATGTAGTTGCTTTAAGAGATAGACATCCTGATGCCGGACAGATAGGCTACAACCATGTGGCGATGCACAGATTAATAGAAATGGACTAATTTAAGATGTAAGAGCTAGCTAGGAATATGCTAGTCATTGGCCAAGCAGTGTTGCAATTAATATAGTTTCTGTGTGATTATTTCGGGTCTGGGTGATTGGAAAACAAACAAGCGGCCTCTAGCTACACTCAGCCAAACTAAATGTTTTCTTTTATAAGTTGCTTTGGTGATGGTATTTTATCACAACCACAGAAAAGTAACTATCACAAGGGGAAGGGGCTTATGAGGCACCACTCCTAAAAGAGGATTTATGAAAAGTTTATCGCTTCTTGGGGAGGGAGAGTCAATTTTCTTTAAAAGTATGGTCTCTGGTATGTTGATCATATTCTAGCGAATGATCTTACACTCAGTAATATAAGGGTAGACATTTGGACTTGATTGGTTATATAGAAAAATATGAAGTTGGGGTGGGTGCTGTAGGGACATGGTAGATCTGAGAAGAATAAAGAGGAGGGTTGGAATATGAATAAGATACATTGTATGAATGCATAAAATTATCAAAGAATTACTAAGAATATCATATTAAACAAAACAAGCATGTATCACCACACCTTGCTTTTTAGGTGGGTGCTGGAGATTAAACTCAGGTTCTCAAGTTTGTATAGCAAGCAAGAGTTTTCTTTAAAGGTATCTTGGGACTGGAGAGATGGCCCAATCTTCAAGAGCACTTGCAGAGGACCCAGGTTCAGTTTCCAGCACCTACATGGCAACTCACAATAGTCAATAATTCTAGTTTTTCTGACCTCCACAGGTACACACATAGTGTGCGTACATACATGCACATACACACACATATATAAGCAAAACTTTCATACACACTTGAAGGTATCTAACCATAAGAAATAATGAACCGAAAAAAATAATACATAATTATATAGATAACCCAAGTTTACTTATCCCCCACAAAAGAGAGCAAACCTGGCAGGCATCTAACCTCAGCACTCAGGAGGCAGAAGCAGACAGAACTTTGTGAGTTCAAGGTCAAACTGTTCCTACAGTTTCAGGCCAGTCAGGGCTATATAATGGGATGCTATCTCTAAATAGTTCTTTGTTTATGACAAATTAAAAAATCATAGCTGAAAGATATTTAAGACAGGAACACCCAAGAATGGAAAAAAAATGGAAAAAGAAAACATACCATTTAGCCCAACTAAACAGTGACAGAATTTTAGACCTCTATTCTTTGAAGAGACTAAACAGTCTCTAGTTTAAGGGATGTGAAGCATGGATGAGGTCATTCATGACAGATGCTAGTTTGTGAACTGAATGATGTAAGTGACTCACACCTCCAGCTGTTACTATATTTAAGACTCTTGGAACTCTTTAGAACAAAGGTAAGAGATTTGAAATTCTTCAGGAACTTTAACACTCATGAGCACTCAAAGTTGCAGCAGTGGTTCACACCTGTAATTCCAGCATTTGGGATAGTGATGCAAGTTGATAACTGTGAGCTCAAGGCTAGTCTGATTTAGAGTGAGACTTAAAGTTGGTTTAAATTTGACCTATTCATATACTTACAGGTTCCAATCATCACTTTAGCTCCCTTGTTTTCATTATGAACAGTAATAATTAGTATATGAACAAGCTTTTAACAAGGACTATGCAGACCAAACACATCAGATACCAATCTAAAGCAAACAAGTCTACTCAGGAGAGAAACCATCAAGCCAATTAACTGTATGTATGGCCTCACAGTTCAGATAGTACTTCTGTGAAACAAGTGAAAATAAGGCATAAAAGAGCACAAAACATCTCTTGACAGTCAAACAGACATGACAGAAACAAAAACTCAGAAGTTTGGAGTTACACGAGGCTGGAGAGCTTCCTGACAGCACAGGAAATGATGAAAATACCCAGACGTAGAAGAGGTGAGGAATGGGCTAGCCCAGCTCCTGGATAACAAAAGGTTCAAAGACAGAAAAGAGAGTAGGCCACGGTGCTACTTGCCTGTAATTCCAGCATTTGGGACGGGGAGGCAGGAGGGTTAAGAATTTAAGGTTGGTCATGCTATATGATACCTTATCTCAATAAAGAAAACAGATAGGGAGGGGGCTAGAGAGATGGCTCAGTGGTTAAGAGCATTGCCTGCTCTTCCAAAGGTCCTGAGTTCCATTCCCGGCAACCACATGGTGGCTCACAACCATCTGTAATGAGGTCTGGTGCCCTCTTCAGGCCTGCAGACATCCACACAGACAGAATATTGTATACATAATATATAAATAAAAAAAAGAAAATAAAGATAGGGAGACTTTTAGGAAGAAGGTGGTAGCTGGGAGATCTCACAGAATCTGTACATGGTTAGAAGGCAGGCAGTCCAGATTGTGATAATGTAACCTGAGAGAGCCATCACTGCCACCAATGTATTATCTTTCTTTTCTTTTCTTTTCTTTTTTAACAGAAACAAGTTTTTATTTCCATGTTTCTTGGATTAAGTTGTCTGAATTGGTTGCTTTGAGAGGGTTAGTCAAAGAAACCAAATCCCATATCTTCATCTGATTCCCCTGACTCTTCCTTTAGTCTTCACTGGGGCTGCTGTTGCAGCAGCAGCAGCAGCAGCAGCAGCAGCAGCAGCAGCAGCAGCAGCAGCAGCAGCAGCGGTGGCAGTAGCCACAAATGCAGATGGATCAGCCAAGAAGGCTTTGACCTTTTCAGCAAGTGGGAAGGTGTACTCAGTCTCCACTGACAGAGCCAGAACCCGCTTGGACCCATTGATGATAGAGTGTGGCATTGGGGCAACAGTCGGGTAACCAATCTTCAGACAAACACTGGCAACATTCCGGACATCCTCTAGGAAGCGAGAGAGCAGAGCCTGCTCTGTGATGTCAAGCACTTCTGGGTTGTAAAAGCTGCCATTGTCAAACACCTGCTGGATGATTAGCCCAAAGGAGAAGGGGGAGATGTTCATGTTCAGCAGCGTGGCTTCACTGGCTCCCACTTTGTCTCCAGTTTTTATCAGCTGCACATCACTCAGAATTTCAAGGGTGCCCCTGGAGATTTTAGTGGTGATGCCTAAAGCCTGGGAAAAAAAGGTCTTCTCGGGCCACAGACCAGTGTTTTGGGACAGTAACCTCGCATGGGGTGATGGCACCAGCTGGCACCTTATTGGCCAGCAACATGTCCCTAATCTCAGTGAGGTTCTCCTTGGTGAACACAAAGCCCACATTCCCCCGGATATGAGGCAGCAGTTTCTCCAGAGCTGGGTTGTTCTCTGGGTGCCCCCAGATGGCCTTCCGCATCATGGTGTTCTTGCCCATCAGCACCACAGCCTTCCCTCGCATGGACATGCGGATCTGCCGCATCTGCTTGGAGCCCACACTGTCTGCTCCCACAATGAAGCATTTTGGATAATTATCCAAAAGTTGGATGATCTAAAGGAAGTAGTTGGACTTTCAGGTCCCCTGTCTTCCCTGGGCATCACGGCGGTGAGTCAGGGATTGCCACGCAGAGTTTAAAGATGATGTCACTCTAACGAGGACACCTGGCGAGAGTTATTTTTATTTTCTTGAGACAGGTTCTCATATAGGTCAGACTAGTCTCAAATTATCTATGGAACCGATGATTAACCCCCGTTTTGGATCTTCCTGGCTCCATCTCCCAAGGGCTGGGATTATAGGTGTGGATACCCATACCCAGCTTGTCCTGAAGAGAGAATGCCTGAGAAACCTAGCTTATTGTCTATGCCTTTATCCTAACTATAGTGTTGGCAAAATTTTTACTCTCTCTTCTGGATTCTGCTTTTCAGATCAGCCAGAACACTCACTTCATACTACCCAAGTGTTCTATTTCTAAGGACAGGAGGAAAACCAAAGGCATTTTAGAAATATAGCTGAAGAGCTAGTCAAATCTCCGTGAATGTCCAGTACTTGGCTCACATATTAATTCTGCTGTATGATTTGTGTATGTATCCGACTCTGTCATTCTGCACCTATTCCCGTGAGGTAGATCTCCCTCACCAACTCGAAGTAGGGTGGCAGGGCAGCAAGCTCCAGTCAGTCCAGTTTGCATCTCTCCTCCCCACCCCATGGTACTAGGATCACAAGCACTTGTGTGAGAAGGCCTGGATGTTTTTATTTAACTTGGTGCAGGGATTCAAACTTATGCTTATGCACCAAGTTGTTCTTACTCACGGAACTATTCTTGTTTGTCCCTCCACCCCCGTGTGTGAATCTTCTGCTACTGTGTCCTCATTCCTGGCTCTGCCAACTGACTTCCTGAGAATGAGCAGTTGGAAAATCAACTGGAAAATTGAAGCCATCTATTTTTGTAGAAATCTTAGAAATGGCACTATAAATCTTTAAGTATTTTGTGTTGCTGTTTTTAGATTAAAAATTATTCTGATACAGACAATAATAAAATAACTTAAAAATACGTATATACTTTTTTTTTACTTGTTATATGGGTATTTTGCCTGCATGTGTTTATGTATACTATGTGCATGCCTGGTCCCATGGAGGTGAGAAGGGGCATTATTTCCTGTGGAACTGGAGTAACAGATGGTTGTAAGATATTATATGGGTGCTGGGAATCAAACCTGGGATCTCTGAAGAGCAACTGTTTCTCTTAATCACTGAGTTATCTCTTGAGCCCCAGTTATAAAAATACACACACACACACTCATTTCATATTAGTATAATAGAAACATAGTATAATATATAACTGTATTTTATTATATACAATATATCATATGCATATTAATATATGACATGTAATAATATATATTGTATAATGTAAATATACAAAAATAAAGCTAAAGGAAGTATTACAACAGCGATTTTCTCTGAGAGAGAGAAAAGAGATACATATGTAACTTCCAAGATTCTTTCTCTATACCTGGGAAGTGTTCATATTTATTACTATATTAAAACAAAGAAACAAAGAAACTAAAACACTTTAGGGCTAGGGATATATAGCTCAGTTGACTGAGTGTTTAGCACACATAAGGCCTCACATGTGATCCCCACATTGCATAAACCAGTTAGTGTATACCTGTAACCTCACCATTCAGAAGGCAGAGGCTCAGGAGGAGTTCAATGCCATCCTTGGCTATGGAGAGAGTTCCAAAGCTTAGGCGAAATGAGATTTTGTCTAAAATCAATACAGTTAAAATGTCTTCTATGTATTAATATACTTTTCCATTTAAAAACGTAATTAAAATAATCTCCATACCTTGAAGACTTAACTCGGTAGCCCTTTTGAGGTCATCATCCTCTTTCTGTTCCCAAGCCTCCTAAAGAGAAAAGAATGAAACTAACGTATTTAAAGGGGTACTCCTTAGACACAACTGATTAAGGGAAAACAAAAGTCTCTGGGAGCATTTGCTTACCATGCTTTCTCTAGCTTTACAGAGATTTGAACTACAACCTATGAGGAAGGAAGGTGGAGTGGAAGCTTGTTTCTTTTTCAAAACTGGCCTCTTAAAAAACCAAACCAAACCAAACCCAAGAATTCATTCTAAGGAGTCTTAATAACTTTTGTTTGTTTTTCATTGCGAGGGATGGAACCGAAGACCGTGCATAATGCCATGCAAGTGCTTTACTGGTGATCTACATTTCCAGTCTCATGAAATTTTCATTAGCATGATTTGGATTATCTTATATCAGACAACCATGAAACCATTTTGCTTTAACGTGCAATCAACTACAGCATATAGCATGACCAATAATATTTTAATAATAAAAAATCTACTAGTTTAACTGTATAAGTCAAGTATCTTAGACGATACAACAGGTCAAATCAACTAATATAAAGAAGTAAAAATCGAGCCTGACAGTGGTGGCACCCGCCTTTAATCTCAGCACCTGGGAGGCAGAGGCAGAGGCAGGTGGATCTCTGTGGGTTCAAGGCCAGCCTGGTCTACACAGTGAGATCTAGGACAGCCTGGGCTGTTAAACAGAGAAACCCTGTCTCAACCAAACCAACCAAAAAACAAACAAACAAAAGTAAAAATTGGGGATTCAGAGGGATGGCTCAGTGGCTTAGAAAGTTAAGAGCACTTTCTGCTCTTGCAGAGACACAGCTTCAATTCCCAGCACCCACATGTTGGCTCACAACTATCTGTAATTTCCAATCACAGAGAACCTGATGCTTTCTGGCCTCTGTGGGCATTAGACAGTCACATGGTTCACATATACACGCAGACAAAATGTGCACTCACATAAAATAAAGTAAATCTTTAAAGTAAAAATTGAGAACTAGGGATATAACCTAGAGTAGTCAATGTTATGTCTGGTCCCCAGTACTACAACAAACACTTGTGTACAGACTTGCTATATATAATGAGCTGATAGATTTTGGATATTTCTGAGAAATTTGTTATCAAATAATATATAAAAGATATATTGTAAGAAAATAACCAAGCAAGTATACTGCCTTGATATATCTCATAAAATCATGCTGAGGGATGTGCTGACACCTTGCAGAATAAAGCTAACATGGAACAACCTTTAACATGTCATTTTGCTTTAAAATGCAATCAACTACAGCATATAGCATGACTAATAACATTTTAATAATAAAAAATCTACTAGTTTAACTGTTCATTCAAGTCTAAAGCAAGCCCAAACAGTTTTTCCTTTTCCCCCTCAATAACTAACTGCACATAAATACTCAGGAGCAATGCCCGACACACAATACATGCTTAACACATTAGTAACTGACTTGCTGTTTGAGAAGAACAGAGAAAGCAGTAACAGAGTGTCTTACTTGTTCTTGAAGGCTCTGAGCCAGTGCTTGCTGCAGTTCCTGCTCTTCTCTTTCACGCTCCATGTCATACTGCTGGAGCCAATCAACTTCTCCCTGAGAGCCTTCTGGAGTTTTGTTTTCTTTATTCTCGTCACAGTCTTTCGTTATCTCAGAAAAACTAGCAGGATCTAAAGAAGCAGAATATTATTTTGGGGGAAAAAAAAAACCAAAACACCTGAATTTTGGTGAACTCTAGTGACACGTACTGTTGAGAGAGTAATTTGCCCTGCTCTTGCCTAACACTTTAGGGTCTAAGGCCTAGAACTTGATAAGTAGCTGAGGATGACCTTGACCCTGACCTTCCACTTCCAACTCCTTGTGTGAATTACTGGTATGCACCATTATGCTTGGTTTTATGAGGTGCTGGGGATCAAACTCAGGGCTTTGTGCATGGTAGGCATGCCTGTTACTAAACAAGGAATACTCCCAGCCCTTGCTTACAACCTTTGGGGACCAAACATTCATCTTTTCACATCTATACTGGAATTTCTCAGATTCAGCTCCACTAATAATTTGACTGGGATACAAGTAAGGCCTTTGGGAAGGGGAAAATGGAGAGGGGTGTATGCTGTGAATTTTAGCAGGATCCCCAGACTCTACCAGGGATAGGAGAGCTTTAACTGAGTCACCTGACAGGAATTAAAGATCCCTCTCAATTATGGATATGGGAGTGCTGATGCCAGAAGTCTGTAGCTCTTTCTACTTGTTACCTTAGTTTTTGTCGTCCCCACCCCTTTCCAGCTGAGCAAACACAGAGTCTTGTGTTTGCTGCCACTGAGCTAAATCCTTAACCCCACTTCTCTCTACTTCTGACAACCAAAAATGTACAATATTTCAGGGCAGGGGAGAAAGACCCTGACTTAGAAGCACTGATCCACAGTAATAGTTCTGAAAACAAAGGATTAATATGAACAAGTGATATTTATTAAACAGTGACTAATAACAACAGGGGATACATAACTAAGAGGGATAAAGACCTCATAAGAACCTCATCAGATTTTGGTTTCTTGCTAAATTGAGGATGAACTAATTATTATTTTACTTGCATGTAAAATAAGTCAAGAGGCTCTGACTCTACAAATCTAGAAAACAATCTTGTGACATTCTGCTATGACTTCCATTTATAAACCTGAGGGCTTGCACTATTTAGAAGACACATATCAATAAAGGCTCTAGAACAACATTTTGTATAACAGACACTTATCTTGATGAAACCGACCTGGCTCAGCGATGGTTTTGGGTTTCTCAGCCTCCATAGCATCTGGATTTTCAGGCATTTCTTGAACATCATCTTCTGCAAATCCAGTGTCGGGGCTGCTGGTTGGCTTATCATCATCTTCACGGCAGAGCACGGGCAAAGCTTCTCTCCTACTTATCTCTAACACAGCTGCCAGCACCTCTTCCTCACTCATTCTGTCAAATCCTGAGTTCTCCAATTTTGAATCCTGAAGAAGAGAACTGCTTTTACAAGAAGCCAAAGTATCTATTAATATAGCTAATGTCTACCAATATGGATGTCAATTAATACAGCTAATGTTGAACACTATATTTAATATACCCCAGAGTTTAAAGTGGGAATTTGGAGGTTGGAAGATGGCTCAGCAGTCAGGAGCACATAATACTCTTGCAGCGGATCAAGTTCTGTTCTCAGTTCCCAAGCCTGGTTCTCTCTGGCTTTCAAGAGCAAATCCCCACTTCCCCCACACAATTAAAAAATATGAATGTGGAATTAAATTTGTGTGTTACCACACCTGGTTTATTTTGTGCTGGAGCTCACATTCACAGATTTTGCATGCTAGGCAAGCATTTTACCAACTGAGCCACAACTCCAAGCCGAACAGTGTTTCTTGATTATGACAGGTGCAAAGCATACCCTCTATAAAAATTTGGAAGATAAACACTGCTAAAGTACATTACTTAAAACAGTAAGTCAATGGGCATGATAGTGCATGCTTGTAACCCTAGTAGTTAGTAGGCAGAGGCAAGAAAACTGCTGTAAGTTCTAGGCTAGCCTAGGCTATAACATGAGATTCTGTCTTTAAAAAAAAAAAAAAGATTAGTCAGAGATAATAAGTCTTAAGAATTTTGGTTCAGATATATATCAAGTATACTATAAACATTTTGTTCATATTCAATTTTAAATGCTGGCTAGTCTTTTTTTTTTTTTTTTAAATTGAGGCAGAGTACAATTATACAGCCCTGACTTGCCTGGAACTTAGTATAGTGGACTTTCCTGGGCCTGGAACTAGGTTACCATGTGACCAGATTCACAGACATCCACCAGATTCTGTCTCCTGAGTACTGGGATTAAAGGCATACATCATCTAGCAATGTTGTCTAGTCTTAAATGAGAAAAATAAAGGTCACACAAGATTCTGTAAATAAAGATATATTTTCTGAGTAACTTTTATTCTAGGAGAATTTCCGACTTTATTTTCATATTTACGGGAAGCAACCACAAACTTCCTTCAGCTTTACTGTAAGATGGGACAACTCAGAACACAAGTAACTGCTATAGCTCTATAGAATGATGCAAACACCTGGAAAAGCTTACTTTTTTTGAAGTATTAATTATTGAGGATTGTAATAGATGCAGTTGTGTCTTCATCACTGTATTTAACAAATGAAATTACCCAGTTGCTCTGTTGATATAAAATACTTACTATGATTTCCTCCTATAAACAATAGCTATCCTATAATCAAAGAGAAGAAACTTAGAATGTGTAAGTAGTCCTGGTGTCATCCACCCTTGCATGAGGAACTAGGAATTGAAGCCAGAACCTCACACATGCTAGTCAAGTACTTCATCACTAGGCCAAATCCCCAGTAGCATTCACTTGTTTTTAAAACAAACTGCTTTTTTTGGAGACAGTGTCTTGCCATGTAGACCAGGCTGGCCTTGAACCTAGAATTCTGCCTCAGTCTTCTTTGTGCTGGGACAATAAACCTATACCATTCTGCTCAGACAAGACTGTTGGGTTTTGTTTTTTCTTTGTTTATCTAGAAAAAGCACTCTCTAAAACCAGTGTCTCAAACAGAGACATTAATTTTGAGATCTATGTTGTGAATTTCTTTAATTTGCTGAGGCATTTGTTTGGATAGCTAAACTAAACAGAATATTGTCAGATATTCTGATGAACCATTACTTACTTTTTCCACATCTTCCTGCTGCTGTTCATTGCCTGACATATCACAAAGCCTCTGGCTGAGGGCCACAGAGCGTTTCAGTTCATCCTCACTGTCAGAATCAAGGCATGAAGTGAAGGAGCTTTTGGATTTGAAGGTGAATTTCCTGTAATTATATATATACATAAATAAAGTCTATTTAATTTGCTTATTTTTGATGTATAAACACCAAAAAGTTTTTCCATTATGGGAAATTATTTAACAGAGGGAATATATGTATCAAAAGAAGTATACTTAAGCATTACTTTTAATGACCTCCTAAAAAGTCATGGTTTGAAAATACTTAGCTATTGTTTATTACCAGTAAACTTTGTGCCTTTTTTTAAATGACTAATTCAAAATGTAGTTTGTTTCTGTCTTTATAAAGCAATTACTCTATTGAGTCCATGAAGGTATAGCAAGCAATTAATCAGTTTGTGGTGGTGATGGTGGTGTTTTTTTGGAGACAGAGTCTTTCTACATAGCCCTGGCTGTCCTCGAACTCACAGAGATTAAAGTGCTGGGATTAAAGGCATGCATTACCATTTCCGGCTACAAATCACTATTTTTGACAAAAGTAAATAAGGGCTAATTTTTGACCTTTAAAATTCTATGCACTTTAAAACTGATAGCAACAATCCACTTGTTTTATTATTTCGAGGTCAGACTTCTGGCAACCTCTCTACCTTCCAGAAGGGACATTCCAAATTAAGGGGAAAAAAAAAAATCTGAGAAGGCAGTTCTAAATCCCAACACAGTAATAGGACATGATGTATTTTCAATATAGCAATTTCATGAGAGATGAGAGCTATGAAATGAGGGCGGATAATCACAAAGGGGGAGAAAAAGAAAGAACTAAAAGTTGTTTAATGTAAGGCAAATAATACTAATATTAAAAAACAGTGAAGCTGGCATGATACATTTATACAGGCAGCACTAGGGGGATTGAGGCAATAAAACTGCAGATTTGAGAGCAGACTGAATTATATAGCAAGATTTTACCTGAAAACAAAACACAAAACTACAAACAAGCAAAACCCAATGCAATACTGATACTTAGAATGTGGATTTACTTTCCTTCTGTACAAATATGTATGGATGTCTATGTGTCAGAATGCCACGTGTCTGGTATGCCACAGGTGTGTAAGTGCTGAGGCCTTGAGAAGAGAGTATCAGATCCTGGTTGTAAGCCAGTGGACATGGGTGTGGTGATCTGAATTTCAATGCTCTGGAAGAGCAACAAGTACTTTTAACCATTGAGCCATCTTTCCAGTCCCATAATGCAAATTTTAAATCATTAAGAAATATGCAACTGTATCAAAGTATATAAGAATAGCACAACATACTGAGCATGGTGACACATGTCTTTAATATCAGCACCTGGGAGGCAGACATGCGGAGCTGAGTTTGAGGCCAGCCTGGTCTACAGAGCGAGTTCCAGGACAGTCAAAGCTACAAAGAGAAACAACATCAAAAACCAAAATGAATAAATAGAGAACAGCATTAACACATTTTAGAAAAATTTCATCTAATATGGTTAAAATGTTAAGAGATAAATGCTTTAAAAGGCAAGCTTTAGCTGTATTAAAATTTATCTATATGAAACAATTTTATTGATACCAGATAAAGTGCTACCGCATTAAAGGAGGAAGTAGCAAAGATCAAAGAACAAGAACTTCCTTTGATGGATGTTAAAATAAATTCATAAGTAATAGTTAAAAAAAATGAAAATCTGAAAAATATAAGTGATTTAAATGTGAAAACTGTAAATAAGTAGGCATGGCATGAAGAGAGGATAGCATAGAAACAAAGATAAAGAAAAGATGGGGCTGAAGAGATGGCTCAGTGGCTAAGAGTATTTCCTGCTCTTCCAAAGGTTCTGAGTTCAAATCCCAGCAGCCGCATGGTGGTTCACAACCATCTGTAAAGAGATCTGATGCCATCTTCTGGCCTGCAGGCATACATGCAGACAGAATACTGAGAATACTGTATACATAATAAAAAAAAAATCTTAAAAAAAAAAAAAGAAAGAAAAGAGGCCAGAGACCAGTGTGAAGACTGAAGACACCTGAAAAGTGGATTGGATGCCAAGCCAGATATCAAGCCCATATACTTGAATAACTGCCTATAACAAGTTTATAAAGTTTCCAGGGTAACTTAAAAATCGCCAAATCAGTTCCCCACCAATGGTTTTGGGATCATCTCATATAGCCCAGCCTGGCCTCAAACTTGCTATTTATGAAGATGGATGGTCTTCAATTCCTGAGCCTCCTGCCTTTATCTCTCAGGTGCTGGGATTGACTAAAGATGTATGCCACCACACCCAGCTTTAATTAACTTTCTTGATTCCTAATTTTTGACTTCATGTGCATCAGGCAAACCTCAACTATTTTTTTTTTATCAGGTACATACTTTGTTAAAGGGGTGATACCTAGCTATGTTTAACCACAGTCAAATGTGACAAAGAATATTATAGAGGAATCAATGGTGCCTAGTTTAGAATTTAGCCTCTTTTAAATCTGATCTGCGTGTTGGGTTTTAAAGGCCCTAATCACCTTTTATTAGCCAACTTTCAAATTCTAATCCCATTAGACCCCAAAGAAAAAATGGCTATGTCAACGTACAATAATATACAATGAAATAATTTGTTTCTTGGAACCACTGTGATTTGTGCATATCCATGAGTAAGGACAATGTTTACAGAAGGCAGCTTCCTGTAGCAGTGAAAAAGGTTTGTCCTTAAATTCATCACTTGTTCACTTTCTAAGCAGTCAAGAAGATTCATATTGATACAACTCAGATTTCTAGTCAAGTTAATTATCTTGTTTTATTGCACTGAAAAATGACGGGAGAAAAAGAAAACAGTTGTTCCTAAATGTTGTCTTATGGATACTAAAATTCCAAACAAGCACTTAAAGAATAAAACTGTGCTTTTTTTTAAAAGGACTTTGGGACATCAAATTTGCTTCATGTTGCTCTCTTTGCATTTTGAAGTGAACTGACAACTAAGTCAATTTAAATGGTCTAATTTTAAAAGATGGGTCTAATCAGAAATTCTGGTGACCTCTTAGGAAGCACAATTTTAAAAAGTGAAAAAAAAAAAGAGAGCGAGTTTCCCTCCTTAAGCTTCTGGTCTTTAAAAATGTCAAGTATTTTGCAAAATAGCTGCATTCTAGTGCTTGTTTGTTTCTTGTTTCCTCTCAGAATTCTTCCTGTCAGTGTCAAGGAGACATGCAACAATAGGTGGGGTCCTGTGCCTATCTACGAGGAAGGGTATCTAGACAGGAGTTGTTTTATTTCTTTAAACCTTAGAGTCAATTCTTAAGTTTTAGGATGAAAATAATGCTATCAGCAAAGATCTTTTAAGAAATTTAAAAACAAAATAATCCTGGAACCTTTTTTGATTGCTAAAAAAAAAAAAAAAAAAAAAAAAAGCCCTAGATCATATCTAAGCCAGACTCAAGAACATTTCCAAGTATGAGTAATACTGAGCAACTGGCATGCAAAAAGAAATGATAAAGAAAAGGGGAGTGAGTAACTTTAGAGATTAGGGTGAGCCAAATCCTTAGACAAAATTTGGGTACATAAGAAATAGAACTCACTTTGAAGGTGTAGAAGGGCTGGTGATGCAGGAATTCACCATTTGAGAGGCTTTCAATGGTCTAGAACTATTAGAAAATTAGAGAATATGTAATATATACAATTGCATCATTAAAGGTAGATATTTAACTGGTAAAGTTAATTATTCTATACTGTAAATCTCTTATATCCTCTTGAAAAGCAATCAATAGTTTAAAATAACCATAAAATCCCAGAGGAAAAATTAATTATCTCTGGCTCTTCTTGATCTAATTGAAATAAACAGCTTTACAAAGAAGTCAAGTGGAACACATATGACAAGAACCTGGGGGAAAACTATCTCATTTATTTTTGAGCAATAAAATAATAATAGCTCTCCTAGATGGCAAGCACTGTATGTACTACCGTACTTAATGGTTACAACAATCTTATTTTCCCACAGAGAAGTCAAACTTTCCAAGGTTGTAAAGCCTAAAATTGCATTAAAATGTAGTCAGACAGCTGCACTTAAGGTCAGTGGTCACAAAGAAAAGAAATACAGTCGTCAGAGGCACTAACAGCTCTACCAGTAGAGGGCAGTTTACACCAAGTAAAAACATTCTCTTCAAATAAGAACAGAAAAAACAAACAACAAAAAAACAAAACAATTACATACACTAAAAACTCTCTGGGCACAGGCTTTGTTATAGTAAACCCATGAGGACATTAGTGCAAACTTACATGATGTACTTTATAAATCCAAAGATAAATATAGCTTATAAATTGTATCAATTAATTTTGGGAAATGTTTGTTTATTTTTTGTAACACTACTTTAAAAGCCAAGACACTATCCTTCCTTGTTCATTTTGGAGACAGAGTATTATTATTTAACCCAGGGTGGCCTCAAACATTCTACATAGCCTAAACTGTTCTTGAAGCATCCTTCTGCTTTAGACTGGAATTACAGGCATGTGTTACCATACCTGACAAGACTAGGGCCTTTTTATTACTAACAGTAAAATCAATCTCTTGGTAAAATTAAGAATTTGGACAGAATTTTCAAAAATTCGTTTCACTACTACAGCTTCAGGACTTTATGACTGTATGAAAAAGAACTGCAGCATAGGGCTCCACGTTAAACATGCACGGAGAAGAGAATGGCATTCAGGAGGCCAAAGGTTCCAGCATCCATGATGACAAAGCAAAATCTAAAGCCAAGAGGACTTCTTTTTCTCTGAAACATTTCTAGGAGTCTCTGCTGTTATTCACATTGGGCATAATGCCTACTTATAGAACGATCAGTCTTTCTGGGAGGGGAGCTCTAGTTTAATATCTGATTTCTCAAATCTGCATATCCCAAAGCACTGAGGTGTTTGTTAAGAACACTGATTCCCAAGCCCCATTCAGATCCTGAAGTAGAACATCTAGAGATGAACACAGAAATAAATACTTTAAGTGTCTAGATTACCACATTTCAGTTATATTTCCAAGTATGTCAATTGGTCTTTTATTTTATTTTTTTGCTGTTCTAAAAGAGTAGCAACACTCTTTCAAAAAAGTACTGTATTATAACAGGCATTTATTAAATCTGGAAGAATTTTGTGTAAGCATTTTTCTTTAATTACTTCTATCCGACAGAAGTTTAATACTAAAATTCTAAAATAATGCAGAATTTAAATCTCCTTTGATTATCTTTCCTGATAGTTGTTATCTAGTTTGGCCAATCTCTGAAATATTAAAACCCATTTCAAAAGTAAAGGTAAAAAGCATTGTCTCTTACATTGCCATGTGTGCACTCCATCCAAGAGTAAAAGGTGGCTTTGTATTTTCAGTGCAATGAGATGACAGGGTCAGATATCTTGGAATAATGACTTGCTGTCCTATCTTGTTGTTAAGTGAAAGAGCTACATTGAAGCTGTACCGTTTCAAATGAAGAATGAGGACCCTGGAAAACAAGAGAATGGCTCTGCTAATTCATATGGAACACAGGTACACTCAAGTCGAATCCGACTGAGAGATAGAGCTGGTCACGCTGGGTGGTGGTGACCACACCTTTACTCCTAGCACCTGTGAGGCAGAGGCAGGTGGTTCTCTATAAACTCAAGGCCAGCCTGGTCACACAAAGCTTTCCAAATTAGCTAAGGCTATATAACAAGAAACTGCTTCAAACATCCGCTCTCAACCCAAGCCCACACACTTAGCCAAACTAAACGTACTTTAAGAAATTTTTACTAAATATTTGCCATGTACAAAGGTGTGGATAGATATAAAAACCTTAGATCCAGTGATTAATGAAGTTTAGATAAAGTACATCTAATGTTTCTAGGAAACCCTCCCACCATAAACACACAATAGACCAAAGAACTAAATTTTTAGATGTGTCAATTGGGTTTTGGTTAACATTATTTATTCAAGTGTTATATATTTAAAATAGGTCATATATGATCATAAGGCAAAATGTCTATTAGACTGAATATTATATAGTAGCCCTTATGCATAATGGGACCAACATTATTTCAAGATTTTTCTTTTTGGGGTTGGGATTATTTTGTTGTTGTTTAGCACTTGTACACCAGGCCTTGAACTCAGAGACCCACCTGTCTCTGCACCCCAGTGCTGGGATTAAAGGCGTGCACCACTATCACCAGCCTTTTTCTTAAACTAACTTTTTTTCCATTTATTTTACATATCAATTAGTTTCTCCACCCTCCTCACCTCCCAGTCCTTGCTACTTCCCATCTAAGGCCTGCCCCCTCCACCCTTCTACTCCTTCACTGTCTTGGATAGAGCCTTAACAAGTAATCTTTAACTCTGGCTTGTCTGGAAGTTTCAATGCAAACCAGGCTGGCTTTGAACTCATAGTAACCCTCCTAGATTCCCAAGTGCTATGATTAAGACGTCAGCCAACTCTCTGGTATTTCAAGATTAATTATTTTTATTTAATCTAGAGCTAGAGTCTCTGGCAGTCCAGGCTGGCTACAAACTAAGGATGACCTTGAACTTTCAGTCCTCCAACCTCTACCTTCAAGTGTTAAGAGAGCTGGGATAGCAGACACTAGTCACAAAGACAGGTTTTGTGGGAACTGGGATTGAACCTAAAAGGTTTCCTGCACTTTGGGAAACCTTTCAAGCATTTTCTCAATGAAGCTAATTTTCTAGCCATTGAGATTATTCTTATTTTACTATACTTGTAATGGTTGCTCTGTCTCTTTAAGAGACAAGCCATGCCCACTCCCTCCCCCATCCCCTGAGGCAGGCTGATCTTCAGCTTCCAGCCTGAGCTCACACTCTTTTTTCCTCTTGGAAGGCAGCTTTGCTTCTGCCTCTTTCCCCACTTCTCCGCTTTCCCCCTTCTCTGTTTCTTTCTCCTCCCCCTCCTCCCCCTCCTCCCCTCTCTGTCTCTGTCTCTCTCTCTCTCTCTCTCCTCCCCCTTCCCCCTCCGTAACCTCCTGAATAAATATCCATAACCTCCTGAATAAATATTCAATCTCACTCTGCATGTCGTGTCTATCCATGTCTCTGTCTCCTGCATACCCATCATGTGTCTCCCTGCCTGGGACCAGCCATTGATCGGGGACTGGCCGCTCCCAGAGCCCACTGCCTGCTGCCACATGGCCCGCTGCCACCACTGCTTGGGCCACCGCTCTGGAACCAGCAGCCGTCTCTGCCTGGGACTGGCTGTTCCCAGGGTCCCGCTGTCTGCCGCCACATGGCCCACTACCACCATTTGGGACCTACAGCATTTTTGCTGCCTACTGCTGCTGGGGATCTTGCAGCATTTTTTTTAAAAAAAATCATAAAAATATTTATTTGCTTTGTATAAGAATGTGGGTCATGGTATCCATGCGGAAATCAGACTCTCTGTGAGCCACTTCTCTCCTACCAAGTGGGTCCTGGGGAACTGAACTCAAATCACTGGCTTGGCAGCAAGCACCTTTATCCTTTGAGCCATTTTACTGGACCTAATTGTCTTATTTTAGAAGCACTGTCTCTAGAGAAAACTAAGAGAAAAACCAGAAAACTTTACCCACTAACAAAAGCATTATGTAAATCATTTGCATGTTGACTCTTGTCTGAATCTAAAACGACGTTTAGTTCTTTTTTTTAAATATTTATTTTATTTTATTATGTATACAATATTCTGTCTATGTGTCTGCCTGCAGGCCAGAAGAGGGCATCAGATCTCATTTCAGATGGTTGTGAGCCACCATGTGGTTGCTGGGAATTGAACTCAGGACCTTTGGAAGAGCAGGCAATGCTCTTAACCTCTGAGCCATCTCGCCAGCCCCCATTTAGTTCTTCTTATTCCTTTTTGTTATTACTACTGTAAGCTGTCATCTAATTTCACCTAATTTCTGCCTGATAGATTAAATACATTTCATAGCTCATAAGAACTTCTAAATTTGAAACTAAAAAATTTTATCAGATTTAAGCTTCAGTTTTGGCAAAAAACTGTCTCGCCTTAGAAAACTCTGTGTGTTCATTCTGCACAGGCCTCTATCACAGAAGCCACAAACTCAAAAAACCACAAACTCAAAATATTTGCAAGCTGAAATTAATGATTATATTTCTCTTTATGTGGGATAGGACTCTAATTCTAGAACTCAGAAGGCTGAAGCAGAAGAATTACGAGTTCAAGGTCCATCTTAGTGACTTAGGAAAACACTACAAAAACTTAAAAAGTCTTCGGCTATAGCTCATAGGTAGAATATTTGTCTTACATGCATGAGACCCTGGGCTAGGCCTCCAACACCAAAAAGAATTTTTTTTTCAACTCGTGGCCTCCTAATTTACAATGTAAAAGGATATGATCCAGTTGAGGCAGAATAAAAAAGTAAGTCTTGATAAAGGTGTTAGGCCTTTCAATGATAAAGCAGAGGGCTGAGAAGTGGCCTGGTGGCATAGGCTTGACTGGCTTGTGAGAGGCCATGCTTTCAACTCCAGTACTAGAAAGATCCAAAATATAAAACAGATGTAGAATTAGACCTAGTGGTGCACAGCTGTAATCCCAGGATTTAGGAGATAAAAGCAAAAGATTACTGCAAATTGAAGGTCATCTTGGGCTACACAGTGAGTTCCAAAACATGCAGGGCAAAAGAAGACAGTGGCTTGGAGGACTAATAATTAGTGTTTAAGATTCAGAGGCATCTATTTCATATAACAAGTTTAGAACAAACTGACACTTAATACAAGTACACTACTAGAGGGAAATATATCTCTTTTACTTAGTATTTTATTTACACTATTTGAAATTTTTTAATTTTATATGCATGCATGTTTTCTCTACACGTTGTGTTCTGTGCACCACCGTGTGCCTGGTGCAGGAGGAATCAGTTGTTGATTCCCATGGGAGGCCTGCCCTTTTATGAATGGAGACAGGGGGAGAAGATGGGGGGAGGGGATCTGATGTGAGAGGAGGGGACAGGAGGAGAGGACGAAGGGGAAACTTTAAAAAACTTTAAAATGAAAAAAAAAAATAGATCTTCTGAGAATGGAGCTACAGACAGTTTTAAGTCACCATGTGGGCTGGGTACAGTGGCCCGTGTTTTTAATCCCAGGACTCAGAGGCAGGTAGATCTTTTAAGTTCAAGGGTATCCTGGTCTACATAGCGAGTCCCAGGACAGGAAGAGCTATGTAGAGAAACTCTATCTCAAAAAAACAAAAAAAACCAAAAAAACCCACAAAAGTGGGTGCTGGGAATTGAACCTAGACCATCTAGCAGAACACCCAGTACTCTGCTGAACCATCTCTCCAGAACCACCTCAGTATTTTCAACTTCATAAAGTTAGTGATTAATCTTTTGTCTTCAAATTTCTTCTTCCCTTATTGCCTCATAACATTAATAAATATAATCTTTTAAAAACACAAAAAAATGATAATACTGCTATGACTTGAAAAGTAATTTCTCTGAAAACTTATTTTCTAGAAAGGAATGGATTACAGAATGCAAAAGAACTTTTTCCTGGAGCCTAGATTCCAGAAAGGATACATTTACAGAAAATTTGAAGCTAATAAAAGAAACTAAAGCTCTCTGGTACAGGCAGAGCGCCACATAAATATTTAATGGTAACAATCATCTTGTGTGTGGTAGAGAGCTCTAATCCTGGGAAGCACTAACAGGTATCTTATAACCACATCATAATTTCTGCACCTAGCTTCATTTCATGTACAGCACTAACACAATGTAAATCAATTTTATCCAAGGCAGAAAATTCTTCTATGATTACAGGAAATCTAATAACTTTTTAAGATCCTTTGAAAAAGGAATTCGCAAAATGTAGGAAGTTGCTTCTCCTATGTCCATACTGTGTCTGCGGCACTTTTTTTTCCTGATGGATAAGAGAAGGAGACTATAGCAAAAACAAATGACATCCCTAATGCAAAAAATTCAAAATCAAATAGGCTCCCAAATCTGAAACTTAGAGAACTTAAATAATTCTATAGTGAGAAATTCTCTACCTATTTTATGTGAAAAGAGGCAGGCAAAAAGCAGGAACATGTCAGGCAGTGGCAGTGCACATCTTTAATACCAGGCAAGAGGCAGGAGGATCTGGTCAACAAAGTGAGTTCCAGGACAGTAGGCCTGTTACACAAGAGAAACCTTGTCTCAAAAAAACAAAACAAAAACAGCAGGGACACTGAAAATACTATATAAAATTTTCTTTAGACTATGCATAATGTACATATAAATGAACATTAGTGTTTAGACCTGCACACACTCCAACCCTGAATTTCATGATGCATATTACAAAATACAAAAAGTTTCTGGCGTGAGTATTCCAGAAGGGATCCTTAAGCTATACAACTGTTACAATATTATCAAAAGAAAACTTTAGAGCCAGTGTTACTAACTGCATCCTCTTTTATCATTTTCCAGAGACTCAAAGACTACTTTCCCTAAAGTATTCAAAATTCTCTTTTTATTCCTTCATATATATATATATATGTATATGGGTGTTTTGCCTGCATGTATATCTAGGCATTGATTCCCTAGAAACTGAAAGTTATAGATGATTGTAAGCCAACAAATGGGTGTTGGGAAATGAATCCAGGTCCTTTGCAAGAGTAAGTAGCTAAAGCTCCTAACTATTGAGCTGTCTCTCTAGTCCATCTTCCTTTTATACACAAGTTTTCAAGATCCTTATGAATTCATAATGTTAAGTTTGTCTGTTTGTTTATTGAGTTTAGGGATCAAATCTAGGGCTTTGTACATAGTAGGTAAACACTGTATACTCCCAAACTATATTCCCAGTGAATTAGAGATATACACTTCTAAAAAGGCAACAAATTTACCTGGGAAGTCTGTTAAATTTGTGTCGGACAAGAGCACACTTTCCACCACACTTTTCACAAGAATACTCAAGCTCTTCTGCCTATAAAGATAAAAGAGAAAAATAAGGATGAAGTTGAATTGGCATTAATCCACTAAATGCAAATAATCTTTAGTTTCACTAGTTCAGTGGGATGACAACTCTGAACCAGTTTTAAATGCTATGCGTGGAACCACAGAAATACAAAGTTAAGACCTAATCTTTAAAATACTTATTTATGATATCATGGCTCCTATTTTCAGAATTCCTAATTCCTTCTTTACCAAGGAAACATCTCAATTTATGATAGTAACTAGACTCTAATGAAGCAGATCTTAATTTTTCCCCATGGATACACAAGAATGGCTGCCAAGAGTATATCCAGATTTTAACAGTTGGCTATAGCAGGGATAAGATCACCTTCAGGTTAGGCGGAGTTCCTGGTCTGTTAGGTGTAACTCTACCCCTTTCTTACAATGGAACTCAATCTTCTGGTGACAGCCCACTAAGAACAACTGCTCTAAAAGGACCAAAGTTTGGGGTGGATATCATTACCTAGAGAAAACTGAAACAAGAAATCCTTAAAAGAGGGATAAAGACACACAAGAAAATCTTCAGTGTGAGATAATGACAGGAATAGTAGAGAATGAGTAAAACAACAGCAAGAGACAGAGCAGCCATCTGCTGAGGAAATTCAACAGTCACCATTTAAAGAACAGAATTTTTATTAAGCTACAGGAAGAAAACCCTGCCAATTTGCTACAACAAAAAAGGACCACCAATACAGATGAAGAAGAAATCTTAGCAAATTCCCACCAGTTCTAAGGTCACACTGACTATGCCCCCCGAGAAACTTTCTGAATCTCTCTCTCTCTCTCTCTCTCTCTCTCTCTCTCTCTCACACACACACACACACACACACACACCTGATTCTCCCTTCTTGTTCCTACTAGGACACACAACCTAAGAAAAGAGTATCTTTTCATTCCTCAGCTCTCATAACAACTCATATTGTATCTCCAAACTTAATTCATGTTGCCAAATTTGACAAAAGATCATTTCAAATGCTTTGCATTCATATTTGTTTACAAGTAAGAAACAGCTTGCGTGTGTGTATGTGTTTTGAGACTGGGTTTCTCTGCAGTTTTGGAGTCTGTCCTGGAACTTGCTCTGTAGACCAGGCTAGTCTCGAATTCACAAAGATCCTCCTGACTCTGCCTCCCAAATGCTGGGATTAAAGGCGTGTGCCACCAGTGCCCAACAAGAAACAGCCTTTTTAAGGTTCCTTAAAATAAGCAGCATTTAGCTAAACATTCAATCTATTTAGGAAGCCAGTTTTCTTCTTTAGCAGCTTTAACCAAGTTTATCATTATTTATAAATACTTTCATTAATTTTCTCTGCAAATAATTTAGTCAAACTCTGTCTTAAAGAAAACATCTATAAATATAAAACTGAGTTATATGAATATATCAAAGATATTACCCTAAAGAAAAGATCAAGAGAATCTTGAATTGAACGAGGAGGGAGAGGTTTTTTCCTCCGAGGAAGGTCAATGGAGAGATCATTAAACTGTTCTCTTTTGGGAATAATCTCTCCACACCTGTAAGGATGAGATGAGATTAGTGTAAAATTGGAACTATAAAAATACATACCTATAAATATGTACATATTTATATACATACAAATAAAAATCCATAGATAAAGAAAACTATAGTTCATACCTTCTTCCTCTATAGAGCTTAAGGTCCAATATACACGAATAGCATGAATCAATCTTTTTAAAAAAAGATTTATAAATTATATACAGTGTTCTACTTGCATGTATGCCTGCGTGCCAGAAGAGGGCACCAGATCTCATTATAGATGGTTGTGAGCTACCATGTGGTAGCTGGGAAATGAACTCAGGACCTCAAGAAGAGAGCAGCCAGTGCTCTTAATCTCAGAACCTTCTTTCTGGTTTCCACACTACAAAGTTAATAATTTTCTTCCATACAGAAGCACACCTCTGACTTCTACTAAAATGTCCTGTTTCGACCTCTAGATCCAGATTTAAACAGCTAGTGTGATCTGCTCTGGCCCATAAAGATTATCTCTTACAAAAAGTAATAATAGTAACTCAAGGGTAAGAGTAGTAGTCTTGATCATATAAGCAAAACTTTTACAGCTAGATAACGTCTCACCACACAGGAGTGACAGCTCAGAATCACCGTGGACTTTACATACTCAGAATACAGAATCATACAAAGGCGGAAGATCACCTTAGAATTCTGCCTGTGAGAGAATCTTAGTAAAATATATTCTTATAGCCTTTAAAAAAATTGTTTCTAATGATTGAAGAATGAGCTCAGTTCTTACACAGAACTCAGATTTTATTCCTAACACCCATAAGGTAGCTTACAACCATCCATTCACAGTCTAGTTCTAGGGGATGTGATACCCTTTTCTGAACTCTGCATATACAAACATGCAGGAAAAATACACATATACATAAAATAAGTAAACCTCAAACAAAGAGTAACCAACCAACCAAAAAACTGTTTCCAGTCAAGTATGGTAGCTAACACCAGTAACTCTAGCACTTAAAAATTGAGCCAGCAGGACCACAAGTTTGAGGCAACATAGTAACATCCTGCCTTGGGAAAAAAAAAAAAATCAGCCAGGTGTGATGGTGCACACTTTAATTCCAGCACTTAGGAGGCAGAGGTAGGAGGATATCTGCAAATTTGAGGCCAGCATGGTCTACATAACGAACTAAGCCAGCCAGGACAACAAAGAGACACTCTGCCTCAGAAAATCAAACAAAAAGCAACCCACAAATCAACCACTAACTATTGAGTTAGAAAAAAAGTGTATCACAGTTGGTTGTGATAAGTAATCCTTTAATCTCAGGATTTGCAAATAAAGGCAGGCAGATCTGTTACTTAAGGTTACCCTGACCTATATGGTATGACATATAGGTCATAAGACAAACAACAAAAAGTGTATCAAGAACTGTTTCAATTATCTTTGGCTATTACTTTGTTAAGCACTGTTATAAAAATAGTGATCAAGGAAGATGAATCAGTGGTAAAAGAGACTGCTGAAAAAAAAAAAAAGTCTAATAACCAAGCATGGTGTGGTGAGATCTCTGTGAGTTCCAGGCAGCATGATCCACAAAACAGTTCCAGGACAGCCTGGGTTGTTATACAGAGAAATTCTGTCTCAAAAAACAAGGGCTGGAGAGATGGCTCAGTGGTTAAGAGCAATGCCTGCTCTTCCAAAAGTCCTGAGTTCAATTCCCGGCAACCACATGGTGGCTCATAACCATCTGTAATGAGGTCTGGTGCCCTCTTCAGACCTGCAGACAAATACACAGGCAGAATATTGCATACATGATAGATTGATAGATAGATAGATAGATAGATAGATAGATAGATAGATAGATATCTAGATAGATAGATAGATATTTTAAAAAACAACAAAAACAAAACAAAAAGAAAAACCTAAAAAACTGTCCTCTGCCTGTTTCCATCAATAATGAATAAAATGAAGCAAAAAGAAAAGAACAACAGGTGTAAATCACGTCTGCACTGTCCGTCAGCAATGGGTGGCTGCGAAATGAATATGCCAAGTTCTAGGACAGCTTGAGCTACATTACATAGTAAGATTCTGTTTCAAAATCCCGAACCCAAAAGAATTGAAAGACTGAAAGAAAAGAAAGTTCTGATAGTATTTGTGGATTTGTATTTTTCCTGGGGAAACAAAAGAATCAAAAAATAAGTCTTGATATGTGACAAGGAAAGTTTTAGCCACTTGCCATACAGGACTAAGAAGGGTTAAAAGTTTGCTTAGAAATTACATACGCTTTACAGATAATGGAGTGCTGAACCTCAAACTCCAAGTTTGCAATAACAGGGCAAGTGAACACTTTAGTAGCTGAAGCATCTGGTGGATTTTCTTCTCCAAGGATAGGTTCTGTCTTCCAAGTTTTATTCAGTTTTTCCATATCCTCCTTCAGCTGATCTAAGCACTGGCTTAAAAATTCATGAGCATCCTAAAAAGATGATAATATCTGTCATCAGAGCAAATCATTTCTCATCATAGCTTATCAAAATATTTATAAAACTAAAGCACCTAAAAGTCAAGAGATACCTGAACAGGGTCAGTCTTATTCTGATAAGATTTCGAGTATTTATAGCTTTTGAAAAAGTACAAGTTTAGAGATTTAGCTCAGTGGAAGAACAATTAATTGCCTAGCATGTTTGAGTCCTAGGGTTCAAAACCCAGCACCAACTCTCCCTGACAAACCAAACAGTAACAAGAAAACAATAAAACAAACAAAACAACAACAACACACACCCAAACCAACCCGACTAATAAGAAACCTTAACAAACCACGGAAAACTGTAACGTTTAAGATTTAGTATGTATATAAGATTTAGTGTGTGTATGTGGCAGGGGTTATGTGCGTTATGAATGCACTACAAGCACTTATAGTCTGAGGTGTTGGATCCCCTAGAGTTAGAATTATAGGCAATTGTTGAATATCTGATATGGGTCCTGAGAACAAAATTTGGGTCCCCTTTAAGAGCAGTAAGTGTACCCTTAACCGCTAAGCCAGCTTCCAGTCTTTAGAATTGAAATTTTTAACTATTCAATTGTATTGTCATAAATAAAGAAACAACTCTTTCTTTAAAAAAGATTTTTTTTTTGGACTGGGAGGTGGTGGCACATGTCTCCAGCACTCAGGAGACAGAGATAGGCAAATCTCTGTGAGCTTGAGGCCAGCCTGGTGTACAAAAGCTAGTTCCAGGAGAGGTTCCAAGGGTACAGAGAAACCCTCTTTCGAAAAACGAATAATAGATAAATAGATAAATAAATGGATAAACAAACAAATAAATAAAAGATAAAATTTTCCAGTTATTTTTCACAGGCAACCTGCATCTATAAATTAAGTATGCTAAAGCTAGACATGGTAGAATAAGCCTATAATCTCTCCTCTTGCGAAGGAGAGTCCTAGACCAGTCTGAACTACACAGCATGAACCTGTTTCAAAAAAGGAGGGAGGCTGAGGATGTAGGTCAGATGGTAGAGTGCTTGCCTAGAATATATAAAGCTTTTGGTTCAATCCATAATACTACATAAACCAAACATAGTGATAACACTTGTAATCAAGCATCTGGGAGGTGGAGGCAGCAGGACCAGAGTTTCAAAGTCACTCTTGGCTATAAATCATACACACATATATCATGCTTAAATCTGGCCTAGGTTACATGAGACACTGACTCAAAAACAAAACAAAACAAAATCCAAACAGGATAAAACGCACAGGAATCATATTAAAAGTTACGATAACTCCTTAGATTTTACCATCCAAAGTGACATTACACAGGTAACATTTTAAAATGAAAATTAGGTGAAAAACTAATTTCAATTTTCTGTATATAAAACATTTAAAATTAATTAACACTTACATTTTGCACATAGCCAGAGAATCTTTCTGCAGTAGTTGAAATAGCATTTTTAACCTTTTTGAGTAGTTCTTTTTTGGTCTCTGAATTAGAACTATCTTTTTTAATAAGCAGGTTTGCAAAGCGTCTGATAAATAAAAGAGACAGGTTAGCAAATTTTAAAAACATTTGATGGCATATTTTAATGACTAATTACTAACAACAATACATAATTATGTAACTGCCCCAATCCTATTATTTAAAAAACACTGAGGTTATTCAGTAAAATATATTAGCATTACCTGATAAGTGCATTGAGTGGAATTTTCTTCCATGGAATACTTTGTTTAAGCAAATCATTTGCAAATGACTGGAGTGAAAACAGAGATTGTAAGATAGCATTCATATAGCATGTATTTCCCAAGTTGGAGAATCTGGAAAGGAAAGAAGTGTCTGATGTTCAGCATGCATAAAGGTTTCAAAACCACCTGGATGGTTTGTTAAACTACATACTACTGGACCCCGTTTCTGATTCAGTAGGTATGGAAAACAGGGGTGCAGGGAAACACACATTTCTAACAAGCCATCAGCTGCTGCTGACCTGGAGAAACTGCTTTAAAAACAATTATAACTTTACAAGACAAACTAAAAAGGAATCATTTCGCATTATTTTGTTATTACCCTCCACTTCCTCCAATTTATCTTCTTTGTATAATAAAAGTACCATCCTTTTATTTATATGCAGTAAAATTTTACTTCCAATATTTCACTGGCCCTTTTTTTTGGTGCTTACCTATGCAAAATTTAGCATTACTCAAATTTATCACTCTTATATTGCATCTTGATTTTGAACCAAACTTATAAAGCCTCTCCCTACATGAAAGTTAATAGAAAAATTTACCCATAACATCTGGTATCTGAAGAGGTTAAAGATTTTAAAATTTATTTTTAATTATACACATGTGTGTCTGTGTTTGAGTATGTGTACTCAAATACAGGTACCCCCCCTTTGAGGCCATTAGATTCCCTGAAGCTGGAGTTACAGCAAGTTGTAAGGGGGCTAAATGAAGGTCCTGGGAACTGAATTCAGGTTCTCTGCAAGAGCAGCATGTGCTTACAATGGCAGAGTCATCTCTTTAGCCCAGACTTAAAAAAATTTCTACAACAGGTTTCTCTGATTCTATTAGAATTATTCTTGTACACATTTAATAATGAACTTATCTTTTTCAAAATTGGATATTATAATTTCTTTTAAAAGTGCGTCTTCATTACAACTAGGATTTTCTCTTCTATTCTACTGGTCTGCCTACATACATATCAGTAGTTTATTTATGAATGAGACAGGGTCTTTGATTTTTACTATAATTTAAAATCTTGACTCATGGTACTTTTTGTACTATTTCCAAAGCCTTGTTTGAGAATGTTTAATTATAGTTCAAGTTTATTGACAATAAACCACTAGTTCAGTTATGTTTATGGCTGCTTTTGAGAGAATCTTTATCTGCTAAAACATTTTAGTTAATTTTTTTCTTAATTAATAATTTTCTTAATGTTTGTCTTACTACTGTTCTGCAAGGAAGTAGTCGTCTTTCTTATATTCCAATTTTGTTTGTGGAGAGGATTTCGTCCTGTCATGTTAGTTTAGTAAGGTGAAATCTCTTCAATGTACCATCATAGTAGTGGTGACAGTGGGAGGGGAGGAAGAGGAGCAAGCAAGTCTTGCTTTCCTTTCACTTTGGCAAAAGCCTTATCCTGGTACTTAAGACTTTCTGGAAGTGACTTTTTTCTTTTTCTAATGTTTTATCACCCCTTACACATATTAGTTTTCATATAAGCCTATTGTCCCAACTCTGAGCATCCACAGTTTAGACAATGGAAAACAGAAACGTTGAAGGAAATGGGTTTGCCCGTACACTTAGAAATGTATTAAACATATGTCTCCCAGCAGAGCTGAAGCACAGCTGTATTTCTTTGAATTTCTTCTCTCTCTCTCTCTCTCTCTCTCTCTCTCTCTCTCTCTGTGTGTGTGTGTGTGTGTGTGTGTGTGTGTGTGTGTGCGTGTGCGTGCCTGTTTTAGAGGATTCATGACAAACAATAGAATCAGGTAGCCTATATTACCCTCGAGTCTTCCAAAGTTTCTTTTTACATGTGCTCCACCCCTTAGAGGAGTCTTGGGACGTGAGTAATACAACCTAAAATTCTGTAATCTCTGAAAGAGTTCTGAAAAGAAGATTTATTTCTAGAGATAGGTACATATATTATGCAGGAATGAAAAAACACCAGAGGAATCTAGAGTGTCAAAATGGGCAACTCATGAGACTGTCAATAGAGAAGCACAGACCAGTAAAGTAAAGAACGTAAGAGGAGACAATATGGAAAGGAGACAAAGATCAATGAAGAGAAAGGTAAGATGGCCTCAAAATAAGACAGGTAAAATGTTATCTGCCTGGCAGCGGTGGTGATGCCTTTAATCCTTGGACCTGGGAGGCAGAGGCAGGTGAATCTCTGAGTTTGAGGCTAGCCTGGACTACAGAGTGAGTACACCGAGGAAGGATAGCCAGGGCTACACAGAGAAACACTGTCTTGAAAAACCAAGGGAGGCCGGGGGTGGGGGTGGGGGGTGGCTGGTTGCTCTTCCAGAAGACCTGGACCCAATTCTTAGCCTCAGTGTTAACAATTCTGCCAAGACTTCATCCTAAAAGAAATTCATGAAACATTACAAGAATAATAAAATATTATGGTACATACCTATAATCCTAGCATTTGAGAACTGGAAACAGGAGGATCAGGAGTTCAAGGTCATCCTTAACTATACAAAATCCTATCTCAAAACAAAAAGGAGCCTTGAGAAGTGCTGGCTCAGTAGTCAAGAGCACCAGGCAGCTTCTAGAAAGTACCTGGGTTTAATTCTGAGCGCCTACTATTATTACTGCCACTATAATTTCATTTCTGTGTTAAGAAAATATATAAAAAAATGTTGAAAGCACCTGAAGAGTCGGCCAAAATAAATGGAGTTAGAGAATACTCATTTCTCCTTTAAGATGATATTAGAAAGACAGATAGACAGATAGAAACATGTAAACAGAGGCAGAGCTTTGTATCCTGACCGCGCAGTCCCAAATAATCACACAGAATCTTAATATTAATTACAAACTATTTGGCCTATTTCTCAAGCTTATTACTAAAGCGTTTTGACTTTTAAATTAACCCTCTTCTATTAATCTATGTTCTGTCCTGTGTCTTGTGGCTTTACCTGTGCTTTAATACATCTTGTTCATCTGGCGGCTGGTTGGCATCTCCCTCATCTGAGTTCTCAGTCTGATTGTTCTGCCTAACTTTATCATGCCTGGCTATTGGTCAAACAGCTTTTATTATCAACCAATGAGAGGAATACATATTCATAGTGTACAGAAAGATCATCCCACAGTAGAAACACTGTCAAGGTCTGAAAACTGTTTGGAGACCAGACAATGGACTTATTGTTTATAGCTACGACAAATCTTTAATAAGTGACCCAATTTCTAAATATTTTACAACAACAACATTATATATATATTTATATATGATGCATTACATATAAAATTTCTATTAATATTATGTAACATTATATTAATATCCATAACAAATGAAGAATAACTCAGTTGAATCACTCTGTAAGAAAGCAAGTTTACCAACCCCTGCAGCTGCTGTTGATGAGAGGAAAGGGGCACTCTAGGTTTGTTCCAGCCTGTGTAATCCTGGTTACACCTCAGTTTTTTAACAGATAGAGGAGCTGGTTGAGGAAGAAACCCCAAGCTTCTTTTGGCAGAAGGAGTCTGGCTTGAAACATTACTCCTAAAAACAAAAAAATGAAATAAAAATTTTTACTACTACCACCTTTTTTCTGTAGTAGATTCAGAGAAATCAATGTCAAAGGGAAAAACAGTCTTAGACTTAAGGGAAATATTAGTATAATAATAACAGTCACTTAAAAGAAAACCTCAAGTTTAACTGTTAATAGAGAAACAAAAACAAAACAGAAGGCTTAAGAAGTTTACATATTTCATCTACAAACTACACAATCCAAGCTTATGGATTCAGAAAGGCTATACAGCTTCACTTTTTATTTCATTTTCATACACTTTATGGATGCCACATCAGTTTACCTAGTTATGGACAAAGTTAGTATATTCTTCACTTCAAATCACATAGACAATTTCTTAATTTCTTTAAAGAAAGGTACTAAATGTTTGTTTGAAGGTGTAAACAGAAGGGGCATTTTTAATTTTTCTATATATTATTGCTTTCCAAAAAGGTTAAAGCAAGTGTCACTTCCCTGAATGAATTTCCATCTCCTCATATTTCTATTATTTATCATCACAAGTATTAACTTTTACTAGTCTGGTAGCATGACTTCAATGCTATTTTAACTTGCATCTCTAATTATACTTGAAGCTGAACATATTTCTGTACTGTATATTTCTCTGAAATGGTCTTTCATATTCTTATGTGTTTTTTTTTTTCCCTTTTCTTTCCTTTCTTTTGAGACAGGGACTCACTATGGATCCCTGACTAGCCTAAACTCTCTATGTAGATCAGACTGGTCTAGAACTCACTGAAATATGCCCACCATATTGGATGCTCAGATTGCAGATGTGTGCCATCATCCTGGATAAAAATAACATTCTTTGTATATATTCCTAGATTATAATTTACTCGTGTACAGTATCTTTTATGCTTTATTCTGTTACATCTGTTTCTCTTGTTGCAAATGTCAATCTGCTTTATTTTTATATCTTATTTATTTTCTTTCTCATAGCTTCAAAATGCTATTTTACCCATGTGGACCTTTTTGTTTTGTTGTTGGGTTTCTCTATTGCTGCCTTGGAACTTGCTTTTCAGACGTGGATGGCCTTGAACTTGTAGCTGCACCTGCCTCTGCCTCCAGACTACCGGGATTAAAGGTATTTGCCAGAACAACTGGCTCCCATATGGGTCTTTAAATATTACTTGCTGTTTGGCATTTGTTGAAGCTTTTCAATGTGAGGAGTTTCAGCATTTTCATCCACTATTTCATTTACAATATCCTTGAATCTATTCTTCTTTTCTCTTAAAGTTCTATACTGACATAGGGTATTCCCAAACTAAGTTTCTTAGTTGCATTTACAATTAATATTACCTCACTGCTGTATTCTATGATGTTCCTTATTGCCAAGTGTTATACTACTTCCCCCTCTGGTCCTGAACTTTTGCAGAGGATTTTATATTACAGATTCTTAATTCACTTTTAAAAAATATTTGTGTGTGTGAATGTATGTACATGTGTGCATAACATGTGTGTATACAGGCACTCATTTGGAGGTCAAAGGACAATCTGCAGAAGTTAGTTCTCTTTCTACCAGGTGGGTGCTAGGGATCGAACTGAAAATAGGGCTTGGGAGAAAATGCCTTTACCCACCAAGCCATCTCACCAGCCCTTGTAAATCTTCCAAATCAAGTGAAATGAGAGCAGGTAACACTGGTCTGTATCCTTGCTCTCTACTCAACAAACCCCAGGAAGAACACATCAATCATTCCAACTCCTGGAAGCTTTATAAGAATGTTTGCCTTGGCTTAAATATGGCTTTTCTAGAAACCAGCTTCATACAGTGTCTAATGTTCTGAGAAGCCTACACAAACACACCTTTGTGCAACATGTGCATGCTTCGTACTCATGAATGTCAAAAGAAGGTGTTAGATTTCCTGAAACTGGAGTTATAGATGGCTGTGGACCACCATGTGGGGTGCTGGGAATTGAAATTCAGCATTCTGCAAGAGCAGTCCGTATTCTTAACCACTGAGCAATCTCTCCAACTCCCACAACCACACTTTTAGAAAGTATTGCTATGTACCCATAGCTAACCTTGTAACTCACTTTGTAGACCATATCAGCTTTGAATTTGTGTTAATTCTACTTTCTACTTGCCTCCTGGGGTTAAAAACATGCACTCATACCTGGCTAGAAGTTAAATGTCTGAAAAACTTTTCCAATGAAAGATATTTGTATGAGGCTTTAGATTTTAAAAGAAAAAAAAAATCTGTTAATTTTTGCAAGTTAGTCTAGTAACTGCATAGAAAACAAAGGCAATGTAAAAATGCCCTTAGTCTTTAATGTGCCCATGCTTGAGAGGATGGGAAATGCAGTGTTTGACAGACTCTAATGATGCCAGTCAACATGGGTAACATTGATATAAATCTTTCCAAATCTCAGTTTATTCACTGTTAGACACATTTCAAAATAGATGAAATTAAAATAGCTCTAGACTGCTTCCTAACTAAAGTATCATGACGTTATGATTGGAATTGACTCTGCCGTGTTTAAACTAGGGCATTAGCTAAGAGTATAAAGAATAGCCAGTTTCATCACTCAAGATTATGAAAAAAGAGAGCCCTTCAACTTCTACATTTATAATTCTACAACTAATTCATACCTGTCTAGGTTAGTGCCACCTGAAGCGTAGTCCTTGGATCCAGCTCTGCTCCCATAAAATGAGGATGACTGCAAAGGCAAAAGCCCTATAAAACACATGAAAGAAAACTTAATGACTAACCATTCAAACTCACCTAATAATATTACACAATTGGATCTGCTTGTATTTAATTCTATTCTTAATACATGTCCATTAAAAATATCAATACTGTGGGAAAAGTTATAATAGCAAAGCATTGTTCCTCTGCCAGCAAACTGTTAAAGGTCCTTTTCTAGCTTCTAATCCCTTTCCCCCTACTTTTTTATTCTTCAAGAGTGGTTTTATATATGCATACAATGAAGTAATTTTATTCCCAATTCCCCTCTCTCATCTCTTACCTCTCCTGCCCAAATCCTCCTTCTTACCAAGAAGTGTCCCTCTTACACTCATGTCTTCTTTGGGTATGGCCCAGAGTTTAGTCTAACTGGTTTCTACAGCTTAGTTTTTTGTCTTACATACCAGAAGTTATTAAACCTTCCAATTTGCTACAGCAATTTTTTAGAACTATAGTTAAAATAACCAATTACTAATAGTAAGTCACTAATAAATTTTAAAAACAATTTTTAGTATATACATTTTACCATTTATTAAAAACAGCAATTTGCATAGTAATGAGATGGCTATAATGTATTTACTATTTCTGTTTGCTAATTGCTGGTTAGTTATAATTGCTTAAAATAAGTGCTGTTAAGATGGTCTTCAAACAACAAATCCTATTAATGTGGTCTAAGTGATGATGAGCAATACTGATGAACATTAATTTCAACCGCAGTAACTTCTGATTCAGTCTATGGTCTTTTTGTTTGTTTCGGGATAGGGTTTTTCTCTTAACAGTCCTGGTTGTCCTAGAACTTGCTTTGTAGAGCAAGGCTGGCCCTCACACTTACTGAGTTGTCTGACTCTCTCTCCCAAGCCCTTGGATTAAAGGTATGCGTTACCACTGCCCAGCATCAGTCTATGGTCATGGTACTTTAACACTAGATTATTTCTACACATTGAAATAGAGAAAAAAAGAAGGTAAATTCTGGATTTGTTTGTTTTAAGACAGGGTCTCTCTCTGTAGCATCAGTTGTCTTAGAACTCTCAAAGACCCTCCTACCTCTGCTACCCAAATGTTGGGATTAAAAGCATGTGTCACACTTGGTTAAATGCTGGATTTTTTAGAGAAAAACAAAATATAAAAATAAGTTCACATACACACTCACACACACACACACACACACACACACACACCTCACTATGTATTCCTAGCTGACCTCAAACAATACAGCTACCTCTGTCTTCCCAATGCTGGAATTAAGGTGTAAGTCACCATGCTGTCTATTGCTGTTTTTTTGAGAGACAGTCTCATGTAGCCCCCAGCTGGTGTCAAATTCACTATGTAACTGAGTTTAGTCTTGAACCCACTTCTCTCTTGCTTCTACATCCTGAGTGCTGAGATTATAAGTATGTACCATTATTCTTGGATAACTTTCCATACACACACACACACACACACACACATTGTGTGTGTATACCACAGAACACATGTGGAAGTTAGAGGATTACTTTCTAAAGTGAGTTTTCTCCTTTTACCACGTGGGTCACTGAGATCAAATTCAGGTCTTCAGGCTTGGTGGCCCTCTTTAAAACACTCGAGTCAATTACTGGGTACAAGTTGGTGACTAAAGACTAACACTAGATTATCCACTATTCTGGAACATTATACAGTCATGTGCTAGTTTAATATAGTATATTATGTAAACAAATGAGGCCCTAATTAAAGACTAAAACTTACCTGATGTTCGATTTTCTTCTGCCTGTTTCAAACTCAGCTGCTTTTCTCTACTGCTGGTTAAATATTTTCTTGAAGGGTCTGTCATAGCTTTGTTGTTCCTATAGTTAACAATTTTAAATCAATAAAATGAATGTATGAAGATATTCTTAATTCTCAGTGAAATAAGAACAATGAAAATAACCTTTCATTAAGCCAAGAACCAATACACACACACACACACACACAGAGAGACGACTCTAGGAAATAAAGCAAAATAAAAAATACTTTCTTTTAAGAAAGTCAAAAAGAGACACAAGATAATAGATTTTTTTTTTAACCAAAAGCAATATCAGGGGCTAGCCAGACAGCTCATGTAAGCAAAAGTGCTTTCCATGAAGAACCAATGATCTAAGTATGATGTCAGAATACCACAGTGAGGTAGAAAACGAACTCCTGCAAGTTGTCCTGTGACCTCTAAACTGTGGTATACACACGCACACACACACAGTAATAAAATTTAAAATTATTTACGAGACAAAAACAATCAGTTAAAGATGAAAACTATTCAGTGAGTATTGATACTTTGCAGTTTTCAAAAATAAGATCCAAAATACTTTTATGTCACATATAATTTAAATGCTACTTAGAAAATACACACATTTCAGCTGAGGAGTTGGTGGCATATGCCTTTAATCCCAGCACTCCGGGAGGCAGAGAGAAGTGGATCTCTGTGAGTTCAAGGCCAGCCTGGTCTACAAACAAGTTCCAGGATAGGCTCCAATTCAACTTGTAATCTTTACTAGTTTAAGTTCAGGAATACAAAGCTAATATATCTTTCTTTCTTTTTATATGGGGTCTCTCTATATAGTCCTGGTTGTCCCAGAAGTAGCTGTGTACTACTCACAGAGATCCACCTGCCTCTGCCTCTTGTAGGCTGGGATTAAAGGTATTCGCCATTACACCAGGCGAAATTCCTCCCTTTTATTTCCAAGTACTAAAGGAAGAAGGTCCACAAAGATAAAATCTCCAAGTTTAGATTGAAATTACTAATTTAGGGGAATCACCATAAATTAAGCTTGTAGTAGACAATGCTATTGCGTTGCCAATATTTTTTTTGTGTCCTTTGCTTTACATCTTCACTCTATAGCCTCTCTTTAAGAAATATAGCTAAGCCTGGAGGTGGTAGTGCACACCTTTAATCCCAGCACTCAAGAGGCACAGGCAGGTGGATCTCTGTGAGTTTGAGGCCAATCTGGTCTACTGAGTGAATTCTAGGATGGGCAGGGCTATACAGACAAACCATATCTCAAAAATCAAAATTAAATATAACTAATCCTAGCACTCTGGAGGTGGAGGCAAGAGCTCAAGGCCAGTCTGGGCTACATAGTAAATTTGATATCAGACTGGACTGTGTAAGATTTTGTGTCTCCCTCTCTCCAACCTTTAACGAGTTTGTCCCTTTAACTAATTTTCTTTTCCTGAAAAAACTTAACAGAAGTGTTTGTGAGTTTTGATTCCAAGCCTAAAAATGTCTTTGAGATTTCCAATTCCGCGAAATTCTACCACTGATATATAAATAATTCTACGCTAGCTTGTTAGATGTTGGAAGATACATGGCCTAATTACCCCAGCTGATAGCAACTCCAGGAGCAGCCATGAGTGAGACTATTCACAGATTCTCAACCCTCTATACTGACCACAGATTATTGGGAGGAAAAAAAAAAGATCAAAGGATCTAGGTATAACTGATTAAGCCAAGTTCAGATAAACTGAAGTACGCGAGTCACTATAATTCAAGTAATACTTTTGTTGTTGATTTTTTTTTTTGTTTTTTTTGTTTATTTGTTTGGAGACAGGCTCTATGCAGCTCTGTTGTCTTAGAAAAACACTTGTAGACCAGGCTGGCCTTGAACTCACAGAGGTCTGCAAAGTTCTGCCTCCCAAGTGCTGGGATTAAAGATGTGCACCACCATGCATGCCTGTGCAGCAATATTTTTAAATTTAAAGTCACTATATGGAGTAATGTGTTATACAATAATAGGTAAGTGCTACAAGGATGTGAGGTAAAATATAACCATAAAGAAGACAGAACCGGCTTTCTGTTACTATAAGTACTGATCTGTTTGAGAGAGAACATAGGTTTAGCTAAGACCAGCAGAATGTAGCAGGTGCCTTAGGATTGTAGAGCAACACCATTCTGTCTGCAAATGAAAACTATAAATTATTTATGAAGTATGGTATACTACTCTTGTAAGAAAAGGCCTTCAAAGAGGATGAGCAGTCATTAAGGAACTATGTTACCAGGAGCATCAAGAACTGGTGCTATCACACCATACAGCTTTAAGCTCAAAGGGGCATAGCCACAAACAACTGTACCTGGAATTAAATATATAAGATTGGGCCAATGACTCTCTAAGACCAACTGAAAGAGTAATAATTAACCCGGACCAGTCTGGACACTAGCACAAAGTGAAAATCAACTACAACCCTAGTAAAGGACTATGTTAAAAGACAAGAGAGGAAGAGTTCTAAGGAAAGTATCTCACCACTGGCTCTGGGTGGATAGAGAAAGAAGGTCACAACTACCTATTAGCTGGCAGCAAAGGGTTTAGATGAATGATCAGGTGTTGGAAGATCAGGAAGAAACGATGATGTACAAAGGAACTATATGGATAAGTGTATAAAGGACAAAGATCTGAGTCATATGCTAATTTTCACCAGGAAAACAGCCAACAATCAGAAGGATAACTTGTCAGCAAATCTGTCCTTAGCGATTTTTTCACCAGAGGTCCAATTAAAACAGCTATAGTGGCAGAGATAGAACCTATAGTATAGCTTTCCCCTCATCTAAGCTTGGCTACTGCTATAGTGATCTGAATGGCCAACAGCACAGACTGGTGCTGAGCTCTGATTTAGCCTCCTATGAAACCAAGTCTTCATTTGGTTGTAAATGATTTTAGCAAATTACTTCCACCCTAGAAAAAGACAACAAATGAGTCAGAGATCACTTGGTGGATAAAGTGTGATGACCTGAACTGTGAAGGAATAAATGATGGTTAACTTTTGGCCAAGTTTACAATGATTTTTAGAACAGTCCCAGAAATTTAGCATTGTCTCTGGAAAATAAACCAAAGGAAAAATCAAACAGTCTGTATCGGCCTACTTCGATTGCTGCAATGAAACACCACAGATTGGCTACTACGCCAGTTGATTTTTCTCAGTATGGATGCTTTAATACAGGATCACAGTGTCAGTAATTTTAGTTTTTGGTGAGACCCCTCCTCATGGCTTATGGATGGAGCTGCCTTCTCACTATGTCATCATATGGACAGTGTGGATTCCTAGTCTCAGTCCTTCTGGGTCAGAGCTCCACTTTATTAACCTTATCTAATTCCAAAAGAGTCTAGTTTCGAACCCAACTTTGGGATGATGTCTTCAACAAATAATTTGGAGGTAGAGAAAAGGTTCTTGATCTCTTTCACTCACTTACCAGAAAGAAAGGGAGGAAGGTTCACACTAACCCAGAAGACCAACAAGAAACATTTGCTGAGCTGGACAGTGGTATACACTTGTAATATCAGCACACAGGAGGCTGATGAGTTCAAGGCCAGTACATACCTTTCAAGATCTTGTCTCAAAAAACAAAAACGAACAACAAAACTCCCAAAGAACAAAAGAACTATTTATTTCCAGTTCTTCAACTCATCCTTCCTCTCAGTGCCGCAACAACAGGCAGGATAGGAGTTGTGCAACAGAATGACAAGATCTGGAGTACCCGATGAAGTCTCTGCTCTAGTGACACCAACACATCTTAAATTCTAGTCTTCTATAATTGGAATTATCACAAATTGAATATTGTTGCAATTGAATATTGAACAATTGATGTAAAAAGTACTGGTCAAGTGCCACAAAGACTCTTAAAGCAACTTACGATGACGAATCATTTTCCTTAGGATAATCTTCAGTTAGCTCTGAGCCAGATAACATTCTTTTCCTCTTTTCAGTGCTATGGAGAACAGATTTAAACAAACAAACAAAAATAAGGACTACTTTTAAAAAGCCATAATTCATACCATCAAAAATCATAAACCAGGGCTAGGAAGAAACTAAAATCAGTAAAGTGCTTGATTTGCAAGCACAAGATCTGAGTTTGAACCCTGGGAATCACACGAAAAGCTGGATGTGGTAATGTGCACCTACAATTCCATGCTGGGAAGGTCCCTGGGGCTTCAGAGTAAGTTCTAATCCAGTGAGAAACCCTTTCTCAAAAGGGGTACACAGCATCTGAGAAATGACCCCCAAAGTTGTCCTGTGGCCTACACACACACACACACACACACACACATTTATACATGCACTTCCATCCACACCTAGATAAAAAATTAAAAACCTACTCAAAGATAGGAAATAAGACTATAACAGCCTGATTCTTTACATTCTACTTAATATACTGGTTTGTCCACATGTTCAACACATGTCACTGACATAAACTGAAGATAAATCTTTGTAATTAATTATACATGAAAAGTACACTTTATATTTGCTACTTTTTCTCTCCTTGAATTCCTAAAAGTCCAAAAAGACAATTACAAACAGGTTCAGTTTTTCCTACCGGTTTTCTAATAATCCTGATCTAAGAGGTGTTGATGTCAGCGACAAAGAAGGAATTGTCCGGCTAACAGCCATTCCACTTCCGGCTACTGTCTTAATTGATCCTCTACTGGGGCTGCCAAGAACTTTTCGAAATGGAATATCATCTTTAGTTTCTAAACTTCCTCTTTTTGAAGAGGCCTGTAAAAATAAAATGTAAGACAGTTAAATCTTTGAAGTGAAAACACATTTTGTTTGAGAGAGTATCACATATAAACTTCAGGATGGCCTCAAACTTACTAAGGACAGAGGATAACCTATCTAGATAGAACTGGTCTTCCAGCCATCACATCTTAAGTGCTAAGGTTAAAAACATGCATCACTATGTCTGGCTTATGAGGTTTGAAGGACCAAACACTAGGTTTCAAGCATTCCAGACAAGCCTACTACCAACTGAGCTACGTCCCCAGTACAATTATAAATAAGATTTTTTAAAATTTATTTTATTTCCTGTGAGTTGGTGTTTTACCTGCAATTATGTCTGTGTAAGAGTGTCAGATCACATGTAACTGGAGTTACTGACACTTGTGAGCTGTCATGTGGGTGCTGGGAATTAAATCTGGGTCCTCTGAAGAGCAGCCAGGGCTCATAACCACTGAACCATCTCTCCAGCCAATTAAACCACCAATTCTTATGGAGGGATTAAGAAAGTTCTCCAGGAGGGTGGCAACTGGGAGTAGTATGCAAAATGAAAAGCAAAAAACAAACAAAATAAAATACCTCTCCAGAAGAATCTGATATACTCAAGTGTGAGAAATTGAGTTTGTAGTATCTCTCTTTTCTTGTAGCATCTATCCATCCATCCATCCATCCATCCACGATTTTTGAGAAAGAATCTTGCTTTGCAGTCCCAGCTAGCCTAAATCACACCACTTTTTGTGCCTCAGCCTTAAGTGATGGGATTATAGAGATATACAATCACATCTAACTCTCCCATAGCATTCTTATAAACTTGAAACTCTTGGGGCTGATGAGATGATTTAGGGGACTAAAAGCACTTGCCAAGTTAGCCTGATGATCTGAACCAATTCCGAGAAGCATGCAAAAGTGAAGAAGAGAACAAACGCTACAAAATTTTTTTCTGACGTCTATACATGCTCTGTGGCATGCATGCAGCTGCACACAAATACACATACACAAATGTAAAAAAAGTTACTATGAAAGCAAAACCATGGAAAGAATTGAAAAGTCATTTAGATCTTAATTATCGTTCAATCAAGTAAGTATTACCTAAGCAATCACCTCTCTGTACAAATATATTTACAGAACTTTGAAGTTTCTGATTTTATACCTAGTCTTCCTTCGCAAACCAATTAAAAGAGACAACAATTGCTAAACTGCAATAAGATTATTTACTTGTGTACACCAAGTCTCTCAGCTTGCTCAATATTATGAATAAAAACTTTTTTCAAAGCAAAGGGAAGATATCACTAAAATAGTTTGGTATCATATAGTGTAAAGCCAAAGTTCATGCACAACAGATGCAAAGGCATCAAAAGAAATAGCAGCAAACATTCTGAAGCTGTTTCTAGTACTACAGCACACAGCCAGCAGCCCCTTTTATGTGGTACTATCTCAGAAGATGTTGGTGCTGTCAGGAAACTTGAGCTTCACCAATCAATGACCCATGTCTCTAAGTGGCAGTACTACATTCTGGCTTTTTTTTGTTTTGTTTTGAAGACAAGGTTTCTCTGTATAACAGCCCTGGCTGTCCTGGAACTTGCTCTTGAAGACCAGGCTGGTCTTGAACTCAGAGATCTGCCTGCCTCTGCCTCCTGAGTGCTGAGATTAAAGGCATGCACCATCATTGCCCAGCTTTTCTTGCTTGATTTTATAACAAGACATCTTTGGTTCTAAAAACTACTATGGTTCATTCTGATGATCATGGGACCATCAAGTAAAGGTTAAGTAAAACTATGTAAAAAGGTAAAATTGAAATATAAGACAGAAATTAGTTTTGGTGTATACCTTTAATCCCAGGCACGTGGGAGGCAGAGGCAGGCAGATCTCTGAGAACGGCTTAGGACAGCAAGGGCTAACACAGAAAAACTGTGTCTGGAAAATAACGAAGAGAGAGAAAAAAGGTAAAACTGCGATAATACTTAGAAACTGTTTTTAGAAAAACAAAGAGGTAGAGGTAGCCAAAAGGACAAAGATCAGCTATGTCGAAGCACCACTGTGATATTGCTACATTAGAGATCGTTATCTAAATTCCACACCATGTAACTACTTAATGCATCTATGCTAAATGCGTTTTTAAGAAGCCAGAGATTCAAATGAACATACCTGACTGTCTGAGTAAGAAAGGTGTCTGTTAGTTTCCTTTTGAGAGGCCCTGCTGCCCAGAACAGCTCCAAAACTACCAGACCCTTGAGAAGGTTTCATAGCTGGTAGACAAAAATGAACAAACCGCTTAATAAAAATATTCATCATCATTGTTGTTAAACAATACAGAAATGGAAGTAATAGCCAATTCTCTCTGACAGATTGTGCAACTGAGATACACAGTAATATTTAGGGAAAAGAGCTCCAATAAAAGAATAAGTAACACAAGAGGTAGCCACTTACTAGCATAAAAATTTACAAGACGGAAGGTATTTTATAATTAGTAGTATGGAAAAGTAAATCACTGTATCTAGGACATGAATACTTATACCAATGTCAAGAAAACATCAGATATAGTAACAAGTAAACTTTTTATTTAAAAAGTATTATTTTCTAAACCAGGCAGTGGTGGCACATGCCTTTAATCCCAGCACTTGGGAAGCAGAGGCAGGTAGATCTCTGTGAGTTAAAGACAGCATTGTCTACAAAGCTAGTTCAGGACAGCTAAGGCTGTTATATAGAGAAACACTGTCTCAAGGTGGGAGAAGGGCCTGTTATTTAATTAATTAATAAACCTGATGGCTACGGTAGACTTAAAAAAATAGGAAAGAAATATAGATTCAATACCATTGTTTAAGATTTGAAAAAGTGATATATTCAAATGCTTTTTTGAGACAGGGTTTTGCTATCTAGCCCAGGTTGGCTTCAAACTCAAAATCCTACTGCCATTAGCCTCTCAAGTGTCAAGTGCTACAGTTCAAGTATATGTGCCACTATTGTACACCTCCTTCCCCTGTTCTCTCTCCTGTCCTTTTCTCAACAGGGTTGGACAAACAGAGTGGCTTTAAACAGTCCCCTAGCCTTAGCTTCCTAGCTGCGGGACAGCAGGCATTTGCCATTATGCCCCATTTGTTTGCATTCAGTACTGCTAATACTCAAGTCAACGTAATTCAAGACTGGTAGCATAAACATACGAATAGCTAGCTATTAATTTGTAAGAATGGTGTAATATATCAAGTAAACATAAGAAAATTCATACTACCACATCTTCGTGTACAAGACCTTGTGCATGCTAAGTACCTGCTCTATTAGAGCTACAACTCCAGTCTGTTTGTGTTATATTTAACTTCAAAAAAACTCAGATAAAAGTTATCAGGGAACAGAGATATTTACTTCCTCCTTTTCAATTGAACACCTTTTATTTCTTCATTACTCAATCATCTCATTGATTTTATAGAAAAGGCTTCCAGATTTTTGTAACCAAGTGTTCCAGTGTAGGCATAACATGCACAGCCTTTATCACGCTGACATAGTTTTCTTCTACTCCCTAGTCTATTTAGAGTACTTATTGTGAGAGAATATTAAACTTGTCATTTGTTTTCACAAGATGATTACGTGGCTTTGTCCTTCAGTCTTTTATTGTGGTGCATTATATAGACTGATCTTCATGCTGCACTAGTTTTACATTCCAGAAATAAATTTAGCATAATTCTTGTATGGTGAGACTTAACTTAGCCCAACAGTATTTTGTTGAGGATTTCCCCATCAGTGTTCATCAGGAAAATTGGTATACAGCCATCATATTTTTTTGCCTCATATAGCTCAGGCTGGCCTTGAACTTCAGCAGCTTGAGCTGTGGCTCAGCGGCTAGGAGCGCCTAACGCTCTGCTCTAGTGCCAGCGGACCCGGGTTCGAGTCCCTTTGGCGCTGCTAGCGATCGATCAATCAGTGATCAATATGCTATCGATCGATCAATCAATCGGGAAAAAAAAAAGAAAAACATTGAACTTTGATCTCCTGCCTCTATTTGAGTGCCAGAATTATACGTATGCCCACCATGCCTGGCTTCTGTGTGCTGATCTGTTAGGGACTCCACAATCTCCTGCAGACTGTAGGCTCTACCAAATGAGCCACACCCCCCACCCTCAGTCATCATGTTCTTTAAGACCTATTAATGTCAGACTCATGAGATGATTAGTACTTACCTGCATGAAGTCTGTTTTGATGGACTGCATCTAGAAACAACCTCATTTCCTCTGCTTCCTTACTTGGTACTTTGTCAATAGACAAGAAGCTGTTATCTTGTAAAGTCAACATTAGGCGACTTTGTTTTGTTCCACTGGGACGTAGTACCACATTTTTAATGTTATGACTTAGCTAAAAGAAGAAAAAAATTATCTTTTCACCCAAAATACACAACAAAGTATAATTAAGCTGTCTAAAAATTGCTGAATTTCATACATTTCCATTTCCATTTCTTTCTTCTTCTTTCTTGATAAATTTTACTCAAATATATAACCTTTGCGAAAAGATTTATTTCCATGTTTCATTATATGGATGCATGCATATCTAAATGTGGTTAGGTAGTAGCACTTATGGAAGTCAGAAGACATTGTGTTCTCTGAAGCTAGAGTTATAGGCAGTCATGAGCTATTCCACATGAATACTGGGAATTTACCTGGGCCCTTTGCAAAAATAAGTATGTGCTTTTAACTGCTAAATCACTTTTTTTCTTTTCTTTCTTTTTTTTTTTTTTTTAAAGATTAGGTCCCACTATAGAGTCTACTTGATCTAGAACTCACTATGTATTTCAGACTGGCCTCTAAACTCACACTGCCCTTAACTACAAAGCCTCTGCGTCCTGAGTGCTGGAATTAAATGTGTCTCCATGCCCAATTAACATTTAGCTTTTAAAACCAGCATTTTACTACATTTTATCAATTTATGAGTATTGGGGGCGCTGCCACAGAATGTCAATGGAGGTCAGAAGACAACCTGTGGTAACTGGTTTTCCCTCCACCATGTGATCTATTCTTTCACCTTTTCAACCACCTCTTTGACCTCTGTTTTGTCTGACAATCTTATGTATAACTTAGGCTAGCCTTGAACACACTACATAATGAAGTCCAGTAGTCCAGTATTGCCTCTCTTTTTCCAGTCTCTAGCTCCCCAGTGCTGGAATTACAAGCACGAACCACTACACCATAATAGTAGAATGTATGTGATATACAAAAGCGTCAGCAACTTACTTTCACAGTTCAAAAGTATAAACAATTGGAAAGTTTATTTCAATCATACAAGCATAAAGTTTAAAATATATTTCTTGAAAAACTAATAAATAGAAAATTTTATTTTTATTTTTCAAGATAAGATTTCTTTCTGTAGCCTTGGCTGTCCTAGAACTTAGAGAGGTTTTCCTGCCTCTACCTCCCAAGTACTGGGATTAAAGGCGTGCACCACCACCTTCCAGGTAAATTTATTTATTTGGTTTGTTTATTTGTTTGTTTCAAGCCAGGGCATCTCTGTGTATCTCTGGCTGTTAAATTTATTTTTTATGTGCATCGGTATTCTGTCTTCATGTATATTTCTTGCCTGGTGCCCTCAGAAACCAGAAAAAGGTATTGGATTCCCTGGAACTGAAGTTAAGACAGTTATGAGCTACCATTTGGGTGCTGGGAATTGAACCCACATCCTCTCAACAGCACCCAGTGCTCTTAACTGTCAGGCAATCTCTCAAGGTCTGATGAATACAGATCTTTTAAAGGTACACATAGTTTCTTTAGTCACTGAGACCTTTAGTCTCCAGACCTTGATTTTTTTCCCTCCCAAGACAGTCTCACTATGCACCCCAAACTGGCCTCAAATTCACTATGCAGACCAGGCTAGGCCTGATGTTATAACACTCTTGTATGAGATTCCCAAATACTGGAATTATAGGAATGTGTTACCACGCATAGCTATGTTCTTAAATTCAACTCCCACAAAGATTAGCAGTTCTTAGGTCCACAATAGTAGTACAAAAGGGGAAAATTAACTATTTAAATTTTTGTTATATTTTATGTGCATATATATGTGTGTGTATATGGTGTATCATGTCACAGTATGTGTGTGTAGGTCAGAAGACAATTTGTCGGAATTGATACTCTCCTTCCACCTTATGGGTCCTAAGAAACAAACTCAGATCACCAAGTTTTGTGACAGGTGTCTTAATCTACTGAGCCATCTTGCCGGCCAAATAGCAATATTCTTTTAAAGATAGTGACAAGTTTTTACAGTTAGAGGAAGATAGCTATAAAGATGACCTGAACAATCATCCATTAAAGACCATGACATATGGCAGGATTATTTAGGACATAGATGCTTACTTTTAGAAGGCACTAAAAAAAATCCATTAAATGACTCTAGCAATTACTTCAAAGAAAAAAAAAAAAGATGAGCTAAGATTATCTAATTTGTGTGTGTGTGTGTTGTCAGAGACTGAACCCCAGGTTCTGAGCACATTAGGCAAGTGCTACCACTTAGCTCATATTCAATCCCACATTTTCCCAGACAGGCCTTCATGGCCCTATCACTCTGTGATATGTATCTTAATCTCATCTGAAAAAATTCTGACCAGGTAGCTCGGATTGTACGTGTATTACAACTACTACCGACTTAGCCTCTAAAGTGCTGGGATCATAGGAGTGTATCTTCAAAATCTGGCCTAATGGGGTTTTGTTGTTGTTATCACTTTTTTTTCCCTTGGGGGGGGGTGGATTTCAGTTTATAGCTCCACGTTATATTTTGAGACAGGATTTCATATAGCTCAGGCTGGCCTCAAACTTGCTTTGTGACTCAAGATAACATTGAACTGCTGATCTTCCTTCCTCTACCTCTCAAGTGTTAGGATTACAGATACGCATCACTGTTCACGAATGTTAATGTGGCTTTTGAAATAGCTTAAATATATGGTACCCAAACCTCTCTAAGTTCTTTCCCACTAGTTTTCTTTGCAACAATGGTGACTGTTTCCTATTCTTTATTAAACCTAACAATACTACTGAGTAATTTATAAAACAACACATAGAAGTACTAAACCTTTCAGGGTCACTTTACTACAACTATGAAACTATGACACAGTGTGGCTATTGAGTAAAGGATCTCACTAAAGAACCACTCCAAATCAAAATATGTTATACCTGAAACATTCTTGGAATTCCTCCAGTGTTGTAGTGAACAACTAGGCTGACTTTATTGTCTTTTTCCACAATTTCAAAGGATCCTTCTTTCCACTTTGTAATTCCAGTCTGCATACTTCGAACTCTGATAGGACCATTTATCTTCAGAGGAGACATATTTTCTTTAAAAATAAATTGCTTTTAATGAAATTAAAAAGCAAAAATATATGTTCACCTGACAGATTCTAAAGAAGAAAAATACAACAAGTTACAAGTGATTAAAAACAGAATTTTAAAGAGGATACTTAATAAATCATCTTATATCTTTCTCCATTTGGGGAAAAAAATCATTTACTCTCTAAAGAAAAAAAACTTACCCTTCTCTAAAATACATCCATATTCAGCATTACCATTTCCAAAAAGCAATTTAACTTAAACTTCAATATTCAAATTTATTCAAGATTCCAGAATAAACAATATTCTTTTCTTTGGTGAGTATGTGTATAATGTGTGTGTATTAGTGAGGCACACACATTGAACAGTTTGAGACAAGGTTCCTTCTGCTCACTGCTGCATTAACCAGGCTAGTGTACCTATAAGCTTCCAGTGATTCTAGACATGTATGTATTCTGTCCAGCTTTTATGTGGGTTCTGGAGATTAGATTCAGGTCATCACGCTTGGTAACTGAGTACTATATCCACTGAGTCATCTTCCCAACCTCTTGAATGAACTTCTAATACTTATAAATGATTTATAACAATCAATAATAGGATAAGATACCTAACACCACTCAACTAGACTTGCAAATAAAATGATAGTAATAGATGTTAGCAAATAGTATTACATATATATAAAGGTGCAAATATCTAAAATCGCTAAACCAGATTTTTTATGTATTTTCATCTTCTAATACTTGTAGGAATTATAAGTATTCTTGCTGATAAGCTTATAACATAATTTCTGCCTAGATGGTTTGGTTGGAAAATCTAGAAAAGATAGTATAAAATGGATATTAGGTCTAGAAATTAGGAGCCAATCTTGTCACTAACTTGTAACTTCTTTCTCTGATATTAGTGCTGTCAATCATACAATGCGACAATGACATGTTGGGGGATGAAATAACATATATTCAGCAGATAGTACTATTAACATTGATGGAGTTAGCAACCATGTGCTATAAATTAAATTATTCCTTCTACATAATATCCCTTTTTTCAAAGACCTCAATAAATCAGATGTTAACAGGAGTTAACTCCTATAAGGTCAGCCAGGTAAGAGAAATGACTGAGGCAAATAAAATATGTTCAGGTGCAATCAAATCTAGTGAACTGCTAGCATATGAACCTTGATTTGCCAGTTCACCTTTTTTTCTTGTTTGTTTTTCACAAAAATGAACTTCATATAAAATTACTCATTTTATATTGTAAGCAATAAATTCAAATTTATTTTTAAAAGCCATCAAACAAAACTCACCTATAGGAAGGAGGTGTTAAGTCTGGGGTCCTCGAGTTTAAAGCCTATAGTTACTGCATGGAAAGTAACTAGGAATCAAAGAAAACATTTAAAAACACTTTGAGAGTTCAATGCTCTTATGCATCTTAAGTTCTTCATTACTATTTATTCACACCCTCAAAATTTTCTGAGAGCCAACTGTGGTCACATTTAAAAATCAGCAATTTACTGGACATATAAATTAAAAACAATAAAGTTTATTATTTATTACTATGCCTATTCATGTGACATTTTGCTCAAACTAGTAACCCTACAGAAACTTGAATAAGCCACCTGCACTTGTAATATATTTTAGCTATTATTTGTGGCTCTATTGTTTGCACAAGTCCTTGACATTTCTTTCCTTTCTGTCTATCAGGATTGGAAAGAATATATTGTTTCTCTTCTACACCCATTTCCCAAGCCAGAATCATTAGAAGTAGCTTTGACCTTCTTATATATTTTGGGGTTGGACTAGAAAGGGAGGTTAGAATTCTGTGAATTCTTAACTTCATATGCCTTCAGGTATTTTTCTAAGGAAACTACAAATCAAATAGATTTACTCTCCATCTCAGTATTACTCAATGGTTTTTAAATGTCTTTACAATAAAATACAAACTCATTAACATGATATCAAGGCCTCAGGCCCTCATTATCTATTCTCAATTAAGTGTGCTGTGGGAACTCCTTCAGTCAAACAGCCTTTAAGACACTGGCCCACTTTGGGATGGTCTCATGTACTGGAAGTGCAGATGAGAAGCACGAGCAGGCCTCTTGGCTGCTGGATTCAGTCCCAGTTCCCAGTGCACACAGAGGATGAGGATCACTACTCTTTCTGTGAGTTTATCCCAGAAAATAAACCTTTGTTATACTCCATTTCAGGCTATTGTGGAATTCTTGTACGGCAACGTAAGCATCCCCTCAATCCAGTCATCTCAACTAAAAAAGAATTCCCAAACCCATGTATTCTCATGACAATGAATCTTTACACACTGTGGTCATGTCTATAAGTTTTCATGTATTCTCCCTTCCTGACCTGCCGTAATTCCTTCTGTTGGTTCTAAAATCAAAGCTCAACTTAGATGTCACTGTCTTTAAGAAGCTTTCCTGACTACTTTTCACTGGTTCTCTTCCTCATACTCACACTCTGAGGCTATTTAATTTTTTTAATTTTTATTTTATGAACATTAGTGTTTTGCCTGCACATACGTCTGTGTGAGGGTGTCAGGTCCCCTGGAACTGGAGTTACAGAGTTGTGAGCTGCCATGTGGGCGTTGGGAATTGAACCCAGGTCCTCTGCAAGAGCTTCAGTGCTCTTAACCGCTGAGCCACTTCTCCAACCCCTTGAGGCTATTTAAATCCTTCTCCATATTCCTGTTGTACTTTGTGCTTATAGACACATGACACTATTACAAATGTTATTTATTCCTTTGTTTCTACCTGTATTATTTGAAGACGGGGAATGTGTTCTTTAATCTCAATAAGCATCACTGTTCAAGAAGGATGAACAAGCTGAGATGGTAGCACACACCTTTAACACCAGCACTTGGGAGGCAGAGGAATGAAGATTACTGTGGGTTTAAGGTCAGTCTAACCTATATAACAAGTATCATATCAAACATACATAGTAAGTCTATCTCAAGAAAGATTTTATGTCTTATCAGTTTTTTCATCTTTCCATCTACCTCTCCCTGAAAAGTTTTATGTCTTATTAAATGTTTTCTTCTTTCTCTACAGCTCATTATGAGACTATAAAACACCATTATCTTGGTGTTATTTAGAATATCATTATTAAATAAAACTTAGAAATGAAATTTCACATCTACTAAAGTATACAAGATATTTAAAAATCTTTTTTTCCGATTTATTGATTGATAACGACCTATTGATTGATTGATTATCGATATCATCACCAGGTGGGATTCGAACCCGTGTCCCCTGGCATTAGAGCGGAGCGTTTGGCGCTACTAGCCGCTGAGCCACGGCTCAAGCTGCTAGATATTTAAAAATCTTATTTCTATCTAATTCTAAACACAACTTTTGATTACGAGTATAAAATTTTACTTCATGACTTCATATGTTGAACATTTTCTTATCCATTTCAACTACCAGCTTTGTTTTCTTCTAATGAAAAAACTGAAAGATACAGAACATAAAACTAGAGAATACAATAAAAACATTCAATATTTCTTTTGTACTAAATGAATGAACAGTAACCACTCCTGAGCTTGCCCTACTTGCTGAAGATAAAAAGTTTCTTTTTCAATATGAAGTACATACAGAAACAATTAAAAAAAAAACCAAAAACTTTTTTTTTTTTTTTTAAAGACATGGTCTTACACTGTAGCCCAGGTTGGTCTAGAAATCACTGTATATTACAGGCTGGCTTCAAACTCATAGCAATGCTCCTGTTTTAGCCAACACACACACACCAGTGCTGGGATTACAGGCGTGAGTCATTATGCCCAGCATTAGTTAAACTTCCTATAAACAGAAGATAAAGATTCCTTGAACTCTGACTATCCAAGTTTGAGATTCCATGCAAGCTCATATTGCAAACAAGGTGGCTTTTTGTAGTCATTTACTTAAATGCATATATATCAGGCATTCTGTGGTAAAGAAATTATGCTAAAACACAAATGTATAATAAACTGTCAATTCTAGCCTATTTACAGAACCAAAACAAAACCAATACTTACTTTTCAGTGACTTTTACTGAAAAATTCCACAAAATAACAATTCTCCTTTATTCTGTTTCTTGTGCCAAAAGCAATGTACTTTTCTTGAGAAACTATACATATTCTCCAGATCTATCAGTGATCCTTCCAGGAGTCAGTTATCAATTCAGCTAAAGAAAACAGAAGTGTGCTTTAAGAAATTACAGCATATGAAATTAAAAGAAAAAAATGAATCGTGTATGTCAAAAAGACTCATTTAAAGATCACTCTTACTGAAAATATTAAAATACAACACAGAATGAGGAACTCAGGAAGAGTCTGAAAGTCCATCACCTGGTGTCTTGCTTTTATGTACTGCTCTTAGATTTTGAAACTAAGTCAGTGAAAAAGTACATCCTTTGTTGACTTTAGAAACATTGTTGCATCATAACCATCTAAAAGATGGCTTGTAAATTGTGTCGATCTATAGTTTTTAAAGCTGGAAAATATTAAGTTGTGTCGATCTGTAGTTTTTAAAAGCTGGGGAACGGCTATCCTTACCACCTTTCAGAAAGTTCTTTAAAAAATGAACAACAAAAATTTCTTAATTTTAGGTTTTTCTAAACCTTTCTCTGGAATTCTACCACAATTTTGAATACAACATCAACTTTTAACTCTGTTCATTTAGAAAAATGATTTATAAACTGGGCAGTGGTAGCTTACTTGGGAAGCAGAGGCAGGAAGATCTCTGTGAGTTCAAGGCCAGCCTGGTCTACAAGAGCTAGTTCCAGGACAGGCTCTAAAGCCACAGAGAAATCCTGTCTCAAAAAAACAAAAAGTACTTCCCTAATTCAGAAACTCATACTTTGGGATAGGGATGTGGCTCCATTGGTAGGGTGCTTGTCTACCATGCATGAAACCCTGGAATTCATTGTCAGCAAAAGATTAACTGGTGTGCCTCTATCCCAACACTTGGGAGGTGAAGTAGGAATTCAAGGTTCATCTTCAGCTATGTAGTGAGTTTCAAAGCCATCTTAGGCTACATGAGAGGCTGTCTCAAAAATAAATAAGTTAACTCATTAAAAACTCACTTCTTTAAATCATCACCTCACCCAATAAATATTATATATTTACTAAACAAAGTGCTAAGTATCAAACATTATTGATTTAATATTAATAATCTTAGAGGACAGGTTTTATCACTGTATCTTACACATAAAGGAAACTGAGGCTTTCAGAAATTAAGAAATTATGCAGGGGGTGTAAACAGAAACTGGATTTTCATTTCCTGGCCACCCAGACCCGAATAATCAGGCTTATTCCTAGCTAGTTCTTACATTTTAAATTAACACATTTCTATTAATTTATGTATCGTCTCAAGACTGTAGCTTACCAGTAATGTTCCAGCATCTTTCTCCTTCAGCAGCTACATGGCATCTCCTTGACTCTGCCTACTCTCTCTATCTCTGTTTGGATTTCCTGCCCGGCTTTACTCTACTAAGTCATTGGCCAAAACAGTTTTATCCATCAATCAATAAAAGCAACACATATACAGGACATCCACATCCTCAGGGCTAAAGAGTTAGCTTAGTAGTCAAGATCACTTGTTCTTACAAAAGACCTGGTCTTGATTCCCAACACCACGTGATGGCTCACAACTATCCATAACTCCAGTTCTGGAGAAAGACACTCTCTTCTGACCTCCACAGGCAATAGGCACAGATGTGGTATACATACATATAAACATACTCCATACAGGAAAAACACACATAAAAGTAAACCAATCTTTTAAAAAGGAAAAGAAATTAATATTGAGTCACCAAAAGACAAAACTATGCCCAAACTCAAAACCTTTTCCCTACTTTGTTTTTTGAAACAGGATTTCATGTAGCCTAGGCTGGTTTTGAACTATGTAGGCAGAGGCAGATCTTGAACTACTGTTCCTTCTAATTCCACTCTTAAAGTGCTAGGATTATAGGCATACACCACTACACCAGGCTGGAACCAAAATTTATAACCACTACCACAGTGCATACTCAGCATTGTATGATTCACTTTCCAGCCACCACTCTCCGAGGATTTTCCCATCAATAAATCCTTTTCTACAATAGTCTTCTAGGAACCATTTCCTACCCCTCACCCTCCTTAGGAACTAAAGTGACACTAGTTGTTTTCACAGCTTTCTCCCTAATCAGACACAAGAACTTAGGTAAACTTCTGATATATTCCAGCAAAATAAACATTAAGTTCTAAGTACTTGCTATTAATACTGCTAACTCCATTATAAACATTTTAACTTCTTCACTATGAACTAGAAAATAAAAATTTTGACATCTATACACTTTATTTATTGTTTTCAGTATAAACTCTTTAAGTCTTAAAACATGTCATTAAATTTTAAAATTGACTTCCTTACCTAGCAAAAACTATTTTATTTATTTGTAGAAACCTCATTTTTACTAGTCTCAATTTAACCTGTTGCTAAAATAAATAAACAAACCACTCTGTTGACTTTCAATGACTTTCTTTTGTAACCAAAAAAAAAAAATCATAAAACAGAGACTATAAGAATGGCCCAGCAGGTAAAGGCACTAGCTACCCAAGCCTGATGGCATGAGTGCGATCCCTGGACCCGAAGTGAAGAGAACGAACCGAATACTTCCTCTAACCACGCCGGCACACATGCACCCAACCCACCCAACCCACCCAACCGTGTGATGGACATGTACACGGACACCACACAAATAATACAATATTTTTAAAGTTCATAAAACAAATACACAAATAAGATAAAGTTACTGTTATAAAGGAAAGAAGAAATTTGATCTAAGTAAGATTTATCTCTAATCTACAAAAGAAAAGATTTCTTTCCATTAGACTGTCTAAAATCTGAATGATTTGGTGGAGGTGGGGGAGGTGGAGAGAGTGATACACACATTTAATTCCAGCACTTAGGAGGCAGAGGCAGGTGGATCTTGGTGAGTTCAAGACCAGCCTGGTCTACAGAGCAAGTTCCAGAATAGGCACCAAAATCTACACAGAAAAATCTTGCCTCAAAAAACGAATAGGAAAAAAAAATGAAAATGATTTGATAACACAGGAATAAGTAAAAATATCCTAAACCCTTTGTTGCTGTTTGTCCCCTGCTCATTTTCAAATTTCCATGGCTAGAATCCAGGCTTCCAGCATGGTAAGTGAGCACCCTACAGCCGAGGCATACTCCATCTGTTTTCCTTTGCAGAATGGGGTGTCTGTTCTAATGGGAGTATCAGAAAACTTATGCTTTCAAACAAGACGGCTCTTAAATCATCTCACATCTCTATAAGTTAACGGCAATTTCCAATTTGATTCATTTAACCAGTTCTTGAGAAATGAAAATGAAAGTGAGTTGCTTTATTTTTTATTTTTTTTTACATTGTGTGTGTGTGTGTGTGTGTGTGTGTGTGTGTGTGTGTGTAAGAGATCAGATATATTTGCAGGACTGGGTTCTGCCTAAAGTAGCTTTTATCCAACCTGGGGGTTCAGAGTAGAGGAGGAAAAAAACCAGAGAAGGCTTTACTCAGAAAGTATTTCTTAAGCTGAAAATGAAGGTTTATTTGATTGAAGGATTAAACAATTCAGATAAACAGAATAGTGTGTGTGAAAGGTCTAAGCTAGAAATGTTGTATGTCAACACAAATTAAATCAGTGTGGCTGAAGGTTAATTAAGAAAAAAGGAAGAGGTCAGAAGATAAAGCTAAATCTAATAAAGTAGGCAAAAACCAGGTTATGTAGAATTTCAATCAACTCCCCCCCCACACACACACACATCAAGAATGTCTTGTAGCCTAAGCTGGTTTATCTGAGGGGGACTCTGAGTTCCTGATTCTGTCTTTCCTGCTTTATATGACACTGGGGCTTCAAACACAGGGATTTGGGCATGCTAGGCAAGCATTTCAGCATCTGAACCATTACCCAGAACAGGACTTTTAAATTTTTTCTTAAAGTAATAAGCACCGTGGCAATGGGAAAGTCACTGAAGGATTTCAAGCAAAGAAATTATACGTTATTTTTGAATGAATGGAGAAGTAGAGTTTGGGAAGCAGAGAAAATGAGTTAAAAAAAAAAGAAAAGAAAAAAGGAAGATCAGATAGGAAAGTAGTGTTGTTTAATTCATAATTACAATAACAATTAATTCTTACCTGCAAATTTTTGTATGTTAATACTTTATCAAGTTTATAGCACTTATAACAATCCACAGGTGAGAACTCCTATTACATTTTACAGGTGAGAACAGGAGCCAGAGAGATCAAGCCCACATGAAAAAGAACTGTGGTTTAAACTAGAAAAGTAAAAGTGAAGATGGTCAGAAGCAGATGCAAGACATATACTGGAAGTAAAATAAAACTTGGGGAGGATACGAACATACAGGATGAAGAAATCAAGAATGCCTCTAAAGCTTCTACCCAGTGTAACTGAACAAATGGACATGCCTTATGGACACAGACACTGGAAGTGTCAGAATTTGGGTATAGAGAAAAAGATCAACACTATGGTTTTATTTCACATCTTTAATCCCAGCACTTGGGAGGCAGAGGCAGGTGGACCACTGAGCTTTCAAGGCCAGCCTGGTCTACAAAACAAGTTCCAGGGCTACCAGAGTTGTTATACAAAGAAACCCTGTCTCAAAGTAAAAGATTAAAAAAGAAAGAAAGAAAGAAAGAAAAGGCGGGGCAGCCACAGTGGCACCTTTAATTTCAGCACAGGGAAAGGAGGCAAGCGGTTTTCTGTGAGTTTGAGGCCAGCCTGGTCTACAGAGGCAGTTCCAGGACAGCCAGGGCTACACAGAGAAACTCTCCAAAAGCAAAACAGAAAAAACTAAACAACAACAACATAAACCTCTGGTTTTAGAGGTGTTACATTTGAAATTCCTAAGTTGGGGAAATTAAGTTGAGATGTTAAGCAGACAGCCGTTTGAATATGGGGGCTGAAAATAAAAATTCTCAAATTATCAATATATAGTGAAATTTAAAACTTAGAGAGGAATGGAACGGCAACAGAAGAGAACCCCAGCCCGAATCGGAATCATTTTACCCTGCCTAAATTTCTCACCAAGACAAATGATTACGTTTGTGGCGGGTTTTTCAGTCCCTCATTTACTTTTGCCAGTATGCAACGACTTTCGTCTCTTTAGTCCCTCCTCCACTCGCTATTAAACGCCAAGCATCTCAATGCTACCTAAGTACCCTTCTCTAGCATTGTACTCTTCTTTAGGCAATGTCATATATACACATGGCTCCAAATTTACACAAGGCAAATGACACACATAACATACAAACACATATGTATCTATCTATATGTGTGGCCCAAAACCCTCCTCTAATCTGTAATTCAATAAACCCAAATGTCTCCTTACCACCTCAACATTCTCTTAGATTATCTCTTTCAGCTGGAGATTCATTAGATACTGCAACTCGCCAAAAGAATACCCGAAAAACACTATAGTACAACTCTCCAAAGACACGGAACTTTTATTACCACTTACCATTTCTTTTTTTTTTTTAAAACCAGATCTTGATTTAAAATTGGTAAATTGGACATCGTCGGAGTATGAGGGCCAGCCATGATAAGCTAAGTCTGGGCAGGTCATCCAAAGGAAGTTTCTTTACTTCCAACCATTATCACCTGGGACTCTGGCCATCAATAAATTTAAATGGAGTCTGGAGTCTCAATAGTTTATCCTGAGACAATGCCTGGCAGGTCAAGATTACCTGACCCCCACCCAAGAGCAGAACAGTCAAGGGAAATTCCTGGCATTCGAAGCACTGTAAATAGAAACACCTGCCAGCAGTTCACCAGGACACTCCTAGACAAATGTCAGCCAATCAGGGGTCCTGAACCTCTGAGACCCCTCACCCCCACCTTTACTACTATAAAAACCCAATTCTAACTGAGCTCGGGGCTCTTCGGATATTCCAGTCAGTATGTTGGACATGCGGAGAGTTTGAGTTTGCAAACTTGATTAAAATAAAGGCTCTTTGCTTTTACGTATGGGACTCGGTCTCCTTTGTTGGCTTTTGTGGGGACCCACGGATTTGGGCTTAACAGGAGTGGCTAGATACGGATAGCAACCAAATGCACGACAAAAAAAATCAACTCTCAGACTTTTCTCGTGAGCACTGTTTAAGAGGAGGAGGAAAGTAAAGAATGGCCATGAGAGCGAATGAGTATCGCACCCAAGGTCTGAGGGCTGTGTGGCATCGGGAGTCACCTGGAGAGACATCAGGCCTCGTTAGGAGGCAAGCCAAGACCACCACAACCCGAGCAAAGCGGGGGCAGGTTGAGGATGCGGAAAGGGAGTGACAATACGCTCCGCGTTCAAGGAGAGGGAAAACGGAGGGGGAAACACTCGAGCGGGGCACCTGTAAGGCACAGGACGCGTCCGGGGACCCGGTGCAGGCTGAGTAGCAGCCGGGCGAACTCTGGAGTGGACGCCGAGTGGGCGGACCACACGGGGGGTGGGGGGGTGAGGCTGGAGAAAACGGCTCGACTCCGGAGTTGTCCCGGCCCGCTTACCTGTGCCAGAGGATCCGAGCCCGGGACGAACCTGCCGGTAGCACCCAGTTCCCGCGGAGGGGGAGGAACCGAGGGGCTCAAAGGGAAGGGGCGCTCCCGGCCCCAGAAGGCGACACCGTGCTCTCTCCTACACACCTGAACCCGCTGATGGCGGGAACTGTGACTACACGCAAACACGTACGCACGCACGTACTCTCGACGCAACCAGTCTGGGCGCGTGCGCGTCAACACCCAAGCCCCGCCCCGCCGACATTCGTTCCGCCCCTCGCCACGCCCTGCCTCTCAGCCGGGCGGCCCGCCCCCTGCCGTGACAACCTGGTAGTACACATGCGCACTCTCCGTTGTACCGACTTCGGACCTCCCACCATTTTCCCTCTAGCTCAACCTGGCTGAGCATGCGCAATTGGTATCTTTCCAATACGGCCGGCCTTTTCCCGCCCTTCTCTGGCTTTAGCGGGGGAAAAGTCGGAGTTCACGCTCCTCTGGGAATATACCTGCGATGCCAGGGGAATACGAGGACCAGTAGGTTGCAGGCGTCATTTTGATCCTGTATCTTAAGTGTCAGAGAACACACTCTGGAACTATTAGCTAGGTCGAGGGCCAGGAGGCGGGAAAGTGCTCTGTGAGTGGAAGGTCAGAGGTGAGAGGTCAGAGGGCTGCGAAGGGGGAGGAGCGAACCGGAGGCGGATGGCGGCTCTTCATCTCGGGCTGCACAGCCGCTAAAGCAGAGACGTGGGTTCGGCGTGTCCGGCGGGAGGAGAGCGGCGGCCGCTCCCAACATGCACAGCCTGGCGACGGCAGCGGTGAGTGGCTGCGCCCGGATACCAGTCTTCCTAGCTCCCAGAGCCGGGCCCCGAGTCCAGCTCCTTCCCCTAGCCGGAGGTCCGGGATCTCCACACCGCGCCCCGACCTTGGCGGAGTCGGACCCCCAGCTATCCCCGTCTCCTCCGGCTCCCCTCCTGGCCTGGCGCGCGGCCTCTTGCGTTCTTTTCCGGCGCCGAGGCCTGGTCCCGCGCGGCGGGCCCCAAGTAGGCCATTCATTGATTCATTGGAGCTCGGCGTCAGTTTCTGGACGCCGGTTGTGTGCTGGGCGTCGGCGGGGTTGAGGATAATTCCGTGGCCATTCGCTCTGGTTCCTTACTCCTGGAACCCCTCGCCTAGGGGCATCTCAGTGGGAAGGAAATGGCTTCTAACTCAATCTACTTGCTTTACATGTAGAAATCCAGAGACCCGAAGTTCAGGATGATTGCATCTGACTTAGAGTTCTCTGCGTTTGAATCCTTCCTCGCAAATCTCATTTTATCTTTGAACAAGAAAAGCTAATCACGTTTTACACCTCCCTGAAGTCATACTGTGTTTTTCGGTTACGTTTAGAGAAAGTAGACTCTAGGCCTACAAACCCGGTATGATGAGGTTCTTAGTCATGTTTATGGACTCGGTTTTTGTCACTTGCTCCTTAAGCTCCGACAAAAAGTACATCACTTTTTCGCTGCAAGAAACAGATCTCTGGTTACCTGGAATTTACCTTCATAGGACTACCTCCATAAATACAAGTCTGCCTCAGTAACTTTCAGACTATGTTCACAGTAGCTTGTAACCCCAACATTTTCTCTTGTAGAGTATTCATTTCCTAGTATGTAGGAAATTAATTTTTTATTTTTTAACTTGTGGGTTGTTTGTCTTCCTCTCGAGATCAGGGGCAGATTTTTATATATATACATATACACACACAATGTGTTATATCTGTATAATATCTATATTAGTTTATATGTATATTGGTGTTGTTGTGAATCCTGTTTACTTGGTTTCTCCACTGATAGGACAGTTCCTATTACAAGGTAAGCTCTTAAATAATGCTGACTGAATAGCCACTCAACCATATGGGAAGCAGGATAGTTAAAGAACACTTCCAAGCTGTGTGGTGGTGGTGCACGCCTTTAATTCCAACACTTGGGAAGCAAAAGCAGGCGAATCTCTGAGTTCGAGGCCAGCCTAGTCTACAGAGCAAATTCAGGACAGCCTGAGCTACACAGAGAAACCCTTTCTCGAAAAACCGAAAAGAAAAGGTATTTCTTCAATTATATTTACAGTGCTTTACATAAATTTAAAAACTTGAACATCTGTTATACTGTGTGACCCACATGACAGCTCTGACAGGTTCTTTTGTACCACTCACCATTAAGTAAGCTATTTGGTTGGTGACAAGATTTAAGAATAAAAATTTGAGCCAAATCCTTCACAATCCCTTATTCCCATAATCCAAACTACTTACGTTATTTTGATCTGGGCAGAAAACAATGACATGCTATTTACTAGAAATTGAGAGGAAAATTACATGCAGCAATGCCCACAATAGCCTAAGTCTATTGAAAAGACACTTGGTTTTTGCTTAATAATGAAACTTCTATGTGTTCATATTGAGTGTGTGCATGTGAGGAGACCAGAGTCAACTTTGGAAGTTGTGCCTCTGGAGTGGTACTTGAGATAGGGTCTATCTTTCTCTTTTTTTATTTTATTTATTTGGGTTTTTTTTCGAGACAGAGTTTCTCTGTAGCTTTGGTGCCTGTCCTGGAACTAGCTCTTTAGACCAAGCTGGCCTTTAATTCACAGAGATACGCCTGCCTCCTGAGTGCTGGGATTAAAGGCGTGCACCACCACCCGGCTCTCTTTTTTTAATATATAGCAAAGAAACCATACTATAGCTAGGAAGATAGGAAGTACTATTAAAGGACAATGAATGCAGGTCTTATTTACTGGAGAGATAGTAACAAAAGACACTGAAGTAGTTGAAATGTATTATACTGTGCTCTCGTCATTATGGAATATATTCTAACATCTCCGTTATCTTCAAAACAAAATTTGGTTTTGGTTTTTTGTTGTTTTTTTTTTTTATTGTGGACAGTAAACACTGAAGAGTTGTTCACAAAATTAGAAAATGTAAGGGGATAAAGGTAGGTGGCTGAGCAGGTAGGAGCACTCACTGCTCAAGCATGAGAACCTGAGGACAGATCCTCAGTATTCACATAAAAAGCCAGCTGTGACTTCATGTCTGTAACCCAGAACTCTGGAGTTAGAGATAGAAGTTAGAGGTTGCTAACTGACAGCCTAGCACAGATCTCAGTGAAAGGCCCTGCCTCGAAGAAATAGGACCAAGAATGATTGAGGAGGTCTCTGTGCACACCTCTGTCCTGCACACACTATGTAAAAAAGTAGGATGCTAATAATGTGAGAAAAAATATATTTAGCCAGGTGAGTTGGTGGGTCAGGAGGTAAAGATGCTTGCCTCCGAGCTTTATGATCTAGGTTGTCCCCAGACCCACATGGTGGGAAAAGAGAAGTGACTCCCACGGGTTCTTTTCTCAGCTCACACGTGTCCCGTGACACATACACTAAATAAGTGAGTGGGAAAAAAACTTAAGTAGTTGTTCGTTGGCTGCGTTCATATACTAGCTAAAAAACGTATTTCTGTTTTAATAAAGTAAGATTACTTTTCTATAGACCCAAGGGTTACTTAGATTAGTGGAAGTATGGCATTGAGTTTTCTGTAGTAGCTATTTGGTCATAAAACAGCTGAAGTAAACTTTTAGGAGAGGTATTAGAGAAACCTTTAATAAAAAATTCTTTACTGATTTCAACTGGTAATTTTAACATCTCTGAACACTTGAATTACTCTGTGTGTTTGTATGCATATGAGTTGACTGTTGGTGCATGTGTGGCAGCCAGAGGTCAGCGTCATGTCTTCCTCTGTGATTGTCCGCTTTTTAAAGTTCAAGTGCCTGCTCTTCCAGAGGTCCTGAGTTCAATTCCCAGCAACCACATGGTGGCTCACAACCCTCTGTAATGAGGTCTGGTGCCCTCTTCTGGCGGGTGGGCATACACACAGAATATTATATACATAATAAATAAATAAATATTAAAAAAATAAAGTTCAGATGTTTTCTTTTATGTATGGTAAGTTCAAAGTGTGCAGGTACAAGTTCAGGTGTCTGTGTTTAGGCCTGAACTTGACATCAGATATCTTTTTGGCCTCTCTCTTAAACCCAGAGCTTGTGACAACATTTAGACTGGCTTCCCCCTGGGATTTTCTATCTCTGCTTCCTGAATGCTAGGTTTTAGGCAACCACACTTGCAGGGCTTTTTATATGGGTCCTGGAGATCCCAATATCTGCCCCTCTGTGTGACAAGTACTGTACTGACTGAGCCGTCTTCCCAGACCTCCACCTTGTTTTTTTTTGTTTTTTTTTTTTTTTTGGATTTTATGTGTATGACTCTTTTGCCTGCATGTATGTATATGCACCATATGCATTCCTGTTGACCTTGTAGGTCAGAAAAGGATTCTGTAATTCCTTGTAACTGGAATTACAGATGATTTTGAGTTACCATGGAGGCTTAAACCCGGGTTCTCTGTTAGAGCCACAGGTGCTCTTAACTGCTGAGCCATCTCTCCAGCCCTCTTGTTTCTTTTTGAAAGAGGTTCTCTCACTGAACCTGGAGCCGCCCATTTCAGTTAGACTAGCTGATCAACAAGTCTTCCACCTGTGAGTTGGTCCCAAGGTAGTGTGTCTGCATGTCTAGCTAGCTTTTGGATGCTAGGGGTTCATACTCAGGTCCTCATGATTTGAGCTATAGGCACATACTGAATCATTTTCCTGGCCCATTTTATTATCTTTGTGTTTAAACTAATTGACTCCCAGATGCCCTACACTTGGCAGGAATGTACTCAAATAAAATTGGTTCACTGCTGCTAAACCTCCTATTTAATCTCAGGGCAAAGAATGTAGCTTCTCTTTACTGGTTAACTTCATTTATTTGTTTAGTGTGAGAGAAAGACAGACAGACAGACACATCAGCTCTCTCCTACCATGTTGAGTCCTGATGGTGAAACTCAGAGAGTCAGTCTTGATGGCAAGCACGCCTAACCAGCTAGTCATCCCACTGGACCTACTTTGATTTTTTTTTTTAAAGTCACTTTGAAGCTGACATAAACCTATAACCCCAAGACATAGGAGACAGATATAGAAAGATCACCAAGGGAGGCTGCGAGATGGCTCAGAGGTTAAGAGCACTGACTGTTCTTCCAGAGGTCCTGAGTTCAATTTCCAGCAACCACATGGTGACTCACAACCATCTATAATGAGATCTGGTGCCCTCTTCTGACCCGTAGGGATACATGCAGGCAGATACTGTATACATGATTAATAAATAAATCTTTACAAAAAAAGAAAGATCACTACAAGTTCCAATCTGGTCTATATAATGAAAGCCTAACTTACAAATTTTGTTTAAAAAAATAGGGTCCTCATAAGGATAGACAGTACTTTCAGTGTGATTTATAAAGTTTTTTAAATCATATTTCTTTATGTTAATACTCAGAGGTACGTTGCCTAGTGTAGTCAGTCTGTAATTTTAGCATTCAAGAGGACGAGGCAGGAAGATTTCTGTGAGTTCAAGGCAGGGTTGACATGTATAGGGAGTTAAATGAAAGTCCATGGTGAGCCACCTAATTTTGAAATGTAATCTGTTAAATCTAACCCCATTCACTGTCGTATCAGGAAGACAGTAAGCCATGTTGACCCTAACATAAAGCTGTTTTCTCTTTAAGAAATCATCAACATCAGATTTTCAGTTTACCAAAGGAGAAAAATTATTTTTACAATTTACTGTTTATTTAAAATAATTTATAAATGTCTTTCGATTCTTTACATTGGGTTTGTGATAATTATAGTTAGCTATTGATGGCTTACTTCGGTGACTATCTTGAAAGAAAAAATTAATTTGAAATATATTTTATGCATACAAAACATTCAGCACAAAAGGGAGAACAGCTTTCTGCTAGTTTGATATAGTTTGATAATATTTTAAATGCATTTATTAAAAGGAAAGACTATTGTCTTTAGTGAGCTACAAGGAATGATATAATATGCACCAGAACAGAGCCCTGTTTTAATCTTGGTCTGACTATTAAGTAATTAATACTCTTCTTTTTGTTGTTGTTGTTGGTTTTGGTTTTTTTGTTTGTTTGTTTTTGAGACAGAGCTTCTCTGTATAACAGCCCTGGCTGTCCTGGAACTCACTTTGTAGACCAGGCTGGCCTTGAACTCACAGAGATCCTCCTGCCTCTGCCTCCTGAGTACTAGAATTAAAGGTATGTGCTACCATTGCCTGACTGTTTTTAAATTAATTTTTTTTAGGTTTATTCATTTGTTTATTTTATGTATGAGTGTTCTATCTGCCTCTATACTGTTATGCCAGAAGAGGGCATCAGATCCCACTATAGATGTTTATGAGCCACCATGTGGTTGCTGGGAATTGAACTCATAACCTCTCCAGCCCTTTAAATGAATTTTTTTAAGGTTTATTTTTATTTTATGTATATTGGTGTTTAGCCTGCATGTTTGTCTGTGTGAGGGTGTCAGAGTCCCTTTAACTGGGGTTGAAGACAGTTGTGAGCTGCCATGTGCTGGGAATTGAACCTGGATCCCCTGGAAGAACAGCTAATGCCCTTAACCGCTAAACCATCTCTCCAGACAGTATTTAATATTCTAAATTAAACTTCTCAGATGATATTGTGTATATATTAATAGTTCAACTCTATACAAATCCAACTATTAATGAACTGTACTGTAATAGACTGTAGAAAGTTCTGTTAGTTGTAAGAAATAATTTCTTCAGCTTGGAGAGGGACGTTTGTGATTTCAATTGTATAGACTACGTGCGGACACTGATTCTAGGAAGTGCTGTTAGGTAAATTGAACTCGGCCGTACAGTCACTGTTTGACATTGATATTGTTAAACCTTTATTAACCTCTTTTTTAGCTTAGAGGATAAAGTGAGGAAGCCTTACCTTCTAATAGTAATTCCTAGACAGCATAAGCTTCTCTGCAGTAGCAGAAAATACTTGTGTTGTCTAGACCAGGTTACATAGGGTTACTGAAAGAGGCCCTGGAGAACTTTTGGGGATAACTTTGGATAATAGAAGTAATCTATATCATAATTGTTAGGACGGTCACATTGCAATGTTTACTTAACATGGTGTGCGTTTACTGTATGAGAAATATACTTATATAAAATTGATGCTTCCCTCTTACAACAATCTAAATAATTTCTAAGATATTCTTGAACTGGTAGTTTTTTTAGAAACTGGTAGTTAGTACAGTAGCTCCACTTTAACCATGACAAAATTGAATGGCTTACCCTAGGCCACACAACTCTATAAATGACTAAACTGAATTGTTGTGACTTGTGAAGGTAGTTTGGTTTACTGGTTATTTTATTTTATTTTATTTAGTTTTGTTAGTACTTTTTCTATGAGAGCTAGGCAAAGGACTTAAAGCTAAAATGTAAATGTACCTGTTTTCATTAGTTTTTTAAAGGTGATCTAATGACCTAAACATGTATCCTTACTTTTTATGGAAATGTATTTTGCATGCTTTTATATTTTTATGTAATGTGATCTATATTGAGCTATGTCTTTTCATAAGGAGCCACATAATATTCCAATATGAAGATGCACCAAGATATATTTAAGTCATGTCTTATTGAAATCTGTTTGTTAGTTTTCTGTCTTAAGACATCTTAGTAGTAAGCATACTGCTATATTTTCAGTGCAGCCCAAATACACCTTTAACAAACTCCTAAAGGGCTCATTAACTGCGAAACAGATTGAGTTGCTTTACATCAAATATATGAATTTATTAAAGGTCCTACTATTTAGAAAATAGATTTTCTAAAGCACTACTGCAGGATAAGACTTGGTTTAACTGTAATAAGTTGACATTTGTTTTCTTGTTTTCCCCTGAAGCCTGTGCCAACTGCACTGGCCCAAGTGGACAGAGAGAAGATCTACCAGTGGATCAATGAACTGTCCAGTCCTGAAACAAGGGAAAATGCTTTGCTGGAGCTAAGCAAGAAGCGAGAATCTGTCCCTGACCTTGCACCCATGCTCTGGCATTCATTCGGTACTATTGCAGCACTTTTACAGGTGGGTGTGTATTCACAGGTAGGAGTTAAGTTGTATTTCTCACTTTGTGTGTTTTCTTCTTCCTTGACTCATGATTTTTTTGAAGACTTTAGAAGAATGATTGTTTAAATTTTTGTTTATTTGTTGAGGCAGGTTTTCTATTTGTAGCCCTGGCTGTCCTGGAACTTGCTTTGTAGATCAGGCTGCCTTTGAACCTGCCTCAGCCTCCACCTCTCAAGTGCTGGGATTAAGGGTGTGGACCACCACCGCCCAGTGATTGTTTAAATATTAGCATTTGTAACAATCCATTTTTTAAAAGCAGAAGTATTTGTTAAAATGCATATTTTGGAGATTGAATTTGAAGATTGAATTTAGCTGGTTTGAGAGGTGGACCTTAAAATCTGTGTTTGACACAGCTTTTAGATGTACAACGGGTTGATCTGTATAGCAGGGAAGAACATAGAAATAGCATAAGGACCACATAGATGTGGCTGAGGAAAGAAAATATTGAGATAAAGGTGTATCAGCTATCGCATTAAAAGCGGATATCTTTGTGTTTTTAAAAACTAAACACTGCATCTGGTGAGGTGGCTTATGGGTAAATGCATTTGGTTGCTGCCAAGCCTAACAACCTGAGTTTGACCCCTGGGATTAACACAGTACAAGGAGAGGTCTGGATCCTGCAGGTTGTCCTCTGACTTCCACATCTGTACTGTGATGTGCACACACACCACACAAACAAAGTTAAGACCAAGAGTAAATAACTGAAAATTCGAATCAGGCCAAAGTGGTTATAGGTGGAAAATAAATTAAATTAAAATGAAACTATCTCAAGGTATCAAGATAATAAAATAATCATCCTATAAAGTTCCTCCCCAAATTACTAATAGTCTTTCAAATCTGTTCAGGAAATTCAACACTTGTAGCCAAGAATCTATTGGTGTTGTGGAAGGATTTGCAGCTAAACTAAATTATTGTGTTCGGTATGGGTTTCGTCTTTATAAAGTAGAATATTAGTTAAAGTTAAAATGTTATATAAGGGTCACTCAATTTAAAAGACTAGCTATGGGAGCTGGAGAGATGGCTGAATGGTAAAGAATATTGGCTGCTCTTTCAGAAGTCCTGGATATGATTACCTTGTGGCTTACAACCAGCTATGACTCAAGACCTTCTTTCTGGTCTCTGTGAGCATTGCATACACATGGTGCACAGACATACATGCAGACAAAACATCAACACAAAATCTAGGAGGAAGTGGAGGAGACCCATTTGTTGCCATAGCAGTATTCCTAGAGACACATGAGAAAGGTCTTGCCTAGGTATTCCTGTATGCTTGTGATAAAAGGATAATTCAATTTCTGCAGGAAATAAAGTGGTCTTTTAAAGTTACTATGCTGTGACATTGTGATATAATTTTGTGATTAATTGCTCTCTGGGATTCTTTGCATTTTTTCAGGAAATTGTAAATATTTATCCGTCTATCAACCCTCCAACTTTGACAGCACACCAGTCTAATAGAGTTTGCAATGCTTTAGCATTGCTGCAGTGTGTGGCCTCACACCCAGAGACCAGGTAAGTGCTGTGAGCGTGTTGGTACAGTTAATGGGGGCAGATTAGTGTTCCAAGGAACTTAGATACCCTTGCTGAGTAATCAGAGAAAGGGCATGCAATGTGGCGTGTGGATGTGAGTCTTCAGAACTCTTTTTTTTTTTTTTTTGGCTGGTTTTGGAGTTCCTTGTGGTTATTTGTGGTTAGGGTTGTTTGTTTTTGCTTTGGTTTTTATAGCTGAGGCTGGCTTCAAACTCTTAATCCTACTACGTATGCTGCCAAGTGCTGCTAGGATTATGGTTGTATATCGCCATGCACATTTTTCTCTTTTTTTTTCTTTGACAGTTGACATATATATTTTTATGATGTTAAGTTTGATGGCTATTTTTAGTCTCTGGCTACAGATTGAGGGAAGAGTAATATGTTTTAAAATAAAGTGGAATACAATTCCATACTTTGAACATCATAGGAACAGTTTTCAAAATAGTAGTAAACACTCTGAACATAAGCAGATCAACAAGTTTAGTAATTTGTTATGTTCTAAGAGGAAAGATTTGCGGGCTGGAAACATGGCTCAGTGGTTAAGAGCACTAACTGCTCTTCCAGAGGATCCAGGTTCAATTCCCAGCACCCACAATGACAGCTAACAACTGTCTGTAACTCCAGTTCCAGGGGATCTGACACCTTCACACCAGTGCACATAAAATAAAGTTAAATAAATTATTTATTTATTTATTTATTTTGGTTTTTTTGGGGGGGGGACAGGGTTTCTCTGGCTTTAGAGCCTGTCCTGGAACTAGCTCTTGTAGACCAGGCTGGTCTCGAACTCACAGAGATCCACCTGCCTCTGCCTCCCAAGTGCTGAAGTTAAATAAATTATAAAAAAATAAAAATAGAAAAGAGGAAAGATTTGCTTAGTTTTACCTTAAAAGTATTTTCTTGCAGTGATTTAATCCCAAATAGGAAATCAGAGCTTTAAGCTTGACATGGTAGTTCATACCTGTAATTCTAGTATTCAGGAAGCAAAAACAAGAGGCTTGCTACAGAGTAAGGCCCTGTTTCAAAAAAAAAAAAGTAATTATTTTATGTTTAATTAAATCGGAGTCACCTTACAGCAGTGAAGTTTGATCTAAAAAGACCCCTTCCCCCATTTTTGAACACTCTTTGTAAACAAACGAGGCTGGCCTCCAACTCACAGAGATCCACCTGCCTCTGCCTCCCAAGTGCTAGGATTAAAAGTGCACACCACCACACCTGGCATTAATGTGTGTGCATGCATGTGCTAGAGGGCAAACACACATGCTTGTCTACCACCTCTTTCTGGGTGCTTACAGAGACTAGAAAACATCAGATCCCCTGCAGTTCTGGCTTCCAGAGTCAGTTGTCGAATACCTGATATGGGTGTTGGAACCTCAGCTCAGGTCCCAAGAAATACTCTTAACCACCGAGAGTCATCTTTGCAGCCTCCTGGAAAAATCTCTTTAGCACTGATATAGCCTCTTCTCTCCTCCCCTCCCCTTCTCTCTGCTCTGCTCTCCTCTCTTCTCCCCTCCTCTCTTTTCTTTCTTTTCTTCTTTTGGAGACAGTGTCTCCAGGCTGGCCCCAAACCCATGATTCTCCTAATTTAGGCAGGCCCCTGAATAATGGGATTCTATCTAGGTGTGCAGCAACACATTGGCTTTAACACTTATGACTTGATCCTCTTTTTAACCTATAATTGAGTACTTACTCGACTATACAGTTTTTAAGATATCTGGTACATACTGAGGTAGATTGTGTTGCCTTAATCACCCTCGCCTGGGTGGATGTTGCGTATTGATGCCTTGAGCTGAGTGTATATAATGTGTCAGTGAGGGCAGGAGGATACTATTCTAAGCTGTAGACATCTCTGGCCTCTGTAATTGTATGCTGATAGCCCTCAACATTTCTTACTTCTGACAATCAAATATATCTCCAAACATTGACACATCTCCTAGTGTACAAAATTACACATTTCAGAACGTTGGTCAAGACTAAAAAGCCAATAAATTTCTTTTCTTAAGATTCCTTACTCTGGCAAACTCACATATTGTTTCAGGCTTGGTGGTTAGAAGTCAACTCTGGGTTCTAAATGTGACTGTTTTTTCTTTTAGGTCGGCTTTTCTTGCAGCACACATCCCACTTTTTTTGTACCCCTTTTTGCACACAGTCAGCAAAACTCGTCCCTTTGAGTATCTTCGGCTCACCAGCCTTGGAGTTATTGGTAAGTGATTTTATTATTTTTGTTTTGTTTTTATTGAGACAGGGTCTTGTATATCATAGGCTAGCCTCAGGCTTGCTATGTACCTGAGTATACTCTTAAATTTTTTATTTAAAATTGTTTTTTTCCTTTAACACCCATCTCCCAAGTGCTGGGATTATAGATATACATCACCATACTTAATGCAATGCTAGGGGTCAAACCCAGGTTTTTGTACATGCTAGGCAAGCACTCTACCAACTGAAACACACTGACTAGGTAAGTTATTAGGGACATTTTGTAAGCCTGAAATTCTTACAGACAATAGTGGTCTAAGTTAATAAGTTTTGTTCATCTTCTTCCAGCTTATTTATTTTTTGTCTTTGACATCATCTCATTTATTAGTAAGTGCTTGCAAATATATCAAGCACCATTCTCAATGTTGCTGATAACAAAGGTGAGGATCAATAATCAAGATCTGATCCTAGCAGAGGCAGGCAGATCTCTGTTAGTTCAAGGCCAGTACAGGCTCCAAAGCTACGGAAAACTAAAAGAAAAAAGAATGAAAAAGAAATGTAATCAAGATCTGTCTTTAGCATCAAATTATAAAGGAATAAAGAATAATTTGATTTTAACTAAGTTGAATGAATTTAGTTAAATAACTCAGAGCCTTGTATTAGGCTAGTGTTCTTAACACTGAGCACTTTCCCCATTTGCTTTATTTTTATTTTTTAAACTTTGACACAATGTTTCTTTAAGTTGCCCAGACTGATCTGGAACTCAACAACATCTCCCTGCTTTAGCCTTCCCAATACTGGAATTACACTCATGATTATTGTTGTTTTTGTTCAAGTAGATATGAAACTGATTGCTTGACGCAGAAACTGCAGTCTGTATATCATATTACTTTAATTCCTTAACTTGCAGAGTAAATGTAACTAGAAATCATTTCTCTAAAGTAATTTTATTTGTCCATATTTTCTTTAGGGGCCTTGGTTAAAACAGACGAACAAGAAGTAATCAACTTTTTATTGACAACAGAAATCATCCCTTTGTGTTTGCGCATCATGGAATCTGGAAGTGAGCTTTCTAAAACGGTGCGTGCTTTTAAGTGAGATTCAGCATTGTTTTAGCTCTTGAGCTACTGCTTTGTGGCTCTAGAATCATTTTCTGCCTCTCCAGACATTTTACCTTTAGAAATAGTTTTTTTCTTTTGAAATGTATGTACTTGTGTGGGTGTGAGTGACTGAGCCATAGGACACCTATGAACACGACAGCTTTGGGGAGTTGGTGCTCACTGTCTACCTTGTTTCTACTGCTGTGAGTGAGCTAGTCCACCAGCTTCTGGGCAGTTTCCCATCTCACTATACAAGTGTTGAGATTACAGATGCATGCCACCACATCTGGCTTTTTATGTGGGTTCTAGGAGTCAAACTTGGGTCATCAGGGTTACACGGTGTCTTCGTTAAGGTTTCTGTTGCTGTAATAATATACTGTGACCAAAAGCAACTTGGGGGTGAAAGTGTTTATCTCCTCTTACAGCTTGTAGTCTGTTATCCAGGGAAGTCAGAGCAGAAAGTCAAGGCAAGCACTGATGCAGAGGTCGTGGAGGAATGCTCCTTACTGGCTTGCTCCATGTAGCTTGCTCAACTTCTCTCTTACAGCACCCATGACCACCTCCTCTTCTGGCCTCAAAAGACACATGTACACATACAGTGCACATAAATTCACACACTTTCTCCTCTTCCCCAGAAAGGAAAGGAAAATGATTGTAAGGATATAAGAAAAAAGATAGACATGACATGCTGGGGCCTCCTACATCAATCATTATTAATTAAGAAATTTTTTTTACAGGCTTGCCTACAACCCAGTCTTATGGAAACATTCTCTCAATTGAGTTTTCCTCCTCTCGGGTTGACATAAACTAGTCAGTACACACACTACTGCTTTATTGCTTTTGTCTGCTGAACAGTCTCTGGGGTCCCTGTATATTTTCCTCTTTCATGTAAAAACTATCAGATGATCATTAAAAATCACAAACCTTGGAAACTGAGGCAGAAAGATCACAAGTTCATGGCCAAATTGAGCTGATAGCAAGACACTGTCTCAAAAGACAGGCATTAAAACCCCAGACCTTTGGGATGGAGAGATGGCTCAGCGTTTAAGAGCATTGCCTGCTCTTCCAAAGGTCCTGAGTTCAATTCCCAGCAACCACATGGTGGCTCACAACCATCTGTAATGAGATCTGGTGCCTTCTTCTTCTGGCCTCCAGGCATTCATGCAGACAGAGTATTGTATGCGCAATAAATAAAAAATATTTTAAAAACAAAACAAAACAGACCTTTCAGAAGAATGTCAGGTTAATAGTTAATTCCTTTGTGTGTGTGCTTGCCCATACATGTGAATACACGTACTATAATCTGAGGCATAAAGTCCTCCAGACATGTTCTTCAATATAAAAATATTATATAAAAAGTATTTGTGGGGGCTGGAGAGATGGCTCAGTGGTTAAGAGCACTGGCTTCTCTTCCAGAGGACCTGAGTTCAATTCCCAGCAACCACATGGTGGCTCACAACCATCTGTAATGAGATCTGGTGCCCTCTTCTGGCCTGCAGGCATACGTGCAGGCAAAGCACTGTGTACATAATAAATAAATAAACCTTTAAAAAAAAGTATTTGGGAAGATGTCCATGTAGAGGCTAGTGATCACTGTCAGGTGTCTTCGTTACTGCTCTCCTATGTTTCTGTCTTTGGAACTCACTGTTTTGCTATTGCAGATACAATGTCACATCAGCATTTACTGGGTGTTGGGGATCCAAACTTGGGTCAGTATAAGCTGGTACAGCAAGAATTTTGCCCACTGTGCCATCTTCAGGTCAAATACATTATTTCTGGTTTTCTATCTTGTGAGTGTGGCATGTGTACTCGAGCTTCAGCAAGACAATGACTGTATAAAATTCTTACCTCATTTTTTCCTGCTGAAAATTCTGTTGCCAAAGCCCTTTTTGTGTTCTGACATTGAATGTTGTAGTAAAGTTAAAGTCTATCTTTTTCTTTTGTCCATGACTCTCCTTTTTATATTTTTCTTTTATCTGTTCTAGCCTCTTGTTTCATTAACTTTAGTTATGCTGTATTGTCTGTCTTTCATGTCTATTTTTTCTTATACTCATATTCTGCTTTTTGAGGGGGGGGTGAGATAGTGTATGTCTATGTGTTCATGCATGATTCTGTCTGTGTGTGCTGCATGTATGCAGATGCCCTTTGAGGTCAGAACTGAGGGTGTTGGATCCCTTGAACAAGAGGCTATAAGCTGCCCAGCTGGAGTCCTGACAATTGTATTAAGGTCCTCTACTAGAGCAGTAAATGCTCTTAACCACTGAGCATACTCTCCAGCCCATTTTATTGTTTTGTTGTTGTTGTTGTTGTTTTTAATATTTTGGAGTTCTTTTCCATTTCTATATGGAATAGTTCTATAAAGGATTGAGGTTCGTTGAAAGAAATGTAGGGAAAAGTATGAACTTTAAGTCAAGTATTTTACATCCTGTTACATTTCTTTACAGTTCACCAGTCTGGGGTGAGTGCTTGTATGTATATGTATACACACACACACATCTTTTGTTTGATGTGAAAACATTTAGGTGAAGTGCCTGCCAGTCTAATTAACTATTACCACTACATTTTTATATTGAAGAATATATCTGGAGGAATTTATGCCTCAGATTATAATAATTTTTCACAATAGTAGGATTACAGAATTTAACCTTTTTTAGATAAGATTTATTTATTTTTATAAATAATTTTATAGTCAACTTGATTAGTCCCAATTTCAAGAACCCCCTACTTCCAAGTGTCCAAAACTAGAACTAACTCATTCCTGTCTCTAGGTTTCTATTGGCTTTTATGCTTCAACAAGAGTAGTTCTCACAGATATCTTTTTTTACTTAATAGCTTCTCTTGTCTTTCTACCTTTGCTCTCTGAGACAGGGTCTTGCTGTGTAGCCTTTACTGTCCTATACTGTATAGCACAGGCAGACCTCAAATTTGGAATAATTGGAATAATCCTTCTACCTCAGGTTCCTGAGGACTGGATTATTGACGTGCACCACCATACTAGGCTTTATATTTAGCTTTCTTTGTATAGCACTTATAACACCTTGCTCATAGTAGGCACACTTTGAAATAAAGGTTCTTGGTCAAAGCTATTATAAATAATATAATAACCTGGAAAGTATTTTTAAAATACAAGGATGGAGTTGGAGAGATGGTTCAGTGATTACAAGCACTGGCTGTTTTTATGGAGGCATATTATTTGGCCCCTCGCAGTGGCATACCTCAGTAAAACAGTAACAATAGTTCTGATGACACCAAAGAAAGATAATCATCATCCTAATCCTTTGCGAGCAAGCATTGTGACTCTTGACTGTAGTCCCAACATTTACTAGGCTGAGACAAGAGCATTACTGTGAGTTTGAGGCTAGCTAGCCATGGCTACAGATTCTGTCTCAAACTTTTTCTCCACAATGATTGTCTGATTTAAATTAGGATGTTTGGTTTGGCGGGTGTAGTCATTGGTTTTTGTGGTTTTTTTGTTTTGTTTTGTTTTAAGTCCATTCTGAGCTGGTTTGATCCTCACTAAGTACCTCAGACTGGCCTGAAATTTTAGGCAATTCTAATAATCATCTAGGATTTTCCCTTTTATGTAAAATGAAAATCATGGTGTATATACTTGATGGGTTCAATAGGAAAAATAAGGCCTATAAATAGCCTTTAGAAAAAAATCTGACATACAGTAATTGCTCAGTGTGATAGTATTTGTTCTTTTTGCTCTAGGTTGCCACATTCATCCTCCAGAAGATTCTCTTAGATGACACTGGTTTGGCTTATATATGTCAGACGTATGAGCGCTTTTCCCATGTTGCCATGATCTTGGTGAGTTCTTTTCTTTACTCTCTTTACAACTGCCGATCACATAACTTAGTCCCTTTGTAACTGGCTGAAAACTTAGTCTTCTAACTAGAAATTACTGTTGTAGCCATGGTGTCCCATGCCTGTCATCCCAGTGTTTATAAGACAGAGAGGCAAGAGGATCACTGCAGGCTTAAGGCCAGCAAGAGTTCCATACCAGCCAGGTGAAGAAATAATATACCCTGTCTCAAAAATACTATCTGGGGGCTGGAGAGATGGCTCAGAGGTTAAGAGCACTGACTGTTCTTCCGGAGGTCCTGAGTTCAATTCCCAGCAACCACATGGTGGCTCACAACCACCTGTAATGAGATCTGGTGTCCTCTTCTGGCCTGCAGGCGTGGAGGCTGAACACTGTGTACATAATAAATAAATAAATAAATCTTTTAAAATACTATCTGGCATAATAATAAGTGCCTTTAATCTCTGAACTCTAGAAGCAGAGGAAGATAGATCTCTGTGAGTTTGAGTCCTGATTTATATAGTGAGTGCTAGGCTAGTCAAGGCCACATAGACCCTGTCTAAAAAAGGAAAAAATAAAAATATTGGAAACTTCTTTAATGATTCTTAGATGATCTGATTTCTGGTGTCAATTAACATTATTTTTGGTTTTCCCTCCCACCTTTGTTTTGGGTAAAACAGGGTAAAATGGTCCTGCAGCTATCCAAAGAACCATCTGCCCGTCTGCTGAAGCATGTAGTAAGATGTTACCTTCGACTCTCAGATAATCCCAGGTAAAGATTTGCAGGACTCAGGACTTAAATGAAATAGTCTCGTGGCTCAGGTCCTGTGTCTTAGTTTATCTAAGATGGACTTTCCTATTAAAATCAAAGGTTCTTACTTTGAATATCCCCTAGCTAGATCTTCCCATTGTCCTACCCTGAAATTCCAGAAAGCCTAGACAGTTTCAAGTGAGGCCATATCATGTGGTTTGTGTGGGCTTTCTATGACTACTCCAAGTAATCAGAAAGATAAGTATAGTTGCAAAGCTCGGTAGCCCGGAGGCTCTTTACTTACTCTTGCAGTTCTCCGCTTCCTGTAAGGTGTAGAGCTTATTGCTTTTTCTTGGTGTGATCAAGATATCTGCCAGCATCATGCACTTTGTAGATGTAACGCACTTCAGAAATGTTTGACCTTTTGTCCTATCAATCCATAATTTATGCTGAAAGCTACATGCTCAGATTCTGCCAAGCCACATAATGGAGTGCTTTCTGAGTTCCTAGGAATCAGGTAACTTAATGTGAATTCAGTCTGTAGCCACTAGGTTATTCAAGCCCTAGCTATTTGATTATAAGTTGTCCTATTTTTCAGTAATTCCTATTTTCTCCCAAGTTTGCAATATACTTCTTAGAAATTCTTCCTGTTTGAGTATCGGAGCTGTAACTGTTCTGAACAGCCTGTCTGGAGTTGGCATTTGCCCTTTTCAGGCTTCTAGGTACTAATGTTGCCATAGTTTTTACTATTCGTCTCTTATTAAGGTTTTCAAATACAAAACTGAAGTGTTTCCTTAAAGACATAACTGATGTTGGTGTAGAATTAAAATCAATTGATTTATCATACAAATGAGGTCATGTCTGCTGTCGGTGTACAATTTTTAATTTCACTTACCATAAACTATGCTTAATGATTTTTTGACAGTATTTATTATAATAAATCAAAACAAAATTTGGAGTGAAGTAAACTATTGCACTGTTTTATTCCATTTTGCATTAAATTCTGCACTGGGGTATTTGAAAATATTTGTGGACTACACGTTCTGAACGTATGCATAAGACCTGCTTTAAGGGATTCTAGTAGATTCTTGATTATTTTAACAGAGCATAGATTCCTACCTAGGAAGCTGTATATTTATATCTAAGAAAGGGGCTCTTCCAAGCCCCAAAATGTGGGTTTATTTGTTGTCTCCCTGGTTGGTTTGTTTGTTTCTGATGTAGGGCACGTGAAGCACTCAGACAGTGCCTCCCTGACCAGCTGAAGGACACAACCTTTGCCCAGGTGCTAAAAGATGACACCACCACGAAACGCTGGCTTGCACAACTGGTGAAGAATCTGCAAGAGGGCCAGGTCACAGATCCCCGGGGAATTCCCCTGCCCCCTCAGTGATCCTCTCTATTCCGTCCCACTACTCCCATAAGTTGGGGAGTGGGGTGGAACCTATGAGGAAAACAGCTCAGGTTTTATTGCCGACTGGGAGTAGACAACCTCAATGCTGAATTGCACTGGAGAGAAAGGGCAAGGTACCCCACTGAGGTGTGTGGGCTGACTGGAGGTCCTGGATCCCCCTGCTGCTCCCAGGAATTGGGCTCCTGACACAGCAGTCTGCCACCACAGCCCCAGGAGGATGTCAACACCAGCAAATGCTGTATTTGCAGCATGCCCAAGATGACCCCGCTCCTGAACCTCTACCTAGCCACTGGCAGAGAGGAGACATGGTAATAGCAGCAACACTCTAGGCATGGTGAGCGCCTGGGACCACAAGCCATGTGGCGCTTTTTTTTTTTTTTTAACTTTGCCTTCCTGGAAGACTCAAGATGTGTCTTTTAATTCTCTCAGTATTTGTTTACTTTGGGTTTTTTTGTTGTTTTTAATCTAGAGAGGGGTGTGTTTAATGGACACAAGCTGTGGTTTTCAGCAAAACTTTGTCAATTGGCACTGTTTACAAGTCTGTTAGCTGCATAAGCTCAATAAAAAGTTGGTCTGGGCATTGCATCCCCTCTGGCAGATGGAGAGCTGCATCAGGCTGTCGGGTGGAATGGGAGGCAGGGGAAGAGGAAAGCCAAAGGACAAGTAGGAGCTCTCCACCTGTTCCCCTCTGTTCCCGTTCTCTCAGCCTCCAAGCCTGGCTGCCGTGAGAACCTTAACCTTGGTTCTGACTTTAGCTGCTAGCTTTTCCAAATCTCAGCGCTTTCCCCTTCTTCTAACCACTTAAACTTAAAGCAGATGTCTTAATTTACCCAACTTCCCAACCTTCCTAAAAGTGTTGTACTGGGGCAGGAGGGATGGCAGTCTTCAGATCCAGGTCTTCAAAGACAATTTTCAGTGTCTTCTCGAGGGAGGCAAACCCCTGGGTCCAGGTCGTCAGCTGTGATCCCTTTCAACAACGCCATCTCTACTCATGATTATACTTGAAACAGTATTAGCTGAATGAGTTTCTCCAGATTTAAGATGAATGGCTGGATTCTGCTGGCTCAGTCTCCTCTCCCCCTTCTAACACATTTTTTTTTAATGGTCTATGGAAACTACAGGGTTGCCACTAAAATATTTTTACTTGTTGATAATGTGTCAGAGTTCCCCTTTCATCTCCATGGGCTTGAATCTATAACCTATTGTAAACTGCCTTTATTTCTGTGACCTTTCCCATTTTCAGCACTTGCTCTTTCTCTCTCATCCTTATCTCCAAAGATGGGATTATTGCTCCAACTCTAGAGACCAAGTCTTCAGCCCATGTCTCTCATGCTTGAAGATGTCTGTACCGAGTTTGTGGAAGTAGTATAAAGGGATGGATGCTCATAGAAACCTTTTTAGGGGCAGTTGAGCCAACCCAAGGGCTCTTTAAGCCGGCTTTCACAAAGGGAGTCGGCCTTGTTAGTTGGCTTCTGTCTCTAGAGCCAAGAAAGTAGTAATTAAGTAGCCTAGATTTAGGAAGGTTAGAATAAGCACTTACTCCCCTGCCTTCCAATTGAAGAGGAGACCGTGAACTTGGGTCTGAAGGGGAAAGGTCTTAGAGAAAACAGAAACTGCATCAACTTGATAGATGTTTGGACTCATTCCAATTTTTGATCTGTAAAGTTTAACAAGGGTACCCTGATTTTTGAAATCTGCCTTCCTGCTGAGCCAAAGTTTCTCATTCCTCTCCACTAGGGGAGCAGCTGAGGCCTGGGGCCTTGCTCCCTAGGACAGTCTCTCCATCTTTTGGTGCATTGGCCATGTTACTGTGCCAAGTGTCTTAGTTTATGCCCCATCTATCCTCAGCTGGCTTCAGAACCTGCGTAGGAGTTGGACGGGGAGGGTGCAGTAGGTCTCATTCCCTATGATTGGCCCTCATGTTGTATGTGTTATATAAAGAGACCCCTCCCCTTATTATGTGTTTTCCATCCCTTTCCCTCATCAGGATTGAAATAAAACATGCTCTGGTTTTTTAAAAAAATTTTCTTTTAATGGGAAATTTATTCTGTCAGTATAGAGATATCTAAGCACTTTAAATATAATCTGGTGATCGTTATTGGACCTACCTCTACCATGTCTGCTTACACACACAGACTGCCCTGCTAAGAGGACAACAATAGTTCATTTGTGGGAAGATTTTTAGGTGGCCAGAAAGCTACAACTGATCATGAAAGCTATTTGGGGGTCTGGGATGGTGGCCCTTACCTGATAGTGTCTCTTGCACAGGCAGAACCTCACTCCTGGCTTGCGTGCCTGGGTAGGAGAGATTTCTGTAAGTAAAGAGGTAGTACTTAAATTTTTTCTGCAGTATTTACATTTATTAGGGGCTTTAAATGTCAGCTGTGGAGTTCAGGACATCTTTAGAATTGATATTGTGCCTGGCTTAATAGGATACAACCAGCCCATTTCCAGCTATTTTCAAGGTTTTTAGAAAACTACTACTAGAACTGTACTGTTCTAGTAGACAGGGTGGAGAGGCATCTGCAGGCTTCAGAGAAGGCCTTTCTTCTATATAGAATTTCCCTACTTGCTACTGATGCTGCTCTAAAGCCCAGAAAAAGAGAACAAAGCTGTTACCAAAAACCCATAGAAGGGCTGGGAATATGGATGGTTCATTGGTTAAAGTGTTTGTCATGCAAGCATGGGAGCCTGAGTTCAGATTCCCTATCAAAAGCTGGGTATAGCAGCACACCTGTAATCCCAACTGACAGGAAGATGCTAGGGGTTTGTTGTCCAGCAGTCTTTGGGTTAAGTGAGACTCTGGCTCAAAAAAGTTAAGATGGAAGCCAGGCATGGTAGTGCATTTAGGAGGCAGAGGCGGGTGAATCTGTGAGTTTAAGGCCAGTTTAGTACAGATAGTCACATTGTGAGTTCTAGGCCAGCCACAATACATAGCAACCCTATCTTTAAAAAATAAAGTGGAGGGGGCTGGAGAGGTGGCTCAGCAGTTAAGAGCATTGCCTGTTCTTCCAAAGGTCCTGAGTTCAATTCCCAGCAACCACATGGTGACTCACAACCATCTGTCATAAGGTCTGGTGTCCTCTTCTGGCCGGCCTATAGGCGTACACGCAGACAGAATATTGTATTCATAATAAATAAATATTATAAGAAAAAAAAGTCATTCAGAAATTTAAAAAAAAATAAAGTGGAAAAAAATAAAAGATGACCAATGTTGCCAGGTGGTGGTGGTGGTGGTAGTGGCAGCACATGTCTTTAATCCCAGCACTTGGAAGGCAGAGACAGGAGGATCTCTGAGTTTGAGGCCAGCCTGATTGGTCTACATAGTTCCAGGACAGTCAGAGATACATAGTGAGACCCTGTCTGGGAAAAACCAAAATAAACAAACAAAAAACCCAAAACATAATGGGCAAGTGAAAAGCTCATTGGAGGAGCTTGCCACCAAGCCTAATGACTTCGATCCCTAGAACCCACATCATGGACTAACTCCAGCAAGGAATCCTTTAACCTCAACTGGGGCACTGTGGTCTGTACATATCCACACATACACACAAATAATGTAATGAAATATATAGCATCCAGTTCACACATCACAACTAAAAATCACTAGCTTCATGTTCATATGGAGACTGGCAAACTCAATAAGAATAAAAGCAAGGGCTGGAGAGATGGCTCAGTGGTTAAGAGCACTGGCTGCTCTTCCAGAGGTCCTGAGTTCAATTCCCAGCAACCACATGGTGGCTCACAACCATCTGTAATGAGATCTGGCATGCAGGCATACATGGAGGCAGAAATATTGTATGCATAATAAATCTTAAAAAAAATAACAGCAAAAGGGCGGGGTGCTACAAACTAAAATATACTTTGAAAACACTACTGAATTTAACCCCTTAAAGACTAATCAGAATTTTTTTTTAATACATGGCTTTCGATATGGGATGAAAGTTTGCACTGGGGCTTGGGAGATGGCTCAGGAGGCCAAGTGCTTGCTCTGTTTTAGTTTTGTTTCATGGTAAGACCATGACCAAACCAACTGGGGAGAAAGGGGCTTAACCCTTACAGATTATAGTCTATCTTCAAGGGAAGGAACCTTGAGTCAGGAACTGAAGCAAAAGTTGTGGAAGAACACTAATTGGCTTGCCTGGTGTGTGTGTGTTTTAATACCACGTACCCAGCCAACACACTACACAAACCTAGATGCACATAAAAACTTTTGACAGTGTGTATGTGTAACTCTAGCACTATGTGCCAGAGACAGATGGATTCTGGGGCCTTCCTGGTCAGCTAGTTTAGCCAAAATATTGAACTCCAGGTTCAGTGGTAGAACCTGCTCAAAAAGTAAGCTGGAGCTGGTGAGATGACCCAAGTTTGATTCCCAGAATCCATGTAGAAGGTAGAAGAAAAGAACACAGATTTGTCCTGTAGGCTTCACAAACAGATTATGGCATATGTACCCACACAAACATATACACAGTATTTTAAAAAGGAGAGAGAAAAAGTTCCCCAAACATCAGCCTACACATGACCCGTTCATATCTTAGAATCGCCAATGGGGTAAATGTTACAAAGGGATAGATGGATCTCAATGCATTTTTTAAAAATATTTATTTATTTATCATGTATACAATATTCTGTCTGTGTGCATGCCTGCAGGCCAGAAGAGGGCACCAGACCTCATTACAGATGGTTGTGAGCCACCGTGTGGTTGCTGGGAATTGAACTCAGGACCTTTGGAAGAGCAGGCGATGCTCTTAACCTCTGAGCCATCTCTCCAGCCCCTCAATACATTTTGAAGCAGCAGCACCCATCCACCAAAGTCTGTTAAGGACATTGCAGGGAGTGTTAGGGACCAACTTCTGCCATGAATGTAGACAAAATTCATGGAGCTCAGTCTAGTCCTCAATTTGTGATTCTCCTGCCCCAGCTTCCCAAAGTCTGGGATTAGAGGCGTGTGCGACTGTACACAGTGGTGAGGACCAGTGTCTTTAAATGAAAATAAGAAACTGGGTGAGGTGTCTCACACCTGTAATGCCAGCTGGGAGCTGAGACAGTGACTGTTGAGAGGTCAAGCAGCCATGTCTTCACAGGTTCTAGATTGTGTTAGCTACAGACACCTTGTCTCAAGAACAGCAATAAGGCTGGAGAGATGGCTTAGTGGTTAAGAGCACTGACTGCTCTTTGAAGGACCTGGATTTGATTCCCAGCACCCGCAGAGCAGCTTTCGACTGTCTGGATGTAGATCAGGAGGTCTGACACCCACTTCTGGCCTCTACAGGCATAGGCATGCAATTAGTGCAGACATACATGCAAGCAAATCACCCATATACATAAAAATAAATGTTTTTTTTTAACTGAAAAATGAGGAAGCAAGGGGTATATCTTAGTGATAAAGCACATACTTGAGATCTTAAATTTGAGCTATGGCACCACAGAAATTTCCCTACAAAATAATCAAATCTAGCAGTGTGTAAAAATAATGGATCAGGCTGAGTAGTGGTGGCATCCACCTTTAGTCCCAGCACTAGGGGAGGCAAAGGCAGGCCAATCTCTGAGTTCAAGGCCAGCCTGGTCAGTAGCGAATTCCAGAGCTGGCTCCACAGCTACTGAGAAACCCTGCCCGGGAAAACCTAAGTAAATAAATAATAATGTATCAGATTAGTAGTTGTTAAAAAAAAATTCCAGGTTGATTCAATCTGTGAGAGCCAGTCAGTGTGGTTCACAACAGGAAAAAAACCAATCACTTAGATGAACAAAAAATACCTAACATGATTTTTTTTTAATTTTGTCTACCACATGCCTTTAATTTCATCACTCATGAGGCAAGGGCAGGCAGATGCCTAAGTTCAAAGCCAGCCTTGGGTACCTAATGAGAACCTATCTCAAAAATAATTTTTTTTTTAAAGAAACAGGTGGAGTTGCACACATTTGTAATCTCACCATTCAAACAATGGTGGCAGGAAGTTCTGAAGTTCAAGGTCATCCTTGATACTTACAGAGTTTGAGGTTAGAGCTAGGGGATATAGCTTAGTGATAGAGCATGTTCTTAGCATGCGTAAGGCATTGAGTCCTATCCCCAGCACTACACAAAGAAGAGTTAAAAGAAGAACAGAACACCTCGGTTCAGTGGTTAAGAGCACTGACTGCTTGCTCTTCCAGAGGACCCGGGTTCAATTCCCAGCACCCACGTGGTAACTCACAACTGAAGATCCAGTTGCAGGGGATCTGACACCTTCACACATAATGCACATAAAAGAAAAAAAAAACCTAGGTTATAAAGCAATCTTTAATCTAATTTAAAAAAAGCATCAACAAAGAACCTACAACAAATCTCAAAAAAATGTTGAAATTATTTTCCATAAACCAAGTACATGCCTATGATCCCAACGTTAGGGAGACAGAGGCAGGAGCTCCAAGAGCCCTCCTCTATTACATGAGACCCTGTCTAAAAAGAAATAAAGCTATTTTCCCTGAGATGAAGAAAAACAAGGATGTCCAGTCTCATACCTCCATTATTAGTTCCTAACCAGTGTGGTTTATGGGGAGGGGGGTGGCGTATAGGAGAAAGACCTCCATATACGCAGACAAAACAATAATGGGTAGAAATAAACCAAAAGGAACTCCACAAATGCTTACAATCATGCGAATTTAGAAGATCATAGAAGGCAAGGTTAATAAAATAATTGGTGTTTTTTCATAATACAGACAAAATGAAACTTTAAAAATATAGGTTTAATCCCAGTTCTCGGGAGACAGGCAGGTGGATCTCTGTGAGTTCGAGGTCAGCCTGGTCTACAAAGCACGTTCCAGGACAGCCAGAACTGTTACACAGAAAAACCCTGTCTGGAAAAAAAAACAAAACATTATATTATGGCTTTGGAGAGATGACTCAGTAGTTAAGGTTCCTGACTACACCTCCAGAGGACGTGGGTTCAGTTCCTAGCACCTACATGGTGGCTCACAAGTGCTCATAACTCCATTCCAGGATATACAATGCCCTCTTCAGACCTAGGGCACAGGCATGCACATGGTAGACATATGTGCAGACAGAACATTGACGTGCATAAAATAAAATTGTGGCTACAAGAATTATATGTACAATAAGCTGGATGTGGTGGCACACACCTGTAAACTTAGCTTACAAGGAACAGAGGCAGGAGAATCAAGTTCTCAGTCACCCTCAAATATGAGCAACCATATCTCAAAAGTAAATAAATGGCATTAGAAAGTCGGCCCAGCAGTTAAGCGTATGTGCTGCAGGATGGAGAGAAGACTGAGCCGATAAGATCACTGATTGGTCTTCCAAAGGACCTGGATTCGACCCCCAGCACCCTTGCATGTGTTGTCCCACAGCCATCTGTAACTCCAGTTCCAGGAGAACTGACATCCTGGGGCACCAATAAAATTAAAATGTGTGTGTGTGTGTGTGGTTTTCCGAGAAAGTTTCTCTGTGTAGCCCTGGATATCCTGGAACTTGATTTGTAGACCACACTGGCCTCAAATTCAGAGCTTCGCCTGCCTTTATCTCTGGAGTGCTAGGATTAAAGTGCTACCATGCCCAACTAAAATAATACATTTTTTAAGAAAAAAAGAGGGGCTGGAGAGATGGCTCCAAGGTTAAGAGCACTGACTGTTCTCCCAAATGGACCCGGATTCAATTCCCAGCACCCACATGGCAGCTCACAACTGTCTGCAACTCCAGTTCCATGAGACTCGACACCCTCACACAAACATACATTCAAGTGAAGAACTATGTTCAGAAAATAAAAATAAAATTTCCAAAAACATGAAACAGGAAGAAAGAGAATAGTCATTACTCTTGCAGAGGACCTGGGTTTGACTCCCACACGCACAGGGCAGCTCACAAACATCCTTAATTCAAGCTCTAGGGGTTCAAATGCTCCACATAATTAGGATTCTATACATAATTTAAGATAATAAATCTTTTAAAATGTTTAAAAATAATTAGGAAAGAAATAGACTAACAAGGACACCAAATGGTGCAGAGAGCTTTTACACTAATAGTGAACATTCTTTGAGATGACTGGGGGTGTTGGAGAAATGAATCAGCAGATTAAGAGCACTGACTCCTCTTCTAGAGGACCAGGGTTCAATTCCCAGCACCCACATGGCAGCTCTCAATGGTCTGTAACTCCAGTTCCAGGAGATCTGACATCCTCATACAGACACACACATACAAGCAAAACACCAATGCACATAAAATAAAAATAAATTATTTTAAAATAAGAAAGACAAATGGAAGAAAACACATAGCATCCGTGTGTTGAAGAACAACAGAGTAAGGATGTCAATTACCTCAAGTTGACCTGCTTGCTGGTTCAACTCAGTTCAAAGGAAAATCACACCAGGCTTATTATTGTGAAAACTGAGAAGCTGATTCTGAAATTTTACCCAAACAGCCAAGGAAATTTTGACTAAAAATGAAATTAGCGTTTTTACTTGCAGGTCTCTTTAACCTTTTGTAAACAGGACATCATAAAAATAGCACGTGCATATCTTATTTTAATGGTCTTTTCTGAAGTTTTGGATCAGTTTGGAATCTTACAGCACATACTGTTTATTTTATTAGCAATCATCTGGGGCCCTGGGGTTTTTATTTTTCATACCTCCTGCAGCTTCCCACCCTCCACGTAATAAAATGATAGTGCCAAGACATAGTTTTGCTGGAGTAGAGGAACAGTTGTTCCTGGTCTTCTGAAGTTATGTATACTGGTTTTTACAGGTAGGTAGTCTTCACAGCGATTTCTCAGATGGAATCTCAGTCTCCGCCCCCCCAACGTGTGGCACGCAGGCACACACACCCAGTTGTACAGTAGGTGTGCATGTTTGTATGTGATTGTGGCTGTGGGAGTCAGAGGTTAATATTTGATGTCTTCCTCAAGCACTCTCCACCATGGTTTTTAAAAAATTGTGCATGTGTGTCTGTGTGAGAATGTGTATGGACACTTGCGGCAATGGTGGACATTGATTCTCTTTCGCTGTGTAGGTTTCTAGGTGCCCAGCTCACTGTCAGTCATGGCAGCAAGTGGCATTACTCCAGAGTCATTTTGCCAGTCCACTTTGTCCTTTGAGACAGCCTCTCACTAAACCAAGAATCCGCTGTCTCTGCTTCCACGGCTGTAGGCTTACAAGGTGGGCTAGCATGCCTGCTTTCCCAAGGGTACTAGGGGATGTGGATACAGGTCCTCATTAAAAGCACTTTACCAATGGTACCACTTCCCAAACCTCTCCGTGCGTGCGTGCGTGCGTGCGTGTGTGCGTGTGTGTGTGTGTGTGTGTGTGTGTGTGTGTGAAGATTCATGTATGGGAGTATAAGCACAGGTGTGAGGGGAAGAGAACCATCTCTGGTGTCCATTCTCACCAGCCAGCTTCTTAAGACACATCTTTGTTGTTGTTTGCTTCTGTGTACACCGGGCTAGCTGACCCACGAGCGTCTGCAGATCCTCCCTCCACCTCCTATGCCACCACTGAAGCACGGGATTAAATACTCACTACTTTTACCAAATTATACATGAGTTCTGGGGATTCAAACTCAGGTCGCCAGCTTTTAAGTCAAGTGCTTTATCCTAGGGCCCTTTCCCAGACTCCACCTTTTTTTTTTTTTTTTTAAATAAGGTCTCTCACGGATCCTAGAGCTCATTGAATTGGATAGACTAGCTGCCCAGCAAGCCACAGAGATCGCCGGGTCTCCATGTCCCTAGCACTGAGGTTGCAAGCCTGTTCCCCAGTCTGGCTTGTTTGTGGATTCTGGCGTTCTGAACTCAGGTACTCGTGCTTTCCCAGCGAGCGCCTTACTGACTGAGCGAGCCGTCTCCCAACCCTGCGGTCTAATATCTTGCGTTGTCTTTTGAGTACAAACAGATGCTTTATCTTAGAAATTGGAGTTCATTGAGGAGGTTGGGGAAGGAGACTCAAGTTCCCCAACCTGAATGTCCTGAGCAGTGTTTAGGTATGGAAGTCTTGGCCCGAGTGCCAAGAGAGGAGTTCAGCCAGGCATAGATGGAAGACTAAGGGTATGATGTTTGGGTCTCCCTCTGCCACCTGCTACTTCATTTCAATTTAGGGCTTCTAGGCCTTTCCTGGGCATGGTTCCCAGAAAGTCCCTCTGCAGCTGCCCCGATCAGGTTTCTGGATCTGTTAATAATAGACAAGTGTGGGGGAAGGGCCAGGATCTTTGCAGACATGGGAATTACCAAAGCAGCTGGACAGTTCCTGTGCCAAAGCCCCGTCTGCTGCCTTCTGGATCTATACAAAGTCCCAAGCTCTCTCTAAGAGAACTCTTTCTGTTTATTTTGCATTTATCCATTTGTGTGTGTGTGTGTGTGTGTGTGTGTGTTTGAAATCAACTTTAGAAGTTAGTTCTCACCTACCACCATGTGGGTCTTGGATAGCAAATACAACTGTGAAGTCGGGTGGTGGTGGTGCACACCTTTAGACCCAGCGCTCGGGAGGCAGAAGCAGGCAGATCTCTGTGAGCTCGAGACCAGCCTGGTCTACAAAGTGAGTTCCAGAACAACCAGAGCTTTTACACAGAGAGACCCTGTCTTGAAAAACAACAACAGAAGAAAAGAAAAAAGTAGCCGGGCTTGGCAGAAAGTGCCTTTCTCCACTGAGCCATCCCTCACCAAGCTCCTTCCCAGCATTTTCAGGAGCTAAACTGATCTTGGGAAATCACTTATGAACTCAACCCCCAAATCAGAACCCAGAGGTTGAGAAGGTTAAGAAGTAGGGCTGTGTTGACGAGAACACAGGAGGAGAATATTTGGAACCTACTGTCTCCCAGGAAATCTAGTTGTAGTAACACCCTTTTTCCTACATCACCCAGGAGCTGGGGTAACACTGAGCTGATGAGAAAGAGGCAAAAGGTATATAGACCTGGGGTAACAAGAGGAATTATGGAAGAGGGGGCTGTGAAAGGAGAAGATTATAATGACAGGCAAGTGGGACTGGGAGAGCAGGACAGGTGTGTCACACTGAGGTGGAACCTCTGCTAAGTCAAGTGTCAAATCTAAAATTGGTGTTTAATTTTGATGTCCTTACTTTTCCTACTCCCCAAGAACAACTTCCCTTTTAATGTCTATCTTCCCTTTGGACTATGCTTTCGGCTACCAAAGCCAATTCTCAAACAAGGAGAGCAGTCCGCGGAGCACTTGGGAGTGGAAGCAGGAGGTTCTGGAGTTCAAAGTCATCCCCAGCCAAGGACAGCCTTGGCTACACTACAATCAGTCCTGTCTTTTAAAAAAAAAAAAAAGATTGGGGTGGTGGTGGTGCACGCCTTTAATCCCAGAACTTTGGGAGGCAGAGGCAGGTGGCTCTCTGTGAGTTCAAGGCTAGCTTGGTCTACAAAGTAAGTTCCAAGATAGCCAGGGCTACACAGAGAAACCCTGTCTCAAAAACAAAACAAAATGGCCACAAACAAACCTGCCTGCTGTCAGTAAAATAAATCAATAAATAGTCAATCCATTATCTGGATAAATCAAGTAAAACTACTAAGGCTTCAGAGATTGCAAGGAGGCACTGGCATTCGTACGTGCCTTGTCCTAGCTGTTTTGAAGGCTGAGATGAGGGTGGGGGGCCCACCTGAGACCACAAGTTCAAGACCAGCCCGAGCAACATAAGGAGATTCCCATTTTACAAAAAAAAAATTAATCGCCGAAGTTTAAATCTCTTTCATTGTAAAATATAACAGAAGCAATATAGAACTACAAAAAGAAAATAAATGACTGAGTGAATTACTATAAAATGAAGACTCCTGTTTGTACTCAGGACTAAAAATAGACCTTGCCCAGCTATGCACCCATTCTGCCACAACTCTTTCCTAAAGTAATCGACATCCTGGCTTTTGTAGTCATCACTTAGGAGGGTTTTATTTTAATGGAACTTAAAATTTAGCTATAAATAACCACTAATGGCAGGCTCTTAGGCAGTTGAGAGGTATTTGAGGGAACTAGGAGAGGCAGTCAGAACTCTGTACACTAAAAATCATACCATTTCACAAAGCCAGCTCCCTCTGTGCCCATGACTAAAATACACCACTGAAAAAGAACCTCATAGGAGTTCCATATATGTGTCCTGTACACATAACTGCCTTGCCTGTCATCAGCTGGTCCAGAAAACCACATGTCGCAGTCTTCCCAAGGCAAGGCAAAAGCGGAGCCTAGCTGCAGTGCTTGGGGATGTGTGAGGGCCAGCTGTCTTCAGTGTTTCATCTAGAAACTTCCAGGACCTTAGTTTTCATCCATGAAGTATAACATCCTCACCTAATTTGGCTCCCTTTCCTCCATCTTGATTTATGTGCCCGCTAGCTATCATCCATCTTCGGAAGGAGCTTGCTCCTTTATGAGTGTCCTTCCAGCTCCACTCTACTGTTCTTTGTTTTGGTTTGGTTTGGGTTTTTTTTTTGTTTTTTGTTTTTCAAGACAGGGTTTCTCTGTAGCTTTGGAGCCTGTCTAGCTCTTGTAGACCAGGCTGGCCTCAAACTCACAGAGGTCCACCTGCTTCTGCCTTCCGAGTGCTGGGATTAAAGGCATGCGCCACCACCGTCTGGGCTTTGTTTTGTTTTTAGCAAAGTTGGACTTCATAATTTATTTATTATGTATACAACATTCTTCCTCTATGTATGCCTGCACGCCAGAAGAGGGCGCCAGATCTCATTACAGATGGTTGTGAGCCACCATGTGGTTGCTGGGAATCGAACTCAGGACCTCTGGAAGAACAGCAGTGCTCTTAACCACTGAGCCATCTCTCCAGCCCCAAGAAATGTTTTTAACAGTGATTTTTAAGTACAAAATAGAAAGGTGCTCAGTAAGAAAAATACCTGGGCCGGGCGGTGGTGGTGCACACCTTTAATCCCAGGCAGATCTCTGTGAGTTCGAGGCCAGCCTGGTCTACAAAGTGTCTTCCAGGGCAGCCAGGGCTGTTACACAGAGAAACCCTATCTCAAAAAACAAAACAAAACAAAAAACAAAACAAACAAACAAAAAATATAGGCGCATGGGTGTGGGCTTCCCTAATACCTTACTTTATTTCTATACCTTTGTTACGCATGGCCAGGCATGGTGGCTTTTGTCCTTAATCCTAACACTCAGGCCAGTGAGGCAGGAGGTTGTGAGTTCAAGGCCAGCTTGGCTAAATAGCAAGACTCCCATCTCAAAAATAAATAAATACCCTAGCATTGAATAAATGATTACAAAAGGAAAGAGGGGCCTGAGGATGTAGTTCAGTCAGCACAGTGCTTGCACAGTATCTGAGAAGACCTGGGTTTCATCTTCGCTACCCCTTAAACCGGACATAGTGGTCCACACATGAATCTCGGCACTCAAAAGGTGGGAGCAGGAGGATCTAGAGTCCAAGGTCATCCCCAGCTACACCCAAATTCAAGTACATATTAAGTTCAAGGTTAGTTTGTGCCAAAAAAAAAAAGCCTTCCCCCAATAAAACAAAATAACCACCCATCAATCATATAAACGATCTGATCTGTGTAACAAGTGCATAGAAACTGTCCTTCAAACTGATCTCTTCCCTTCTCCCCGCCTTGCCCTGTTCCTGTATCTTTACACGCTTAGACTGATTGCCCTGCAAGACAGGATGCAGAAACACAGGAGCAAGCTGGCAGAAAGAGGCGCTGTGGAAAGCAGCCAGAGGAAATGAGGGCAAAGACAGTGGTATTCCACACAGACGCTGACCAGAATGAAAAGCCGTGATTCACAAAGCTGCAATAGACAGCCTTGGGTTTCTCTTTGAGAGCAATTGCGGGATTGGGGTCAGTCAGTAAGGGGTACCGGTAGAGAGGCAACAAGATAAAAGACAGCCAGGCGCCTTCTCCCTGGAGATGTGTTGCCTGTCAACCTCAATCCATTCCCTTAATACTTCTTTGCCACCCCACCCCCACAACTCCTCACGTTGACCAGTGTCCTGGGCCTTTAAGAGTTAGATAGGCTGGACTGAGGAAAGCGCTCCCACCTCTCCCCACTCCTCCTCCTTGGCTGTAACTCTGCCAGTCAGGGCAGCAAACTGCAGTTGAAGACTGCAGTCAAGGTGGAAGCAGTCAAGTGCAAAGGAGAAGAGGAGCCAGGCTGAGCCTTCCCGGTCTCCGTGGAAAGCACTGCAGAGCTCCGGAGGCATTGCTCGAAGACAGGATCGCTACAATCTTACCCGCGGTAAGGGCCCTGGAGCTCTAACCAACCTCTATCCACGCCTGCCTGAGTCCTAACTCAGCGCTACAGGTGCATACCCATCTTGATTAGGTTAAACTAGGCTCCTTCTTTCACCCTGAGGCTCCACCAGGCTCTCTCCCTCCCCCTGGTTCCCTTCTATTTATCCTCTGACTCAGTTTTGTTTGTTTGCTCTGGTTTCTCGAGACAGGGTTTCTCTGGGTAGCCCTGACTGTCCTAGAACTCATTCTGTAGACCAGGCTGAATTTAAAGATCCACCTGCCTCTATTTCCCAAATGCTGGGGTTAAAGGCATGTGCTGCTACCACCGCCAGGCTTAAACAGTTTTATTTCTGGCTGTATCAGTTACTTTTTTTTTGTTTGTTTGTTTTTGGTTTTTGGTTTTTTGAAACAGGGTTTCTCTGTAGTTTTGGAGCCTGTAGACCTGGCTGGTCTTGAACTCACAGCTATCCTCCTGCCTCTGCCTCCCGAGTGCTAGGATTAAAGGCATGCACCACCACCACCCGGCTTCAACAACCCTTTTATAGAGAAAACTCTTATCTGTCCAGGGCCATGAGTGCTGACGCTAGCCACTTCTCAGAGGTAAAACCACCGCAATAGGAGAAGAGGCAGAATAAGAGTAGCTACTCATCAATAAAGATGTATTAATAGACTGTTGAGGGTTATCAAATAAGGACTGTCCAAAACCCACAAGACATCAGAACTCCTGGCAGTAGGGAGACAATTTTAAGACATCCTTGGAAAGAGCCAGGATTTGAGTTCTGTGCTTTGTTCCTTGCCTGCTTAATGAGCCAGGGCAAGTTCTTGGTACGCCAGCCTGCTGTGTGCTATGGGACTTCAGACCGCAGACAGCTTCTGGATCTGTAATGGGGGAACTTAGGGCTTCCCAGACTTGCCTTTGTACCAGGAGTGCTTGTTAAGATGCCCACTAAATATCCTCACACCTTATCCTTGGAAATTTTGATCTGACAAATTCTAAGAGACTCTTAGAAGGGAGGAACTAGATAAAATAGTTCTCTTACTTCCTGCCCCTCAGAAAGACATTTGAGATACCCTGAATGTTACTGTAATGTTATTGGCATATATGTTGACACTTCTGAACCCCATCTGTAGGTGATACAACATTGCCTGGAGGGAGAGGATCAAATATTGCTTGCTCTGTAATACTGGGCCACTAGTACTAGGAAAGTTTGTGTCTTTATTACAGAAGTTATTATCTGTATCTTCAAAGATTCCAAATAGACGTATATGTGTTACTGTCTCTACTCTCTCTCTGAACACAGGCTGCCCTTAAACTTCCTATGTAGCCAAGGATAACCTTGAACACCCGATTCTTCCACTTCTAACCTCCCAAGTGTTAAGATTCCCATCGTGTCTAGCTGGCCCAATCCCTCTTACTTTGAGATTTTACCCTCTGTGTCCTTACTGGTGGCCCCTCTCCCAAACCCCTTGTTTCTTCTCACCCCACTGCACCTGCATCCATTGTAACCATCCTCCCTTTCAGACACCAGCGGAGACACCAAGCCCTAGAACATTTAGGTTCTAACACATTCTTTGGGTACTTTGTTTAGTCAGTCTCCTAGGATACAGGGAAAAGTGAGACTGAGAGGAGGGGCATGTTACTGAGTGTCCAGACCAACGTGTTCTCTCTCCTGGACTCTAGATGCAAAATCCGTAAAGGAGTTGAGAATCGGAGCTATTGGGAATTAGTGGAGATAAAGGAGGAGAATGGCAGGAAAAGGTGATGGGGAAAAGGATGAGGAGAAGGACAAGAAGAGAACACAGAAAGCATGACTTGAGTGCACAGAGAGGATTGTGAGAGAGAAAAGAGTGAGCTAGGAAGAAAGGAAAAGAAAGAGGTCAGGCATGAAGTCAAGAAAATGGGAAGAAAAGGAACTTGTTTGGTGGGATGTAGGGGACCCAGAAGATGATAGAGAGGAGAGAGAGATCACCAGCGTCCCTCACTGATTCCTGGCCTTCCTTCAACCTGCCTTCTGGAGGAGGCTCTTTCTAAGGGAGGCGTTGGTGAGCTCTGCACTGGTCATAGACAGACCTGCTTTCTACTGCAGTTGTACTGACTCTGGCAGGACAGCCAATCTTCCTGGCCTCCAGTCTCCTCCATGAAACTCAGGTCTCACATGCTGTGGCTCCCTGAGGTGCTGCTGGCATTCTCTTGACCATATATCACATAGCTACATGTTAAAACCATCGCTCTGGAATGGTTGGATGGGGGAAAATGGCAAAGTGGTTTTCCAAGGCTGGTTTGGGAAACTGTTCTGGCTCCTGGGCTCTGTTCTCAGGCTTCCCATGTTCCAGGACATGTAAGGCTCCTGGACACAGGAACAGAGAAGGTAATTCTGTCTTCTTCAAAGCCCAAGGCCCACAAGGTGGAAGCCAACATTTATAGGAAGGACTGACTGTCTTTTAGGTGATGCTGGGCATGGTGATTCCCATCTGTGACCCCAGCACTCCGTAGGTGGGAACAAGATGATCAGGAATTCAAGACCTGTCTTTGGCTACATGAGACTCTGCTCAAAGAAAGAATGAATAAAAGAGTTTGCCTTAGCTCTTTAGGAATTTGACACAATATAGATGAGAATGTAGACAGGGATCCAGGAAGGAAAAAGCTGGGATAATCCTACCTGAAGGAGAGACAGCTAGGGTGTGGACAGATTCAAGGTTCTGATAACTGTTGGCTACAGGATGGCAGACCATAATAATAAAAACACGGGGGATGAGCAAGATGTGGAGTAACACTACCTATTGAGTGTAGGTAGCAAGAGAGTGGTTTGGAACATGTCTTGCTTTAGCCCTCTCTGGAGATAGCTATGGGAACTAGCTAACAAAGATAGGACTGTGTATCTTAAATTCTAATCTGTGCATGAATTGAGACAGGTTTCTTCACCTAGCTAAGCCTCAGAGTCAGCAAATGCAGAAGTACAGATAGCTACAGACTAGATGAAGTACCTGATACATGCCACTAAGGAAACCCTGAGTTCCTTCTTTTGTTCTTTTAATCTCTAGGACTCACCCAAAGCCCTTGGCTCCTCCTTGTTCCTTTAGGTGACTTTGGCACCAGCTGGTGGAGCAGTGGGTGATGGCATCTCAGATTCAAGACCGTGAGTACCCCTGCAGGAGGGTAGGTCTTGGGGGGAAACCTGGGGAATGAAGGAGGTTCGGTGCTGCTTACAGAGCTGCTCGGGGCCCTCCAGCCTCTCCGCTGGCTAACTGAGCCCTGCTTTTCCTGGCTCAGGACTGACCACTGACCAGGACCTGCTGCTGATGCAAGAAGGCACGATGATGCGCAAGGTGAGGACCAAATTCTGGAAGAAGCTAAGATTCTTCAGACTTCAGAATGACGGCATGACAGTCTGGCATGCACGGCAAGCCGATGGCGAAGCCAAGCCCACTTGTGAGTGACCTTAATAGCTGTGTGTGGGCATATGGGCGGAAAGGTCTCGGAGGAATCCAGAAGTCTGAGGGCAGGGGGAGGACCAGGATCCTGTGATAGTGGTCTCTTGTGCAGGCCTGCTTGTGTGGCTCTATACAAGATGACAAACAAGCCTATAATGAGGATTAAATTAGTTATTACACATAGAAGGCTTAGAAGAGCCCTGGCATGTGATAAATCTCTATAAATAATAGGTTATTTATTAGGGTCATGACTGTGATCACACTATCTAGATTAAAACCCTGGCTCTGCCACTTTCTTGGTGAGTAGCTTTGGACAAATTTCTTATTTGGACTCATCTACAAAATGAGGGTTAACCTGCACCTACCTGTAAATTATAGAGACTCGATGAGCTAATTACGAAACATCTAACATGAGATCTGAAACCTGGGCAAAGTTCATAAATGTCAGCCACTTCGGTATTTCAGAGCATAGAGCGCACCCTAATAGGCCATCCTGTTGACCAACTCTTATACCCGTAAACACTTGATCGCAGAATAAGCAGTCTGTTTAGAGACATATCAATAGTCACGAACCACACCACCCGAGCTGAGGTAAGGAATGGAGGAATTTCTCCGGCTCCCTTCTATGTACCTTTAAAGAAGAAACCTTCAAACCGGAAACATAGGCATCCGCTATACTCTTTGATGTAGCTATTCTACAGATATATTTGTCCTCCTCACTAGTTCTTCCGTGGGAGCCACTGAGACCTGCGGTGAATGGGGACCACCCACTGTTTAAGATGTGGACACTGAGAGGTTAAGTTTGGGTCTTCACACTTCCATCTGGTGACTGGGAGTCAGGTCTTGCCGGGTCTAGCTGAACCTCTTTGCTGTGCTGATTAAGAAAATGCTGACTCATGCCAACTCCTGAACCACTGGGTCTCCAGCACCCTGTCCACACGTCCCTGGGATGCAGCCCTCAGAAGCTCAGGTTTCTCCTCTCTATGTCTTCATAGAGAAAGGGGTTCTGGTCATTCCTCATCCTCTGCTATCTGTCAAGCTCCTTTCCTTAGGGCTCCCACCTGTTTCTTCTCCGACAGTTTCAATCTCTGATGTGGAGACAATACGTAAGGGCCATGATTCCGAATTGCTGCGCAATCTAATAGAAGAGTTCCCCCTGGAGCAAGGCTTCACCATTGTCTTTCATGGTCGCCGCCCCAACCTGGACCTAGTAGCCGACAGTGCTGAAGAGGCCCAGATTTGGATGCGAGGACTCCAGCTGTTGGTGGATCTTGTTGCCAGCATGGACCACCAGGAGCAACTGGACCAGTATCAGCCAGATGGAGTTAGGGTGTGGACAGAAGTTCCTGAAGGGGCCAGATGCTACAGACCCGGGGAAGATGGGGAGGGGTGCAGAGATAGGAAAGCCAGGGGATCCAGATGGTGTGGAGAGGAACAGAGGCCGGAGTAGAGCTGATGATTCTGAAAGAGAAATGAGTGGTTGCCAGTCAGAGTCTGAGAATAAGAGTTCGAGTCCAGGCTAGGAGGGAGGGCCAGCAAGAGGAGGAAAAGGAGCAAGCAAGGTGCTGCTCCTGTGAACTGAACAGATACCCCAGTGGTGTTCACTACCCAGGTGTGGAAAGCAACTCCCAGAGAGTACCATAGTGCAGGCTCCCTAAGATTCCTAGACTGAAGCCAGTGAGGTGACTCAGTCAGTGAAAGGTGCTTTTCCCCAACCCTGACGGCCTGAATCCAATCCTGGAGCCCACGTAGTGGGAGGACTGACTTCCAGTCCTCTAATACCCATGACCTCAACATACAGTAGCTTAAGGACCCACCCTCCAATAAATGGAAAAGCAGTTCCTAGATTGTCCAGAACTTCATGTAAATATTCACTCGGCACCAATTAGCCAGGCTAGCCACCATTATGCTTAGTTTTAGGAACATCAAGATTAATGAGACCACATTTATTACTTTACTTAGTGGAGAGAATCAATTCGTGTAAATAATTTAAGTACCAAATTAGAGGAATACTTGACTCTACGTAAGAGTGTTCTGAGAAAGTGCCAGGGGAGAAGTAGCATGTGAGTTGAGTCCTTAAAATTTGGACTGGACATGTAGCTCTGTTGGAAGAGTGCTTGCCGAGCATGCAAGAAGCGCTGGGATCAATCCCAACACCGAATACCCTAAGATAGTAACTGGTGCCAGTAATTCCAATACCCAGGAGGTAGAAGCAGAAGAATCAGAAGGTCAAAGTCATCCTTGGCTATATGTGACCCTGTCAAAGAAAGAAAGAAAAGCGGCATAATTCAAACCTGAAGAAAGAGGAAGGAAAGGCACTCCTGTCTGAGAGGATAGCATAGGTGAAGGTTCAGAGAGCAAACTGAAGGAAGCAGGTGGGGGATGGTGTTGCTGAGACTGGCAGAAGTACAAATGCAGATACCCAGAGAAGGCTGGGCTGGACTGGGCTGGGCCAGATCAGGTCACAAGGGTCAGGGTCACTTCTCTGTCAGAATTTAGGTTTCTTTCTATAGACCACAGGGAGGTGAGTCCCTGCAGGCACCTGAGCCCTACAATGACGAGATAGATTTATGCTGGGGAGGGATTATTCTAGGAGTCATGTAGGGGATGGATTGGCTTGGGAGGGAGACTAGCAGCAAGGACAGGAGAGGTGTCAGTGGCTAAGCACACACAGCACGGCACACGCAGGACTTTTGCCTTGACTCAGAGCTGGATGGGTGAGAGAGTGGTTCCAACGAGGGGACAGAAACCAGGACGGCAGGATGAGTTTCAGTGAAGCCCAGCGGCTGCTGCTCCTGATGAACGTGGAAATGGACCAGGACTATGCCCTCAGTCTTTTTCAGGTACGTTTGCTGAGGGGGATTTGCAGGAGACAGCCAGACCATGTTTTCCCTTGGTCAGAAAGCCCCTGACCCTGCTCAGCAGCCAGCATTCATTGTTGAATCTTTACTGTATACTCTATTACCGTAATAAGCTCAGTGGGACTGGTGTGGGAAATGATGCTGGCCCCTCTGTCTTGTTGGGAGGATGAGTCATAATCCCTCCGAAAAGAAAATAAACCTATTGGGCACTGGTGGCACACGCCTTTACTCCCAGCACTCGCAGGCAGCCTGGTCTACAGAGCAAGTTCCAGGGTAGACAGGACTATTACCAGAGAAACCCTGTCTTAAAAAAACAAAAACAACAAAAAACAAACAAATAACCAAAAAATGCAAAACTAAACAACAAAACCAGTGTGTTATTGGAGTCGAGTGGTGGCGCACGCCTTTAAACCCACCACTTGGGAGACAGAGGCAGGTGGAGCTCTAAATTCAAAACCAGCCTGGTCTACAGAGAGTTCCGGGACAGCCAGGGCTACATAGAGAGGCCCTGTCTCAACCATACAAAACAAAACAAAAACCCCAATATATTATTATTGGACTTCCTATCCATAAGCAGAGTGTCACAGGTGCCCACTACAAAATTCCATCTGCAAGCCAGGAAGTGGTGGCGCACACCTTTAATCCCAGCACTTGGGAAGCAGGGACAGGCAGATTTCTGTGAGTTCAAGGCCAGCCTGGTCTACAGAGCTTCCTGGAACTCTGACTCCTTAGCTACTGGGAAACCCTGTCTTGAAAAACAAGCAAATAAAGCAAACCAAAAAAATTCCATCTGCAATGTGACTAAAGAGGAGATGATAGATTGTGACTAGGTGTTGCTGATTGCTTGTTTTGAGTCAGGGTCAAATATAGCCCAAACTGACCTGAAACTCACTCTCAAACTCCTGATCCTAAATTGGGATTAAAGGCATGTACCATTGCTCCCAGTTCTTTTCTAACCATTCGAGGACCTTTGAGAGATATAACCTTTCTGGTTAAAAATTTCTCCTCCAGCAAATTATAGGGCTAAAACTTTGTCTTTTATTTCCTAGTGTGACTTGTATGAAATGTCAGGAGTTTGTGAGATTTTTATAAACACATGCTAAGATGCCCCATTTACAGGCCTGGTAGTAAAGTGCTTGCCATGTAAGAACAGGACTCATGGTCTACCCTGGCATCTGTGTAAAAAGGTCAGGCATGGTGTCTGTGTCAGGGAGTACACCGAGAGAGAGAGAGAGAGAGAGAGAGAGAGAGAGAGAGAGAGAGAAAGAGAGATTCCTGAAACTTGTTGGCCATAACCCTACAGGACAAAGGAGCATACCATTTCCCAGTGTTTATCTATTCCCTGTTAAATCTCTTACAGACAGCAAATGTGTCCCAGTCTGATACTCTAGATGGAGAAGAATTTGTTCAGTTCTATAAGGCACTGACTAAGCGTACTGAGGTTGAGCAACTATTTGAGAACTTTTCATCAGATGGACAGAAGCTGACCCTGCTGGAATTTGTGGATTTCCTTAGAGAGGAACAGAAAGAAAAAGACCACGCCCCCGACCTTGCTCTGGAATTCATTGACCGCTATGAACCTTCAGAGAATGGTAAGGACACCTGGGTGCATAGATGCTGGATATAGAGAAGGCGGGAGGGGGGGGGCTTAAACAAAGAAAGACCCAGAGACAGAGTCTTCTCCTAATGTAGGGAAGGTTGAGTCTACCCCTCTTCTGGCCTCCTTTCCAATCATCTCACTGGACCACTCTCCTGGAGAGCAGCCATTCCCTGTCAGATAAGACAGAAACAGATTTTCATCTCCGAGGAGGAGATGCTCACATTCCACATCCTTTTGCTTTTGGAGAATTCCCCACCACACTAACTTTGCCCTCAGTGGGGGAAGAAAACATGGCTGCCTCACTCTCGCCTCCTCCCATGCAGTGAGTCTTTTGCCCCATGTTTCCTGGCTGCTGTGCTTTTAAGTGTTAGCTTCCTGATTATTCCAGGAAGTTCTCTAAGGTCATCTTGCTCACGTCCTTAAGCTCCTGAATCAGGAATCTAGTCAGCCTAGGCCTGGGGCAGTGATGAGGCCAAGTATCCTGCTCTTGGCAGGTACAGCTAAAACACCCTCTCTCTACCATTAAGCTCTCCTCTCCTTTGCTCTTAGTGAACTCACTTCCCCGCCCCCACTCTCATCCGCACGTGACAAGTTTATATCAATAGTAAAATATCCTCAAAGCACATTGACACTCTTACTTAGTTCAGTCCTCACTGCAGCTTTGTAAAATGGAAAATGGGATTTCACTGAGCAACCCACAATGTGCCAGCATCTCTGCACTCTTGGCTTGTCCTAGCCTTCTGATAAAATAGACTCTATTATTAAGTCAGTTTTAGAAATAGTAAAACAGAGATTTTCAAATCTTCAAAGAATCAAATGGGGAGCTGGAGAGGTGACTCCACAGGGGAGAGTGCAGGCTGTGCAGGCCTGAGGACCGAGTTCAGACCCTAGCACCCATGTGAAAGGCCAGGCATGGCTATAGGTGTGGCTGTAACCTCAAGAGCAGCGGGCTGAGGGCAGAGATGCAGTCGCCAGGGTTTGCTGGCTGTCAGCCTAGTTTCAGCTTCAGTGAGAGACCCTGTCTCAATGGTAGAGGGACTCTGGACACCACACACACACTTGTACACATACGCACTTATACTACACTCATACACAAACACAATAAAATGCAAATAAAAGAGATTAAACAACTTTCCGAAAGCCAGCAGCTAGTGAGAGTGGAACTGGAATCCAGACCCAGATCATCCTCCAAGTAGTGTCTCTCATGAGAATAAAGACTAGGATGATCGGGGTGGCCAAGGGACCAGGATTTATGGGCCTCAGCTTTCACTCCCACTTGTTCATTCGTTCATTGGTTCGTTCGTTCATTCATTCATTCACCACTTTAGCGAATTCTTTTATTTATTTATGTATTTATTTGATTTATTTATTGAGACAGGGTTTCACTGTGTAGCCCTGGCTGCCCTGGGACTTGCTCTGTAGACCAGGCTAGCCTTGAACTCAGAGATCTACCTGCCTCTGCTTCTCTGAGTGCTGGGATTAAAGCCATGTGCCACCACCACCCAGTGAGAAATTCTTATTGACTATAATATGTCAAGACCTAGGCCAAGCACCATAGAGACAATGATGCCTAGACCAGACAGGAACACTGCCCTCGTGCAACTCAGAGTCAAACAGTGTGTTAGAGTATCAGTGATTTATGGGTGTACTCAGAGAAGAATAGGAACTCTAAGGCAAAATTTTTTGCTCTAAACAAAAATATTTGCCTCCCCTCAAAAAACTCTAAACAAAATCTTTTCTTAAATTTGAAATAGGATTTCAAGCTGGGTGTGATGGCACATGTCTTTAATCTCAGCACTTTGGAGGCAGAGGCTGGTGAATCTCTGAGTTCAAGGCCAGCATGGTCTATAGAGTAAGTTCCAGGACAGCCAGGACTACACAGTGAAACCCTGTCTTCTAAAAACAAAACAAAACAAACAAAAGCAAGTGTGTACAATCATGCTGGCCAGGAAATAAGACTGAAGAAGTCTGAAGAAAAAAATAGCGCTTTCGTTTCAGAGCGGGATCAATGACACCAATTACATCTGTCATGACTTGAGTGTGTCCCCTAACACACATGTGCTAAGAACTGAATTCTCAACAGTGCATCATCATGTCGAGAAGTGGGGCCTTCAGTTGAAACTTCCTCCCCAAATTCCTGCCATTCTTCACTCTATAATTTGTCAAACCTAGATCTAGGAAGCTGGTAATGAACACTGGGGTTCCTGCCAACCAAGCCTCTCTGCAGCTAAGTTATACTCAGTGAGCTTCACAGGCCAGCAGTCCAAGGCATGACCCTGGCATCTGACTACTTGGGTTCAGATTTCAGATCCTTCACTTAAAATAGCCATGTGACTTAGGGCAAGCTGTCTAACTTGCCGAAGTAGCTGTATTGCAATACTGACCTACTGTGTTAGTTAGCTGCAATACATAATGTCCTTGTGTGGAGCAAGTGCCCAATAACTACTAGTCACTGTTGTTACTGTGTGAAGTCCATACTAAGAAAAGTGAGGTGCATTGAAGGAATCAAAGGGCCATGTCCTCAGCAAGAGTATAGTCTAAGGAGAAGTTGACATGTCCCCCTAAATACCACAGGTCACAGCACTGGGCATATAGCTGCATAGCTCAAGGAAGAAAGCATGGACACTTTGGCCAGATTGCTGATAACTTTTCTAGGTATATACTTAGGCCTTAGAATGGAATTCTGTACTTTTATGGTAACTGTGAACTCCAAGGACTATGCATATTTAAATGGGTCAAAATCAACTAAAATTATAAAATTACTGTCTCAGGCACACAAGCCATATTTCAAGTGTTCATAGATACATGTATCTAGGGCTGCTGTGTCCGACAAGACAGAGTAGAGCATTCTCATGGTTGTGGACCGTGTATCTAGGGCCGCTGTGTCCGACAAGGCAGAGTAGAGCATTCTCATGGTTGTGGACCATTGTGTTGGATAACACTGAACTAGAATGTTTGATCTGTTAGGTTTTTCTACTTTTTATTTTTTTTTAGATTTTTGAGAAAGGGTTTCTCTGTAGTTTTGGAGCCTGTCCTGGAACTAGTTCTTGACCATGCTGGCCTGAAACTCACAAAGATCTGCCTGCCTCTGTCTCCCAAATGCTGGGATTAAAGGTGTGCGCCATCACCGCCTGGTGGTCTGTTAGTTTTTTAAGACATGACTTTATGATGTGGCCAAGGCTTTGAACCCAAAGTCAATATCCCATGGCCTCTGCCTCATAAGTGATGTGATTATAGGTATGTGCCACCAGGTCCTGACAAAATATTTTTTATTGATATAAATAGAGACAATTTATTTAAAAAAGAAAATCACTCAGAAAAATTAAGGTGGAGACTGACAAGGTGCTTGCTGCCAAATCTGATGACCTGAGTTAGAGCCCGGGGACCCACATGGTGAAAGAAGAGAAGCGATGCTTACAAATTGTCCTCTGACTTTCACAACTGTGCCATAGCAATGCACCCTTTACACATCATAGCAACGCACCCCTTACACACACATCACACACATCACAGCAATGCACCCTTACACACACATCACACACATCATAGCAATGCACCCTTAGACACACATCATAGCAGTGTACCCCTTACACACACATCATAGCAGTGTACCCCTTACACACACATCACAGCAGTGTACCCCTTACACACACATCATAGCAGTGTACCCCTTACACACACATCACAGCAGTGTACCCCTTACACACACATCATAGCAGTGTACCCCTTACACACACATCACAGCAATGCACCCTTACACACACATCACACACATCACAGCAATGCACCCTTACACACACATCACACACATCATAGCAATGCACCCTTACACACACATCATAGCAGTGTACCCCTTACACACACATCACACACATGCACAAAGAAAGTAATAAATGTAAAGAGAGAGAGAGCACGAGAGCATGCAGGTGGGGGCAGGAGAGCATGTGCCAGGCATTGTGGCACTCGCCTTTAAGCCGAAGCACATAAGAGAGGCAGAAGGATCTCTGTGTGGTTGGTTTTTGTTTTCTTCGTTTCCAAGACTGGATCTCACTATGTAACTCTGACTGTCCTGAAACTCATTATGTAGACCAGGCTGACCTAAAACTCAGAGATTCACCTACCTCTGCCTCCTGAGTGATGAAATGAAAGGTGTGTGCCATCACACCTGGATCTATCTGTGTTTGAAGCTAGCCTAGTCTACATAGAGAGTTTTAGGTCAGCTAGGGCTAGTTGGTGAGAACCTGATTTTAAAAAAGGAAAGGAAGAAAGAAAGAAAGAAAGAAAGAAAGAAAGAAAGAAAGAAAAAGAAAGGAAGGAAGGAAGGAAGAAAGAAAGAAAGGAAGGAAGGAAGAAAGAAAGAAAGAAAGAAAGAAAGAAAAAGAAAGGAAGGAAGGAAGAAAGAAAGAAAGAAAGGAAGAAAGAAAGAAAGAAATGAAGAAAGAAAGAAAGAAAAAGGCTAGATAGCTGGGAAAGGTCTGCTTTAAGGTACAACATGTGGCAAATTTGGAATCTGCAGACTGGGAATCAGCATCTAAGGGGTAGGACCCCAAGGAGGGGACCAGGGAAGAAGCTTATGGGTATGCCAGGCTCTCACTTAGAGTTTCTCCCTCTGTGGTCCACACTCCACACTCTAGGCAGATTGCGGCATGTGCTAAGCAAGGACGGCTTCCTCGGCTATCTCTGCTCCAAGGACGGGAACATCTTCAACCAAGACTGCCTCCCTGTCTACCAGGATATGACTCAGCCTCTGAGCCACTACTACATCAACTCCTCTCACAACACCTACCTACTGAGGGACCAGCTTTGTGGCCAGAGCAGCGTGGAAGGATACATCCGGTACAGTGGCAGTATGAGGGGTCCATCTCATGAGGTGGACTATCTGTGGGGAACTAAGGGGTGGATAACAGGGACTCTGAGATATACAGAGCTTTGGGACCTCAGCTCCCTGGGTACCTGAGAGACTCGGAGAACATCTTGGCTATAAGCAGAATGGTAATGAAATCCTACAGATAAACGGAATTCTTCTCTGTCACAGGCTAGGATATTCTGAGAATTCAGGGGTCCTAGTGTCTATTTTGAGCTAGTAAATGGAATTCTTTAAAGCAGTGATTCTCAGCCTCCCTAATGCTGCAGTCCTTTAATACAGCTCCTCATGTTATGGTGACCCCAACCATAAAATCATTTTCGTTGCCAGGTGGTAGCAGCATACGCTTTTAATCCCAGCACTTGGGAGGCAGAGGCAGGCGGATCTCTGTGAGTTTGAGGCTAGTCTGGCCTACAAAGCGAGTTCCAGAACATGCCCCAAAGCTACAAAGAAACCCTGTCTTGAAAAAGCAAAAACAAACAAACAAACAAACAAACAAACAAAAAACCAGTTATTTTTTTTGTTACTTCATAACTAACTTTGCTACTGCTATGAATCATAGTGTAAATATTTTTGGAGACAGAGGTTTGCCAAAGGGGTCGAGGCCCACAAGTTGAGAACCACTGCTTTCAAAGAAAGGCAGTGGGATGTAGAGTTAAAAAACATAAGCTTGGTGCTGGAGAGATGGCTCAGAGGTTGAGAGCACTGACTGCTCTTCCAGAGATCTTGAGTTCAATTCTGGCAACCACATGATGGCTTACAGCCATCTATAATGAGATCTGGTGCCCTCTTCTGGCGTGCAAGCACACATGCAGACAGAACACTCTATACATAAGAAATAAACTTAAAAAAAAAAACCTCATATAAAACAAAACAAAACAAAAAAAAAAACATAAGCTTCAGAATCAGTTCACTTTAGGTCAAATTCTAGCTCACTTGGTGTTCTGGGAGCTAACAAACCTCTGTATGTCTCTCTGCAAAATAGAGATGATAACAGTGCCCATTCTGTCAGGGTTTTTGTGAAAACCGAAGGGCACAATCTGTGAGTCAGTAGTTTATAAGTGGTAGTTGCCATTGTTGTGATTAATCAAGACAAGACTGAAAAGCCAAGGCAGTATTATAGCATTGGCAACTGAGTGACCAGGTAGCTTGAAGGATACAAGGACTTGTAGCTCAGCAAAGCATGTATGAGGCCCTGTGTTTAATCCTATTGGAGAGAGAGGTGCATGCCTACAATCCCAGCATAAACAAAGGTTGTAAATTCCAGCTGATTGGTAAAAGACCCCATTTCAAACATCAGTGGGGGTGGATTTTCTAGGCGTTTGAATGATCCAGGTGCTATATTGGGACATACATCCAGAACAGTGGAAATATTGGGAGGTAACGTGTAATGACTTGCTAGGGAGGATTATGAACTGGGGCTAGGTAGAGCTACAGTCATGGTGGCCTGAGATGTCTCCATGAAGATGTTACATAAAGTGGTCTGGATGGGCAAATGCTAGTGAGCACCGCTCTTTCCAGAGCAGCGAGAGCTGACTCCCTAGCTAGATCGCACCTTGACCTTTTCCTGCCTCTGGGGGCTTGGGGTTCTTGCAGAGCCTTGAAGCGGGGGTGCCGTTGTGTGGAGGTGGATGTATGGGATGGACCTGGAGGAGAGCCCATTGTTTACCATGGACATACCTTGACCTCTCGTATCCTGTTCAAAGATGTCGTGGCGACACTGGCACAATATGCCTTCCAGGTAGTAGCCTCAGGTTGGGAACAACACACACACACACACACACACACACACACACACACACACACACACACCACAAGAAGGTCTGAGGGAAATGTGACTGACTTGGTCTGGTGAGGGTGGAGAGGCAGGGAGACAGTGCAAATGGCATGATAGAGACAAAAGAAGGCTCTTTGTTTCTTTTTTTATTTTATTTTTTCAAGACAGAGTTTTACAGTGTAGACTTGGCTGTCCTTAAACTCACTCTGTGGACCAGGCTGGCCTCGAATTCATAGAGATCTGCCTGTTTCTGCCTCCAGAGTGTTGACATTAAAGTCATGTGCCACCACTACCCAGCCAATAAAAGGAGTTTGTTTTTTTTTTAAAAAAAAAAAAAGCTCTGAAGCATGAGACAAATAGTAAAGGATTACTATGACTCAGTGTTGGATATGTTACTAGTAATTAGTATCCATACAGATAATCAATCACTAGTAACTACTTCTAAAATTTTCTGTTACCTATATAGGGGAGGATGCATAGGGCAACAGACAGTGGTGAGTTGGGCTGGGGGACAATAGGGATCTAAAGATAAGAGGGTAATGTGAGCTCATAACTAGGGGAATAGCCTGTCATCCGCACTGAGACTGAAAACTCAAAAGGTCTCAGAAGGACTTGGACCAGATTTGGTATCGTTACAAGATTTGAGGTCTCATGAGTGACCCTTAGGTGTGGGCATGTCCCAAGCAGTGGACCTGAGAGCTATCAAGTTCTCACAGAGCCCTGTAATGGGGCTGGGGGAGTTTAGCAATCAGTATACTCATAAATGGGGGCTTAGGAACACAAGATTTGGAGTGGGGGCTTATAGGATCTTATAATTCTGAAGGCACCATGCCCTTCTCTCTGCCAGCTCTCAGACTACCCCCTCATCCTGTCTCTGGAGAACCACTGCACCTGGGAGCAGCAGAAGACCTTGGCACAACATCTGACTGAGATCCTGGGGGAGCAGCTGCTGAGTACCACCATAGATGGACTGCTGATGGATAAGCTGCCGTCTCCAGAGGTAGGGATGCTGTGGCCAGCCAGGCGCTACTGTGGCTTCACAGTCCCTCACTATGGCTCCTGCATTCCTCTTGTCCCCTTCTATCTTCAGAAGGGCTGTCTTGCTTTTTAAGATACCTATAGATATTTTGTTTTGTTTTGAAACAAGAATTCATGTAGCCAAGGCTGACTTTCAACTCCTGATCCTCCTTTCTTCACCTCCCAAGTACTTTGATTATAGGCATGCACTGACATGCCTAATTTCTGTGGTTCTGGGGATCAAGCCCAGGGCATTGTGCATGCTAGGCAATCACTGTACTAACTAAGCTCCATCCCTAGTTATTTGATAGTTTTTGATAGTTTATAATTTGTACAGACTTTACAAGCAATATTGAGCATGGAAATTCTCCCCCATTATGATCCCAAACACATTTTTTTAAAAAAATAAGTTATTTATTCTTATTTTTATATACATTGGTGTGCTTCCTGCAAATACGTCTGTGTGCAGAATCAGGTGCCCTGGAACAGGAGTTCCAGACAGCTGTGAGCTGCCATGTGGATGCAGGAATTGAGCCCAGGTCCTCTGGAAGAGCAGCCATTGCTCTTAACCACCGAGCCATCTCTCCAGCCCCCAAACACTTTCATGGCAGTATATATCAATAGATTTTTTAAGAGTATTACATTTATTTATTTGTTTGTTTATTTTGAGGTAGGAGGTGGTGATGGTGCATGTGCTATGGCAAAACATGAGTGTAGAGGCCAATCGGAGTCGGTTCTCTCCGTCTACCACAACCACTTCCTCCTCTTCATTATCTTTCTCTTCCTCCTTTCCCTCCTTGAGATGGGTTCTTATGAAGCCCTGCTGATCTCAGTCTTGTTATGTCGCCAAGGAGCCCTTTCCTTGAACCTCTGTTTCCCTGCCCCCACCTCCCAAGTACTCCTATTACAGGCATGTGCCACACACCCCATTTATGATATGCTGGAACTCAAACCCAGAGCTTTGTCCGTGACAGGGAAGCACTCTGCCAACCAAGTCACATCTTCAGCACCATTAATAGATTTTTTAAGCTTAATAAACATATATATGTACATATTCATATTAGAAAAACTGTGAATGATATTACTGCCCATATTTTCATATTTCATATCATAAGTATATTTTTATAAATATCTTTTCCTCTTTTTTGTTTTTTTGAAGCAGGGTTTCTTAGTATTGCCTGGCTGTCTTGGAACTCACTCTGTAGATCAAGCTCAGAGACCTACCTACTTCTTCTTCCCAAGTTCTAGGATTAAAAGAATGAGCGACTACTGCCCAGCTTTTTCTTTTTTCAAGACAGGGTCTCATGTAGCTGAGGCTGCCTTTGAACCCTTGATCCTCCTGCCTCTACCTCCTGAGTGCTGGGATGATGATGGGTGTGTACCACCACACCAGGTTTAGACACTATTTGAACCCAGGGCCTTGTGCATACTAGGAAAGCACTCTGCGCACTAAATTACATCTCCAGCCTCTTATCTTTTCCTCTGTTTCCACAAACCGTTCATAGTGAGATGGTTCATAATGGAAAACGTTGAAAAGAAGGGCTTCTTGTTGTTGCTCTGAGTTTTTTGAGTGCTGGGATTACAGCATACACTAGCATGCTTGGCATGTTTTAGCATATAGTCCTGGGTGCCTCCTTCAGAGTGCTGGAACTGCAGGCTTGAGGGTCTGCCTCCTGATTCTATGCTTTCTAAAGGTTCTTCCATGATAAGACCATTCAGAAAGCATTCTCTCTCTCCATATCCTCTATGCTTTGTATAGGTAATAACCTAAGGGGGTTTTCAGTGTGTGAAATGTGAGAGAGGACCTAGTGATTGTCTTTATGAGTTTGTTTGCGAATAAGTGTCTTTCCACCATATGTATGGAGGAATCAAACCCTCTGGGAAACTACTGACAGCTCACTCCCTTTGGCGTTTGACATGGGGAGGGGCTTGAGCAGACAAGTAGACAGGTCTCTTTATTTTTGTTCCCTAGCAGCTTCGCGGGAAGATCTTGGTGAAAGGAAAGAAGTTAAGCACAATTGAGGATATTGAGGATATTGATGAAGAGGAAGAACTGGAGAACAATCAGGAGTCAGAGCTGGATGCAGACCCCTACCCTGTGTTGGATGCTCTGCTTCAGTCTGAGTCCCAGGAACTGACCTCTCGGAGCAAGCACATTAAGAAGGTGAATCAGGACTAGTTCTTTGTAATGGCATTTGGTCTGCATGCATCACAAACCAAGGGCCAGCTTCTGAAGAGTCTAGAGCCAGGTAAGGTAGAGACCCAAGGAGAACAATGGTCTTTCCGCTCAATGAAAGAGGCCTAAAAGTACATCTGCAGCATCATTGTGTGTTATATCATCTACACATCATTATGTGTAGATGTGTAGATACATCGCCATCTACATAGCTATTGCTATGACTCTCCAACTTCTTGGATCATGAAATCTTAGACAAAGCTTCTTATTCAAAATGGATAAATGTAGAACCATTCTAGTTGAAGCCCTCACTTGGCTCTCTCTGGGGTCCAAGTGTCATGCGGTGGTTCAAGCCTGATGGGTAGGTAGGTGAGTTCAAGAAAGAAGACAAGGAAGGCAGGGGGAGATGAAGGACCTAAATGACTCTGGACACAACTCTGTTCTTCACAAAATCTTAAAGGCAAATCTGAAGGCCACTGGTTAGTCTCTCCCGCTCTATCTCTGACTCTGTGTGTATGTAGCTATTTTATTGGCTGAATAAGAAGTTACTGGACCATTGATAGCTGGGACCTCAGGCTCAGCTACAATGGGATAAGTTAGAGAACATGTTTTGGAAAGGATAGTTTGAGGAGGAGCTGGAAGTATCCAGATATGGGGAGGCCAAGTGAGGAAAGGTCCCATTGGTGGGACCTCTGAGATCCAGGTGTGAAGTCCATATTTCTTTCTCTTGTGCAATTGCATGGCTTACTCAGCTGACTTCTGACTTACCCTGTGCTGAGGCCGTGGTGTTTAAACCTGTTGTCATGTGTAGGGATGACAATGGGAATTAGGAGATAAATCCAAAGATAATGCTCTGGGCTCCTCACCTTACAGGTGTGGATTTTGGGACCACCTGCATACTTTGATATGATCTGACTGGATTTATGTACTATTTTTGTTTTTGAGGCAGTCTCGATGTGTATCCCTGAGTGACCTGAAACTCATTATCTAGACCAAGCTAGGCTCAAACTCATAGAGACCCACCTGCCTCTGTCTCTTGAGTGCTGGGATTAAAGGCATGCACCATCATGCAAGGATCATGCATACATTTTGACCAAAGGTTATTGTTCATTTATTTTTAAGAGAGGTAGGGTGACTGATGCCTCTCTGTTAAAAAATAATAAAGACTGGTTACCCAAGTAGCACAGAGAAGACTTTCCAAAGCCAGAGCTGAACTGATCCGAGCAGTATATGCAGACTGCCTTTATTCCCATCCTCATCCCCAGGTTGTGGCGTGTCCGGTGTCTTGTCTGCTTATCTGTGGTCACGTTTTGGCCCAGGCTCCTAGTACCACTCCTGAGTCCTATTTCTTGTCCGATCAGGTGAGGCAGGAGGGAGAATCCAGTGGGAGGCACTGGGCAGAGGCTTAGGTTGGATGGCCACCGGCTTCGTCTCTCCAGATCACGCCAGGCTCAATCCCATCTTCCTGTCCACTTTCTTTTCCAGGATTCCACGACCATCTTGTGCCCAGACCTGTCTGCCCTGGTTGTCTACTTAAGGACTGTCCCCTTCTGCAGCTTCACTCATTCCAAAGAAAATTATCATATCTATGATATGTCATCCTTCTCCGAGAGCAAGGCCAGGCACCTTGTCAAGGAGGCAGGTCAGGAGAGAAGCGGGACAGGTAGCTTCAGGTTTGGCAGGCTAGTCCCAAGAAACAGAACAAGGAAGCAACAGAGAGATAAAGGAGTTAAGAAACTGTTCAGATCAGGCAATGAGAAAGGTGGTTTTGTTTTAGAGATAGTCTCCCATAACCTAATCTGACGTCAAACTTGTTCTTTCATTGAGGATCACCTTGAACTTCTGATCCTCTTGTCTCTACTGCTCAAGTTCTAGGATTACCTTGTATACCATCATTTCCAGTTTGTGCGGTGCTGTGATACAAATCCAGGGCTTTATGCCTGTTAGGCAAGCACTTGACTAAGTTACATCCCTAACTCATGAAGGAAAAGATTTGTGAATAGTGGACACAAAGCTCTCAGGAGGGGAAAATTTGGGGGAGGTGGTTACCTTCCTAGAGCCAGCCTCAGATTTCAACAAGAGCAAAGTAAGCTGAAAGGGTCCTTGGGGTCAGGGAAGGGGAAGACTTACCTCAGAGACAGAACTTCCATCTCCTTCCCTGTACCTTTTTACAGGCAACGAGTTTGTACAGCACAACGCCAGGCAGTTATGTCGTGTGTATCCCAGTGCTTTGAGGACAGATTCCTCAAACTTTCACCCCCAGGAACTCTGGAATGCAGGCTGCCAGATGGGTGAGGAGATAGAAGGGACTGGGAGGGAGTGGAGGATCAGCTGATGGGAAGTAAATTCTCTAGTGGAAATGGGGCGGGGGGGGGATGTTTTAAAGGAGCGCTAGGGTAAGAAAGGTTGAGATAAATGGTGCTACCTACTGGAGTGTTTCCAGCAGGCACTGACTGAGAATCATACTCTGCTCTATAGCCTAAGCTGGTTTCAAACCTTGTCCTCCTTCCTCAGTCTTTCAAGTGTTACCCAGCTCCAGCAGGCATCCTGACTGTCCTCTTATTTCCCTGAAAGAGGGGCTAGAAGGCCAAGGAGAATATGTGTATGCATGTGTATGGGGTGGGGAGGGAAGGAGAGAGGAGAGAGTGGGGAAGGGGAGAAATGGTATGTAGCCCTGGCTGGCCTAGACCTTGCTGTGTAAATTAGGATGGTGTTATGGGAGTCCTCCTGCCTCTGCCTCCTGAGTCTACCTGTAGCATCACATCCAGTCCCCAAGGTGACTTTTTCTTTTTCTTGGGATTCTCAGTGGCAATGAATATGCAGACTGCAGGGAGTGCCATGGATATCTGTGATGGGTTCTTCCGCCAGAATGGTGGCTCTGGCTACGTGCTGAAGCCAGAATTCCTGTGTGATATCCAGAGTTCCTTTGATCCTGAGAGGCCCATTAGTCTTTATCAGGCCAAGGTCCTCTTAGTCCAGGTATGACAAAAACTGTTGGGAAGAACCTGGAATAGCTGGAATAGGAGTATGTGTGCCTATGACGGGGAGTTGTGCTGGCTCAAGTTGACAGGCATGTAATTGGTTAAAAATTCTTTGCTAGGAGTGATAGCACACACCTTTAATCCCAGGCCTTAGCTACACAGTGAGACAGACTCAAATAAATGAATAAATAGCCATATAAAATAATTTTTTTTTCAGATGAGGGAGGCTAGCCTGATTCAGTTGCAGACGTCAGAGTCAACTGCCTAGTTTTAAATCACTTTTAGTAGTGCAACATTAGGCAAGTTCTCTGTCACCTAAGTAAACTCACCTCCATCACAGGGCTGTGAGGACTACCTGTTGAAAGTGTTACAACCCTTGGTGCACACTCATGCTATAGAAGAGGCTGTTGTCATTGGTGTGCCTACTTTCAAGCCTCTTGACTCACTTAAAATCTCAGGTCGGAAATTAGAGAATATGCCATCTCTGAGGGGTTAGTTTTGCAAACTATGAAGCTATAATGCCAGTCCGGTTTTCCCAAGGGTGAGGCTGGGAGAGGGAAGGCTGGGCTGAGCAGGGTCTCATGAAGTTCCAGTGCCCTGGTTGCAGGTCATCAGTGGCCAACGACTCCCCAAAGTGGACAGCACCAAAGAGACGTCCGTGGTGGATCCACTGGTGAAGGTTGAGCTCTTTGGTGTTCCTGAAGACACAAGGCAGCAAGAAACCAGCTATGTGGAGAACAACGGTGAGACTGGGCATGGGACGTGTGGGACCAGACTGCCAATTCCTCTCCAGCCTGTCCTCCATTTGGTGCAGTCCAGGAAATCCTGGTCCTCCCTTCCAGGCTTGTGAATTAGGAAAAGTCTTTATGCTTTTAAAAAGATTTTTATTATGCCTATGTGTGTGCATGCCACCTGTGTGTGTCCACAGAGGCCAAAAGGGCATCAGATTCCCTGTACTGGGTTATAGGTAGCTGTGATCCATCAAATGTGGGTTCTGGGAACTGAACTCAGGTCCACTGGAAAAGGAGCAAGTGCTATTAACTACGGAGTCATTTTGTCTAGCCCCTGCTTCTGCGTGTTAACACCTGAGTCCTCAGTTGCAAAATACCGACTAGCAGTCTAGATTAAATGAGAATTCTGGGAAAGCAACTAAGTATGGCCTAATTCCTATCTCCACTTCAGGTTTTAATCCATACTGGGGGCAGACATTCTGTTTCCGGGTCCAAGTGCCTGAACTTGTTATACTGCGTTTTGTGGTAAAGGATTATAACTGGAAATCCCGGAATAACTTTATTGGTCAATACACCCTGCCCTGGACCTGCGTGAAACAAGGTGAGGCAATCCTTGAACTCCTGGCCAATATCCCAACTCTGGCTCCTTTCCTAACACAGCCCTTCTGCCCATTTCCAGGTTACCGACACATATCCTTGCTCTCCAGGGATGGCACTAGCCTCCACCCAGCTTCCATCTTTGTGTATATATGCATGAGGGAAGACTTGGAGGAGGAGGATGAATCCTGAGGTGGGTATTCCACAGCAAGAGTAGACAAACATCAAGGCACAAAATCGCCTCGCCCCCTTCCCCCCCTTTCCCCTAAGACAGGGTCTCACTATGTAGCTCTGGCTGTCCTATAACTCACTATGTAGACCAGGCTGGCCTCAAACTCAAGAGATCCATCTACCTCTGCCTCCAGAATGCTGAGATTAAAGACATGAGCTACTATCCCCAGTATACTTTGCCCTTCTTAAGCAAATCTAGGACTTTTTGTGTGCATTGGTGTTTTTGCCATAGGTGTCTGGTCCCGAGTTACGGACAGTTGTAAGCTGCCATTTGGGTGCTGGGATTTGAACCTAGGTCCTCTGAAAGAGCAGTCAATGCTCTTAACCATTGAGCCATCTCCCCAGCCACCTTTCATCTAGTCTTTCCTGCCCTTTACTGTTGTGCACTCTGTACTGGAATTCCCTCCTTATTCTTACCCTAGGCTTAGTCCCATCCTCAGATCTTCTGTTAATTTCTCCCATCATCTCTGACTAGAAACACAAGGAGGGACTCGAAGCAGAAAAATCTACAGAAACATTATCCCCTCCAACCTACAAGTCTCTCAAAATCCAGAGCCAACGAAAGGATCAATCAAGGATCAAGGCTCCCAAAGGTTGGGGAAGGATGCCTGACCCCAGAACTATGAGAACAATACATAGCCCTGAGTCCCCACTGGACTGCTGCTCCTTAGCTGGTCTAAATAGAGCTCCTCTGTCCAATCTGGCTCCTGTATGGTCTGTCATTGTTAGGCAAGAAGGGGATGTATGGGGTGGGGGTGGGGGCAGCATTTGGGTAATCAGGTGGATGTATGGTCTGTCACTGTCGGGCAAGAAGGGGAAGTGTGTGTGTGTGGCGGGGGGCGCGGAGGAGCATGTGGAGAAACAAGGTTTCCAAGGGCTCTCTTCCATGTGCTGCATAGGAAGGGCACAGGAGAGGCCTGGAAGGAGACAGGGCAAACCCTGATGACAACCTAGGAAGACAGAACAGGGATCCAGACATGTCTGTTAACTGGTAATCTTCTGTTTCACATGCTTACAGAGCACTAGACACAGGAACACATGCAATTAGGTACAAATGTTCAGAAAATGCTGGAAGAAAATCGGACTTGAAACCGTAAGAAGGAAGAGATGATGGCGTGAATAAAACAGAGCCCTTATAGTCAGGGGCTCTGGTGCAACAATGGTAGACGCTGGAGATCCAGGCACAAGCTAAAACCATAGTGCTACTCAAGAAATCAACGTTTTAGTCCTAGCCTATCTTTTTTATAGCTGTTAATTTTAAAGGCCAGAGTTCCAAGGGTGGGAGTGTGTTCCCGCCACACTAGCTCCCTCAGGCCCTAGACTTAAGTTACTACAGTCCCAGTTTGCACATCTGGGACTTGATGTTCTTCCTAAGCCAGAGATGGGGGAGGGGTTCAGCCTTCAGGTCCAGTCGGGGGAGCAGGAGGAGCAGGAGGACTAGGGTCTTCCAGCTTCACATCATGTAGGTGCACTGTGGGAGTAGTGGGGTCTTTGCCCACACCCTGGCTGGGGTCGGCCTGGTCAGGGTGGTGCCTGCGCACATGCTTGACCACCTGGAACTTTTGCTTGGCTTTGTAGCTGCAGAGGCGGCAGAAGAATGGGTGGCGGTCGGTATGGGTAAGGGCATGATGTCGTAGGCCAGCAGCCCAGCGAAAAGCACGGTGGCAAACATTGCAAACGTAGGGTTTGGCCTCACTGTGCTTGCGTAGGTGGGTGCGCAGCAGGAAGCGCGTCTTGAATGCCTTGCCACACTGCTCACACATGAAAGCCCGTGCCTCTCGGTGCCGTGTCTCCCGGTGTACACGCAGCGCATCAGCCCGGTTGGTGCAGTACTCACACTCGGGACACTGGTATGGCTTCAGTCCTATAGGACAAATACACACAACCATGAAGAGGGAAGAACAAGGATCTGTGGCTCATAAAGTCAGTATTGACACCTGGATATAAAGAACACAGCACAGCTAATGACCATTCTTTTCTGACATTTTGGTGCCCTTCTCCACTGAGTCCTTATAGATACACAGGTCACAGTGGATGCTGATGACTAACTGAACTTCTAGTCAACTAGTCTTCCTTATAGTAAAGAATACTCAGTTATGACAGGGTTATTAAATGGGAAACTCCAAACTTCCTTGGTCATATGACACTATAGAACTTAAAGACTCCACTGGGACACTTTTTTTTTTAAATTTAAAACTTTTTTAAAAAATGTTTTAACTTTCTTTTATGTGCATTAGTATGAGGTGTCAGATCCCCTGGAACTGGAGTGACAGACAGTTGTGAGAGGTCATGTGGGTGCTGGATATTGAACTCGGGTTCTTTGGAAGAGCAGCCGGTGCTCTTAATAGTGCTTGACCCATCTCTCCAGTCCCCTAGATACACTTTTTTTTTCTTTTTCTTCTTTTTGGTTTTTTCAAGACAAGGTTTCTCTATAGCTTTGGTGCCTGTCTTGGAACTAGCTCTTGTAGACCAGGTTGCCCTTGAACTCACAGAGATCCACCTGCTTTTGCCTCCTGAGTGCTGGAATTAAAGGCGTGCACTACCACCGCCCGGCTCATTAAATATACTTTCTTATCAAACTAAAAAAATATAAGAGAAACTAACCGGATGGTGGTGGCACATGATTTTAATCCTAGCACTTAGGAGGCAGAGGCAAGCTGATTATGTGAGTTTGAGGACAGCCAGGGTCATACACAGAACACCTGTCTCAAAACAAAACAAAACAGGGCTGGAGAGATAGCTCAGTGGTTAAGAGCATTGCCTGCTCTTCCAAAGGTCCTGAGTTCAATTCCCGGCAACCACATGGTGGCTCACAACCATCTGTAATGAGGTCTGGTGCCCTCTTCTGGCCTGTAGGCATACACACAGACAGAATATTGTATAAATAATAAATAAATAAATAAATAAATATTTTTAAAAAAAATAAAAACAAAAACAAAAAAAAAAAACGAAGAAAAAAATGTTCCAAAAAAAAAAAAAGAAGAGATAAAGATACTCCTCCGTATATGGGGGAAGCATATGCCACAATCAAAGGTACCCAATCATTAATCTTTTACAGAGAACCCATGGTTTGTGAATTCCATACACTAGAGAGGAAAGACAAATTAAAAATAAGGAACTTGGGCTGAAGACATGGCTCAGAGGTTAAGAGCACCGACTGCTCTTCCAGAGGTCCCGAGTTCAATTCCCAGCAACCACATGGTGGCTCACAGCCATCTATAATGAGATCTGGTGCCCTCTTCTGGCATGCAAGCATACATGGAAGGAATGTTGTATACCTAATAAATAAATCTTTTATAAAAATAAAAATAAAAAAAAATAAAAATAAGGAACTTAGGGCTGGAAAGATGGCTCAGTAGTTAAGAGCACTGACTGCTCTTCTAGAGATTCAGGGTTCCATTCCCAGCACCCACATGGCAGCTCACAAGCGTCTATAACTGCAGTTCCAGAGTATCTGGCATCCTGACAGACAGACATGCAGGTAGACCACAATGCACATTTTAAAAAAAGCAGGGGTGGGAGCTCTCATCTTTCTCCTCACTTATAATCATTCTACCACATTCACACAGAAACCAAGTATCTCTCAGCAGTCACTCAAACTGAGTTGGAGGGTCTCTGTGTATGTGAACTTGTATCATAATCACCGGGAAAGCTTTTGCAAATACACTTGCCCAGGCCTTTAGGTTTACCCATTCTTTGATGTCTAACACATTTCACTGGGCTGGTGAAACCCTTTAAGCAAGACAGTGAATCGACACACACACTTACCTGTGTGCTTGGTCATGTGGTATTTGAGTTGGTTGACCCACTTGCACTTGTACCCACATTCAGGGCACAGGTACTTCCGCTCCTCCTTATGGATCCGCATGTGGTACTGGAAGGAAGAGCAAATGCGAATGTTTCCTCCCCATAACAGGAAGCTTCCCACAGGGCTCAGTTGTTTCTTACTAGCTATGCTGTGGGGTAAGCTAACCCCTAATTCTGTTTAATAATCTGTAACACAAGTAATAGTACAAGTATCTGTCTCTTTGTGTGTATGCATGTGATGTGGGGGACTATTAATACTTAATATGTATATTTTAAATATTATTATTACTGAGTTCCCTAGCCAGTGACCTATGTTGTATTTTCAAATGATTAAAATTGCAGTACTAGGCATAAAAATAAGTGGTCAATAAATGTTAACAGTTACTACCCAGATTATTCTCAAAGTATTAAATACTCTTATCACATTGCAAAGTTATGGAATTTATCTTTACGAAAGTGCATAGAGTTGTATTATTTCCCCCTCTTTTTTAAAGATTTATTTATCTATTATGCATACAGTGTTCATGCCTGCAGGTAAGAAGAGGGTGTCAGATCTCATTACAGATGGTTGTGAGCCACCATGTGACTGCTGGGAACCAAACTCAGGACCTCTGGAAGAAGTCAGTGCTCTTAACCACTGAGTCATTTCTCCAGCCCCTGTATTATCCCTTTTACAGATGAGGATTCTCTTAAGTTTTGAGAAGTTAAGGGACCTATTCAGAGTCACAAGTGAATATGTGTAATTGTTAAGGTTACAGAATCCAGGATACTTGATAGATGACTTAGCAATTAAGAGCACTGGTTGTTCTTCCAGAGAACCAGGGTTTAGCTTCCAGCACCCGCATAGCAGCCCTCAAAACTGTCCTTAACTCTAGTTTAGAGGATCCAACACCTCTTCTGGCTCTACAGGCACCAGGTTCCTGTATACACATACACACACACACGCGCACACACACACACACAAAAGTTACAGAATCCAGAGCCTCCATTGACCTTACCTTGAGGCGAGAAGGGTCAGCACAGGCATAGGAGCAGAGGTGACAGCGGTAAGGCTTTTCCCCAGTGTGAATACGGCTGTGCCAAGTGATCTTCTGCCGATTTTTGGTGCTGTAGGCACAGTCAGTACACTTGTAGAGCCGGGTGCCTCCATGTCCCTTTACATGGTGATCCAGTACCAATTGATGGCGACAGGAAAAGTCACAAAAAGGGCAACAAAGAGAGGGCTGGCCAGCACCCCCATCCCCACCCGAGGTGGCCGCTGAAGTCTCCTCATGCTGGTCCAGGTAGTGCTTCACCAGGCCTACTCGCTCCCGGGCAGCAAAGCTGCAGAGCTGGCAGCGGTGACTGAAATGGCGTTGCCTCCGATGCTCATCCAGCGCTGGCCGGCTAGGGAAGGCCTCCTGGCAGGCCCCACACTCCAGCCTCGGGTGCTGTTTGCGGGTGTGTCCTCGTAGGCTGGCAGGACTGGGGCAGAGCAGGCCACAGTGGGAACAGTGCAAGGGGCCCTCAGTGGCCTCTACAGGACAGCCAGGGGATGGGTGTGCAGGTTCCGGGTGGCGGCGCAGAGCGTGCTGCTTCAGCGCTGTTTCGGAGCTAAACTGGGCCTCACACTGAGCGCAGGAAAAGGATGGGGTGCCTTGGTGGCAGCTGTTGACATGGCGAGTGATGTCATGACGAAGATAGCCGCTGTAGTCACAGAGTGGACAGAAGTGGGTGGGTGTTTTGTCATGTACGCGCAGTCGGTGCAAGCGCAGTTTTGAGTTGGTGCCAAATGTCTGTGGGCAGGAGCTGCAAGGGATGCGGCCAACACCCGTGTGTCGAGACTGGTGGGCCTCTAACCGGTACCGTCTAGTAGTAGAAAAATCACAGAAAGGGCACTGATGTGGCTTCACACCCTCATGTTTGAGTCGTTGGTGCTGCTGGAGGCACCGGCTTTGCTTACAAGTAAAGCCACAGTCCCCACACTGCAGAAGGGGCCGGGGGCCAGAGGCTGGGGCTGCAGTGGGGTGCCTCCGCTTCTGATGGAGCCTCAGAGCAGCAGCAGCAGGAGCAATGAATGGGCAGAGACCACAGCGCAGATCTCCAGACTCAAGGGGGCAGCCCTGGGTCTGGTGAGTCCTCAGGGTCCGTTCCTGCTGACAGCTAAAAGGACACGTGGGGCAGGAGAAGAGGGCATTCTTCTGTTTCTGAACCACAGCAGTGTCCCTATCCCCAGGGCTGGACTCTGTACTTTTACTGTTCAAGACAGCTGAGTCCCCATTGTTTAGGGGAGCCACAACAGGATGGGTCTGGGGGCGTCCGCGCTTTCTTCCTCGGCTGCGCTCCCCTCGGCAGCCTTCAGTCACATGAGAGGTAATAGAGGAGAGCCGAGAACAAAGGAATGTGCACGAACTGCAGTGGAACTTGCCTTGCTCAAAGTGGAACTTCTCAGAGGTCCCTGTGGGTAAGGACTTTCCTGTAAGACAGGCTGGGAAGTCAGAGGGTGTGGGATGAGGTTCCTCTACTTCTGTCTCCCCAGGGAGCTCAGAAGGAACATCTTTTGGAAGCAGAAGCTCTACCTTTGATGGTAAAGGTGGGGGTTTCTCGCTTTCAGCATCCTGTGAGGCTTGGCTACCTGGAAGCTGAGGATGTAGCGTGGGAGAAACAGGGCTGGGCAAAGCCTTGTTCTTTCTAAGAAGAACAGGGCATTTTTTCATCATATGGGTGCTGAGGCCACGTTGTTGCTTAAAGCTAGCTCCACACTCGGGGCATAGCAGTGGTTCTCGGCGGTTATGGCAACCCGATTTGGAGTGCAAAGTCAGGGCTTTCTCTCGGCGAGTGATAAAAGGGCAGTGTGGGCAGCGGAAGGCTCTTCCTTCTCCCTGGATCACCACCATCTGGACCCGGCCCTCCAGCACCAGGGCTTCTGCTTGTTCTTTGTCCTGTCTCCTCAGGGCCTTAAGAAGTGACTCTGACTCAGGAAATTGAGGCAGAGGTGCAGTCTCAGCAGACAGAGTTGCCTTGAATGTACTAGGGGTCTCCTCAGAGATTAGAGGATTTCTGGGGGGCTCAGAGACTAGCTTCTCCAAAATGGGCTCTTCTTCAGCAATCAAGCCAGGAACCCCAACACTTTCAAAGCTGGACAGTTCCGGCTCTTCCAGCCCATCTGGTCTTTCCATTTCAAGTGGTCCTGAGGGATCTAGAGGCCTGAACTCCACAGGTGCTGTTTCAGCAAGCTCCTCAAGGGGTGGTGGCTCTGCCACAGGTTCTAGCTCTACCCTCAGGGCCTCCAAGTGTAGTGTGCAGCCACCCTCCTCTGCCTCCCCTGGGCTGGGGCTGCCAACCAGGTTATCCCCTTGAGGAGCCTCAATACCATCCTGTTTTTTGGTGCTGACCTCATCACTTGTCTCTGGCAGAGCCTGGTCCACACTGGAGACTGCCACAATCCCATGTTCATGGTCTTGTCTCTCAGGCTGGGCTGACAGCTGGCTAGAAGACCCTAAGTCTGATGGAGGTGCCAGGCACTGTCTGGCCCCCTCTGATTCTTGGTTGGCATTGCACAACTGCCAAACCTGGTCCCCTGGCATGTAGCCATGGACCTTACGCTTGTGGAAGAAGAGTGTGGTGTTGCTGAAGGTACGGTAATCACAGAGGGCACAATGAAACTCACGGAGATGGGTGTGCTTGCAGTTCTCATGGCTCAGCAGGGCCTGCTTGTGGCGGCTCTGATAGCTGCAGTAGCGGCAGGGGTAGAGTGGGGCAGGTGTGCCAGGGTGATGCTGGGAAGCCATGTGCTTCTGGAGCTCATACTTGCGCTTGCACGCAAAGGCACACACCTCACACATGAGGGACTTGCCTTCGTGCCGCAGTTTATGGCTGCTCAGCTGATCAGCCCGATGGCAGCGGTAAGAGCACTGGTTGCATTGGTATCTGGGGAGAAAGACAAAGAGGAGTCAATCACAACAAATCATAACAGTTAACAGTTACTGATTAAATACCGTAGGCCTGTTTATGCTCTGTGCTGCGCGTGAACCATTTGATTTAACCTGCCTTCTACCATCCTGTGAAGTAGATATTTTCACTTTATAGATGAGTCCAAGGCACTGAAGTTAAGAGTCTGCCTGAAGGTATTCCCAAAGGAAGTGATGGGCAGAGACAGCTTAGCTTCAGGGCTGGGGCTCTCTCTATTTCATATTGCATGTGTGTGTCGTGTTGTTACCCCCTACACCAAGTGGGGCAGGTGTGCCAGGGTGGCAGTACCCACTTGACTTCTAAGTAACTGAAAGCCCCATGGAGCAGGTTTCTGTACTTTGTTCTATTCCCCAGTGAAGACATAAAAGCTACAGACCAAGGCAAGCCCCTGGGCAGATATGCCTATAGGTTAGCGAACTTGCCCAGCTGTTCCTGGATCTTAAAGTGACTACTTGGTGCCATTAAATGTAGATCCATTTTCCTGAGACCAAATTCTGAGAACTCAAGTAATACTTTAAATGTGGGCTCTAAGGATTGAACTCATCAGACCTTCATGATTGCAGGCAAGCATTTTACTGACTGAGCTATTTCCTCAGTCTCTCAAGTGACATTTTGATCTCTTTCCTTCTCCTGGCCCAGAATGCTCTCACCATGCAGAATGGGCCACAGACACAGGGCTCAACTGTAGGTGATGGAGCTAAGATAGTAGGAGCAGAGAATGATGTTAGAATAGAGAAAGCAATGGGGTCAGAGATGGAAACGTGTGCTCGTACCTGAGATCCCCTGCATGTTTCCGCATGTGCACACTTAGGTAGTGCTTCCACTTGGTGACATAGCCACATTCAGTACACATGTAATCCTTGGTGTTAGAGTGGGTCAGCATGTGCTTGGATAGGTAGCTCACGTCTCGGCAGGTGAAGTCACACAGCTCACACTTGTGAGGTTTCTCTCCTTATATTATACATAGGGGAAAGAACACAGGTCAGATACAGATTTGAGTGAGTGGCCATATCATCTCTTCCAGCAAGTTTGCTATGATGCCAGACAGGACCAAAGGCTGTATGTGCCACCAGACACATAGCAAACTTCACAAGAAAGAAGGCTACATTATAGCTGTCACAGACAGTTCTTCCAGCTCCTACACCAATGAAGAGGAGGGAAAAGCAAAGAAAATTAAAAGTCTGCCTTTTTTTTGAGACAGGGTTTCTCTGAGTAACCCTGGATGTCCTGGAATTTGCTCTGTAGACCAGACTGGCCTTGACTCAAGAGATACACCTATCTCTGTCTCCCAGTGCTGGGATTAAAGGTGCGGTGCGTGCCAAGCTTACCTCTGATTTTTAGAAAAAGGTAGTTGGCACCTGTAACTCAATCCCTTCTCATTTCCTAAGTAGAGATTAGAGCAAGAGAAGAAATAGAATTGGAACTCTAGATTCCAATACAGTAAGGCCAGAACAGCCAACATTTATATAATGCACACTATGTGCCTGATCTTTGCATAAACTGCCTCCTATCAGTGAATCTTCATAACAACACTATAAGGTGCTATTATTATCTTTGTTTTAGAGATGGGAAAATCAAAGCACAGAGAAATCACAAAACCATTTTACTAAAAGGTGGGCAGTCTGTTTCCTTGTTTCCAGAAAGGGAACAGGAAAATACAGACCTCATAAGGTTGGTGTAAGTATTAAACACAACCTAACAAAGCTGCCAGTGGTGCACAGTAAGAACTCAAGGATGAGCTGTCCTAGGACTTGTTTAATATCTGGCACTAAGAGGCTGGTGGCCATGTTCCTTCAGGACCGCCTCCCGCTCCAGCCACCTCTGTATGGCAAAGGGCAAAGGGTACACAACAGCTCTCTATCTAAATTTGACTTCTCAATTAAATTCTTGTCTGTTATCTTTACCTGCCTTGCTTATAAGATTGTTAAGGACAAAACAGGCCAATACATACAAAAGAACATTTTAAACTATGTTAACACTACACAGATACAGGTTTTAGGAAAAGGCCTTAGAAACTACACTCTGTGACAAAACTGAGCAGAAATGAACTGTTATTTATACAGGAACAACAATAGCTTTGACCAAACTATCTAAAAATTATTTTTCTACCCAGAGCTATTTGTGGAATTGGCTTTATGGTTCATCAATGCATAGACGTTTGCAGAGATCAGAGATGATACTGTAGTAGGAAGCCTGACTTAGCTGTCATCTAAGGCTTCAGTAATGCTTGCAACCAATTAGAAGTCCAAGATAAAACAAATCAATTTTCAAGTCACTAGATGTGACCATGTTCAGTTCTAAGGAAAGCCACATGCATAGGGAAGGCTGATTACCCTCTCTTCTCCTGCTCTAACACTCTCAAAATTTGAATTATAAAGGAAGTTATTGGTCCTGGTCTGGAAGTTTTCACTCTATAAAAGGCTGGATATCCACCCATCTGCACTTGACTAGGGGTGGGGAGAACTGGACAAATACTTAAGGGTAAGGAATGATAGTCTTTAAAAAAATTTTCTAGTATTAGAAAACAGGTTCTAAAATCAGAGTGCATGGATTCACTAACTTGACTATTTTATTTGTTGAATGATATTCAACTTTTGCCTTACATCCTTGCAAACTTGGAATATTAGAGTTGTGCCCATAAACTTGAGGTCAAGTGAAACAATGTATGCAAAGCCCTTTGTGTGATGCTTGCAGCAAAAGCTCATGCCAGCCATCACCTTCACCACCACTTCTATCCTCATAGGGATAGAAGCCATCTCACCGGTATGCAGCAGCATGTGTCGGATAAGCACCCTCTTGTGGGCAGTGGCAAAGCTGCACTCAGAGCACTGGTGGATCTTCTCATGAGCATGCATCTTGCCAACGTGGTCCTGGTAAGCTACTGGGTTGAAGGTGGCAAAAGGGCAGAAGGTGCACCGTAGCTCTTCACTGCCTGGGTGGCCTTGTTTTTTATGTTTGCGGAACAAGTGCTTATTGGAGCAGGCAAAGTCACAGTGGGGACAGTGGAAAGCATAATGGCTCTTGTGGTGGGCTTCCATGGCTTCAGCGGTAGCAAAGAGCATGGGACATGAGTGGTGGCGGCATTCCACAGCTCGTACTCCATGGGTCTCCTTTAGGTGCTTTACAAAGGCCTTTCGGTCGGGAGCTACATAAGTGCAGCCCTCCTGAAAGCAGTGGAGGGGTAACGGCTCTGCCGCAGCTGCTGCTGTGTGGCTCTTGAGGTGCTCTTTGAGTGCTTGGCTGAGGCGGAATTCCTCACGGCAGACAGGACAGGCATAGGTGTCTGAGTAGAAGTTGGAAATATCCTCATGCATGCTGGCCATGTGGCGGTTAAGTGCATTCCTCTCGACGGCACTGTAGTGGCACAGAGGACATCGGTGGGCCTTCTCACCCAGCTCCCGCAGCAGATGGGTCTTGAGTTTGCTTTTGCTGGTAAAGAACTTCTGGCAGTTAGGACACTGGAGGCTTGGGTCTGGAAAGTGGAGATGCAGGTGCTCTACCAAATGGGTCCGCTTCTTAAAGCAGCGTTTGCATTCTGGGCACATGTGTGTCTTGAAGAGGGACTCAGTACTGGAAGCCACATGCCCTTGCCGTCCCTGCTCTATACAGACAAGCAGAAAGATCAGCAGGGCTGTTGTGAAAGAAAGAGCCTCAAAATGAGTGAGCAAAAGAAAGGTAAAGTACCCCAACCTTCCAAGTACTGGCTCACTAAGCTCAAAATAATTGAGAGCTGGTAAGAAATACAATCAGATTTTTCTTTAAAAAAATTATTCACCAGACATAAGTAAACACGATGAATTTCAAGTGTTTCTATTGAGTTTGAAACTGGAAACAAAAGATTCAGAAAAAAAGTCTTAGGGAGCTAGACAAAACGGATTGGTCATCAATAACCTGTGATATCTATACTATGAACAGAATCCCTTTTTCCTGCTAAAGAGGCCTATGACTGTACTGGATAGTTTTATGTCAACTTGACACAAACTAAAGTCATCAGAGAGAAAAGAATCTCAATTGGAAACTCCCTCTTAAGATTAGGCTGTGGGTAAACCTGTAAGGCGTTTTCTTAATTAGTGATTGATGGATGGCCCAGCCCATTATGGGTGGAGCCAATCCCAGGTTGGGTTCTATAAGAAAGCAGGCTGAGCAAGTCATGGGGAACAAACCAGCAAGGAACACCCCTCAAAGGCCTCTGCATAAGCTTCTGCCTCCAGGTGCCATTTGAGTTCCTGTCCTGACTTCGTCCAACGATGAATAGTAATACGGAAGTGTAAGCCCAATAAATCCTTTCCTCCCCAACTTGCTTTATTATAGTCATGGTGTTTCATCGACATCAGAAGCCCTAGCTAAGACACTGGCTGAAGAAACCTTGCCTACAAGAATAAATTGTATTGTACCACTGCTCTGTGTACAATAGATTACTTGATCTATTTATCGCTGCATATTTGACTTTGCTGTTGGTTTTAAGTCCTTGAGATTAAACTCAAGGACTCACAAATGCTGAGGGAACACTCTATTGTTATTTCCCTAGCCCTAGATCTTGATTTTTGAGTCTAAGTGTAACAGAAAGAATACATGGATCCGAACTAAAGCTTGGAAAACCTAATCCTAAGGCCTAAATGTCAGGCTCTCCACTATCCACTCCTGTCTACCATGAAGAGCTTCAGCCTCAGTGATGTTATTACCTTCCAACTGCTGAGTTCCTTGGCTTTTATCTGAGACTTTGTGGGAGTCCTTTTGGGTGCCACTCTCCTCTTCCTCTATGTCCTCCTCGGCTGACTCCTGTCCAGGCAAAGGTGTACCCGCTTCCTCAGAAGGCTCTCCCTCTCCTGGAGGCAGCTTGGGAACTGGGGACACATAAAACTTGAAGTCCACAAGGGCCAATGACAGTACTGAATGCTGGTACTATACTTACTGGCAAGCAGAATTATCCTTCTCTCCTCTTAGCAGAATCTTGGATGCTAAGTAAATATATGTATTCTTATTCAAGGCAGAGATCTGAAGACCAAGAGTAAAAACCTATCTTAAAAACCTACGAAAATAACAAACTCAAATCCACTGAAGCTCAGAAGTTTGAAGTCACTGGAAAGGGGGCAGGGGCTAAGAGGTAGACAAGAGTAGAATGTACTTCCTTTGTCCAGGTCTCCAAAGCCAAAGGCTGGGTGTTCAAGGCAGAGACAATACCCTGACTGTTCAGTTTACTGAGGGGCCAAATTTGTACTTCAGGCTCATACCTTGCCCCTGAAAAGTCTTCTCTTTAGACGTAAGAACAAGAAAGAGGCTCAGTAAGTCAAGTTCTCAAGTCTGTCCTCTCCTGGACTATGTTCTCTATTCCCTGCTCCTCCACTCACTTCATGCTGGTTTTGTTATTTTTGAGACTAAAAGGAGAAACCGATGAAGTATCACCTTTGCTGAGATTTCTTTCTTTTGTTTTTTTCAAAACAGAATTTCTCTGTGTAGCTCTGACTGTCCTAGAACTCACTATGTAGACCAGGCTGGCTTTGAACTCACAAAGATTTGCTTGCCTCTGTCTCCTAAGTACTGGGATTAAAGGCGTGAGCTACCACTACCCAGCGAGATTTCTTTTTTACACAATCCTATTCCTTTCTGCCCACTCTCATGATTTATTTATGTTTTTTTTTTGACACATGATCTCACATAGTCTAGGTTGGCCTGGAACTTGCTATATAGCTAAAGATGACCTTGAATTTCTAACCCTCTCAAGTGCTACGATTACAGGCATATACCATTTGATCTAACTCCAATCTCATTCATTCTAAAGGCAATCTATAAATGTTCTGCTAGTAGCAATAGTCATTAACAGGCACTTTCACTCTTAGATGAAATGGATCAATAGAGGATATTGTTAAAATAATTTCAGATTACATATTGCATAAATCAAATTTTACTCAGTGTTACAAAGGCTTCCTTTTGTTTCATGTATTCTAATTGATTCAAGTTTTCTAGAGCCTTTCCCTTATCACCAGTATTTCCATCTTCTTTTAATTTATTTTTTATTTTTATTTTTTGTTTTACAAGACAGGGTTTCTCTGTGTGGCCCTGGCCATCTTGGAACTTGCTCTGTAGACCAGACTGGCCTCTTAATTCACAGTGATCTGCCTGTCTCTGCCCCTAAGTGCTGGGACTAAAGGCCTGTGCCCCACAGCCCAGCTGTAATTCCATCTTCTTAAGCCATACTCATGGAACAGTCATACTGGAAACAAATGGGGTGTCTTATAAGAGACCAAATGTGGATACATTCTAGGCACGAGACTAGTGGGTCCCTGGTCCCCTACCTGGCAGCAGCTCCTGGGATGGAAGGCCCTGAGCAGCAGAAAGTTCTCCCCGTGTACTGGCTCCATGGCTCCGCTGATGCTGCCGGAAGAGTTTGACGTTGGAGCCCATGAAGCTGCAATGGCTGCAGTGGAAAGGGTAATGGGCTTGCCGATGCAGCTCCATTCCCTGCTGGCTCCCAAAAAGCAAGGAGCAGCCCCGGAATGAACAGGGTACAGGAACTGCCTTGTGGGTCTGTCTCAGGTGATGCTGCAGACCCTTGCGATCTTCAGCAGAGAACACACAGCCAGACTCTGGGCAGGAGAATGTGCTGGGAGTGACCCGGTGAATCTTGAAGTGGCTCTTCAAGGCCTGGGGCTGGACAAACTCTTGTCTACATACAGGACATGGCAGGGGGCTATCTGGCAGGCTGGGGTCCTGCAGAGGGCCATGGAGGGTGAGGTTGCTGGGGGGCAGCTCTACAGAACACGGGGGGCTAGAGAGGTCCTGCACAGCCTGAATATGGGTCTCAGTGCACTGGTGCAGGGACAGCAGAGTAGGCTCTGCAAAGCTCTGTTCACAGCGCTCACAGAAGTATACCTCCACCACCTTTACCAGGACACCTGCAGGCAGAGGACCGACAGAGAGAGGCACAGAATCAGATGGAACAAGACTTGAAAGAGTTAGTCACTAGTAGAAATGTAGGTAAATCTTTTTATAGTCATGGAGTACAGATAGATTTCAAGTTTGGCTTTGTACCTGGACTATAACGTCAGGGAAAGCCTGTCTGGAATGTGTCTGGATTTCTAGTATCTAGTAAAATATTTGGCGAAAGATGTGTGCTTAGTGTGTTAATGAATCAATAAACACTAAAATCCAGAAAGCATTAAGAAAAAGCAAATTTGGGGTTAGGGAGATGGCTCAGTCAGCAAAGTGCCTGCCTTGGAAGCACGAGGACTTGAGTTCAGATCCCCAGCATGGATAGTGCAAAGACAGGCAGGTTTCTGTTTCTGGAGCTTACTGGCTGGTTAGCCTAGGCAAACCAAACTCATAAGCTCCAGGGTCAATAAGAAACCGAAATGACTTGGCCAGTATTGACCTCTGCCACCAAACCTGATGACCTGAGTTTAATTCCCAGAACCCACATGGTAGGAGAGAACTGAAGCCCACAAATTATTTGCTCACACGCACAGACACCCATACCCACACCCAGCACAGGTAAGATAAGATGCAAAAGAAACAAATAAAAATGGAGGGAGCAACTGAGGAAGATCCCTGACTCTGGCACACACATACACTGCTGCATACTAGTAAGATGGCTTCCATCCTTATGATGTGATAATGGTGATGAAGGTGATGGCTGGCATGGGCTTTTGCTGTGTACCAACATCACACAATGGGCACTGCATACACGGTTTCACCTGATCTCAAGTTTATGGGTTGATTCTCCTGTCTGCACCTCCCATCTCACAAAGGAATACTGGGTTAGAGATCCAAGCTACTGCATCTATAAGTCGTTTTGACATGGTTCCAAGGATAAAATTCAGGTTGCTAGGGTTGCATGGCAAGCACATTTTTTTAAAGATTTTTTTTTTTAATTTATTATGTATACAGTGTTCCGCCTGCATGTATGCCTGCATTGCAGGCCAGAAGAGGGTACCGGAATGCATTATACAGATGGTTGTGAGCCACCATGTGGTTGCTGGGAATTGAACTCAGGACCTCTGGAAGGGCAGCCAGTGCTCTAAACCTCTGAGCCATCTCTCCAGCCCCGTGGCAAGCATTTTTATCTGCGGAGTCATCTCATAAACCCATGAGACAGGGTCATAATATGTAACCCAGGTTGACTTATGTAGCTTAGTCGAGGCTTGAATTTCTAGATCATTCTGCCTCAGTTTTCTGAGTACTAAGATTAAAGGAATACTTGGATTACAGACACATACCAGCATACTCACCTATCAAAGTTATATTTGTGTGTGACTACCTATTAAATATACCTTATCTTTTTAACCAATTCATGGTATTTCAGAGCACTAATAAATCAAACTGAAATTCTGCCCTGATGGACCAAGATATTTCTAACAACAATAAAAACAAAACAATAATGCTGCCTTATACATCTCATCCCTATATGCATATATGGTCTTCCTATAAGAGAGGTTCCTGGAGTGGAGTTATTACGTCAGAATGTGCACTATTGTCAAATTCACTATGTAACTAAACTGACTTTCAAAAGCTTAACTTAGGTTGCAGATGCAGCTGGGTGATAGTACAATAATTAGCTACCATGTAGAACCTGGGTTCTATACCCCAGCACACAAAAAAAAAAGAATTATTTTATATTCTTCTAAGGAAAATGTGGTACATTTATACAATGGAGTACTACACAGCAGAAAAAAATAATGACATCTTGAAATTTCCAGGCAAATAGATGGAGCTAGAAAACATGCTCCATGAAAACATGGTCTGGTAACCCAGACCCAGAAAGACAATTATCATATGAATTCACTCATAAGTGGTTTTAAAACATAAAGCAAAGAAAACCAGCCTACAAATCACAATCCCAGAGAACCTAGACAACAATGAGGATCCTAAGAGAGACATACATGGATCTAATCTACATGAGAAGTAGAAAAAGACAAGATTTCCTGAGTAAATTGGGAGCATGGGGACCACGGGAGAGGGTTGAAGGGAGGGGAGTGAAGAAAAATGTATAGCTCAATAAAATCAATCAATAAAGTTGCAAGATTGTAGTAGCTACGCATGGCGGCATATACCTTTAATTCCAAAACTCGGGGGCAGAGGCAGGCAGATCTCTGTTCCAGGCCAACCAGAGCTACATAGTGAGTTCATATCAAAAACAAACAAACAAGCAAAAACCCAAAGTTGCAAGATATTATATATCCTTACACAGCCTCTTCTCCAACTCTAGGAGTGTTTTTTTTTTCTTTCTTTCTTTTTTTTTTTTTTTTGGTGTAGACAGGGTTTCTTCAGAGAAAGAAGTAGTTTTGGCTGTCCTGGAGCTTACTCTGTAGACTAGGCTGGCCTTGAACTTGTAGAGATCCGCCTGCCTCTGCTTCTTGAGTGCTGGAATGAAAGATGTGTGCCACCAATGACTGGCCTACTGACTGGCCTACTCTACAAACTTTTTAAAAAAATACTTAGTTTTGGCCAAAATTGAGAAGCAAAAATAGCATCTTGTGAAATTAGGCATTTTCCCATAGGGCTATTGTTTATCTTTATTTCTTCTTTAAGAACTGCATGCAGAGTAATTCATATCCATTCATTTATTCCCTCTCTCCCCTCAAGACAGCATCCTGCTGTGCAGCCCTGGCTGGCCTGGAATTCACTATGTAGACTCTGGCTTCGAATATTTAGCAATCCTCCTCAGTTCTGGAAATAGAGGTGTGTACAGGAAAAAACAAAACAAAACAAAAAACAAAAAACAATGAACTCTAAAATTTAAAAATATTGTCTTTATTTTTTATTTCTTAAAAACATTCAGTTATATGAGATGTGTCTATATGTGCATGCGTATTTTTGGAGGTCAGACAACAACTTGTAGGAGTTGGTTCTTTCCTTTTACCATGTGGATCCTGGTGATTGAATTCAGGTTATCAAGTTTAGTGGCAAATACCTTTATCCACTGAGCCACCTTGCCAGACCCCTTAACCTGACACAGGGTCTCACCATGTAGCACTGGCTGGTTTTGAATTTCCAGCTATCAGTCAACCTCTGTCTCCCAAGTATTGGGATTACAAGTGTGCGCCACACACAGTCTGTTCATGCTCTCGTTTTGTTCCACCAGAGAGAAGTTAAAGATTTTTTTGTTTGTTTGTTTTTTAAAGACAGGGTTTCTTTGTGTTGCTCTGGTTGTTGGAACTTGTCCTGTAGACCAGGCTGGCTTCAAACTCAGAGATCTTCCTGCTTCTGCCTCCTGAGTGCTGGTACTAAAGGCATGCACCACCAGTGCCCGGCTCAGTTTATAATTCTTACATGGTCAAATGACCTAATTTTTCCCAGCATCCTTTGCTATTATCCTATACTGTCAGAAGACAGCTGTTACTGAAAAGTAGCAGTTAAAGCATAGGACGTTTCCTAAAATGGATTTTTTAGATGTAGAAAGAATGAAGGGAAACTTCCTACTCAGACAAACAACATGCCCTGGGTAGGTACAGTATGTTATACACATGAAACTAGGACAAGGAAACACGTGAGACTTCTGGAAAGCCCTGCAAAACTCAAGATGGTCGATCAGGTTGGGCCTCTGACCTAATGACTGGCTGGTTTAGGGTCAGTATGGAATAAAGAATCCCCAAGGACTATCAGAGCAAGATCAAGCCAGAATAGACACAGGTGTCAGGAAAGTCTTCTGTTCTGAATTACTGCCTAGCAGACACGAAGCTCTCAGAGGGAAAACTTTGCCAAGTTTGTTATAAGGCTGTATGCTACCCTGCCAGCCTTCCATCAACATGTATCAGCTGCAAACCAAATTATAACATCTCCGGGTATAAAAATAGCATGCTACCTTGTGTTCTCATCACATTCAAAGAGAAGGACCAAAAATAGCACAGACAAAATCTCAGGCTGTGTTCCACTGGCCTGGTAGCAACTATGTTTGTACCTGAGGTGTCTCCAGAAGCTCCTGGGGTCAGGGTTTCAGTTACTGCTTCCACAATGATCTCCATGTTCCCTGAACTCTCTTCAGTAGCTGTGGCCTCTACCAGGAGGCAGCCTGGGTCAGCAGGCAAAGATGCAGTCTCCCCAGAAGCACAGGTATTCTGGACAGGGCCCAGGATTCCATGGTTTGAGAGAGGTGGGGGAATCAACAATAGCTCAGAGCATAGTCCATCCATCTCCCCAGTGCCGTTAGCCAGCTGGGATGCCAACACAGGGTCTGTCATTATCATTGACTTCTGTGTTGTGGTCTCCTAAATTGCTGACAAACAGCCAGGAAAAAAAAAAAATCATACATATATGGTTAGAACTCTCAACTTCTCCAAAGTTGGCCCACACATTTAGGCATTTCCATTCGTGGCAACATGCTATACTTTATTATCCTAAATATTCTCAAAGCAACACTGAACACAGAGCATAAAATGAGAATGAAGTCAGTATTAGTAGAGAACCAACAAGTTGAGGTCAACATTAAAGACTGCAGGTTATGTTTCTTGCTAGCTAGGTGATGACTACAACAAAACTAAGCAGGGCCGGAGAATCTCATTATTCTCAGTGCAGATATAAAGCCACTGCTTCACTTGCAGTCCTTGTTGCCCTGCCTCTCAGACAACCCCCTCCCCGCCCCCCTAACCAGATGACTTGCTATATTCTGACTCGTTAAATTCTGTTTTGTTTGCTCCCCACTTTCTTGCCTCTTCCATTCAGTGCATTTCAATCTCTTTGTCTAGCCAATCACACACACCTACTCCTTAAGAAAATATTTCTGCTGTGACTGCTTCCTAATATTCTGGATTTCCTCTCTTTGGGGTCCTGACAGCCTTTGTATGTAACTCCAGCAGAAACCATCCTGCACTATTTTTTCCCTATCCGTCTCTCTTCCTAGTTGTACAGCTCAACTAGCTTCAACTATGGTACGCAGCTGAGGATGACTTTGAACACCTAGTATCGCAGCTAATGAGTGCTGGGAAGTCAGGTGTACACAACACTTGTTTTTAAGATTTTATTTTTAGTTATGTGTGTTGATATGAGTGCAGGTGCCCGCAGAGTCCAGAAGAGGGTACTGGATTCCCCTGAAGCTGGAGTGACTGTCAGACGCTGGAAATGGATGCTAGAAACTGAACCCAGATCCTCAGAAAGAGCAGCATTCACTCCTAACCACTGGACAATTTCTCCAACCTCACCCCCCCCTTTCTTTTTTAAAATGCGGTGCTGGGGATCAAACCCAGGGCTTTGTGCATGCGAGGCGAGCACTCTACAAATGAGTTACTATATATCCCAACACAGGATGCGGCGCTTTCTCACTTTAGCGAGCACAAGGCATCAACAAGCTACACAGGGCAGACATACAAAAATTCTAGTGACCAGCTGAATTGAAGTAAACCCAGATATTTTAAACCAAGGTGTCAAACCAGTGTTCCCTCACATACAAGGTAACTTTTGAACTCACCAAGGCCTCCAGAACCTAACACAACCAAGAAGCAAATTAAACTAAAGGCCCTGTTAGACATGGCTGAAATAAGTGAGATACTTTTTTAAATTCTTAGCACTCAGTAGGCAGAGGCAGGTGGATCTCTGTGAGTTCGAGGCCAGCCTGGATTACAAAGTGAATTCCAGGCCAGTCAAAGCTTTTACACAGAAAAACCCCTGCCTCAAAAACCCAACCAACTAACCAACACGGAATGACAATAATTACTTGATGAAATCGGGTCACCAAGGTGGAATGAGACCCAGGTGAGGGCCACTATTCCTTATTCTGCAGAATCCCTCCACTCAAACCAGTAAGAGCACACAGAAGTTTTGAAGGTGACACGGAAGAGCACTTCCACGGTTAGCGAGGCTCTTTGGAACCTATAGCTTCCACCGACGGCTTATAATTGCTGCTCTGCCCAATTTTCCAGCTCCATCACGCAGCCTCAAGAAGATGCACCGCTTGAGGTAGGAGTGTGCCAGAAAGAAGGAACGTGTTTTCTTTGTGACTGGAGAACCAAGAGACACGAAAGCCTGGGAACAAGGCGCCCCGGACAAGGCACCTCGGTTCCCACGCGCCTCTGGGCTTTGACTCACCGTGCGGCCTCGAACAGAAGCACTCGCGTCGATTCTCTGGGAATCAGCTTTCCTAGCTGTAAAGTGGAGGCGGCGACAGACAAGTCATGAGATCCAGCGAAGGAGAAAGGCGTTTAGGAACCTGCAAGGCTTGGAATGATGCATCGTCACGATTATGGTCCTGAGGAGAGGTAGCGGATACCCGGGCGGAGCCCAGGGCGGTGACGCGAAGATGCGCCTGGGTCCCTCTCGTTGGCGTGCTCCCCCTCAGCACCTCCTTCCACGGGGTTCCACTTCCCAGACCCTACTCACGCTAGGGCTGGAGAAACTTTTACTTCCAGCTTGCAGCACCCGCACTTCCCCTGGTTCCCGCCGACAGCCGCTCTCTCACCTTCTACCCCAGGACCGGCGGGAGCCGCATCTCTATGGTCTCACTGCTACTGGAGCGGCTCCTAAGGGGCCTTTGGTGTGGCCGCCCTCGCCCCACGCGCCTCTGGGAATCTGACGTGAGGCGGTCACTCTGTCTCTCTTCGGGGCCCGATGCTACTCTATGGTTTCCCCCTTATGTCCTTGAGTACCCTAGCTCGGAGGCCCAAAGCGGAACCACCGAGAGTCACAAGGTAGAGTGGCACAGACTTCGTGGTGGGTGTGGCGGGAAGTAGTTGTAGAACTCGGGGGCAGGGCCTAGCGGCGCTACCTCCGATTGCGGCCTGGTTTTACCATCGAGTCTGAGGGCCAGAGAGTCATTGCAGTAAGGGGGCGGAGTGACAGGTTTCCCCCGACCACGTTCCTGGAAGCCCGAGCTGTGTTGTGTGGCGTGTCTGGGAGACAGCTGCTGCGTGTCGGGCTCGGGAACCAGCAGCCAGAAGACTTTCGTCAGTGGCTCTCTATGCAAAGGTGTTTTGGAACCCTAGATCCCAGCTCCGAGCCTTAGTGGAGGTCACCGCTATCAGTTCACCGGTGGCCCGAGAGCCAGGCATAGGACAAAGTGGCGGTGGTGGAGTGTCGCAGGAGAGGTGTGCTGGAAGTAATTAGTCCTTTTCCTTTGGGAATGCTCTACAGTTAGGCCTAGTCACATCTTACTGGGTTGAAATTGGAAAAGGCTCCGTGGAGGAAGTAGCCTATGAAATCTCAATAAGAATGCCGGGAATAAAGAAGGGGGCATTCGGAACCAACAGAACTGAATGGGCCAGAGGTAGGTAGTGATTTGCATATTTGTTGAACTGCTGGTAAAGATAGCTGTCCTAATGTGGAGGTTCCTGCGTATCCGGTTGTGTTTGAATCCAATGGAAGAAAGTCACCGAGGGTGCTGGAGTAAAAATGTGACAGAATTGGAGAGGGTCCCGGAACGGTGGCTTACTGATGCAAGCACTGAAGGTCCATTCAAATGCCACTTCGAGAACTAAAATTTAACTTGCATGTAATAGCTTAGGTGGGGAGTAACAAAAGTTCAAACAGTTCATTAGGAACTGGGTGTAAGAGGATATTCGAAGGGCATTTCTGATAGTAAAGCATGTGGTCACTGATAGCTCAATGGAAAAAATCACCTTTGTTGACTCCACCCAATGGGGACTCTTTCTGTCTCAGCTTTTGCCAGGGACCAAAGTCTTGCCTTTCTCGTATCCTGATGTGAAACTGGTTACATTGCTTTTTGGAGTTGAGAAAATCTCCAAACCTGTTCTTCTGGCAAAAGGTCTTCTATCTGAAGAGCAAAATGGATTGGAGAGCTTGGGGTGTTTGCCCTGGCATTCCAACACCATATCTACTCCCCGAAAGGATACTGAAGCACACAACACTGCTGACCTGTCGTCTTGCTTCTGTGGGAGGAAGTGGGGCAAATCTGATGGGTCTGGCTTCTAAACTAGTCTTATGCTTTCTCCCAGCTCTGCTTCTCTCCACCCCTAGGTTTTGACAGTGTCTCGGGGCCTGTAAGCATCTGTCGTTTTTGGTTTTTTTCCCTTTCAAGATGCCATTAACAGACTTTATTCTGGCCCTAAAAGATAATCCCTACTTTGGGGCTGGATTTGGGCTGGTAGGTGTGGGCACAGTTCTGGCTGTGGCCCGGAAAGGAGCCCAGCTGGGTCTAGTGGCATTCCGGCGCCATTACATGATCACACTGGAAGTCCCTGCTAGAGACAGAAGCTATGCCTGGTTGCTTAGCTGGCTTACCCGACACAGCACCCGCACTCAGCACCTCAGTGTTGAAACCTCATACCTTCAGCACGAAAGTGGCCGAATCTCCACCAAGTTCGAATTTATCCCCAGCCCTGGAAACCACTTCATTTGGTAAGACTGGAAGCTAGGAAGGGCTCTGAAGACAGGATAGATTGGTGGAGGAAACTGGGTCACTTTGACAATTTTATTCAGGTATCAGGGGAAATGGATCCGGGTACAACGAAATCGAGACATGCAGATGGTAGATCTGCAAACGGGGACTCCTTGGGAATCCGTCACCTTCACAGCCCTGGGCACGGACCGGAAGATTTTCTTCAACATCCTGGAAGAAGGTATGAGATGGTACTGGCAGGTGCAGGCTTTTGCTGGGGCTTTCAGGAATGGGGCCGTTGGGCATCAACAGCTTGAAGAAGAGGAATAAGAATCCAAATACTTGGGAGAAGGTTACCAGGACAGAACTCTCCTTAATTGCAGAATCAGCTGTGATCAAGAGACTTATGGTCTCATTTCCTTGCTTGCAGCTCGAGCACTAGCCCTGCAGCAGGAGGAGGGAAAGACAGTGATGTACACAGCCGTGGGTTCTGAATGGCGTACCTTTGGTTATCCACGCCGCCGCAGGCCACTCGATTCTGTCGTCCTGCAGCAGGGTCTTGCTGACCGAATTGTCAAAGATATCCGGGAATTCATTGATAATCCCAAGTGGTACATTGACAGAGGTAAGAAGCACCTGGGATCTCGGCTAGTCTGTAGCCAGATGAGGTGACAGAAAATCCTAGCTCCGGAAAAAGAGGAAGAAACCTTGTTTCTTCTGATGCTAAGCCCTCCAGACTAATAGGGAATAGAGCTGAGGTGGAATATGAACACCTGGACCAGAGTACAGGATTCGCTTTAGGTTTTGTTTGTCTTGGTTATGTCCCTAGGCATTCCCTACAGACGTGGCTACCTTCTTTATGGGCCCCCTGGTTGTGGGAAGAGCAGTTTTATGTGAGTAGTCCAGTTCTCTCGACTCTGAACCTCAGTCTTTGCAGAAGAACTGCCCTGATAGGGTGGGGAGAGAGGCTTGGGTCTGGAAACGAGATATACACAGACCTCCTGGGAGTCCCAAAGAGCCTTCAGGTTGCCTAGGCCCTCCTTCTGTGTGTCTGTCCACAGAACCGCTCTGGCTGGAGAACTGGAGCACAGCATCTGCCTTCTCAGCCTCACAGACTCTAGCCTCTCAGATGACCGGCTCAACCATCTGCTGAGTGTCGCCCCCCAGCAAAGCTTGGTGCTCCTGGAGGATGTGGATGCTGCTTTTCTCAGTCGAGACTTGGCCGTGGAGAGTAAGTAGAAGATGCTGGGGACGGGGACTCTTTTGTTTAGCTGATTTAGTGTGTGGGCACATGCACGTGGGGTCAGTTCTCACCTTGTTGAAGAAGTGCCTCTCTGGGTTCTGCCATACTCCCGTCTCCAATGTCAACATGCCGTAAGACTTAGATCTGTGCCACTGCATCCAGCATTTTACCTGGATTCTGAGACCAGACTTGGATCTTCAGGCTTGCGCAGCTAGCACTTTTGATCATAGAGCCTTCTCCCTGACCCAGGAAAGTAGTTCGTACTTAAGATACTGAGGGTCAGAAGGAAATGAGGAAGAGGGGAAGCAAGAGTTTTTGGAGGGGGCTGGAGAGATGGCTCAGTGGTTACGAGCATTGCCTGCTCTTCCAAAGGTCCTGAGTTCAATTCCCGGCAACCACATGGTGGCTCACAACCACCTGTAATGAGGTCTGGTGCCCTCTTCTGGCCTGCAGACATACACACAGACAGAATGTTGTATACATAATAAATAAATAAATCTTTAAAAAAAAAAAAAGAGTTTTTGGAGGCCTGAGTCAGCAACAAGAGGTGTTGATAAGGAGGTAACTGCAGAGGGGACTGCAGCAGGAGTTTAGCTAAGATACGCCCATTCATGTTCCTGTCATCCTCCAGACCCTGTAAAGTACCAAGGCCTAGGTCGTCTCACCTTCAGTGGACTGCTCAATGCTTTGGATGGCGTTGCCTCCACTGAGGCTCGCATTGTGTTCATGACCACCAACCACATTGACAGGTAAGAAGAAAGGCAAAACTCCACTGCTCTGCCTTGGGTGAGTGTGTGTGGCGGGGTGGGGGGGGTGTTGAGGAGACTGTCTCTTTTGGGTGCTAGCAGGAGTATCGGCTGTGACTCTGCTTTTTCCTCTTAGGCTGGATCCTGCCCTGATACGCCCTGGGCGAGTAGATCTGAAGGAGTATGTAGGCTACTGCTCACACTGGCAGCTGACCCAGATGTTCCAGAGGTTCTACCCGGGGCAAGCGCCTTCATTGGCTGAGAACTTTGCAGAACATGTCCTTAAAGCTACATCCCAGATTAGTCCTGCCCAGGTGCAAGGCTACTTCATGCTGTATAAAAATGACCCTGTGGGGGCTATTGAGAATGTTGAATCTCTGAGGTGATTCACCAGGCCACTATCTGCTCTCAAAAAATCCATAAACACCAATCACACTAATCTGACTAATGTGACTTTTCCTCCCTCCCTTGCTGCGCTTGTACTTGAGAATAAAACAGGGGTTGCAATAGTAGTGCCACAAGATACGCATATACAAATGATGGGGCCATGGCCGCAAGAGAGGGAAAGAAGAGACTGACATGAATGGGGAAAATATATGCGTTCACAAAAGGCCACCCAAGTAAGAGGCTTTGTTGCCCGATGTGGCACACGTTTTGTTTTTTGTTTTTGTTTTTTTATTTTTGAGGCAGAGTTCTGTGTAGCCTTAGCTGTCCTGGAACTCACTCTGTAGACCAGGCTGGCCTTGAAGTCAGAAATCTACCTGCCTCTGCCTCCCAAATGATGGTATTAAAGGTGTGCCATTTGGCACATACTTTTAATTCCAGAGCTAAAGTAGTTAAGATTGCAAAAAGCTCACGACTAACCTGAACTACGCAGTAAGACCTTTTTTCCCTTCAAAACAACCAAGGGGCTTAGGACGTAGCTCAGGTGGCAGAATGCTTGCTTAGCATTCGTAGACTGGCCATGATGGCAATGGCTGTAACCCTAGCACTCATGACGTGAAGCAGGGATTCTTCAACTGCATAAATCTTGAAGCTAGTCTGGGCTACATGGAACCCTATCTCCAAACAACCAACAGGTCAACAGTGCACTCCTGTAAATGTGGGTATGGACAGGGAGTTATATGCTGTGGTACTGCCCAAATGTCAACCGTAATCTCAAAACGACCACACTGGCAGGGAAGTAAGACCCTTCTCACCTTGGCATTTTTGGAGAACAGACTAGGAGCAAAGGTGAGAACCCCCTGCCATACCCAAATCTTTTTATTTTTTTATTTTATTTATTATGTTCTGTCTGCATGTTTGCCTGCATGCCAGGAAAGGGCACCAGATCTCATAGATGGTTGTGAGCCACCATGTGGTGACTGGGAATTTAACTCAGGACCTCAGGTAGCTAGGTAGAGATAGCTCCTAACCTCTGAGCTATCTCTCCAGCCCTCATACCCAAATCTTGTAGCAATTTATGAAGAACCATACCCACCTTGCAACTGTCAGTAACTCCAGCTCTAGGTGATCTGACACCCTCAAACAGACATACATGCAGGCAAAACGCCAGTGCACATAAAAGAAAAATAATTAAAAAAAAAAAGCCATTCCATACAAGCTAGGTGCTGTTAAGCAAAGGCCAAATCTTTTTATTGCCTCCCTCCCACCCCCAATTCCCTGTCCCCCCACAGTACTGCTAGGAACCTTCTTCGGATTCCAAGCCCAGGGGCTCCCTGCGAGTACCAGACCGGTATGCTCCCTGGCCCCGAGGTAGGTGGGAATAGGAAGAACCTGGTGTACGGCTTTTGGAGCGTTCCCAGCGAGCACAGTCCCGAGTCCTGCGAGCTGTGGAGCCCTGCCAGCTACCAGGCCCCTTCTCCTGAGGGAGACCTGTAAGCCCTTTGTTACGGGGTTCTGGTTTTAAGTCCACAGGCTCTTTGAGAGGCTTCTCAGGAGGTGGCAGTTCTTGGATATCACTGGTACCTTTTGCGGTACAGCACTCCCCTCCTTTCGGGTGCCTCCGATCATACCGTCGCCAGGATCCACGACCAGATCGTGGAGGATCTAGCATGGATTTCTTGGTCTCACCCAGCCTTTGTTGATTTGGGCCAGCCCCTGGAATCTTCTCATACACACACTGGGTAGCCATGGGTAGAGGAGTTGGAACGGCTGATTGGGCAGCTAGGGAAGTAGATTGTTCTGCAGAAAGGGCATTAGGTGGTTGGGGCTCTCTGGAGACATCTACAACTGACTCGGGTTCCACAGCAGCAGGAGGCTGGGAAGAAGAGAGGCAATGCATCAAGGAAGACCCCTCTCTACCCAACCATTACCAATCTGTAACCTCCCCATGCAGAATGAAGCACACCCTAGGGCCATGGTGTTCATAAGAACACTGGAGGCATTGAGGCCAAGAGGGGAGCCCTTTCCTTTCCTCACCTGCTGAAGGCTAATAAAGTACCGGTTCCGTTCAGCTTCAAGGTCGATGATGCCACCCTTCTCCTGTTGCCTCTGATACAGCCTCTTGAGCTCTTCCTGTTGGCGCAAGCTCTCTGCACTGGGTTGGTAAAGCTCCTTAAAGGAAAGGAAGCAGAATGACAGGAGAAAAAAACAAAATGAGAAAGCAGACGACTTGATTGTCCTAGGAGAGTTGCACAAGGTTCCTGGTTTTTTTGTTTGGTTTTAGACAAGAATTTTATATAGCCCAGATTGGCCTCAAACTCACCATATGACCAAGCATGACCTTGAACTGCTTATCCTCCTGCCTCCACTTCCTGGATGCCAGGATTACATGAATGTACCACTGTACCAGGTTTTTTAATGTAGTTCTGGGGATCGAAACTAGGACTTTGTGTATGCTAGGCAAGTGTACTACCAAATGAGCCACATTCCTATCTTGGTTTTCTTCCTCAGAGTTGGGCTTCTGAAGTCTTAGGCTCCTGGTGGGGGTTGCGGCTTTGCAGAGTAGTCTTATGCAAGTCAAACCCAACTCCAGAGAATTCAGCACAGACAAGATGCCATTTCTCTCTAGAATGCCACTATGCCTGGCTTAGACCAGAAGGAAATCCCTTACCATGGGTTGTTGGGGTTCAGGGGCTGCTTTCAGCGAGGCAAGATCATACACAAGGGGCTCCCTGCACACAGGACACTGCACACCGACTGCCTTCTAAAACAAGAGGAGAAGTCACATCCTGCTTCTTGTCAGCCAGCCCAGTCTGCAGGGCTGGGACTGAAGGGCACAAGCGTTAGCTGCTCAGCATGAGGGGGGAGGAGGACAGGGCAGCCTAAGGAAAGGTCTGGAGAGACTGCAAAGCTGCATGCAATGTGTCAGTGTACTCAGGGATGCCTTTCTGCATAGGGGTGAGATTCAGCCTCAAAGGTATCTCTAAATGACAAAAAGCCACTAGACTGGAGGGATGGAGACGGATGTGAGGTATAAGGGTACCAAGCAAGAAAGCGGGTCTGGCGATGTCTACCTGTTTGGGGACAACATGCTGTCGCTCCTGTTCCTGTCCTTGTGTCTTCAGCTCTTGTTCCATGTGCTGGATGTATCGAGCAAGGCAGTGGCAGTGGAAGTAGTGATAACAGGGTGTTTTGGTAAAGGCCTCCTTTTCCTGTAAGGAGACAGAAGCGGAGTTCTGTATCAGTGCCCACTCACTAGCCCTTCCCTGTCTGCCCAAGCTCACTCCAGCTCCAGCTGAGAAACCCACCTGGAAACCATAGAGGCAGATGACACACTGACCATGGGGGATATTGTTGTCTGTGAGAATTTCCTTCCCTTTCTGAAAGGAGAGAAGATTGTGAACACAATCCATGTACTTCTCCCAGGAGTGACTGGTTGGGTGTGACATCCACCAAGCCAGCTTATTACCTATCGTTTATGCAATCCTATCCTGGTAATGTTCTACTTGCAAGAATCCCTCTCTATGCATCCCCCACCCCTGCCCATTTGACCTTCCTGGTTTCAAAATCTAAGTAAATTATTTCTCCTCTTACTAAGTCACCTTTAATATACTTGGAGATAAAAATAATGTTTCTAGCTTGGCATTGTGGCACACACCGTTAATCCAGCACTAGGGAGGCAGAGGCAGGGAAGCTACTCAACTATAGTTTGAAGGGTTTTTTTGTTGTTGTTGTTCTGTTTTTAAATACTGAGTTCTTTTTCTAACTGAGGCCTTAAACAAACAAGGACTAAATGTACTGACTACAAAAATGCTCTGAAAGGAAGGACATTTTCCCGGACCATACATTTTACCTCAATGAGTTCATAGAGCATGGCTGTGCCTAGCCCCTCCTCGGCCACATGGCCCAGTGCCTGTGAGATCCTGGGAGGGTAGAAATGAAGCCAATATTAAAACTTCTTTCCTTCAACAGGTAGAGCTGAATTCTGAGTTCTCCCTGCCCCAACTATCCCAACTTACTTGTGAATCTGCTCATCTGAAAGCCCTCGGGGGTTACGGATGGAGATCTGTGGCACCTCATGGGGGTACTAGTGCAGAAAAACAACACCCAGTCATTATAGTGACTGCTCGGGGGACTCTCCCCTTCCTCCCTTTACAGTCATACAGCGGCCTCACCTGCACCGGGACCTGAAGCACCAGAGTAAAGCAGACAAACTGAGAATCTTGGACCTCTGCGGTGGCAGGGTGCAGAGTGATAAAGATCTCCCATGGTGAAGATCTGCAGGTGGAGACGCAGGATGTGACTGGGCAGGGGCTTGAAAGCTAGGGAGGAGGGGGGGTGAGATAGTAAAGCAGGTAGAGGAATGCACATTGGACTTGCTTCTTTGCGGGGTGTGGGGGGAGTAAGAGACTAGTGTCTGTATGCCGAGCATCACCTCGGAGTCAAGGCTCATAGCACCCTAAGCCCAGATTCTGTGCAGAATCGTCTGATCACTAAGACTCCTGCCCGCCCATAACTGAATACGCACCTGCCATTTCCTTTCATCACCTGTAGTTCATCCAGATAGATAGACTCTAATACTTCAACTTCAGAAGGAAGGACCCTGGAGAGTAAGGGGGACACTGAGTCACCACTATAGCTTTGCCTGCTGAAGCCTGCCAAGGCTGATGAAGACTGACTTAAAAAAACAAAAAACAACAACAACAAAAAAAGGAATCTGTCTCAATACATTCCCTTGTCAAATTACCCTGTAAAATTGGGAAATGTTTCTTTAAGTTGTCAACTGGCCAGGTAGAAAGAATGGGAATTAGATTTTAGAGTTCACCTCTGCCAACCTGAGAAAACAGAGTCCCACAGAGTTGAAACAACGAACCAAGGCTTAAGACAGGAGGAGGAAAGGGAGCAGTCAGAGCCAGGCCCTGACTTCCTGCTCTAGCTGGACAGCTGCTTATCCTTTGGTGGCTCCTCTCTGACCTACATACATGGCGTTCATTCATTACTAACAAGGTTACCAAGGTTTACTACTCCCGTCTGCCTACACTACTGTTCAGCACAGTCCCCTGTACCCTGGGTACTGCCAATAACCTTGCCAGCACGAGTCAGTCTAAGCATTTCTAAAAGCTATACCAAGATGAACAGGTTTAAGGAACCTAAAAGCGAAACAGCAGCAGAAGAACCGCAGGCAGAAACATGTAGTCAGCTCACTTAGAAGCCTGAGTTACACTCTCTACCACCTAGAGATAATACAACATACTCACTAGGACTACTGGGAGACTTAAAAATGATTTGTTTATACAAAGTGCCCAAGTGTCTGAGACACAGTATGTAGCTTAAGTGATCTTTCTCCCCCTTTAAGAGGAAAGAGAAGGGCATAATCTGAGCACACATGACACTGGAGGTATAGTTAACCCCATCATCACGTCTAGTACAGGGTAAACATTTAAACATGCAACAACAGCTGTAAAGGCACTGAAGATGAGCGACTGGGTCCACGGCTCTACCCAGGTGATATACAGAAGCCTGTACCAAGAGGGAAGGCACCCAGGATGGCCTTTATTAGTGGTGGTTATTATACTACTTTTAGCATTCTTTTTAAGCCTTACGCAGAAACCTTAAAATACAAAGCTTATATTATCTCACAAATAAAAAGGACATTCTGGCTGACATAGACTGTTGCAACCACTGCTACTCTCTCCTAGCTCAGGTGTTCCCTTCATAATCTTCCCAAGAACAAAGAGCACTAGTCTCCATGGCTTTATAAAGGAAATTACTGGGTGGCCTCCCTGAACCAACGTAACACCAAGGTACAGGCTCAGTTAGGACATCTTTCAGTATTTTAACCACCTTAGGTGACCTGGGTCTTGGATGTAAGATACAGACTGGGACAATGACAAGGTCGTAAGTGACAGAAGAGGGGTGTGTGGGTAGTGGGCTATCCTAGCACTTAGAGTATAAGGCCTTAGGTTAGACCGACGTCCTTTGGGTTATCTAGTCTCTTGAGGGCTTATACTTCAACAATTAATAAAAAGCAGGCTTTTATGAACGTTACAAATCCACAGTGACCCTCCCAACTACTCTGAAGTAATGCCACGCCCACTTTTTTTTTTTTTTTAAACAGCTGACACCGACTCACAGGAACTAGCTGGTCTGGTCAGCATCACATCCAGCTAATTAAATAAGAAGTGAGCACATCTTTAGCTTCCAAACTCAAGTCCTTAAAGGCCTTTGGTCTCTTTTTCAGAATGCTCGAGAGAGAGTAGGGGGACTTGCTTATGTGGGGAGTAAGGCTCTTCTGACAATAGTTCTTAGTGCTGTCGGGGATACGCGAGGGTGAGGAAAGCTTAGGCAGAAATGATCTGGGCCAAAGGGCACAATCCTAGGGGCACGAGGGACACGACGTGGAGGAGGACGTCCGTCCCGAGAGGCGGGAGGTGTGATGAGCAACCATCCTCCAGACCCCAGAAAGTCACATCAGGGAGAAGCGGAAGGGATAGGGCCGTAGGAGGGGCCAACTGGGTCGATAAGGCGTGGGCCCAAGTGGCCAACCCGGCGCAGACCCGGTCCCTTCTCAGGTCAGTGTCCCTCCACCTTCCGCTCCCGGTCCAGTAGCTCGCCTAGGAAAGGATGTCAAGGTTTCTGCCACCTCTTGCCCCTTGATTCACCCCTCATGCCCGCGGTTCGGACGATTAGAAGCTGTTGCTAGTTCCCAGCACCAGATCCAGGCAGCCAGTCAAAACCTATGACCCAAAGTTACCAGTCCTCTTCCCCAGCAGCTGCCGACGCAGACGCCGCCATGTCTTCTCCGGCTCTTAGCCGGAACCGGAAATACCTTTTGGGAAGTTAGAGGCGGAAAACTAGGGCGGGGCGGGGTAAAGAAAGCTGGAGCCGTTTCTAGGCAACTGAAGACTCTAGGTCCTTTGTGGGGCCCGATAGCCAAGCGACAGATGTGCCCTAGAAAGTGCGAATGGGCGGTTCGTGTCTGTCACACATCTCTGAGAGTTTTGTCCTTTAAACTTCTGACCAGCTGGTAAGAGTGGGAAACTAACGAGAGCAGCAATGAGGAATGGAGAAAAGGAAAGCAGGCAGCTGGTAGGGACTCAGTTAGAGGCCCGGGGCCCCCAGCCCTCGGCCTGCGAATCTTGGAGTATCTAGAGTGGGGGAATGTTGGGGAACCTCGGCTCGCGATGGGAGTCAAGAGCAGCGGCGCTGGGGGAGCTGAGGATGTCAGGAACTCGGGAGCTAGAGAAGGAGCATGTGAGCAACGCTGGTGGAGAGGGGAAAGGGGACACGGTAGGCTGTGGGCACCTAGCCTGAGTGGGAGGCTCGAGGCGTTCCGATTTCAAGATCTGATCATCTTTCCATCCTAATCATGTTTTTGAGGACTGGGTTATTGTGAAAAGTTGGAAAAGGCATGACTGATAACGTATATCTTTCTTCCATGTTCCAAGTCAGGCCTCGCAGATGTGTGGAACTGCCCCTGGAGCTACAGTTCGTTGCCACCGTCTTCTTTCTGCCGTCTGAGAGACCCTGAAACCCTTGCCATGGAAAAGTACCACGTTTTGGAGATGATTGGAGAAGGCTCTTTTGGCAGAGTGTATAAGGGCCGAAAGAAATATAGTGCTCAGGTAGTGAACAGAGATACCTTCTGAGTGGGATCCAGTGCACCTACTCCAGCAGAAACCTGGGACAGAAGGGTTTCACAGTGTATATTTCTCGGTCACGACTCCAGTATATTTCCTAGGATATTTAGACTCTGAAATTTTATTTTTTGGAGTCAGATCCAAGCCTTAGAACTAGGGACAAACTACCTAACCACTCCATGCTTCTGTTTCCCCCAAATTGTACCATGGGGGGGAAGGATAGATGAGGTCTGAGCATTAAAGGTGTTTCACACTTAATTACTTAGCCCAATGCCTGACCCCTGCTAAACAACACAAACTGTCAATGTTCTTTTTATTCCCTCAGAAAAGATAAGCCACTTGCACTCGCTCCCTCCACCCACATTTCCTTCTCTTTCCCCTAAATCTCTCCTTGAGTCCTTTGCTTCGGTCAGAACACCTGTCCCAGAATCCATCAGAGGGATCTACTTGGCAGTAACTGTTTCCCCCTGGTGATGGGTAGACAAACAGTAAATCCACAGTACCCTGGGGGAAAGTCAAGGTGGGAGGTTAGCATGTGTTAGTATTCATACTAAGAATTGGTCAAGCAGTATAAATCTTGCATTGTGGAGCTCTGAGATAAAGCTTGGAATATTTGCATTGTGTGTGCCTGTTAGAGAGAGAGAGAGAGAGAGAGAGAGAGAGAGAGAGAGAGAGAAAGGAGAATCAGTTTTTCAGTTTTATTGGGTTTACTTAAAGGAGTATAAGTGGGAAGTTACAGGAGCAGAAGTGACTCAAAGACAACAGTATCACAAAGCCCACCCCAGCATGTGTGATAGCTCATGAAAACTGAAAACCTGGAGCGCACCGCACTCCTTACAGGTACCTTGACAGGATGGAGAATGTCTCTTTTGGGCAGCTCACTGGGTCTGAGAGTTTCTTTGTGCTTCTCCATGGTGTGGTTATGCCTTGGTTCTTTGCTTTACCGCTGACAGGTGGTGGCCTTAAAGTTCATCCCCAAACTGGGGCGCTCAGAGAAAGAGCTAAGGAATCTGCAGCGAGAGATTGAAATCATGCGAGGTCTGTGGCACCCCAACATTGTGCATATGCTCGACAGCTTTGAGACTGACAAAGAGGTGTGTTTGGAGGGTGTTGTGTGGCCTCTCTCCAAGCCCAAGGGCCCCAGACATTTGTTAACCGCAGAGTGCATGACTGCCCCATCCGTATCGCACTGCCTTCTCCTCGCAGGTGGTGGTGGTGACAGACTATGCCGAGGGAGAACTTTTTCAGATTCTGGAAGATGATGGAAAACTTCCTGAAGACCAGGTATGCTTCCTGGCTCAACGTTCCTATGCTTTGAATCTCTCTCTGGGTGAAGAGCTAGGAGTGCAAGCTGAGGGCGTCAAGGTTCATGTGTGTGTGTGTGTGTGTGTAAAATATATATGAGGGCATATTTGTGTATGTGCAAATACGTGTAGGCTCATGTGTCCATACATGTGCATACATGCAGAGTCCAGAGGTTAGGGTCAATGTCTTCTTCAACTGTTTTCCACCTTTATTTTTTGATGTTAGAGCTCTCATTGACCTTCAGACTCTGGATTGGATCTCTGGCCAACAAGCTGTAAGGATATGCCTATCTTAGCCCCTCCCCCAACACCAGGGCTACAGATGTGTGACGCCATACCCAGCTTTTTTTCTCTAGAATTTTTATTTTTATTGCACTATACATGTTTCCTCTGCTCTGTTCCCTTCCTCCCTTTCCCCTTCTACCCTGCCCCATGACCCCCACCCTCCCAATTTGCTCAGGAGATCATCTTTTTCTCCTTCCTATGTAGATCCATGTAGGTCTCTCTTAGAGTCCTCTTTGTTGTCTAGGTTCTCTGGGGTTGTGGACTGTAGGCTGGTTTTTCTTTGCTTTATGTCTAAAAGCCACTTATGAGTGAGTACGTATTATATTTGTCTTTCTGGGTCTGGATTACCTAACTCAATATGTTTTTTTCTAGATCCATCCATTTGCTTGCAAATTTCAATGTATTATTTTTTACTGCTGAGTAGTACTCCATTTGTGTAAATGTACCACATTTTTATTCATTCTTCAGTAGAGTGGCATCTAGGTTGTTTCCAGGTTCTGGTTATTACAAATAATGCTTCTATGAACATAGTTGAGTACATGTCCTTGTGGTACAGTTGAGCATCCTTTGGGTATATACCCAAAAGTGGTATTCCTGTATCTTGAGGTATATTGTTTCCTGATTTTCTGAGAAATCGCCATGCTGATTTTAAAGTGGGTGTACCAGTTTGCACTCCCACCAGCAAAGCAGGAGTGTTCCCCTTACCCCACATCCTCTCCAGCATAAGCTGTCATCAGTGTTTTTTATCTTGGCCATTCTGACAGGTGTAAGATGGAATCTCAGAGTTATTTCTCTGTTGTCTAAGAATCATACCCAGCTTTTAATATAGATGCTGAGAATCCAAATTCCCAAGTCCTAATGCATATGCAATGGGCACTTCACCAGTTGAACCGTCTCCTCAACCCTTACAATTCTTTAAAAAAATTATTATATATTTTGTGTTGGAGGTGGGTATGTGCATGTACCTGCAGACCAGAGCACATGTGGAGTGAGAGGAAAACTTGCAGGAGTCAGAGTCAGTTCTCCTCTTTCACCATGAGTGTCCCAGTGATCGAACTCAGGTCATTAGGCTTAGCATCAGGTCCCTTTACTCACTGAGTCATCTCACCAGCCACCTTTGAAGACTCTAGATATATGTAGAGGCAGTATAGTGTGAGAGTTAAATATCGGAACACCGGGACCACAGTATTTGAGCACAAAGCTTGCCCCTCACTAGCTGGGTCTCCACAGACAAATAACTCTTATGTCTTTGTATTTGGTTTCTTCTTCAGTAAAATGAGGTTAGTAATAATATCTACCTTGTAAGGCTCTTTGAGGATTAATGATTTAATTCATCAGGATGATAAATAACTGTTATTGATGTTGCGGGTATTGGTCATTGTTATTATTTCTTCAAGGAAAAAGGCCAGTATTAGAGAGAGTAGTAAGAGAAGCATTGTGGTTGTACAGGACTCACCATTAGGGCAAAGAGGCTGGCAATGGGATTTGGTTGAGGAGTATCCAACTACATTCACTCTCGGTGTTTCTTTTTACTCTCAACAGGTAGGTCCTCTCCAACCCCAGAAGTGCCATCACTGCTCCAAGTAGTCACCTTAAACTGGGGCTGTATAGCTCGGAAGAGTACTTGCCTTCCATGAAACCCTGGGATGGATTCCCAGAACCACATAAAACTGGACTTGGTGGCACATACATATAATCTCAGCCCTGGTAAGGTAGAGGCAGGAGAATCAGAAATTCAAGGTCATCCTCAGCTGTATGGCAAATTCAAGGCCAGCCTGGGATACATGAGACTCTTGTCTCAAACAAGCAAACAAAAAAGTAATCATTTTACTGTTTTGTCTGCCTTGTTTAAGTGACTGTTTAAAAGGGGTTTTACCCTATTTAAAACACCTAATATGCACACACAATTTCCTTCATGCCAGGTATCATTCTGAGCACTTCTTTACATGCTTTCATTCCATTAATATATGCAATAGTCGTGGGATGTAGATGCTCCATTATTGTCACATTATATAGATGATGACTCTGGGAAACACAGAATAATTTGTTCATGGTAATGAGGCCAATAAGAGAGAATAGATTTTCCTTGAGCAAATGAAAGGATGAATTAAGGGGAACAAGAACCAAGGAGGGTATAGTGTAATGGAGACTCTAGAAGGGAAGGAAAGAACAGAAAGTCAAATTAGCCTCAGTACTGGAAGCCCTTGGCTTAGCAGCTTCTTCCTCTGACCTTTTTTTGAATTATTATTATGTATACAATATTCTGTCTGTGTGTATGTCTGCAGGCCAGAAAAGGGCACCAGATCTCATTACAGGTGGTTATGAGCCACCATGTGGTTGCCAGGAATTGAACTCAGGACCTTTGGAAGAGCAGGCAATGCTCTTAACCTCTGAGCCATCTCTCCAGCCCTTCCTCTGACCTTTCTTTCACTTGTTGGACCCTAGGTTCAGGCCATCGCTGCCCAGTTGGTGTCTGCTCTGTACTATCTGCATTCCCACCGCATCCTACACCGGGACATGAAACCTCAGAACATTCTTCTCGCCAAGGGCGGTGGCATCAAGCTTTGTGACTTTGGGTAGGGTTTTCTGAGCTTCCATCTGTGCTTCTCCTTCAGGGAGCCCTAGACTACCCAAAGCCTCATGTTAGAACCAGAGCTGGAGAGTGGGTCTTTGGAACTGGTCAAAGGTACTGTGTCTGCTTTGGTTCAGGTTATCCCATATGCTAACAGGTAGTAAGTGGTCAGGTTTCATTTTCTTTTAAAAAATGTTCTTATGACGTTTATTTATTGTGCATGTGGAGGTGTGGGCACACATATGCCATGGCATGGTTGTAGATATCAGAGGACAACTTGCAGGAATCAGTTCCCTCCTTCCACCATATGAATCCTGGGGATGGAACTCAAGTCATCAGGCATAATGGCAGGTCCCTTTACCACTGAGCCATCAATCACACCAGTCACTGTCCCCAGATGTAATTTTCTAGTTGTGACTAGGTCAAGAAGATCTTTCTCATTTCAGTCCTGTCACCTCCACAGGTTTGCCCGAGCCATGAGCACTAACACCATGGTGCTGACGTCCATCAAAGGCACACCACTCTATATGTCTCCAGAGCTGGTGGAGGAGCGACCCTACGACCACACGGCAGACCTCTGGTCTGTAGGCTGCATCCTGTATGAGCTGGCTGTAGGCACGCCTCCCTTCTACACCACCAGCATCTTTCAGCTAGTTAACCTCATTCTCAAGGACCCTGTGCGCTGGCCCTCTGCCATCAGTCCCTGCTTCAAGGTGATAGGAGATAAAGGGGGTGACTTTTATATCAGAAACCTGCCTTCCTCTATCTCTGCCCCTTTCTCAAAATCTATGCAGGCAGGCAATGCTCTATCACAGTAGGAAGTAATGTCGAGGCACCAGCAAGGAAGAGCTGGGCTTCATGTGGCCCCAGTCCCACTGACCCACTATTAGTGGCAGTGTAGGGAGCAGTCTCGCTGCTCGTCACACTGGTGTCAGTGTTCTTCAGCTATTAGAGGGGCTGGTGGTTGGGGTGGGTGACAGGAAGTGGCACCTCCTCATTGTAGCTATGTCCCAGCAGGTTGGTGGGGAGAGAAAGAGGAGTTTGTTGTTCTTATCTAGGGCAAGGTTGTGGGCCTCAGTAGAATTCAAATACAGTCTTCTCTCAGAATAAAATTTCATTACAGGTTCCCTTTGGCTTATCGAAAGTGGAAGGGAGACACAATTTCCCCTAACTTACATAGTTGGGGATGCTCAAATAATTCTCAAAAAAGTTAAAGGAGCTTTAAATGAGGGTTGTATCCCTAGAATCTTCCTTCTTCCTTAGGTAGATTTGCAGGAATCTTCAGCAACAGCTATAGTTATACAATCACCACATTTTAGAACAGTGCTCATAGCCTATTAGTAGCTTCTTAAGATCATTCTTTCTTTTTTTTAATATTTATTTATTTATTATGTATACAATATTCTGTCTGTGTGTATGCCTGCAGGCCAGAAGAGGGCACCAGACCTCATTATAGATGGTTGTGAGCCACCATGTGGTTGCTGGGAATTGAAATCAGGACCTTTGGAAGAGCAGGCAATGCTCTTAACCTCTGAGCCATCTCTCCAGCCCCCAGATCATTCTTTCTTAAAAGATTTATTTTTATTTAAGTGTGTATGTGTTCGTGCAAGCTCTCTCAGAGGCTAGATGCCTCAGATCCCCTGAAGCTCGAATTACAGGCAGTCGTGAGCTCCTGATATGGCTGCTCGGAACCAAACTCATGTCCTTTGGAAGTGCTTTTACCCACTGAGCTCTCTCTCCAGTGCCTACCTTCTGTTCTTGTTGCAGGCCTAATTAAGGGTTTTTTCTTAACAGATATACCCTTTCTGACCCTTCCCACATCTGAAAATTCACTGAGTGTTCCCAAACACATCCTTGAACCATTGCTTGTTTGTGTATGTGTTTAATCATGAATGCATCAATTCATCTCCTTCCACAAACAACCTGTGACTACGAATGTTTACTTTCTGAAGATGACTGTGGAAGTGACATTTCTCTTCCAGATTTTCCTCCCTATTCCTCAAAGTGGCATGGAGATTTGTTTGTAGTCAGAGGCCACTTGTTTGTTTCCTGGCCACCCAGACCTGAAATAATCACACAGAAACTGTATTATTACAATAGTGCTTGGCCTATTAGCTTATGCATATTTCTAGCTAATCCTTACATCTTAAATCAACCCATCTCTATTAATCTGTGCATTGCCTCGTGATTGTAGCCTACTGTAGCCATCTAGCATCTGGAGTTTGTCTCCTGCAGCGGCTACATGGCTTCTCCTTGACTTTGCCTTCTTTTTCCAGCATTCAGTTTAGTTGTGTCCCATCCGGTGTCTCCCCACCCCCAGATGAAGGCAGTGGTCTGATTGAATCCTAAGGGATGAGTTTTTAAAAGTGTGTTTGAGCTGCTGTAAGAACAGACGCAGGAGTCAACTTGCCAGCACCAATGAGTGTTTAGGGGGAGCCTGGAGGAAGGGCAGGGAGGGCTGATGAAGTTTTATTTCTCTTCGTAGAACTTCCTGCAAGGGCTGCTCACCAAAGACCCCCGGCAGCGTCTGTCATGGCCAGACCTCTTGCATCACCCCTTTATTGCGGGCCGTGTCACCAGTGAGTCACCAGGGTTCCCAGGGCTCTGACCTTCCTTAGCATTTCTCCAGTCTTCCTCCCTCCTCACTGTCTGGATGCCATACACCTTCCTCCCCCACCTCGGACTTCTTCCTCCTGTAGCCTAGCTTTTACCACTCCTGCTTTTTGTCAAAATGGCCTCTTTCCACAGGGGCCTACAGACACTGAAGTTGTCCTGGTCAAGAGGACATGGTGGCCACAGCCCTAGAATAATCATGCCCTCTCCTCTTCCCCCTCTGCAGTAATAACTGAACCAGCAGGTGCAGATTTGGGCACTCCGTTTACTAGTCGTCTGCCTCCAGAACTTCAGGTCCTAAAGGATGAACAGGCCCATCGGCTGGCACCCAAGGGTAGCCAGTCTCGCATCCTGCACCAGGCCTGTAGGCGCGCAGCTGAAGAAACCAGGCAGAAGGTGTGTGAATCAGAGGAAACGATGACACAGACAGGCTAGTGACTTGGGGGAGCCGGGGGAAGAGGTGACTTTCAGAGAATTGGCAAAAGACTATGGATGGGATCCACACTGCACAAACAGTTCTCTTGTCTCCTACCCACCTCTTAGAAAGAACAGGATGCAGGACCTGCCCTTGAACAAGAGGATAGGCCCAGCAAGGTGACAGCAAGCACAGCCCCTGTGCCTGGACTAAAGGCTCCTCCTCAGGAACCAAGCCTCTTGGCTAGTATATTAGACTCAGAAATGAAGAGCAACTGGGAAGACTGGGGGGCTGGAGAAGCACCGCCTACGCCTCAGGGAGAAAGGTAAAGTGGTTTGTGTGTGTCGGGGAGGGAGACAGTTATCAGTAGAACTCTGGCTACAATCAAAGCAAACATAAAATGGCTCTGTCACTAGCCATTGCCCTGACATAGATAGGGCTTTAGGAGTGAGAGTCCAAGGTTCTTGGGTTCTAATTCTTTGTAGTTTACTTTTTTCTTTTCTTTTTCTTTCATATGTGTGGGTGTTTTGCCTGTATGTGTGTTTGTGTATCATATGTGTACAGCGGCTTCAAAGGCCAAAAGAGGGCATTGAATCCCCTGGGAGTGGAGTTACAGACAACTGTGAGCTACTGTGTGGGTGCTGAGACTCAAACCTGGACCTCTGGAAGAGCAGCCAGTGCTCTAACCCCGGCACCGTCTCGCCAGCCCTCTCATTGTTTCTTAGTTCATCAGGAAGCTTGAGGATTTCGTCTTCCTGTCTCAGTTGTGCTTTGAAATGACAAGGGCCATTTCTGTCTGAGAGGGAAAATAATTGGAGTGGAAGGGCACGGGTGAAAAATCAAGGTCTACTTGAGAGTAAGAGCTAGCTGGGAGGGTGAGAACCTGTGTGTGGATGTTAACACTTACTGAACTGACCACATCCCATAATCTACTTGTCTGCCTGGTTCTCCTAGGCCTTCTCCTGAGCTCAGAGGGCTATACAGGGCAATGAACCTTAAGCCTCACAGGTCTGGAAGTCATCTTACTCCCAGCTTTGCTTTGGCAGGGAAAACCACATCACCTTGGAGTGTGAGCAAGCGTTCCCAGAGCTGAGGCCAGAGACGATGGGCCGGCAGAGCCCTGATGTAATATATCTAGAAAATGAGGTGAGACATTAGATGAGTGCTTTTCTAGAACAGTATGAGCAATAAATACAAGCTCCCTTTGTGTTAAAATGGCTTTGTTATAGGTTTATAGATTTTAATTACAGATTATGTGAACATATAATTCTCAAAAATTAGAATACAGAGATAAAATTTAAGGTAGATGTTAGCACATTCCCTATTTCCAGTGTTTTGGGAGGTTGAGGGGAGAGCATCTCTTGAGCCCAGGAGTATCTAGCTAGCCTGGGCTACAAAATGGAACTTTATCTAAACAAACAAACAAAACCAAAACAACAACAAAATCATAAATAAAAATGAAGGTCTCTGTTGAACCTTACCTCACTTCCAGAGATGGCTATCATTACTAATCTGTTTCCTTTCAGATTTTCTGAACTTCACATATAATTTTATGTGCAGTTTGGCTGTTTCTGCATTATTGGATTTATCTTATTTATTGCATTGTGCTTCTTTTACCATATGATCTAGCGTAGGGCTTGTTTCTACATCAGAGCATGTATTTCTTCCTTAACCTTTGTGTCACTTTTAGGGTTCTAATTTTTAAATTTTGAAATAATTTCAACTTGAATAATCATGGGGCTGGAAAGCTGAGCTCAGCAGTTATGAACACTCCTATGCTGAAGGAGCCACTGGCTGCTCGCTGTTACCCCATTAGTCACTCAGTTTCTAATCTGGGGTGACTCCTCTTGACCTCTTCACTCCAAACGCCCAGGAGCCAGACAGCGACGACGAGTGGCAGTGCCTGCTAGAGACGACCGAGCCTGTGCCCGTCCAGCTGAAGTCCCCCCTCACTCTGCTGTGCAATCCTGACTTCTGCCAGCGCATCCAGAGTCAGCTGCGTGGGACGGGCGAGCAGGTAACAAGCTGCTCTGTGAAAGATGATGGGACAGTCTTCAGAAATGACGTCACCACCTTAAGGAGACAGAGAGCCTGTCTAACAGAGGTTTTTCCCATGCCTGCCAGTTCCCAAATAACCACTCACAGGCTTAATATTACTTATAAGTGTTTGGCTGATGGCCCAGGCTTATTATTAGCTAGCTATTACATTTAAATTAATCCATTTCTATTAATCTATGTATTGACACGTAGTCTGGTGTTACCTCAGTTTCTCCATGTCTTGCTTCCTATGTGCCTGGCTTGTGTCTCCCAGATTCCACCCTTATTTATTTATTTATTATTTATTTATTTATTTATTTGTATTTTGTGTATAAGTGCTTGCATGTACACCTTCATGCCAGAAGAGGGCATCAGATTCTATTGCAGATGGTCTTGAGCCACTATGTGGGTGTTGGGAATTGAACTCAGGACCTCTGGAAAAGCGGCCAGTGCTCTTAACCAGTAAACCATCTCTCCAACCCCCACCCTTCTACTGTATCTCTGCTTTGATTTCCTGCATGGCTCTATCTTGCTTTGCCATAGGCCAAAACAGCTTTATTTATCAATCAATGAGAACAACACATATTCACAGTATACAGAAAGACATCCCATAGCAGTCCTAGAACTCAGAGATCGGCCTGCCTGTGCCTCCTGAGTACTGGGATCAAAGGTGTGGGGCGTGGGACACCATGGCCCGGCCTTGAAGATTTTTCTAGACATTACATTACAGAGTTTTAGCTTTTTTTTCTTGTTTTGTTGTTGTTGTTGTTGTCGGTTTTTTTGTTTTTGGTTTTTGGTTTTTCAAGACAGGGTTTCTCTGTGGCTTTGGGGCCTGTCCTGGAACCAGCTCTTGTAGGCCAGGCTGGCCTCGAACTCACAGAGATCTGCCTGCCTCTGCCTCCTGAATGCTGGGATTAAAGGCGTGCGTAACCACCGCCTGGCTCATAGTTTTAGCTTTACATTAAGATCTCTATCTCTGACCCATTTTGAGTTAATGTTTGTACATGAAATAAGTTCATCTCTTTGTGTGTTTTTGAAAAAAATTCTTTTCCCACTGAATTATATTGCTACCTTGCTCTTATTTCCTGGATCTAACAATTGTCATCCTACTATTGGACCCTGCCTTCCTTTCTTCTTTTCCTTTTTTCTTTTTCTTTTCTTTTCTTTCCTTTCTTTCTTCCTTCTTTCCTTCCTTCCTTCCTTCCTTCCTTCCTTCCTTCCTTTCTTTACCTTCCTTCCTTCCTTCCTTCCTTCCTTCCTTTCTTTCTTTCTTTCTTTACCTTCCTTCCTTCCTTCCTTTCTTTTTTGGTTTTTTTGAGGCAGGGCTTCTCTGTGTAAATCCCCCGACTTCCCTGGAACTCTCTCTGTAGCCCAGGCTGTCCTCAGATTCAGGGAGCCACCTGCCTCTGCCTCCCGAGTGTTGGGATTAAATGCATTTGCCTCCATGCCCGGCTATTGGAGCACTTCTAATGTGAGAAAGCCAGCTAAAATCTCTGTTTCTAACCTGGGAGGCTAGGCAGATGGTTTCTTTTCTTTCTTTCCCAATCCCTCTTTTTTTTTTTTGAGACGGTATCTACCAGGCTAGCCTTGAATTCACAAGATGCCCCCCGCCCCCATCTGCCCCTGTCCCCATCTACCCCCCACCCGCCTGCCTCTACCCCGCCTTGATTAAAGGTGTGTATCACCACACCTGGTGCAGGTGGTTTCTTGAACCCAAAGGATTGAAACCATGAAACTGACCTAGGCAACATAATGGAACCTCTGTTTAAAAAAAAAATTAACCAGTTATTATGAATGAATTTGGGGCACATGCTGTGGTGCATGAGTTCAGCTCAGAGGCAGCTTTGTGGACCTGGTTCTGTGTTCTCCTTTTACATGCGTTCTGATCAAACTCAGATCATCAGGCTTATGCAGCAAGCACTTTACCTGCTGAGCCATCTCACCAGCCTAGCCTTCGTCCCTCAGAAAACAAAGGTTTTGGCCTCTGAGATAAGATTTCTGATTTGTGGATCAGAATTCACAAAGACCTAGCTATTGATCTATGCTAGGGCCCTGATCTGTATAGATGGATCCATTCTCTGTCTTTAAGACGAGCAGTTCTCTTTACTCCCATCTCACTGTGAGATGGGAGAGTAAATGCCGAATTGAGAACAGCAAACTCTGAGGCATTTGGTATCAGTGTTACTCTTTTGAAGAATAGCCATGTAAACGTATGGTACTTTCCTTAGAGTGCAGGCTGCATACAGATACATGTTGGGCTAAAGTTGGCATGAGAAATGTGGGCAGTCCTTGTTCTAGAGCTGAATGATGTCTTGCTTCTCTGGAGTTAAATAACATCGTTTCATATCTGTTTTTTTTTTCCCCCAGAAAACTCTGTGTGTGTGTGTGTGTGTGTGTGTGGTGGTGGTGGTGGTGGTGGTGGTGGTGGTCTTGCTGCTATTGTTGTTTTTAAGGTGAAGGGCCATCAAAGGGAGGAAATGAACAATATTGGTACTGGGCCTGGTGGACAGATCTTGAGGTCCCCTGCCCCTTGGTCACTGATGTTCCATGTCAGGTGACCTTCCCTAGTTATTTCTCTGGTGCAGTTCCCCTGTGTTTCTGTGCTTCCTCCCTGGCTTTTCAACTCCTCCATGTAGGAATGCAGACATCGGTCTACTCTGCTAACTCCTTTGAGTTGTTTGGTATTTGTGATTCTTCTTCCTTTACCTATAATTATACCAATTGCTGTCTCTTTTTCTCATGTCCCTCAGATCCTGAAAGGCATCCTAAAGGGTGCTTCCCAGCTGCTTCCTGCGCTCCGTGTCCTGAGCAGTCTCCTGTCCAGCTGCAGCGACTCTGAGCATTTGTATTTCTTCTGCCAGGAGGCAGGACTGCCCGGGCTGCCCCTTAGCCTCCTCCGGCACAGCCAGCAGAGCAGCAGTATCCAGCAGGTACCCAGCCCAGCGGCTCTGAAGACAAGCCGCTTTTCTTTACTTTCTTCTGGAGTTGCCGTCTGTCTGACCCGACTGCCTCTTCTTTTCTAGCCTTCTTTTTCTAATTACCAGACCATCACTTGCAAATTCTGATGCCTTCTGGGTCTAAACAAGTAGTATTAGTCAGTGAAGAAGACGAGGTAGGCATCCAGCTGTCTAAGCAGTAGGGAGCATATTAGTCATCCCAACCTAAATGGGCATCTTCTCAACCCCAGCCCATTGTCGTCATGTGAGAGTTTAAGCCAGTGTACCTAATCTGTTTTCTAACAGAAGATAAAAATCAGAGTTTTTTTATTTTTATTTTATTTATTTTAGTGTCTTTTTTTTAAGATTTATTTATTTAAGTATACTGTGGTCTGCCTGAATGCATACCTACAGGCCAGAAGAGGGCACAAGATCTCATTACAGGTGTTTGCGAACTACCATGTGGTTGCTGGGATTTGAACCCGGGACCTTTGGAAAAGCAAGCAGTGCTCTTAACCACTGAGCCATTTCTCCAAATCCCCAGAGTTTTTTTTTTTTAAATGGGTAATTTCTCGATATTGAGAAGAGTTGCTATAGAGGGTTGGACTTCTGCTTTGTTACCTTGTTTTCTTTTCTTTTCTTTTTTTTTTCTCTTTGGTTTTTCGAGACAGGGTTTCTCTGTAGTTTTAGAGCCTGGCCTGGAACTAGCTCTTGTAGACTAGACCAGGCTGGCCTCGAACTCACAGAGATCCACCTGCCTCTGCCTCCTGAGTACTGGGATTAAAGGTGTGCACCACCACCACCCGGCTGTTACCTTGTTTTCAAAGCAGGTCATTGATGTTCAGAGATTGGTCCCTGCAGTCACTGCCGATGGCCACATGATAGGTAGGAGAGCTAAGATCAAGACTCAGTGTGTCTGGGGCCAAACCTCTACTTCCTGCATTGGGCCCTGACATGGTTGAGTTTAGAGGACAGCTCCCCCTCCCCCTCCCCCAGATGATGCAGGCATGGTAGGCAGCCCTTAGGATGCTGTCCTCTGCTGCTAAGTATTGAACTCATAAATATAAGGAACTTAAGAGGATAGTTTTGTCCCCCACTCCAGCATGCGGCCCGAGTCAAGTGGCGTCTGCAGATGGTCTGTGACTCTTTGACAGCGCTTGACTCTCTCCACCTGGTCCCTTGACTGGCGCTCTGCATGCCTTTGCTGCTGCTTTTTCTGCCTTTGGTCTTCATTCCTCACGCTGCCCTTTGCTCCTTTCTTCACAGCAACCTTGGTATGGGGCCTTCTTACGGGACCTGGTGGCTGTGGTTCAGGCCTACTTTTCTTGTGCCTTCAATCTGGAGCGGAACCAGACAGGTGACAGGTGGGGGAAAAGACGCTTCTGCCTCGCTGGCCAGGGTGGCAGTGTGGCTTCAGTTTCTACTCCATTTCTTCTGCTCCTCATTAGGAGGAGACCAAGTGAGAAGTGGTGCTGTGTGACAGGGTTAGAGACGAGCTGACTAGCCTTCAGAATTTAGTGGATCTCATAAGGACCACTTCCAGCTTTGCCCCCCCCCTTTTTTTTTGGTTTTTTGAGACAGGGTTTCTCTGTGTAGCTTTGGAGCTGTCCTGAAATTTGCTGTGTAGACCAGGCTAGCCTCAAACTCACAAAGATCCTGTCTCTGCCTCCCAAGTGCTGGGATTAAAGGTGTGCACCACCACTGCCCAGCGACAGTCAGATTCTAAGAGTCAGCAATTACCCAGCACAGTTGGGCCTCAATGGAAGGACAAATGTGAAAACAGCTGAGAAGGGTCTTTAGCAGTGTTTGTGAGATCTCCCCTTCCCTCCCCCCATCCTCTGTCTGTGTGTCTGTTAGCAGAGTTGGAACGAGGAACATTCTGATGTATTCTTTGGCAAAGATCTCCTAGGTTTCCAGAACTGACCCATTTGCCATGCCATAGCCAGGCTTTTAGTGGGAGGATGGAAAGATAGCGTGGGTTTATTCTTCCCCAGCCTGCAGGTGTTTCAGGAGGCTGCCAGTCTCTTTTTGGACATGTTGGGGAAGCTGCTGGCCCAATCAGATGACTCCGAACAGGCATTTCGAAGGGACAGCCTTATGGTAATCTCCTCCCACTTTCGAATTTTGTCTTTACTGTCTTTTCCTGTCTTTTTCCCAGCTCCTTTCTTGTGATTGTATCAATTTAACAAATGCTGAATTCTCACTGTGTGCCACATGGATAACAGAGTCTCCACCTGTTGTAGTGGCACATGCCTTTGGTTAGTCCTAGTACTTAGGAGGCAGAAGCAGGTGGATTATTGAGTTTGAGGCTAGCTACATAGTGAGTTCCAGAACAGCCAGAGCTACATAGAGAAACCCTGTCTCAAAGAAAAAGAGCCAAGCAGGGAAAGTGAAGTCCATTAGAACTTTGTACATGGTGCAGAGGAACCACTAAGGAAGATGCCATGAGCTCTGCATGGAGAGCCCTCATATGAAGACTGAAGTCATGTGTGCTTTTCAAGAACACATAGCAGCAGTCAGGTAGTAGCAGTGTTTGCCTTTAATCCGCGCACTTGGAGGCAGAGGCAGGAGGATCTCTGTGAGTTTGAGGTCAGCCTGGTCTACAGAGTGAGAGCCAGGGCAGACAGGACTACACAACACAGTGAAACCCTGTCCAAAAAAACCCCAAAAATATAAATAAATAAATAAATAAATAAATAAATAAATAAAGTAGTAGCTTGCCAGCTTGGGTGGAGCAGGGAAGGTGATAGGCCACTTTAGATAGAAAGAACACTATATCTAAAATGTGAAGGCATTGAGTAGTTTAACATATATCAGAGGCCATAAATATAAGCATCTTAAAAGATAGATAGATAGATAGATAGATAATAAATAAATAATTGAAAAGCCAGGCATAGTGACACATACCTTTAATCTCAGCATAGGGGGAGGCAGAGACAGCTCTCTGAGTTCAGGGCCAGCTTGGTCTACATATAGACATCCAGGGCTACATAGTGAGACCCTGTTTGGAGATCAGAACAAACAAAAAGCAACAAAAAAAAAGATGAAACATCTTGCAGACCAGCTAGTATTCTCCAGCCTTGTTTATGAAACAGACTCATGAGCTCCTCTAATCTTCTTCCTTACACCCTGAGCTAAGGACAAGAGAGTGGAGGATTGAGTGAGAGATAGCTGCGTTGTCACTGGTCAGGGAGGACACAGACACTTATGTCCAAAGAAGACGATTGTATGGTTGTTGTTGAAACTAGCCATTGGGAACATAGCTGTGGGATAATTTTCCGCCTCCAGTTAGCAGCCTGTTGCCTGAGAGTCTAGTTTCATCTTCTTCCTTTCAGGTCAGAAAGCTTTGGACGGCTAGACTAAATTCTGGCCGGTAGTTCGTCGCCGGAGTTACCAGTCATCACCTGTCATGTTATTGAGTACTGAACAATTATTGAAATAATTGTTCCTCCTCCTGAATTTCTGAATCATTATACCTTTGTTCCACATTTTCAGAAACGTCATCTAGGGAGATGCTGATGAGAAAATAGAAGGGTTGATTGGACAGATGTAAGACTGTGTGCAAGGGAGCTGGGTGGTGGTGGCGCCCGCCTTTAATCCCAGCACTCGGGAGGCAGAGGCAGGCAGATCTCTGTAAGTTTGAGGCCAGCCTGGTCTACAAGAGCTAGTTCCAGGACAGGCTCCAAAACTACAGAGAAACCCTGTCTCGGAAAACAAAACAACAACAACAAAGTGTGTACAAGGGGTTGAATCCCAGTACACAGAGAAAAAGAGAGAGAAAGGGAGAGAGTGGCCATGGGAGGGGAAAAAGAAAGGGAAGAATTCACCCCAAATCTTCCTTTGTCAACCAGGAAGACTGTGGGTGCATTTTTTTTCCCCTGGGAAGAATTCTTAGGCTAGACTACTGTCTCCTGGACTCTTAACCCTTTTCCCGGGTTCCTGGGGGTATTTCCTGGAACCATTCAGGTTTCTGATACCCTGATATCTCCACTCTTTTCCCTTCAGTGCTTTGCTGCGCTGTGTGAAGCTGTGGATGGGAACAGCCGGGCCATCTCCAGTGCCTTTTACTCCAGTCTGTTGACCACACAGCGTGCGGTGTTGGATGGGCTCCTTCATGGCCTCACAGCTCCACAGCTTCCTTTCCACATACCGCCAGGTGATCTGACCTTCTTGTTCCATGCATAGGTCAGCCTATGTCCTTCCTACTTCCATCACTAGAATGGTGCCTGCCTGGAACTTGACAAAAGTGTAAATGGGCTTGGGGATGTAGCTCGTTAGGTAGAGTGCTTGCCTAGCACGAAGCCCTGGCCTTGACGGCACATGCATGTAATCCCAGCACTCTGGAGGCAAAGGCAGGAGGATCAAGTTCAAAGTTATCTTCAACTTCATAGTTTAAGGCTTGACTGGTGTTGCATGAGGAGGGTGGCCCTTTGTTCCTTCCTGGCAGCCTGGCTAGCTTACACCCAAAATAATCACACAGAAACTATATTTATTTAAATACTGCTTGGCCCATTAGCTCTAACTTTTTATTGACTAACTCTTACATATTAGCTTAACCAATCTACATTAATGTGTATCGCCATGTGACTGTGGCTTACCGGCAAGATTCTAACCAGCATCTGTCTCAGGCAGGAGATCCATGGCTTCTGTCACTCTGCCCTTCTTCCCAGCATTCAGTTTTGTCTTCTCCACCTACCTAAATTCTGCCCTATCAAGCCAAGCAGATTAACCAATGAAAGCAACACATAAACAGAAGGACCTCCTACACCAGACTGGGACATAATGAGACCCTGTCTCAAAAAAGCCAAAAAGCAGGGCTGGAGAGATGGCTCAGAGGTAAAGAGCACTGACTGCTCTTCCAGAGGTCCTGAGTTCAATTCCTAGCAACCACATGGTGGCTCACAGCCATCTATAATGAGATCTGGTGCCCTCTTCTGGCATGCAAGCATCCATGGAAGGATTGTTGTATACATAATAAATAAATCTTTAAAAAAAAAAGCCAAAAAGCAAAGCAAGACAAAACAAAAAAATCCTAAAAGGTTGACTTGGGGAGCCTATGAGAAACAACCAGACCTTACCAGTATGCCTTTCCACTCTCCATAGGAGCCCCACAAGTGAGCCAGCCACTGCAGGAGCAGTGTGAAGATATACCCGGAGCCATTTCTTCTGCCCTGGCAGCCATGTGTACTGCTCCTGTGGGGCTGCCGAGCTGTTGGGATGCCAAGGAGCAGGTCTGAGATCCAAATTCTTGCTTTCTTCTCTGCAACTTGGGAACCAGGGAGTCTGGCCATACTTGCTGCTGAGAAACAGAAAAAAATTAAGCTTTGGGCTTCTCCTTGCTCAGTATTTCCAAAAACAGACACTCTCCTGCTGGTCTGGGCCACTTATTCGCCACAGATGACTTGAATTCGAGAGAGGTGACCCAGACCCAGAAAGACAATTATCACATGTACTCACTCATAAGTGGCTTTGAAACATAAAGCAGAGAAAAACCAGTCCACAAATCACAATCCCAGAGAACCTAGACAACAAAGAGGACCCTAAGACAGACAGACATGGATCTAATCTACATGGGAAGTAGAAAAAGATAAGCTCTCCTGAGTAAATTGGGAGCATGGGGACCATGGTAGGGGGTAGAATGGGAGGAGAGAGGAAGGGAGGGGAGCAGAGAAAAAGATATAGCTCAATAAAAACAATAAAATAATAATAATAATAATAATAATAATAATAATAATATGACTAGAATTCCTATATGTTGGCTACCTGGCTCAGCAGTAACTGCCCAGGTGATAGGGCAGCCAATTGGAAGTCATTATGTTTCTCCAGGGTCAGGGGTCACACAGATTGAGCTTCCCTACCTTGTTACTTACTAGCACTTCCCTTTAGGCCTGCCTACATTAAGGCCAAACTTGGGTAGGATTCGGTTCTCCACTGGCCATGGAGACTGGGCATAGAACGGGGCCTGAGGTTTCTAGTGAACCTAAGAGGGTCCAGCAAGAGTCTGAGATTTCTGACCAATTGAAGATGTGCAAGGAATGGAGATAGAATAAGGGAGATGGTATAGAGCCGATTTTGTCACCATAGGTCTCATGGCATTTGGCCAATCAGCTGACTGAAGACAACAGCCAACTGAGGCCAGCCCTTGTCTCTGGTCTGCGGCATCATATCCTATGCCTCCACCTTCTCAAGGTACTTTCTTCCCACTGCCCTCAATGCCTGGGATTTCTTTTAACTCCCAGGAAAGGGAGGGAGGGGAGGAAAGAAGGGAAGGAGAGAGAGAGAGAAAAGAGATTATCTGTAACTGATGGTGATGCTGGCCTTTAATCCCAGCACTCAGGAGGCAGGGGGAGGCTGATCTCTGTGGGTCAGAGACCAGCCTGCCAGCCTGGTCTACATAGTGAGTTCTGAGTCAGCCAGAACTCCAGAGGAGGAAAGTTCCATGGGGAGGGTGATTGAGAAGAGCATCACATGATGGCTCCCAGGAAGCAGAGAGAAAGAATAGGTATGGTGCACTGGCGTCTGGTTTTTCTTTCCCTTTGATTACGTCCAGGCCTCAGCCTGTGGGATACTGCCATATGCTCATTCAGGACGGGTTTTCCACGCGTTGGAAAGGCCCTCACAGAAACACTCAGGTGTGCTTTACTTAGGTCCTTCTTACTCCAGTCATAGTACTGTCCAAATTGTCACAACCCCATGTGTGGACACCAGCTCTACTGAGAGGCTTGCCTGCTTTTCAGCTGAGCCTTCCACTGTAGGACCGCAGGGCTGTTCTGTCCACTGACAGGCTCCTTCCAACTTCCCTAGGTTCTCTACTCCTGCTGCTATATCAGTGAGCGTCTGTGCCATATTCTGGGGCAAGAGCCCCTGGCCTTGGAGTCACTGTTGATGCTGGTCCAGGGCAAGGTAAGCCAGCGATACCGACACGGCTGGGTATCTCATGGTGCTCCATCTCTCCCAGAAGTTGTTCTGATAGCTCAGGTTTCCTTTGTAGGTACAAGTAGCAGATTGGGAAGAGTCCACTGAGGTGGCACTCTATCTCCTGTCCCTTCTTGTCTTTCGGCTCCAAGATCTGCCTTCTGGGTGAGTCATAAAGTCAGGCCTCTCCACTAAAGTCTTCTTCCCTAGGAGCTATCCCTGACACATAGCTTTTTCCTAGAAGGAGCTGAGACAGAGAGAACAAAGAACAGGCCTGGATTGTCATCACCTCTGGGCCTGGGGGTAGATGCAGCGTGGGTGGAGAGTGCAGTACACAGGCGAGGGGGGACACTGACCAGCCCGTTGTAACCCTCCATGGTCTCTCTATTCCAGGATGGAGAAGCTAGGCAGTGAGGTCGCTGCGCTCTTTACCCGCTCACACATCGTCTCTCTCGTGGTGAGCTTTCGCTCTTCTCCCTCGCCTTCCACCCCTTCCTCTGACCCCCTTGGGAGCAGATGGCCTTTGTCCTATTTGCAGCTGTTTCTGCAAACATCTGTCATGTCCTGAACACCATTCGGATTCAGATGGCCCTCCTTTTCCTCTACCTTTCCCACAGAATGCGGCAGCCTGTCTCTTAGGACAGCTTGGTCAGCAGGGCGTGACCTTTGACCTCCAACCCCAGGAATGGATGGCTGCAACTGCACATGCCTTGTCTGCCCCTGCAGAGGTGAGGTACTGCGGAGGGCCAGATGTGGCTCCTCTGAGTCCAACACCAGGACAGCCCCCCTGGGAAAAGACCAGATCCAGTAAGCCCCTCTTTAGCTGGGTGGTAGTGGCACACGCCTTTAATCCCAATACTCGGGAGGCAGAGGCAGTCAGATCTCTATGAGTTTGAGGCCAGTCTGGTCTACAGAGCTAGTTTCAGGACAGGCTCCAAAGCTACAAGGAAGCCCTGTCTTTAAAAACAAAAACAAAAAAATGAAGAAGAAGAAGAAACCCCTCTTCCTCTCCTTTGCCACCAAACAATGAGCTGCTCTAAGCCAGGGCTGATCAGGGCCTCTTCAAAGATGGAGGCAGGGAGGGAAAGAAAGGAAGCTGCCCAGTTACCTGAGGCAAGAGCTTCCCTTTTGTCCAGTTACCTGAAGCAAGAACTTCCCTTGTCCAGTTACCTAAGGTAAGAACTTCCCCCCTTGTCCAGTTACCTGAGGCAAGAGCTTCCCCCTTGTCTAGTTACCTGAGGTGAGAGCTTCCCCTGTCCAGTTACCTGAGGCGAGAGGTTCCCCCTGTCCAGTTATCTGAGGTGAGAGCTTCCCCTTGTCCAGTTACCTGAGGAGAGAGAGTCCCCTGCCTGCTTCAGTTCCCTCCAGGAGTCTGAAGTCCTTCCTGATGCTTTCTTTTACCTTATCCCTTCTCACTCTGCTTTTTCTGCTTTTTCTTCTTGATAAGCATGGAGAAGTAGCTGATACCCTGTCTGTTCTTTAGGAACCTGGGCCATTATGTGGCCTCTTGATTTGCTTTTTCTTTTCAGGCCCTTTGAAACTCTTTTTGTTTGTTTGTTTTGTTTTTCGAGACAGGGTTTCCCTGTGTAACAGTCCTAGCTGTCCTGGAACTAGCTCTGGTAGACCAGGCTGGCCTCTAACTCACAGGAAATTGCCTGCTCTGCCTCCCAAGTGCTGAGATTAAAGGCATGGGCCACCACCACCCGGATTTTTTTGGCTTTTCTAGACAGGGTTTTTTTGTGTAATCCTAGCTGTTCTGGAACTTGATTTGTAGACCAGACTGGCTACGAACTCACTGAGCTCTACCTGCCTCTGCTTCCTGAGTGCTGGGACTAAAGGTGTGCACCACTACTGCCTGGCAAAAGTTATCTCCTCCACACACATAAATTTGGAACTTTTAATTCCTTCATTTTGGAAAAGGGAAAGATTTCATATAATTGTCATTCTTACATATATAGAATTTATTGTACTTTGTAACGTATCACATCTCCCACAAACACACTTGGAAGCTTAGACACAACAAAAGTAGTAATAGTGGCCTGCTTGTCCTTGAGAAAGCTGACTTTCAGAGGGATTGTTTCCTTAGCTAAGGCAGTAACACTCACCCAGTTCCTCTTCCCATGATCCTGTCTTGTCGCTCTGTGGCACCATCACCGACCTGCCCGGGTTTATTTGTGCCTTGTGTGTCCTGTCCTCTTGGCTACTCAACGATTCCCCCTCTATTGTTTGTTTTCTTCACGGCCACCAGAGTGAGCACTTTAAAGGAAAAATATGGCCTTCCATTCATTCAATGCTTTTTGAACATAGAATTGTGTGTTGAGTGTTTGTACTATTCTAAATTCTGATAGTAAAACAGTGGATGCGGTATTTTACAACTAGTGCTAATGTGGAGCCTAAGTCCTACTGCGTGAATCTTCATTGGCTTCCCACTGCTTATAGGAAACAGTTCAGGCTGTAGACCAGAGCTTCTCAACCTGTGGATTGCAACCCCTTTGGGGGTTGCATATCAGATATTTACAGTATAATTCACAACAGTAGCAAAATTGCAGTTATGAAATAGCAATGAAATAATTTTATGTTTGGGAGTCAGCCCAACATGAGGAGCTGTGGTAAAGGGTCGCAGCGTTAGGGAGGTTGAGAACCCCTGCTGTAGACTGTCACGGCCTGTCTAAGACCCATGGACTATAAAGGGTTGCATTCATTTCCAGAATTGAGTATGAACGTGTATGCCTACCAGCTTTCCTGTGTGCTATGATCTGCACTTCTCAGAATATCCTGCCTTTCTAAGGACACCTTCCCTCTTCTGTCTTTACATTCTTATTTCTTTATTTTGCAGTGCTAGAGAATGAACCCAGGGCCTGACACAACCTTGGTAAACGTCCAGCCCTGCCTTTAAAACGTCTTCTGCCTCTAGGAGGCACTGATGGCACATTCAACTGTGTAGCTAACTTCTTGTTTAACAATCATCTTCCTAAACTGGAATTGGTTTTGGACCCAAAAGCTTCTCCTACTAGACTGTCTGTCTTTAGGAACATGATGGAAGAATAGTAAAGAACCAAAACTTATAAATCTAAAGCTTGTCCCGTCTGCCAGGCCAAAGTGCTGGGAGCCTGGTCTGGGGAGCTACCTCCTCTCTCTTGAATATCTATGTTCCTCTTGCCTCTCTCCAACAGGTCCGGCTGACTCCACCGTGCAGCTGTGGCTTCTACGATGGCCTCCTCATTCTTCTGCTTCAGCTCCTTACCCAGGTACAGGTGTGCTGTGAGCTGGGGAGAAGCAGAGAGAGGAACTGGGCGTATTTCCAAGCCACTGGCAGATGAAATGAGGAGGCAGCCCATGCTTGCTTGTCTTCTCACACTGCTGTTAGCCTTACTAGCCTGAACCTCACGCCCACCCTCAGCAGGACCCTTGAAGTGAGCTGTTCAGCTGCATCCCCCAGGGACCCAGGGAGAAAAGAGCTTCTCTGGAGTCTGGATTTAGGGTTTGGGTTTGTGGATTTTTATTATTGTTGTTTGGATGAAATTTTTCGTAGGAAGATCAAGGAGTTCCAGGCCAGCCTTGGCCATGTAGTGAGTTTGAAACTAACCTGAGGTATATAAGCTCCTGTCTCAACATACCAAAAAAAATGTTTTTAAATAAGCCTTGTACACAACTTGACCTTGACATGAGCTGATCTGAACAGGATAATTTCCTGGTTTTCCATGGGCGCATACAGAGGTTGAGAGATTGAGTTAGATTATAATAGGAAAGGAACATAAATTGGGTATGGTGGTGGATTTACAATCCTAGGGTCTGAGAGCTTGAGGCAGGAGGATCCCAAGTTTGAGGGTAGCTTGAATACATAATAAGATGCTATTTTCTAAAATGAAGGAGGGGGGAGAAAAGGAGGAAAGATAAGGGGAAATGGGAAAGGAAAGGAAGGAAAAAACAGAAATATTATCTAGGAAGACAGAAGGAGTGATTTCAGTGACTCCATTTCCCAGTATGGTTAGGGACAGAAATGACAAAGGGAATCTGGATTCCTGACTTGTGCATACCCCCTCTCTAACAGGGGAAGCCTGGCCTGGTCAGGGATGTGGCTGCTTCTGAGGTGTGGACCATCCTGTGGCACCGCTTTTCCATGGCCCTGAGGCTACCTGAGGAGGTGACTGTACAGGAAGACGATCTGTCACTGTCAAGTCCACCCAGTCTGGAGCCTGACTGGACACTGATTTCACCCCAAGGTGTCTTTATCATAGCTCTGTTTGTAGAGGTCCCATTTCAAAAAGAGGAACTTAGAACTGGGTTAGCCCACAGATAATTGCTCCTACTGTGTTCAGAGAGGGTAGTAGAGTCTATAATGGACTTTCTTACCAATAGGGAACAGAAAGGACCAGATAAGTTCTGGGATCCTTGGGTGATCAGTGGCATCTGGTCATCTTGCTTGCTTTATTAGGTGTGCATTCTCTGTTGTTTTCAGGCATGGCAGCCTTGCTGAGCCTCGCCATGGCCATCTTCACCCAGGAGCCCCAGCTATGCCTGAGCCATCTGTCCCAGGATGGAAGTATCCTCATGTTGACCCTGAAGCACCTGCTTTCTCCCAGCTTCTTGCATCACCTGAGTCAAGCGTGAGTCTGAGTTAGAAACAGGAGACTCAAAGTCAGAGCCAAAAGGGGAGGTGGAGGTGGGGGCAGGAGAGAAGTAGCCGACAGCTTGATTTATACTACTAGAAGTGGGGTAAGGATTAGGCTGGACACCTAAGGAGTTGCTGAGATTGGGAGAGAAAACATGAAGTGAGGGAGGGAAGCGTCAAAGAGTAAGCCTGTTTTGTTCCCTTCCTAGGCCTCAGGGGCCCAAGTTTCTCCCTGTTGTGGTACTCTCCGTGTGCCAGCTGCTCTGCTTCCCTTTTGCCCTGGATGTGGATGCTGACCTCCTTGTAAGCATCTTGGCTGACCTCAGGGACTCAGAATTTGCAGTCTACCTGCTTCAGGTACTTGGAGAGGTGATTCAGGTGTGATGGTGGGAAAGGAAGATGGCCAATGTTGTATCCTCTGACTCACATCCCAATAGTTCCAGGGCTCTCCGAGGCCCTCACAGAGGAGGGCATCAGCTTGACCAACGTGCTGCAGAGGAGGCAGCACTCAGACCCAGACAGACATGCACCTGAAGGGTCTCCTCTGTCCACTGGTCTCTTGCCTGGTTCTATTGGAACTCACTAGGGAGGCCAGGCGCTACAGCTCAGCTCCTTGGTCAGGAATTACTTTGACAATTTGCCCTGGATATTTGGAGACAGCAATTGTGCCCTTGCAGAGCCAGGTGTAAGTGTAGAAAGGACCTGCTCTTGAGCTTCACATGAGTTTCCTGCTTTTGCTATGGGGCTCTGCTCTGCTTCCAGGAGTGTTTCTCTCCTTGACTTGGCATTTCTCTTGCCCAGCTTCAGGGCTTTCCCTTCCCCATTGCAATGTACCTTCCCCTCTCCTGAACCCCTTTACCTGAACTTTCCTTTCTCCCAGGTCTGCTGCCACCACCTTCCATTGTTACAAGCCGAGCTGCCCATTGGTCTCCTTACACGCCTGGCCCTCATGGATCCTACCTCTCTCAAACAGTTTGTGGACACAGTGACTACCTCTCCTACAACCATCATCTCATTCCTCTCTGTTGTTCTTCTGAGTGACCAGCCTCCTATGATCTCTGACCTTCTGTCCCTGCTGACCCACACAGCTCGGGTCCTGTCCCCCAACCACTTGTCCTTTATCCAAGAGCTCCTGTCTGGCTCTGATGAATCCTATCGGCCATTGCGGAGCCTCCTGGGCCACTCAGAGAACACTGTGCGGGTCCGTGCTTATGGGCTTCTGGGACACCTGTTACAACACAGCATGGCCCTGCGTGGGGCACTACAGAGCCAGGCTGGACTGCTCAGCCTTCTGCTGCTAGGCCTGGGAGACAAGGACCCTGCCGTGCGGCGCAGTGCCAGCTTCGCTGTGGGCAATGCAGCCTACCAGGCTGGTCCCTTGGGACCTGCCCTGGCAGCTGCAGTGCCCAGTATGACCCAGCTGCTTGGAGATCCTCAGGATGGTATCCGGCGCAATGCTGCATCGGCTCTGGGCAATCTGGGACTTGAAGGATTGGGAATGAAGCTGTTACAGTGCCAAGTACCCCAGCGGCTCCTAGAAATGGCATGTGGAGATCCTCAGCCAGCTGTCAAGGAGGCCGCCCTCATTGCCCTTCGTAGCCTCCGACAAGAGCCCTGTATTCATCAGGTAAAGTCAGGGGACTTATGAGCCATGAGGCCCCTGCAGTTCACAGCATTTCTCTAGTGTAATTTGTGAGGACCTAGGACACCTAGAAATACAAAATATGTCCCTGTCTGGGTGTAAGAAACTCAGACAGTCTGTTGAAGATGGGTTTCTCGTTTGCCCTCTGCCGCCCTGGAGAAGGGAAGGTATCTGGAAGGCTCCACTGAGCTAGGACATACCTGAGATCACAAGAATTGTAGCTTATCTCTTCCAGACACAAAACAGGAGGGAGATGGGGGAAAACCATGAAGATGCCAACTGTTTTTGTACTGTGCTAAGCATTTGACCTTTATTACCTGGTTTAAGCTATTATTACCGTGATTTTGTAAGCTAGGAAACCGAAGCAAAATAGTGACTTGTCAAAGTTACAATGCTACCTGGTGAGACTGGGCTTTTGAGCCCATAAGTCTGGGTCTAGAGTCTGTACTCATCAAATACTATCTTATTTTGCTTCCTCTGCTTGATATTGAGTCTCTAAAAAACCCGGGGGGGGGGTCGCATCTGAGCGATCACAGAGTGGAGTACGTCAGTGTGGTAGCATTAGGATGATGGCATTTGACAGGGTGGTGCCGGCACTAAAAGAGTTTCCCTCAGTCCATGTAGGGAAACATCAAAAGGGATGCTGGGTTGGAAATGAGAGACCCTCTGGGAAGCAGACGTTCAGGCTGCCTGTCAGTTACTGCTGCTTTCCTTAACCTCTTACTGGCAACAAGTGCCCAGATCACTTGGTGTGTTGATTTTATGCCCAATACCAAAGAGAGTGGAAATAAATACCTGGGTCTTACTGATTCATAGCTTGCGAGATTTCTTGTCTCAATCAGTCTATCCTGAATCCCCCAAAGGCCCATTTCTCTTTTTGTGACTGTGCCAAGAATGTGCCAGCACCACCATTTCTCACCCTTACATCATATTCTGCCATTTATTTCCTATTCCACAGGTGCTGGTGTCCCTGGGTGCCAGTGAGAAGTTAGCCTTGCTCTCTTTAGGAAATCAGTTACTGCCGAACAGCAGTGCCAAGCTTGCCTCTGCCAGACATTGCCGGAAGCTCATCCACCTCCTGAGGCCAACCCACAGCACATGACCCCAGATCCCTGGGGCTCACTATCCTCATTCTGTCAAATCTTCCTTCTTCTCCTACCTGAGGTACTAACTCAGCCGAGAGCTGAAGAGACTGAAAGAGAATGATAAGCTGCCAACTCCCCTGCGAGCAAGAAACTAGAAGAGATTTTCGTATTAAAGCTCTTTCCTTTCCCTAGATTCATGATGATTTGATTCAGTAAACTTCATCACTGTTGGTTCCAGAGGAAATTCCGTCCTGTCTACATGCAGGGGTCTTTCTCCCACAATGTGCCTTTAACCCCAGGACCATGCCACCCAGCCAGGCCTTAGGAAAACATATCTGCCTTGCTGGATCTCTTCCTTTCTGAATCTCCTGTGATCTGCCTAGCTATTTAGCCCCTTTACAGCAGTCTCCATCTCAGGTCTAGCCTGTGGAGATGAATGTCATCTCCCCTGTTGTTAGGGGTTCCTTAGCCCTTAGCCCACACTCCTCCCATGGGCGGGGAGTATGTGTGTGTATAAATTACATATGTATGTATGTATGTGTATATATGTATGTATATATTCTACTTGTAAACACTTATTGGAAATGTGCCTGATCCTACTTGAAGCTTCCAAGGTAAGGGGAGGGTGCTCAGACCCTCTTCTGGCATCTCTTGTCATTGGAAGCCTTGTGACCCTGTTCACACAAAATCCTGGTTTGGAGAATTGTTTATACCTTTCCAGGCAAGGCCAGGGGAGCTGATACAGAGAAGACTGGGACTAAAGAGGTAAATCAGGGTGCTTTGAGATGATAATACAGTCATTTTAATATTTAGTGCAGTGTCAGTGTATATGGAATCCTAGCTGCTTTGGAAGAGCGGCTATTTATAGAGACTGTGGGATTTGCCAGAAGAGTGTTTGACAGTCCCATCAATTAAAATCAAATTTGACAGGACATTTCAATTTACCAGGAATGGTATTTGGCAGATGCGTTAGTTAGAATCTAACAGTATGTGTATTAGGAAGCTTAACTGAGACAAGCTTCCAGGGCCCTGATTTCTCCATCCAGTAAATGGGGAGACTCCTCTTGACGTGGCTCAGTGGTGAGTGTTTGCTGCTTATGTATGAGGTTCTGGGTTCAGTCCCCAGCAGAAAGGGAAGGGGGAAAAGGGGTACCTTGATGTCCTTCCTTGATTAAGGTTTGTAAGAAATGAAAGATAAGTGTGCTTATCTATATTTTATAAGGAATTTTATTATTATCTACTGTTACATTTGAGCAAAAGTAGGATTTCTCTAAGACCTTCCTTAATTTCCTGCTCTCCATATTATTTTAATTCAGCACACACACATGCACACACGCACACACACACACACACCATACACACATATACACCACACTCACTGTCCTGTGCACCAGATACTGTGCCTGTCACAGAGTTTCCATTCTGACCAGAAGAACAGAACTTATTAAAATAAGTGAACTGAAGCTGGGTAGAATGTCAACCATTAAAGAGGCTGAAGCAGGAAGATCACAGTCTCAGGAGTGTAAGACCAGCCTGAGCAACATAACAAGAGCCAGTCTCACAAAGTAAGCTAATTAGATAAACTACATAGATAAACTACATAGAAAGGTGATTTTTAAAATGGTCTGGAATTAAAAAAAAAAAAAAGGTCGAGAAAAGGGCTTAAGAATCACCAAGCTGGTCATGTTCCCATCCCCACCTGCCCTCAGTCCACTCACAAAATCTCTAATTTCCCCTTCCCACAGAGATCTGGGTGTCTGCCTAGCGTCTCCTGGGCTGTGGATTGTAGTAGCATGGTTATCCTTATTTTACAGCCAATATTGACTCACGAGTGAGTACATACCATGTTTGTCTTTCTTGATCTGAGTTACCTCACTCAGGATGATGGTTTTTTTTTCCTAGTTCCATCATTTGCCTTCAAATTTCCTTGTTTTTAACAGTTGAATAATACTCCATTGTGTAAATATACCACATTTTCGTTATCCATTCCTCTGCTGAAGGATATCTAGGTTGTTTTCAAGATTCTGGCTATTACAAATAAAGCTGCTATGAATCAGCTGAGCAAGTGTCCTCGTGGTATGACTGAGCATCCTTTGGGTATATACCCAAGAGCAGTATAGCTGGGTCTTGTGGTAAGCTAATTCCCAGTTTCCTTAGAAACTGCCACACTGATTTCCAAAGTGACTGTACAAGTTGAACAAGAGCAACCAGGTTGGCGTGGGGAGTACTGAAAGGGACTACTGGAATGGGAGGCGCGTTTCGGGGTTTTATAAAAACCTGGTACAAGGGAATCTCGCAGGAATCTACAAGGAAGACCCCAGTTTAGACTGCTGGCAAAGACAGAACTGGCCCATCTCTTGTGACCAGGTTGGTACCTAGCCCAGTTGTCATCAGAGAGAGTCATCCAGCAACTGATGCAGATGCAGACACATAGCCATACATTAGGCGGATTTAAGGGAATCTTGCAGAAGAGCAGAAGAGGAGAAAGAATTGTAAGAGCCAGAGTTGTCAAGGACACAAGAAAACTTACAGAATCAACTAGCCTGGGCTCATAGGGGCTCAAAGAGACTGAAAATCAGGGAGCCTGCATGGGATTGACCTAGGCACTCTGCACATTTGTTACAGTGTGTAGGTTGGTCTTGTGGAACTCCAAACAGTGGGAACAGGGCCTGTCTCTGACTCTTTTACAGTCTGTTGGGACCCTACTCCTCATGCTGGGTCACCTTGCCCAGCCTCAATACCTGAGGAGGTGCTTAGTCTTACTGCAGGTTGATACGCCAGGTCCTGTTGATGCTCATGGGAGACCAGCCCTTTCCTGAACAGAAACAGAGCAGGAGTGGATTGGGGTTGGGAGCAGAGGGAAGGAGGGAGGGGGCAGGGACTGGGAGGAGAGGAGGGAGGGGAAATGCTGCCAGGATGTAAAACAAGTAAACAATTAATTGGGAAAAAGTACTAAGCGGAATGGGTCAGGTGGGCCCCTACCTAAAAGGTGCAGCTGAGCTCACCCTTGAAGGAAGTAGAGTACACAGTGCAGTCATCCGAGGGAAAGACCTAGGCACCGAGGACGGTCATTTCAAAGGCCCTGATACCATGCCTGCCATGGAGCTGTCAGGAAGCCAGTTTCCAAAAAAGCGAAGGTGAAGAGGCAGCCGGGCGTGGAGACTCACGCCGTAATTCCATCTCTAGGTAGACAGGAGCAGGATTGTAAATTTGAAGCCAAAATTCCAATACTGCAGCAAAACATTCAAAACCTAGAAAACAAAATATAATATCACCCAAAAAGAAAAAGACAAAACAAACACCAAATTGTAACCAAATAAAAATGCACATAAAAAACCTGTAGAGCCCATTTTTGTTGTTGTTGTTGATCAATCAACTACCACTGAACATTAGATATGCCCTGGAGTGTTATTCTATTGAAGAAAACTGATTTGCCTTCTCCCAGCAGATATAAATGACAACTCCATTGTTAACTGTAGGACCCAGCCATGAGAAGGACCACCCAAAGGAAGTTCATAACTTCCAACCATTATCACCTGCCAGTGTAGCCCTGATAAGCTTAATGGAGGCCTGAGTCTCAGTACTTTACCCTGAGGCAATACCTGGTTGCAGGAAGGACCACAAACTGAGATTACCTAGGCACCACCCAAGAACAGACCATCCAAAGGAAATTCCTTAGGTTCCAACCCTCGGAGATAGGATCACTTGCCAGCACACATTCACCAGGACACCCCTAGACAAATGTCAGTCAATCAGGGATCCTGATCCTCAGAAACCACTCACCCCCACCTTTACTACTATAAAAACCCAACTCTAACTGAACTTGGGGCTCTCCGATTATTCCAACATGTTGGACACACGGAAAGACCGAATTTGCAAACTTACATAAAATAAGGGCTCTTTGCTTTTACATATAGGACTTGGTCTCCTTGTTGGTTTTGGGGGGACTTTGCAGATCTGGGCATAACATTAACCATTAACCTAGTGGCTAGGTTTATATTTTAAAAAATAAAATAAGATAAAACGAAAACTATCATATCACAGCCAAACAAGAAAATCCAACAGAAAGAAAGGAACCCAAGAGAAGGTACAAGAATAGGAGACCCACTCCTTCTCACACTCAGGAACCCCATAGAGTCACTAAATGGAAGCCATAATACAACGACAGAGGACCTGGTGCAGATCCATGCACACCCTGTGCACGCTGCCTCAGTCTCCGCGAGTTCCTATGAGCTTGGCTCGTGCTGACTTAGAAGGTCTGGTTTTACTGGTGCTCTCTATCCCCGCTGGCTCTTACACTCTTTCTGCCTCCTCTTCTGCAGGGTTACCTGAGCTCTTAGGGCAGGGATTTGATGGTCACATCCTATTTAGGACTGAGCGTTCCAAGGACTCTCACTTTTTGCATAATATCTGCCTGTGGGTCTCTGTATTTGTTCCCATCTCCTGCAGGAGGAAGCTTCTCTGATGATGGTTGAACCAGGCACTGTATTTTTCTTTCTTTTTTTTAGATTATTATTATTATTATTATTATTATTATTATTTGTTGCCATAGGTCCTTGGGCTATCTAGTCTCAGGTTCTTGGTCACCCAAGCAGTGTCCAGTATGGGTTCCTTCTCATGGAGTGGGCCTTAAGTCAGATCAGATACTGGTTGGTTGCTCCCACAGGCTTTGTGCCATGATTGCCCTAGCATATCTTGCAGGTAGTACACCTTTGTAGGCAGAGGGTTTGGGGTTGGCTTGGTGCTTATGTTTCTCTCTTTTGATAGTGTGTGGAGCACTTTCCTATAACAAAGATGTTGGAACATAGGGATGAAGACTCCATGTAGGTACTAGCTTCATACCTCAGTGTTGTCTTCAGCAACGAGGCCTTGTCAGTTTGTGGAGAGAAACCTAGTCTTGGCAACAGCTTGGTTGTTTGGGGGAATCCCATGGGACCCCTTTGGCTAACAATTCAGTTTGATGACTGTATTTTGCAGCCTATTTTCCCTCAAAGATAAACTAGAGGAACTTAAGAAATATTCCCCTATTTAGATAGTTAACTACAGCTGGGCAGTAGTGACACATGCCTTTAATCCCAGCACTCGGGAGGCAGAGATCTCTGTAAATTCAAAGCCAACCTGGTGTACCAGAGCTAGTCCCAGGACAAGCTCCAAAGTTATAGGGAAACCTTATCTCAAAAAACACAAACAAAAACAAAAAAAAGCAAAAAAAAAAAAACTGAAAAGAAAGATAGTTAACTAAATACTAGCCTGAAATATCTTACCTGCTATATAAAAATTTGATGGACACTATCATAAAGAACAATAATTGAGTAAAAGGAAACAGTAAGAAAATGAGCCCCTCATCTTTGGGAGCACACACACAGGCGGTCAAAGGCAAGAGCAGTTTTTTTTCTCAGTGGTAACCTTGCCACAATGAAAACAAACTCTATAAGAAGTTTCTTCAATGCTCATATCTTCCCTGAAGTAAATTGGTGAAGTAAAATGAGCAGATGTGTCTCATTGTTATGAAGTATTTTTAGGGTCTCAGAGAGAAATTTTGAGATAATGGCCAAGTCCTGGGAAGACCAGCTGTAACCTTTATTGATAGATAACACCTGTCACATTTCGGGAAGTCTCCCCTAATCAAACCAGATCCCAACCAGCCTGGAATGAATCCACAGCCTCTTGTCTCCTATAGAAACAAAAGCAAAACCTCTTCTCCAAAAGCATTTTTGATTTCCATTTGACAAATACAATTTTTGACTTTTTAAAAGTTAAACCATTCCGAAAATGTCTAGATTGGTTTATTTCCCCAGGCCTCTTTCAATTCCCTGTCTCTTAGCAACTTTCATTTGCTTTTCAGCAGTTGAAAAATTCAAAACCAACACAATACTACACAGGATCCAGACTCCCTGTGTGTTTCTCATCTTTATGTGTCTTTTTTCTTTTACATTACTTTTAGTTTCTTTAAAGACTTTATTATTTTTAGTCTATTTCTTTCTATGACTGCCTATACCGATTTTCTTTCTTCCTTAACGCTCTGCACATTGTAAAACACGCTGGAACCTGTTTAGAGGTTTTTTTCCTTCTGCACCTCTTTTACTGAATTTCTTTTAGCCTTTTTTTTTTATCACATAAGAAAACTTTAGACTGCTAAGCTACACCTGGATCCTCCTCTACAGGTTGGCTCTGCTTACTCTCCTGTTGGTTCAAAGCCAAGCCCAAAGCTTGAGAGCTGGTCGGAGGCACGTGACTGAGACCAGCCTGAAACTTTCATAGCTATGGAAACCGGCACCTGAGTTGCCACGTGTGGCTTTTACTTAGTTTGCCATTTCTAGTTTCTGTTTAGCGCTGCAGGCTGAACAGCGGCACTGTGTCCTTCTGTTGTTGCTGTTGTTGTTGTTTGGTTTTTTGTTTTGTTTTTTGTTTTTGTTTTTTGAGACAGGGTTTCTCTGTGGCTTTGGAGCCTGTCCTGTCCTGGAACTAGCTCTTGTAGACCAGGCTGGCCCCGAACTCACAGAGATCCGCCTGCCTCTGCCTCCCGAGTGCTGGGATTAAAGGCGTGCGTCACCACTGCCCGGCATTCCCCCAGTTTTCTTAAGTCCTACATGGAAATTCAGCCCCATATTGGGTACCAAAATGTTTGTGCTGATTTGCTCTTTTGGCTTTTTGGAGGGCCCACCACCCAGCTCCCAAATAAATCACACATGGAGGCTTACTTTTACTTATGAATTCCTGACCTTGATTTGTTTCTAGCTAGTTTTTCTAACTTAAATTAACCCATCTACTTTTTGTCTCTGGGCTTTTTCCTTTTCTTACTTCTGTAATCTTACTTTCACTCTTATTCTATGGCTGGCTAGGAGGTTGACCCTGACATTATCCTCTCCTTGTTCTCTTGCTCCTCTTCTTCCTCATTTCTCCTAATTATAGTCTCTGCCCGCCAGCCCTGCCTATCCTTGCTCCTGCCTTGCTAATCGCTGTTCAGCTCTTTATTAGACCATCAGGTGTTTTAGACAGGCAAAGAATCACAGTTTCACAGAGTTAAACAAATGCAGCATAAACAAAAGTAACACACCTTAAAATAATATTCCCCGACACAATATTTTGTCACAGGGGCAGGCAGCAGACAGAGGTACCTCACACAGGCCTGATCACCTGAGTTCAATCCAGGAATCCCTCAAGAAGGCAGGAGAGAATTGACTCCCGAGAGTTGTCCTCTAACCTCCTCTAGGGGCGCTGTGGTGGGCGTGCACTTGTACACCCCCCACTAATAATAATAATAATAATAATAATAATAATAATAATTTGTCACATTTGGTTTTATAGTTTTCTGATCTGTATGGGAGCTGTAAATATCAAGAGTCTTTACCTTTAAATAGTTAACTGTGCAAGCTACGTGTATTAATCAGGGTTCTCTAGAGTCATGGAAGTTATAAAATGAATCTCTCTCTACACACACACACACACACACACACACACACACACACACACACACACACACATTATTGGGATGATTACAGGCTGAGTCCAGCAATGGCTAGCTGTTAATGAAAAGTCCAAGAACCCAGTCGTTGCTCAGTATAGGCTGGGATCCCAAGGAAGGAGACTTCAATGCCAGTGAAGAAATGGATGTGCAGAGAAAGTGAGAGCAAGCAGGTGAAGAAGGAATGAATGAACCTTCCTTCTTCTCTTGTTCTTATACAGACTTCCAGCAGGTGTGGCCCAGTTTAGAGGTGTGTCTTCCTGCCTCAAGATCTGGATTAAAGGTGTGTGCCTTCCAGCCTCAAGACCCAAATCGCAAGTGTGCCCTCCATTTCTGGATCATGATTGTAACATTCCAGATCTAGTCAAATTGACAACCAAGAATAACCATCACACTAGGCATAGCAACCACTGTAATCTCGGAACATAAGAGACTGAACCAAGAGAAACAGCCTAGGTTACACAAAAACCCATCTTAATACCCCCCACAAGATAACGTACAATTTTTTTTTTGTAAAGAGCAAGGATATTCTGTATGTAACTATGGTATACTTAATTCAGGAAGTTAACATCTCTAAAATATTGTAATCTATGTGTCATAATTAAATGTTGCCTCAGTCCACATCCATCATATGTTACCTTTGCCAGTCGTATCTATTCAGCCCCTAAAGCCATCAAATAACCTTGGCTATTATGTCTATTATGACATTGGTTGATGCTTTCAAAGAGAACAGGTCAAGTTTGGGCTACCTGATATTTCTCAGGTTTGTTTTCTGTTGGTCAGTTTGGCAGGGACACTATGTAGGGTAGGTAATATGTTTTCCTAGTACACCGTGTCAGGTCACTTTTTGCCACTTCAAAAATAGTGTTTATGTTCGGCTGGAGTCTCTAGCTTGACCCTGCATGATCTCATTTCTCTCTCTCTCTCTCTCTCTCTTTCTCTCTCTCTCTCTCTAAACCCTGCCCACTCAGAGAATCTCCAAGCAAAGGGAAGGCACCAAAACAAAACAAAACAAAACAAAAAAAAGCCAAAAACCAAAACAGTTCTGGGGTATGTCCTGGGCTTTGAAAGTTGGGGCCTTTGAAGGGAAGCAGGTTTCATGATCACAGACCCAGCAAGCATCTGTGAACTTGCTTCTCTGCTGTGACTCCTGAGGTGGGCCTCTGAGACTTGAGACCAATGTGCCCCTGGCACCTAGGTAAATGTTGCCTCAGATAGTGGCTCTGAGCTCTTCTTGCCAAAGATGCCCATCCCTGTGGGCAAGATCTTGCTGGTCACTGTTAGCCCATGCACAGAAGGGACCTCTGTCCATCTGCACTGTGGGAGTCAAGACCAGGAACCAAGTTCTAGCTGTGCTGTGTGACTTTGGGCACATTATTGCCTTCTCTGGGCTTCAAGGTCCTTTTTATCCTGGAAGTTCCATGAGGCCCCTTGGGGTCTCACACGTTTCTAGGCTTCAGAAGGGAATCAAGTAGAGAGAAGTTGATTGTGGTCTGTAAGCCCTCCTTTGCTCATCCTCAGAAACCTGCCTGTCTGGGCCCTAATGGGAGCACTTGGTGAGAGGGTCCCAGTTAGCTGGAGCCTGGGGCAGGACTCCAAGTGGACAGTTTGGTAGCAGCAACCCAGGTAATATCTCCCAGCTATGGACTGAGCCAGGACTGTTAGGTTGGGTTTTCCACTCCTGCCTCCAATGAGTTCAAACCTCTTCCTCCCGTTCTTGGCCAGCTTAATGTTGCAGGGCCCTGCAGGGTGTGTGTGTGTGTGTGTGTCTGTGCTTTTCAACTTGGGCACATCAGGACACCCCTTCCAGAACGCACACAACTGATCCCACATGTGGACATGGCCTCTCTGCCCAGGCTTGATCCACTTGGGGGTGGGCATGCCAGTTTGCTGTTCCCTGGGTCACAGGGTCAGGCAGTGTATCTCCTATGTGCCTTTCCTGTCCTCTTATGGGGCCCATGATTCTGAGCCCTGGCCAGACACCTCCTGAGGGATGAGGCCCCTCCTCGTCCCTGGATCTCCCAGGGCACTCTGATCCCCATGTGAAGCTCCCAGGCATCTGAGTCAGCCCCTTCCACTCGCCCTTAGAGAACAGGTGGCTGGGAACTTGGATGCAAAGGTGTGAACATGGCTCTGTCCCTGAATTCCAATATGCTGGGGATGGCTCAAGCCCCACCCATTCATTCTATAAACAACCTGTAAAGATTCTTTAGCATACCTCTTGTAATGAGATTAATTTTTATGAAATAAATTATTTTCCTGGGGAAAAAAACCCAAAACAAAAAACCCAGTTCCTCATTCTTGGAGCCTTAGGAGCTCCTCCCCTGAAATTGCCAGCAGCCCAAGTCCCTGCCTAAAGCGGTCAGCTTTTGACCACGCTTGGACATAAACCCAGCTTGCAGCAGACATCATTACCTTGAACCTACAACCTATATGCACTCCCCGCCTTAGTTCCAGCATGAGACTTCCCGAGCCTCAATCTCTGGGACTGCAGAACTCACCTGGAAGTTGCTTTGTTCAAAGAAACCTGTTCTTTTACTTTTTCAATTTGGCTCGATCTGGCTTATTGCATGGGTGGAGAAACCTATTACCGGGCTACAGAAAACCTGGAGTAGGTGGGCCTTCGGTCTATGTGTTACTTTCATTGGTTAATAAAGAAACTGCCGGGCTGGAGAGATGGCCCAGTGGTTATGAGCATTGCCTGCTCTTCCAAAGGTCCTGAGTTCAATTCCCAGCAACCACATGATGGCTCACAACCATCTGTAATGACGTCTGGTGCCCTCTTCTGGACTGCAGACATACACGCAGACAGAACATTGTATACATAATAATAATAATAAGAAGAAGAAGAAGAAGAAACTTGACTTTCTAATAGGGCAGAATTCAGATAGGTGGAGTAGACTGACCAGAATGCTGGGAAAAACAAAGCAGAGTCAGGCGGACGCCATGATTCCCCTTCCCGAGATGGACACTGGCTAGACTCATGCTGGTAAGCCACGACCTCGTGGTGGCATACAGATTATTAGATATGGGTTAGTCAAGATGTGAGAGTTAGCCAATAAGAGGCTAGAACTAATGGGCCAGACAGTGTTTAAATGAATACAGTTTCCGTGTAACTATTTCGGGTGTAAACTAGCCAGGGATCCAGGATCCCGGTGAGAACGCAGCCTGCTGCTCCTTTTGTAACTAAAACCTACTAATTTATTCTTTGATAATGTCATGCATGTACATAGTATTTTGATCATACTCGCTCCTTGTCCCAAACTCCCTTTGCCCCTCCTACATTTCTCCTTATCAGCTTTATGGGTTTTTTTTATTCTATTTTTAAGTAACCAATCGAGCCCAGTTAGTGTTGTTCACATGGACAAGGGTGTGGAGCTATCCACTGGACCATGGGCAACATCAGAGACCACACCCCCAAAGAAAGTGACTCTCCCTCAGCAGCCAGCAGCTGCCTAGAGCTCCTTGGGTGGGGGTGGGGCCTCAGGAGCCCATCAGCAATCATGCTGGAATTCTGACTGGCTTGATGACCAGGCTGGCTTCAGACTCACAGAGATCTATCTGTTCCTGCATCTGCCTCCCGGGTCTTGGTATTAAAGTCACACACCACTTGGCACAGCTCGTGCATCCTTCCTACCCTAACTTTTGCAAAGTTCCCTGCAGCTGGGATAGGGATGGAATTGATACAGATACCTCATCTGTGGCTTTGTACTCAGAAGTCACTTATTCTCAGTATTTTGACAAGCTATGGGTGTCTGCATGAACCAATACCCACAGCAAGAAGAAACTTAACTGAGCGAGTCTGAAAGCACTAACAATCCTGGGTCAGCTCCAACCGCTCGATCTTTGCCATTATTGATGAAGTTGCTCCTGATCACTCAGTTAATATATCGTCAGATTTCGTTGATGGATTTTTTAAAATGTATACTTTGTTTTTAGAATAGAGTTCAATTTGTAGAAAGATTGGGTGGGTTTATACTGTCCCCATTTCCTCTATTATTTAGGATATTGCATTTTGCATATTATATCTTGTTAATACTTAGCAAAGTATTATATAATATTGGCTGACTATTAGCCTTTTTGTTGCTTGTTTTTTGGGACAGGGTTTCTCTTTGTAACAGCCTTGGAACTCACTTTGTAGACCAGGCTGGCCTGGAACTCACAGAGATCTGCCTGCCTCTGCCTTCCAAGTGCTGGGATTAAAGGCATGTGCCACCACACCTGGCTTTTTTTTTTTAAATAAAGGTATTTTTTAAAAGATTTTAGTCAGGTGGTGGTGATGCATGCCTTTAATCCCAGTACTTGGGAGGCAAAGGCAGACTGATCTCCATGAGTCTACAAGAGCTAGTTCCAGGACAGGCACCAAAAACTACAGAGAAACCCTGTCTCAAAAATTTTAAAAAAAAAGATTAAAAAAACCTTTTTATTATTTTACACTCTAACAGCAGTTTCCCCTCCTTCCTATCCTCCTATCCCCCCATTTATTTTTATGTATATGAGTGTCCTATCTAAAAGCCAGAAGAGAGCATCAGATCCCACTAGAGATGGTTGTGAGCTACCATGTGGTTGCTGAGAATTGAACTCAGGACATCTGGAAGAGCAGTCAGTGCTCTTAACTGTTGAGCCATCTCTCCATACCTTATTAATTTATTTTATCCAATATCCTTTCATTTTCTTTCATTGTTGTTCTAGGATCAACACACATTTAGGTGTCACCTCAGGCTCCTCTTGGATAAAACAGTTTCTCAGATTTTCCTTCTTTTTGGCTTACATTATGATTTATAATGTTGGACCCTAGAGTTCAATCACTGAGGAGGAGTCGTCCCAAGATACCATCTCTCACACCACAGCTGATGTAAAAGCATGAGGATTTTATTAATTCTGTCATGACAGGGTCCTTCAGCATTTGGGAAGCCGAAAGACCCCGAATGGCTGGTACAGGCTACTTTTAAAGGAAAAAGCCACAAAAGGAAGGGGGTGTCTGGGGGTTGTTCTTTAACTATTATGATTGGCTTATTCAAAAGGCTATTATCAATAATTGGTTGGAGAACAGTCGCCATATCAGATGAGGTAAAGGGGAACATCTGAGGGTCATTTTGACCCCTTTCCCAGGGACTGAGTCAAAACATCAGGAACTGAGTCAACATCTTAAAGGTTATCTTGCCCCAATTTCTGGAAAACATTCACAAAGACTCAGGGAGATGGAAAGTTCTCAATATTTCAGTATGTGTGTGCGTAATTGTTAGATTCCTGGTTCCCAGGGAATGGGGGAGTACTACTGTTGAGAGGCCTCAGACATGGCTTCAGAATTGTCTTAAAGTTTTACAATAACAGTAGTAAAACTATAGTTATAAAATAGCAACGAAAATAATTTTATGGTTGAGGGTCACAACATGAGGAAGTCTATTAACAGGTTGAAGCATTAGTAAGGTTGAGAACCACTGCTCTGAAGGAACAGAACTGACAGGATGAATGTGTGTATCAAAAGGGGACTTATTAGCCGGGTGGTGGTGGCACATACCTTTAATCCCAGCACTCAGGAGGCAGAGGCAGGCAGATCTCTGTGAGTTCAAGGCCAGCCTGGTCTATAGAAGGAGTTCCAGGACAGGCTCCAAAGCTACAGAGAAACCCTGTCTTGCGGGGGGGAAGGCCCAGGGGGGACTTATTACATTGGCTTACACAATATGGCCTGGGTAGTTTAACAATGGCTGCCTCACACTAGAGAACCTGAAATCCTATAGTTGTCCAAGTCATGAGGCTGAATGTCTTGGCAGCCCCCCATCTGGCGTTGAAGGTCTAGAGTATTCCTGGAGAGCTGTTGGTTTTCAGTCTACACTGGAAGCCCAAAGAAGCAGGCTTTAATATCAGTGAAAGAGTGCAGTAATGACAGGACACACAAACTCTCCAGCAAGAGTGAAGATGAGCAGGGAAAAGGCAAAAGCTTCCTTCTTCCATGGCCTTGGTCTGGAGGGTCTTCATGATTGAAGACTTGTGGTCAAGGAAGTCCCTCACAGGACTATGTAAAACTTTAAGACAATTCTGAAGCCATTTCTGACAATTCTGAACCCTCTCAGCCTCCGTGCCTTAGTGCTTACTCTCCTCCCCTGGGAACCAAGGACCTAATAGCTACACATGCACATATGTTCTCCAGAAATTGGGGCAAGATAACCTTTAAGATGTTGACTCAGTTCCTGAAAAATTACCTATACATGTATGTTTTGATTCAGTCCCCTGGGAAACGGGGTCAAAATGACCTCTTACCTCATCTGATCTGGCAACAGCTCTCCAGCCAATTATTGATAATAGCCCTTTCAAATAAGCCAATCATGATGGTCAAAGAACAGCCCACCTTGCTTCTGTGGCCTTCTCCTTTAAAAGTAGCCTATACCAGCTATTCGAGGTCTCTCGGCTTCCCGAATGCTGAGGGATCCTGTCATGACAGAATTAATAAAATCCTCATGCTTTTACATCAGCTATGGTGTGAGGGGTGGTCTCTGGGGGAGACTCTTTCTCGGTGTTTGGACACTAGGGTTCAACATTTGCACAAGGACTTTAGTTGATTCCAGTCAAGTTGATAACCAAGATCCATCACATCCCCTTTCTAATTTCATCACCGATGCTTCCTTTCACTTCTGTATAAACACACACATATACAAAGCAGAAGCCAGTGCCACATACGACAGCAAGCACAAAATGCCCACATCTCCAAAGTAACTCATGAACTTGATTCATGTCTTGATGCTGACCTTGGCCAATCAGCTGAAGTCTTTGGCATGATTTAATTTTAAGACATGGTCTTGATATGAGATTCCCCCTCTCTGTATGCTGTGAATACTTCTGGTTAATAAAGAAACTGTCTTAGGCCTGTGATAGGACAAAAGAATAGAGCTAGGCGGGGAAAACTAAACTGAATGCTGGAAGAAAGGAGGTAGAGTCAGGGAGAAGCCATGAATCCACCGCTGGAGACAGACATGTCAGAATCTTGCCGGTAGGCCACAAGCCTCATGATAAAATATAAAATAAAGGAAATGGGTTAAATTAAGATGTAAAAGATAGCCAATAAGAAATTAGAGCTAATAGGCCAAGCAGTGATTTAATTAATACAGTTTCTGTTTGGTTATTTTGGGAATTTGGGCGGCCGAGAAACGAACAAGCAGAGGGCAGCTGGGAACACAGAAGCGGCCCTCTTACAACATGGTCTCATATGCAGCTCTGGCCAACATAGAACTCACCATGCAGCCCAGGCAGGCCTCAAATAATCCTTCCACCTCAGTATCCCATGTGCTGAGGTAATAGGCATACAGCTCCACATCTTACTCTGTTTGTAGGATTTCTCCACTGTAAAATATCTCTTTGCCCCACACAGGCATAACCCATAATTAAGGAGAGGGAGTACTCCTCTCTCCCTCAAGATAGAGAGTCTACATAGTTAAGATTTCTTCTCTTCAGATTTGTTCTTTCTGTCAAGGTACCAAATGATTCCAAGGACACATGTCTATTTGGGTTAGGAAGTAGAATTTCTTTACTTTCTTTTTAATTTGTTTTAGCCTTGTCTGTTGGGAGCTCTTTCAATTAATTCCAGTGACACACTTCTTTCCTACCATTGTGGGAGGTTATGTGCGCATGTGGCTGTGTGCAAGGTTTCCTTTGCTGATGACAAGATAATCCAGGCTCGTATATTTTCTGCTGGAGCCTAGAATCAATCTCTTTTCCAAAGATGCTTGGTTTCCTTTCATGGAAAGAAGTATTAGAAACTAAAACCTGACTGGGTTGGGTGATGATAGCATGAGGTAGTGGCACACATCTTTAATCCCAGCACTTGGGAGGCAGAGGCAGAGGCAGAGGACCTCTAAGTTTAAGGCAAGCTGGATCAACAGAGTAAGTTCCAGGAAAGCCAAGGCTACACAAAGAAACCCAGTCTAGAAAACCAAACCAAATCAAACCAAACCAAACAGAAGAACGAGAGAGAGAGAGAGAGAGAGAGAGAAAGAGAGAGAGAGAGAAAGGAGATTATTAGCGAATCAATCCCACACCAGTTATGTTTTAAGGGGTTATTTATTTGGTGAGGGTAAAACTTACATACACCATAAACCGTCAGGAAGGGAGCCTAGTCGCTGGAGCAGGAGTCGGGAGCAGCAGCCGAGACCGAGCACCGGAACCAAGAGCCGGAACCAAGAGAGCCTTATTCGGAACTGCTTCTCTTTTTAAAAGAGAAATATACCACGCCCCAGTGGGCTGGTATTTCAGCAGCTATTGGCTGACGGAGCGGAAGTCGCTCCCCGCTGCACTGTGGGCTCCTGCTTCAGTGATTATTGGTTGAGGCAGCGGAAGTTACTCCCACAACAGGAGATAAGGAAATACCTAGATGATGTAATGGTAAAAGAAAATGCTGCAGTTTCCTGAAGGGACACAGCACCAGAAACGGTGCACAGCACCAGAAACAGTGTAGGTCCCTGAAGTGGCAGCAGGCAGTGGGTTCTGAGACCACGACAGGCCACGAAGGCAGCCAGGTCCCAGGCAGTGAGCCCCTGAGTGACCTGTAGGCCACGAGGAGCAGCGAGTCCCAGGAAGGGAGCTGCATGGTGGGTGAGAGACTGAGACGGATAGACACGCCACAAGACCATGCTGCAGGTCTCTGAAGGCAGCTGGTCCCAGACATTGCAAGTGAGAGACAGAGACATGGATAAACACGCCATGCAGAGTGAAGTTGGATATTTATTTAGTGGGTTATGGAAGGGAAGGGGAGATTGGGGAAGAGGGAGGAGAGAGAGAGAGAGAGAGAGAGAGAGAGAGAGAGAGAGAGAAATGGGGGGGGGAAGAAGTGGGGAGAGAAAGGAGAGACAGAAGTTGCCTCTTCCAGAGATGGAAAAGGAAAAGACTCAGGCTGGAGGCTAAAGATCAGCTTGCCTTGGCAGACAGGGGAGGGAGTGGGTGTGGCTTGTCTCTTAAAGGGACAGAGCAAACCACTACAGATGATAATTTTATTCCTTACTACTAAGGTGTGTTTTCTGTAGGTGTTGGGGTTTCTTTTTCTTTTTTTCTTTTTCTTTCTAAAAATTTAATTCTTTGGTGACTGGAGAGACAGCTGTGGGTGCTGGGAACTGAACTCTTATATTTTTGATTGTGAGCCAAAACGGCTGAGCCATCTCTCCAACCCGGTGTTGGGGTTTCTTACTGTTGTTGCTTTGGTTATTTACCTATTAAATTACTTATTGAGACAGAGTCTCACTATGTAGTTCTGGCTGGCCTGGTGTGGAGGCCCAAAATTATGAACCTAGTTCCATACTGACCAAAGATCAGAAAGTAGGAATTTACAAGGTTATTGGGCTTCTACCTCAAAGGCTCCACCTAAATGTTGATTCAAGAGTTCTGCTCTCTCAATGTTTTGTCTAACAGGTGTGGCTAATTGCCAGACCCTGTGTTCCAGGAAGAGAGAAGCAGATCTGCTCCTACCTCAAACAAAAGTCTAAGGATCCAACTAAGTTCCAGTTCCCCTTATGGAGATAACTTGGGATTCTACCCAGGGAGTGGTTTGCCTACAGAGTGTTTTGGTCACTGGCATGAGTGTGACTTGGTGACTTGTTAAATTCTAGCAACAGAATTTTTTTTTTTTTTTTTTGGTTTTTCAAGACAGGGGGTTTCTCTGTAGTTTTGGAGCCTGTCCTGGAACTAGCTCTCGTAGATCAGGCTGGCCTCGAACTCTCAGCGATCCGCCTGCCTCTGCTATCCCGAGTGCTAGGATTAAAGGTGTGTGCCACCACTGTTCAACAGCAACAGAATGTTTAACTATGGGCCCGTGACTCTCAATTGGTATGTTTATTTCCTTGTATCATGTTAATGCAGTCTTTAGTCTTACTCCTACCTTTTGGGGTAAGGGGTATTTTAAGCAGTTGGAAATTAAATGCAGTGTGTCTTCAGTACTCATGGAAACTCTCTCCCGATACTATCCTGTATGTTTCTCCGTTTTATTGTTTTCATTCGTGTCTTCATATTCTTTACCATATTTCTAAATCCCCACGCCCTTACCCTGGCGAGAAGTATTTTTGTTGAGGCTGGTCCCTGACAGCATAGAATTCTCTATTTCCAACAGGCTGCCCTTGAACTGGCAGAGACCACCTACCTTTGACTCTGGAATTAAAAGTGTATTCTACTATGTCCAGTTGTTTGTTTTTTGTCGGGGGAACTGAATCCATCACCTTGGGCATACTCTCTAGGTAATCATTTTACCACTGAGCTGTATCCCTTGACATTCCTATACCATTTTATTTGGTTACTTACATTTAATGCATGTGCATGTTCACATTCCGAGGGAGTTGATGTGAAGTGGCTTCCAATAACTTCCAATCTTAATTTTTGAGATACAGATTGTTATTGAACTTGCAGCCAACCAAAAAGGTAGATAAACTGTCCAGCAAATGGAAGGGATCCTCCTGTCTCTACCTTCCAAGCAGTGGAATTATAGGCTTGTACAACTGTGCCTAGTTTTTTTTTTTTTTAAGATTTATTTATTTAGGCATAGTCAGAGCTAATACTGATTCAATAAATGAACTAATTGATTTACAGAAGTATTTCTAGATTCTGTAAAGGAATGAAGTTGTAAACGTGTCTCAGTATCCAGCAGTCATAAATGGCTGCTGCAGATGAAAAGAAGCACAGAAGCTCGTCTGAGTCAGAGAAAAAGATTCAGATGTGGACCAGGGGCCTAGAACCACACCCGTGGTAACAAAGGAAGCCATTTATTTTTGGCCAATAGAGTTTATGGCTTTTGGTAGCATCATACTCAAGTGATTTATGTTTTGAGATAATGAAAATGCGTCATTCTGCTTTTCATTAAAGCCTGTTGCGAAGGTTAATGATTACCTCAAGCAGGTAGACAGCTATGATTGTGAATTCAGGATCGAGCAACTGTTCGGAGAGGATTCCATGGTAGTGCCTTAATAAATGGTTATGAGGTTGAATGAAAAAGCTTTTCCATGCAATTATAGTCAGAACAATTAATGCATAAAACTCACACCTCATTTAAACCAGCAGTTATATAAATATGACTGAGCTCACAGATTTTGAGTATTTCCTGAATTGTAATTCAAATAATTTTATATAGGTATTTCCTATACTCTCAATAGAGAGTATAGGAAACTTTTTCACCATCCTTATGATCTTGGCCTTCATTGATGCTGTGTGGATATGTCAGTGATGTGTAAGAGTAAATGTCTTATTTGACCAAAAAATAAAATATTTATTTATTTATAGAGTATCCTGCCTGTAGACCAGAAGAGGGCACCAGATCTCATTATGGGTGGTTGTGAGCCACCATGTGGTTGCTGAGAATTGAACTCAGAACCTCTGGAAGAACAGTCAGTGCTCTTAACCACTGAGCCATCTCTCCAATCCCTGTGCCCAGTTTTTTATGTGGGTGCTAGGAATATGAACTCTTTTTTTTCTTTTTTGGGGGGTGCAGTTCCAAGACAGGGTCTCTCTGTATAGTCTTGACTGTTCTGGAACTCACTCCATAGACTCACCAAGAACCACCTGCTTCTGCTTTCCAAGTGCTGGGATTAAAGTCATGTGTCACCACCTCCTAGCTTGAATTTAGTTTTTCTTTCTCTCTCTCTCTCTCTCTCTCTCTCTCTCTCTCTCTGACAGGGTTTCTCTGTGTAACAGCCCCTAGCTGTCCTAGAACTAACTCTGTAGACCAGGCTAGCCTCAAACTCCCAGAGATCTGCCTGCCTCTGCCTCCCTAGTACTGGGATTAAAGGCGTGCAACACCACTGCCCAGCCTGAACTTAGTTTTTCATACTTATTCAACACTTTATTGACCGAATCACCTCCCCTACCCTTCCTGTAGTTTTTTTTAAAACAATAGTAAACTTCTAGTATTATGCCATTTATACCCTCAGAACTACTTTGCTTCCTGGAAAACAAGAATATCTCCAAAATCACCAAAATGTTGAAATACTTGGTGTAGTCACCTGTGACTTTCATAGGAAGTTACTATAAATGTGTCAGTCGTGGTGGTCAGAGGACAATTTTGGGAAGTTTGTTCTCACTTTCCACCATATCAGTCCTAAGGTTTGAACTTAGATCTTCCGGATTGCTGGGAATCACCTTTATCTGCTGAGTCATCTAGTTGACCTGATCTTTTACATATTATCATCTAAAACACTTCTTTCCTTTCCTAAAAAATCTCTCTCTCTCTCTCTCTCTCTCTCTCTCTCTCTCTCTCTCTCTCTCTCTCTCTGTGTGTGTGGCAGGTAGTTATGGCCAAGTGACTGCAGGTGCCCTCAGGCATGAGAGGAAGGTGTCAGATCCCATGAAGTTGGAGTTACAGCAATCGTGAGTCATACAACATGGATCTTGAGAATGGAGCTCAGGTACTCTGCAAGAGCAGCGTGCTCTTAACCATGAGGTTTTTTTTTTCCCCCTTTTATTTCCAGCTCTTCCATTTTGTTGAAGAAAGTTCATTCATACTGCATATTGGTTTAAATTCTGCATTTGTATCACTCTATAGCAGTATTCAGTAGTTCTTATATACTGGAAATTAAAGCCAATGCTTGATTGGATTTCGATTCAATTTTTAAAATTATCTTAAAAAATTTAACATTTGGGGGCTCAGTGGTTAAGAGCATTGCCTGCTCTTCCAAAGGTCCTGAGTTCAATTCCCAGCAACCACATGGTGGCTCACAACTACCTATAATGAGACCTGGTGCCCTCTTCAGGCATGCACATAGACAGAATATTGTATACATAATAAATAAATAAATATTAAAAACCCAATAAGATGATTTTTTAAAAAAAATTAACATTTTATAAAATATACTGTATTTCACAAATACTGCCATGTAATCCAAATCACATCAGGACACGAACTGGACAATTGCCTTCACTTTGCTGATCTAAGCTTGGTAGCTAGTCCTTTAATAGTTTAACATCCACCAATGACTGTTGCCTAAATATTTTATTGAGCATCTTTGCTATGGATCTAAGTTGTTTTCATTAGGTTAGTCTTATCATTGACTAGTCTCTAAATTTCTGTAACTTGCTGTCTGAGAAAGATCCTTTTGCCCTCCAACTGTCTCTGTAGTTCTCAAAATTCAATAGGTCCAACGACATCTGAAACAGGCGGCAGATCTTTTCTGTGCTGGGAGATAATATAGGGACTCACATGTTCTTAAAGATGTCACTCGAAGCCCATAAAGCAGATCGTTGTACCTATGTCCGGCTTAGTCCTGTCCCTCTAGGTGGTTGAATTTAGAGAAATGTGAGCTGGAGTGAGTCAAAGTAGCTTCAGCTATCTTTTCTTATCTGTCTCAAAGTCGTGGAATTTTAGTGGAAATTCTTTAATAGAGTCTGGGCGCGCCAAGGTCAAAGAGAGTCCAGAGCGGTTGGTAGAATGAATTGAATTGTGGATTCCCAGAACGGAGCCATTAACTGTAGGACTACAGTTCCCAGAATTCTGCCCGCAGAGTTCCAGCGTGCCACCAAGGCTGCGCGTGCGTAAATCCTTTGCACTTAAAAAAAAAAAAAAAGACCTACCCCACCCCTCCCCCAATTCTCTAGGCAGCTTAAGTGCTGGGATTCGGCGCGCCTGCCTCGGGCCCGCCCCCCGTCCGTCCCTTCCTGGCCTTCGGTCTGTCCGCTAGGGGCGGGCGCTGTTCGAGGCAGCGGAGCGCGGGGCGCGTGGCGGAGCGTGGTTGCTAGGGACACCTGAGGTCGCCCGCTCGCCCAGCAGGCGCAGCGAGGAAGCAGTGCGGAGCTGGTGCCAAGCCGCGGTGAAGCAGGGTATCCTAGGTGAGTGTGGCCGCCGAGATGGGGCCAGACCCTGGTCAGCCGTTCCCGCTTGCCCCGGCCTTTGGCACGGGCCCCCAGCACCGCTTCCGGTTCGCCTCTTCGCCATTCTCCGGTGAGGCCGGGACTGCGGCCTCTTTCCCGGCCCGCTCTCGAGTCCTCCCCGGCAGCCGCCACGCGGGGAGAACTTAGTTGGCTTCTCGGGCGGCCCGAGCCCCGCAGCCTACTCGGTCCTGGCTACAGCATGTCCTCTTTCCCGCTGCGCTCTGGTTTAAAATGTGGTTTGGGTTGGAGCCCAGGCTCTTCTCAAGGCCTGCTTTTCCTCGACCCCACTCTGAGTTTTCCATAGACACTTCCCGAGAGTCCAAGCAGGAGCTGTGATCCTATGTAATTGAACACATTAATCCAGCCATATTTTTCATTTAATCATTTACAAACAGTTTTTATAAACATCAACAAATAAGTAATGAGCGAAGAGTTTACAGAACGGGGAAATAATCAAGTAAGTATTTGCCATACTTGGTATGTGCTGTGGTAGAAGTGGAACACTTAACAGAGACTTGTTTGGAAAAATACGTCACCCCTCCTCCAGTCTTTACATTCCGGTTCTGAATCTTGGAAATATTTTCATCCTTATTTGAAACTCATCCTTTATGGAGTCATGTTGGATATTCCAAATCTCTAATTAAATTTCAGCGCCTATTGATTTGACCAATCTGCAGTGATCTGGAGGACCCTTTGAGAAGATGCCATCCGATCCTATGTTTTCATTTGGTGCAATAAATACTGTTTTTTTTGTTTTGTTTTGTTTTTTTTTTGCATAAAACTATCCCCTTTGTTGCCGGGAATATTACTGGCTACTTACTGACTGGACGCTAAGCCTGTCTTTAAATGTTATCAGATGTTCTGTGGAAATCAAGAGGTGGGGAGACATTGAAGTTACAAAGTAGCTTTAGAAAAGATAAAGCAAGGCCTGAAAAGAAGCAGCACTGAGTTGTGTTTGTTGGGGGCTTTCTGTAGCAGATGGCGAGAGGAACGTTATTCGGGCTTTTTTGCTAGATTAGCGCTGTCTGTTCAGCGCGGTGGGTTTGCACCTGGGGTTATTAGGGCCTAAGTTTTCGCGTATAAGTTTAAATGAATCCATTTTCTGACTTGCAGTTTCTAGGTAACTCTTTTCAAAGAGGGTCCTAAAAGGGAGGGATGTATCTTTCACATATTGACGATTTATATGAGAAAGTTAAAAAAAAAATTCTTAAATGCCAAACTAGGAATGCTTTGGAGCTGTTGATTACAGGGAAACCTCTAGTGATTAAGCTACCTTCTAAACCCTGATACATTCCTTCCTGTCTTTCCCTAAGACACAGTTTGCTGTGCAGATTGTGTGCAGATTGTTGTTTTGTGGCTATTCTGAACAGTTAAACGTGACTAGACTTTCTTTCTCTTCCTTCCTTCCTTCTTTCTTTCTTTTCTTTCTTATTGTTTTATCATTCATTCATTTTCAGAATGGTGTTTCTCTGTGTAGCCCTGGCTGTCTTAGAACTTGCTCTGTAGACCAGGCTGGCACTGAACTCAGAGATCCATCTGCCTCTGTCTTCAGAGTGCTAGAGTTAAAGGGGTGTGCCACCACTGCCTAGCTGTGATTTCTTTTTCCTTTTTTGGAGGGGAGGTGTTTTGGTTTTGAGACAGAGTCTCTCTTATGTAGCCTTGGCTATTTTTTTTTTTTTTTTTTTTTTTGAGACAGTGTTTTTCAGTAGCTTTAGAGCTTGTCCTGGAACTAGCTCTTGTAGACCCGGCTGGTCTCAAACTCACAGAGACCCACCTGCCTCTACCCTGGCTATTTTTTTTTTTTTTTGAGACAGGGTTTCTCTGTAGCTTTGGAGCCTGTCCTAGAACTAGCTCTTGTAGTCTAGGCTGGCCTAGAACTCACAGAGATTCGCCTGCCTCTGCTTCCTGAGTGCAGGGATTAAAGGTGCGCAAAAGGTATGAGCCACAAATGCCTGGTCCCCTGGTTATTTCTTAAAGATGGGGTTATCTAAGTAGCCCAGGCTGGCCTTGAACTCACTGTAAGTAGTTCAGGGTTGTAATTGTGGGCGAGTTAACGGGTCTGGCTTGGAAAACACAATTAAAAAAAATCTTATGGGAAGAAATGAATAAAATCATAAGTATATTATTCCATGTAAAGGTAAATAGCAGGAAAATGACATCAGTTGTGTGTCGGAAGTACAGAAGGGCTACTGGGTAGGTTGACTAAGGATTTCAGACTAGATCCAAGTGATAAGAGTCTAGAAATGAGAAAGCTTAGGAATCTTGATTGGTTCATTTCTCTACCAGTTAAAGAAATAAAAGGCAGGAAAAATCTGAAGCACAACAGGTAGCAGCAGAGAAATTTAAGCGCCACAAAAAGACTATCAGTTAAAGGAAGGCGTTTATGGGGGTGCGGAATCATGCACAAGCAGACACACAGAAAAAAATCTCTGCAAAACCAGGGGCGACTCGGAAACCCCGAGAACCCAGTCTCTGGTCAGTTGGAAGACAGGATGGTTGGTTGGTCCTCAACTGTAGTGCGACATGTCCTAATCAGGCCTTGGGCGTGTGCCAGTCCATCAGCAGCAGATGTGGCAGTTGTTTTTGTTTTTTTCTCAAGGCTGGACGTTAAGGAAGAAGCTGACCATCTTGGAAATTTGCCATCTTTCTGCCTACCAAGGAATCTTGTCTAACTTTTGGTCTCATAAGGAGCCAGTGAATAAATAGCAGTCCAGAGATAGTGAAGAGTTTATGGTTGCACTATGGGAATGCAGAGCTTAGAAAGATGTTAAATCTGGCAGAATTGACAATCTGCTGGCAGAATAATGTAGAAAGTTAAGACAAGGATTTAAGTGAAATCATGTGGGATTCCAACTTTAGTGACCACATGGGTCAGAAAATTGGTAATAAGAACCACACACAGCTGTGAAGGATAAGATTTTAGTTACATTTTGGAGCAGAATTGTTCCCAGAACATCTAGGAAGAAGGGCGGAAGCTCTTGAGTGTAGGAAGTGGCTGTAGTTGGGGGAGAGTGGCAGTGAAGATTGCAATGACCCTATTTTTTTTTTTTTTTATTTTTTTTGCTGTGCCAAGCAAACTGAGGAGACTGAGCTCAGAAGAGCAGCATTGGAAGGGTGAGCATGGGAAAGGAAGGCAGGAGTGCGTACCAAGGAAAGAGTGGCCATGCGGATGGAAGGCCATCCCTACTGAGAAAGTGCATCTGCTATAGGGTGTGTTCCATACCTAAGATATGGAGGTGGGGTTCCTTTTCCCCATCAGACTCTATGACCTTGCAATTGCTTGATTGTAATCTCCCTGGATTTTAGGTTGGGATCAGATATCCTGATCTGCTAGTGAAGGACAAAGAAAGATGTTTTTTGTTTTGTTTTTTTTTTTTTTATCTCCAATACCCTGAACGTTTTACTTTTTCTGTGAGAGCTGGAAACTGGAAATGCTAATTTCTCTTGGGCCCTGAAATACAAAGAACCTTGTCATTTAGACACCTCCTGGATGTCATGGACTGGCAGTGCTGCTCTGGACCAGCTGTTCTCAGACGTTTTCCCCCCTTTGATTTTTTTTTTTTCTGCATTCCAGAAAACTCTTTGAGTATTCTGACGCTCCAGTATTATTGGAGAGGGTGTGTACTAGAGATTGTGCCCAATCAGTTATACATGCTAGTCAGGCAGTTTGCCACTGATTTTATCCCTGGACCATGATGAAGAAGATGACGATGATTTTTGGAGACAGGGTCTTCTTATGTACACCTGGCTGTGGAATTTGATATGTAGACCAGACTTGCCATTACTCCACCTGCTTCCACCTCTCAAGTGCTGCAATTACAGGCTTGGTCCACTATATATGGCATTGATTTTTTGTTTTTGTAACATAGGAGGTATATCTCAAATTTACCATATTATAGAAACTGAAATTCATTTAGAAAAATTAATAGGTCTTTTATTAACATGGTTAGTATAAATTAATGTTTTAAATCATTTTTGAGAAAGAATTGGGTGGGGTTTTTTTTTTAGGTTAGGAGAAGATAACTGGATTTTCATACTTATTTCTGCATTCAATTCTATTTTGATATGTTTGTTTTTGAGGTAGGAAGAAAATTTAGAGATGGCTTAGTGGTTAAAAGCACTGACTGCTCTTCCAGAGAACCAGACTTACTGCTGACTATGACTTTTCTGGCCTCTTTGGGCACTGCATCCTTGTACACAGACATAGATGCAGACAGAGTATTTATACACATACAACAACAATATTAAAAAGGGCCGGGCGGTGGTGGCGCAGGCCTTTAATCCCAGCACTCAGGAGGCAGAGGCAGGTGGATCTCTGTGAGTTCGAGGACAGCCTGGTCTACAAGAGCTAGTTCTAGGACAGGCTCCAATGCTACAGAGAAACCATGTCTTGGGGGAATATATATATGAGAAGAAAATTTGCCCTCAAATGGTTAAAAGGGCTGAAACACAAGGAGTTTGTGGGTATTATACTTTGGTATTGTATAAAAGAATGATCAACTTTTGGTTGGTAGGGCTTTGTTATTTGGTTGTTCAGAGTTGAAGTTTCGCTGGGTAGCTCAGATTTTTCTAGAATTGTAAGATTTTATTGCATCAGTCTCACAAGTGTAGAATAACCACCACACCAGTTTGTATTCTTGACTCCATGACTTCACGTGGTAGGCACTGATTGAGTTATACGACTCTTCCAAATGCTGTCATGTTTTCTTACACAGAATTAAAACTGTAATTTGAAAGGAGGCATGATGGCACCACTAGGCCTATTAAATCCAGCATTTGACCAAACGTGCTACATAGCAAGACCTAGTCTGAAGACACCAAAAATGGGCCATTGAAAGTCTCATCAGCTAAAGGCACTTGCTACCAAGCCATATGACCTGGGTTCAATCCTTGGAACCCTCCTAATGGAAAGAGAGAATTATGAATGTTGTCTCCGGCCTCCACATTATACTGTGACTCTTAAATCTACACATACTCACAAATACATAAATCCTAAAAAGTTTATATAAAGTAAAATAGAAGTCATTTGTATCAGCATCACAATTTTTAGAAAAGCAGTCATGCTTCAAGTGGTGGATACAGTTTTGCCAAAATTTTGATTTTTCTCTTGGAAGCTCAAATTTTCTCATTGGCACCAACTACTGTCAGCTGTTTTACTTGAAGTGACAGGCTTCACTTTGTTTCAGTTTCCAGAAGTGTCTGCCAGATACCAAAGTCTGAAGGACTTTGTCACTTATGTCATTCATTCTTTCAAGTGAACATGGTGTTCCACAGAAAAATCTGGCAGTTAGTCACACAAGTGCTTTGGTTAGAGACAGTCATCTGTATGCAGCTTAAGTGGTGTTGTTTTGTTTGAGAAAGGGTCTCATGTAGACCAGGCTGGCCTGGAAGTCACCATGTGGTTGAGAATGGCCTTAAACCTCTGCCTCCACCTTGGGAGTGCTAGGATTACAGACTTGTGCCACCGTGCCCCCCAGGTGTATCTTAAGTGCTCTTGTTCACCATCTCATCAGGTGCTGGGGTTGGAAAGTAGACCTTCATCTTGCTGGGCAAGTGTTGTCCAAGAGCTGTACCCTCAGATCCTGCCTGTTTTGTCACATAGAATATTTAAAACCTTTAAAAAAATGTATTGCAGTACTATGAAGTAAAATTGGCAGTCTTCCAGTGTGTTGCGGGTTAACACATCCTGTGGGAGAAGCTAAGCTGCTGCTGTCTTGCGTTGGGCCAGGGTGGCAGTGACTTTACCCATTGCTGTTTTCCTTGCCCCATCACAGTGGAAAAGGCAGATACCCTCTTCTTTCTGATCTAAATAGTTCTGACCTAGCAGAACCTCCAAGAGAGTCTCAGGGCTCCCTCAGGTTCTGTGAACCATGCTCTGAAGACTGCTGTTTACCTGAGGAAGAAGGTGTCTGTGGAAACTGATAAAAATCAGAACTTTCAGAACTTCACCTGGTCATATGAAACTTTGGCTGGTTTCACTTGTCAGTAATCTGTAGCTTTACCCTCTTGGGTCTAGCTGTTGGGAACTGTATTTTTTTGTTGGTTTACTCTTTCAGTTTGTAGTCCTGCACTGTGCTCTGGCAAACTACCCGAGACTTCACTTACCTTCGCTTGTAGTGATACTGACCTTACCTTTTTGTTTTGTTTTGTTTTTTGTTTTTTGAGACAGGGTTTCTCTGTAACTTTGGAGCCTATCCTGGAACTAGCTCTTGTAGACCAGGCTGACCTCGAACTCACAGAGATCCACCTGCCTCTGCCACCACCGCCTGGCTCCTGACCTTCCGTTTTATAAAAACTGGAGTTTGACTTCCGTGTGACTTCTAGAAATCCATTTTCTTGGGCCAAGAGAGACGACTCAGTGTCTTGAGAGCTTATTACTGCAAGCAAGGTCCTACCTTCAGTTCTCAGCACCCATACTGGGTCACTGACAACTGCCTGTAATTCTGGCTCCAGGAGCCTCTGAGAGTCCCTGCACCGATGTGCACATATCTACTAATACTATGAGTACACACATACTCATAATGGGAAATCAAATAAATGGCTTCTTCAATTTACTTTGGGTAGCTAGAACTTGGGATTATCATGTCAGAGGAAGTGGGCTTGATTCAGTCACTCAACCCTGTCCATTGCCAGGTGAGTTACTTACAGCAAGGGATCCTATCAGGGACCTTGTAGATTGTATGTAGATGATGAACCTTTTCCAGTGTTCCAAATTCCCCCAGGTGACCTACAGAAACACCTAGGTGGAAGAAACTACAGATCTCAGCAGTTATCCAAGATAATGATTTAATCAGTGCATAATGAATAATTGCTTTCTGTAGAAATAGGTGCTTGTTCAAGTTTATCTGGGTCTGGCCCCTAGAGACTTGGTTGTTTTGAGACAGCATAGGTAGGTTCTTTGGCATCATAGGCTACTAATTGTTCTCACTTGCTTAAGGAAACAGAGCAAAAGTATCCCTGCAGATTGGACAGAACAGAGTAGACTCTGAAACACACATTCTCTCTCTCTCTCTCTCTCTCTCTCTCTCTCTCTCTCTCTCTCTCTCTCTTTCTCTCTGTGTGTGTGTGTGTGTGTGTGTGTGTGTGTGTGAAAGAGAATATGATTTGGGATTGAACCTAGGACCTTGCGCATGCCCAGGCAACTAACCAACCGCTCTGTTCTAGGCTATATCCCAACACTTTTTTTTTTTTTTAAGTTTTTGAGACAAAAGTTTCTCTTTAGCTTTGGAGTCTGTCCTGGAACTAGCTCTTATAGACCAGGCTGGCCTTGAACTCACAGAGATCCTCCGCCTGCCTCTGCTTCCCGAGTGCTGGGATTAAAGGCGTGTGCCACCACTGCCCAGTTTAAAGGTGGTTTATTTTTATTTTATTTTGAATTTCTCTGTGTAGCCTAGACTAATCTGAAATGCATAGAGATCTTCCTGGCTTTCGTCTTCTGAGTGCAAGGATTAAAGGTGTGTGCCACCACTGACCGGCTATATCTTACCTTTTATTTTGAGCAGTCTTTCACTAAGTTGGCCAAGCTGGTCTTGAATTCATTCTGTAGCTCCTAAAAGCCTTGAACCCATGATCATCACGATCATCCTTCAGTAATTAGAATTACAGGTCTACACTGTCAGGCCTGGCAGGCTCAGGAGCATCTGATGGTTTTAGTCTAACACAAAAAAGAAATGGAGGAGATTCTAAGGAGGGGTAAATGTAGAAGTAGAGAATTCAACTGGTGGCAGATGATGGTGGCTTGCTTGGTTAAGGTAGTGACTGCAGATAGGGGACAGTTAAGTAGCAAACTTACTTTGAGCCCGCTGCACGCCTTTAATGTCAGCACCTGGGAGCTTTTCTGAAGAAACTGACAAGTGGATATGAAAATCTATATACAAAGAGATCTAGAACAGGAGACATACCAGCTAGGAGACTTACTCTGCTTAATTTCACAATTTAGAACAAGGCTATGAGTCTAGTGTTAAGAATAGACATGTAGGCCAATGGGGCACAACAGAGTCCAGAAATAAACCACGTTCTGACCAATTAAAAGTTGCCTCGGCAATTACATAAAGGGTTCATCTTTTTAACAAATGATATTGATGCAACAGGATGCTCATGCACACTCCACTACCTACAGGAACCCACCTGCCACGCTCTAAAGTACAGAGCAAAGTCACATGTCCAAATGAGAAGTCTTAAATGTAGTTGTTTTAAATCCGCCTGCCAGTAAACTTGCAAACTCTGGTTCCCAACTTAGAGGAGGAGACAAACACCAGGGCCTGGCAGATGAAGCTTAACAAAGCACTTTCTGGTGCCAATCAACAAGCTACGGGGGTGCCGTTGCCTGAAGAATGCCATTAAAACCTGATTCACTACAGACACCTCACTGCCCACAAAACCCAAGTCTTGTTCTCAGCAGAGATGCTAGATGCTGTCTACACTCAGCTGAGAAACAGGAACCTAAGAGGCTGAGATAGGGTCTCTAGTGCTAATGAAACAAGGGAGGCACTGTGGGAAGAAACTCAAGAGTTTCTATAGCCACTGTCATTCAAGAGGAAACAAATTATCTTTTAATCTTTTTGAAAGTAGATGGGAATGCCAAATGTTTGGGAAGTCACATTAGAGGACAAGAGAGGAGTACTAACGACACTAATGAATCAATCCTCCTCCCTGCCCAATTAAACTTTAATTAGTATCAGGGGCAGGAAAGAGGCTGATATTCCAAAATCATGATATTCTCTATTATGACTTTAATATACCAAAAATCAAAACCAGGAATGGAGGCAATGATGCAAAATTTCAGCACTCTTAAGTCTAAGGCAGGAGGAGCATAAGTTTGAGGCCTGGGCTACATGAATGACCCACTCTCTAAAAAAAAAAAAAGAAAATCTAAGGGAAAGAGAGGGTCTCCAGCCCCAGAACAGAAATCTGTTTGGCAAAGAAAATTACAACCTGTCAGCAGTAATGAGGACTTGAGCCTTACCTCCGCTGACCTTCTCTTCCACTCAATCAACAAGTAATGCCAGCTTCAAAGAAAGTTTGATGGTTTTTGTTGGGTTTTCTTTGCCCCTGACCCTACAGGCTTTCTCAATGTAACAGTCTTGGCTGGCCTCCAACTACCAGAGATCCGCATGCCTCTGCCTGGCATAAATAGCAAAAAAAAAAAAAAAAAAAAAAAAATCCAGCTCTTGTTTTAAACAAGGTTGAAGCCGACCTACACATGCATACACAAAAGATGAATTAAAAACTTTTAGTTGTTTTTGTGTATCAGTCTTGTACCCTATAGCCTTACTAAACTTGTTTTTTCATTCTAATAGGGTTTTTTTGGTAGACTTCTTGGAATTTTATTGATTTCTTAGAAATTTTTCCTTCCTTCCTTCTTTCCTTCCTTCCTTCTTCAAGATAAGGTTTCTCCTTGTAACATTCTTGGCTGTCCTGGAACTTGCTTTATAAACCAGGCTGGCCTTGGACTCACAGAGATATGGTTGAGATTGCTTCCTGAGTGTTGGATTAAAGGCATGTGCCACCATGCCCAGCTATGAATTTAAATTTTTTAAACGTTTATTTTGTGTGTGTGTATTCATAAGTGAGCATGTTTAGTGCATGCGTGGAGATCAGAGGACAATTTGTGGGAGATGATTCTCGCCTGTGTGTATTTTGATATTGAACTTGAGTGGTTTCTAGCTTGACAGACAGCAAGAGCCTTAACCCACTGACTGAGCCATCTTGTTGGCCTAATTTCTTAGGGTTTCTATTTCTGCTTGGGAATAACGAACAAACAAACAAAAATTCTTATTTGTCTCTTTTCCATTTTTTTCTCCTTCCATCCTCCCTCCCTCCTTCCTCCCTCCCTCCTTCCTCCCTCCCTCCCTCCCTTCCTTTCTTCCTTCCTCTTTTCCCCTCCTTTTGGTTTCTTGCCAGGGTTTCTCGGGTAGCCTTGTCTGTCTTGGAACTTACTCTGTTGCAGAGTATTTGTTTAATTATGCAAAGATGTGTTGCTTTTGTTTATGTTGTGTAATATTTGTTTAATTATATAAAGATGTGTTGCTGTTTTACCTTGCCTGCATAAGGCACCTGATTTGCCTAATATGAAAGGCCAATGGCGAAGGAAGAAGAAAGAAAGAGAAGTATAGGGTGAACTTCTGGGCAGGGAGAATAAGTAAGAGGAGGAATTTAGACTGGGGGAAGGAAAAAAAAGATGCCAGGGGCCAGACAGACAGACATGGAGGAAGTAGGAAAGTAGGACACACAGAGTGAAAGAAAGGTAAAAAACACCTACACAAAATGTAGATGAATAGAAACAAGTTAAATTAAGAGAACTAGTGGGTCAAACCTAAGGTAAGACCAAGCATTCATAATTAATAATTCCCTGTGTCTTTATTTGGGAGCTGGTTGGCAGCCCAAAGAAAATTCCAACTACAGCCCTGTAGACCAAACTGGCCTCAAACTCATAGAGATACACCTGCCACTTCCTCCCAAGCACTGGAATTAGGAGTGTGCCTCTACCACCTGGTTCCTTGGTTTCCTTTTGCCTTCCAGCACAGAGTTGACTAACACTGATAAATGGCCATCCTTGCCTCCTTCCTAGTGCTGTTGGGAAGGCACCCATTGTCTCACTATTATTTTGGGGATCTTTTGATGTCCCTCTTAGCTATAGAACAGTACCATTTTTGGGGTTACCATTTTCTTTCCCTTTTTTTTTGGTGACAGCAAATATTAAAGGCCTATCTCCTGGTTTTTTTTTTTTTAACCCCAGACCTGGAATCATCCACTTTAAGATGACTCTGTCTCTTTTTATTAACTTATTAACAAATGGCATTTAGAAAACAGAGTCTAGGAAGTGGTTGAGTAAAAACTTTTAAACTTTTTTTTTAAAGATTTGTGTACAGTATTCTCAGTATTCTGTCTTTATGTATGCCTGCAGGCCAGAAGAGGGCACCAGGTTTCATTACAGATGGTTGTGAGCCACCATGCGGTTGCTGGGAATTGAACTCAGGAACTTTGGAAGAGCAGTCAGTGAGTGCTCTTAACCTCTGAGCCATCTCTCTAGCCCAACTTTTAAACTCTTCATGCGGTGTCAGAAATCATAAAGCCTGTAAAAGCTTTTATGTAAAAGCCAGTAAGACCCAGAAGCAAGAGAACAGAAAGGGGTTTAGTTTACCACATACCTCCTGGCATGATTGTCTTTAATTTTTAAGTTTACATCTCTCTCTCTCTCTCTCTCTCTCTCTCTCTCTCTCTCTCTCTGTCCGTCCACCCACCCATCCATGTCAATATGAGATGAATATGAGAAGGTCAGAGGACAACTTGAAATTGTTTCTTCATGTGGGTACTGTGGTTGGAACTTGTACGACCAAGTTGTTCGTCCAAGTTGTGGACGAACTTGTCATTCGTCGTGGAGGCAAACACCTTTATTTACTGAGCTATGTGACCTTTCTGGTATGTTTTAATGGGAAATCATATTCTAGCTAAAGAATTTAAGTACTAGTAGTATAATACTGGTAGTAAATGTCACAAAAGCTCCCGAAGAGCTGTTATGTCTTTTTGTTTGTTCAGTGTCTCCCTTTGTAGCTTAGACTCACCTGGAACTCACTGCATAGCCCAGATTGTCCTAGAACTCGAGGCAGTCCTCCTACTTCAGCCTCCCACGTGCTAGGATTATGGGCCTGAGCTACTCTGCCTTGCTCCAGTGATGTCTGTATAAGAGAACATTGCTTGTCCTAGTTAAAATTGAAATTCTTGGTAGAACAATCATTTGTTCCTTCTATTTTTCTTCTTTCATAGCAGATTATAAAAAGAACGAGGGGAAAGATAGGGTCTTTGAGTACTGCCCCAGTTAGCTTTTGATTGATGTGATAAAACACCATGATCAAAAACAACTTAGGGACCATAGGGTTTATTTCGTTTTACAGTTGTAGTCCATCCTGAAGGGAAGTCAGGACAAGAACTCAGGTCAGAAACCTGGAGACGGGAGATGAAGCAGAGACCGTAGAGGAGTGTTATTTTACTGGCTTGTGCTCCATGATTTGCCCAGCTACCTTCCTTACACAACCCCCAGGACCACCTGCCCACCATGGGCTGGATCCTCCCACCAATCATTAATCAAGAAAATGCCCCACAGACTTGCCAATAGGCCAGTCTTATGGGCATTTTCTCAATTTAGGGTCCGTCTTGATAGATGACTTTAACTTGGGTCAAGCTGACAAAAGACAAAATCAAGCAAATAGGGCTGGAGAGATGGCTCAGAGGTTAGGAGCACTGGCTGATCTTCCGGATGTCCTGGGTTCAGGGTTCAATTCCCAGCAACCACATGGTGGCTCACAACCATCTGTAATGAGATATGGTGCCCTCTTCTGGCCTGCAGGCATACAAGGAGGCTGAACACTGTGTACACAATAAATAAATAAATCTTAAAAAAAAAAATCAAATAAAAACAGGGCAGGTATCAATGACAATGTGGCCAGTCAGTGTATTGTGGATCAGGAACTGTGATGGTCTAAAATTCACAACCTTCTGCCTATTCTATGGTTATGGGTGTGCTATCGTGCCCATTGATATACCATGCTTCTGTGCCTTATGTGAATTTTAAAATTTGGTTTCTTAACTCTTAGTAGGGTTATGGTTATTTCCTCTCTCCTGCTTTTCCAGAATACTGCAGCTGAGAGGCCCAGCACTGAAAGTGACTAATTGCTGAGTACTGAATGTGATGAACTGCCCACCAGAGCTCTGCTGGGCAGGAGCTCCTGGGAGGTGGTGCTGCTAATGCAGTGTGGCTGGGAAGAGTACCCTGGAGACTCTTGGAAAACTTCGCACAAGTAATGCGTATTTTTGTTTGAAATGTCAAAAAATAATGCAGGTGTCTTGAAGTAAATTATCAGATATCCCCCTCACCTTCCCCTGTCTGATCCTTTATTCCATCCCTCTGCTCAGGATGACTCCACTAACAGTGGGGTGTGTATTTTTCCAGCCCTTTGTCTTTACACAAATAGATGCCCTGAAAGTTTTCCAGAAATACTTTCCAAGAATTCCCTTTTCAACTTCTACTGTGCTCTTAATTAACTTTTACTTTCCTTTCTGCTGGGCAGTTTCCTGTTTAGGCCTAAATGGTGGAACTTAGCCTTGTATTCTTTTAATCCTGAACTCTACAGGCAGTAGCTTAGTGAGTACACCCTATTCCTCTTAGATCTCCTTGTTCCTCGGGGATAATATATAGGGACAGGAATCATATAATTTCACTGACTCGGTAAGACATTAGATTATTCAAACTGCTGTTTTCCAGGTGTGTTCAGTTTGTTGGCTCTCTAAGTTCTTTGAAGGTTCAGGAAGTGCTGGGTCATTTTGTTATTGGCAGAGACAATAAGTACAAATGCCTTTGCTTTCTTTAAGGTATGTGTGTTTTAAGTATATAAATTAAATAATAGAGTTTGTGGAAAATTATCTTTTAAAAATTTTATTTTATGTGTATGGCTGTTTTGCCTACATGTTTTTCCATATGTGCCTGGCACCTGTGGAACCAGAAGGCAACAGATCCCCTGGAACTGGAGTTACCGATGGTTGTGAGCTGCCGTTTGGGTATTGGGAATTGAACCTTGGTCCTCTGGAAGAGCAAACCAGTACATTTTAACCACTGAACCGCCTCTCCACCCTCAGAAAATTTTATTTTAATTTGCTTAATTAATCAATTGCTTTGGTGAAATTTGATTTAAGTTGACTACTTTTAAATATTTTTGTTTTATGTATATGACTTTGTTTACATGTATTGTTGGACTCTAGTGTCCAACCCGAGAAGGAGTCGCCCCAGAGACCACCTCACATACCACAGCCGATGCAAAAGCATGAGGATTTTATTAATTCTGTCATGACAGGGTCCCTCAGCATTCGGGAAGCCGAGAGACCTCTAATAGCTGGTACAGTCTACTTTTAAAGGAGAAGGCCCCATAGAAACAAGAGGGATTGTTCCTTGACCATTATGATTGGCTTATTTGAAAAGGGCTAAAACCAATAATTGACTGGAGAACTATTGCCAGATCAGATGAAGTAAGAGGTCATTTTGACCCCGTTTCCCAGAGGACTGAGTCAAAACATACGTGTATGGGTAATTGTTCAGGAACTGAGTACGTGCATGTGTAGCTGTTAGGTCCTTGGTTCCCAGGGGAGGAGGGGAAGCACTGAGGCACAGAGGCTGAGAGGGTTTGGAATTGTCAGAAATGGCTTCAGAATTGTCTAAAATCTTACAGTATATGTTTATATGCACACCGTTTGCATGCTAAGTTGTGGGGATTTTGGTTTTCTTTCTTTATCTCGAGAGAGGGTCCCACTATGTAGTGCCAGTTGACTTGGAACTCAGTATGTAGACCAGGCTGGCCTGGAATTTACAGAGCTCCACTTGGCTCTGCTTCCCGAAAGCTGGGATTAAAGACATGTGCCACCATGACTGGCTAAAATGGGTATTTGTCTTTGTTTGCTCTCAGACAGGATCTTACTGGCCTAGAACTCACTGTGTAGACCAGTCTAGCCTTGAACTCATAGAGAGCCACCTGCTTCCTGAATGCAGGGATTAAAGGCGTGCACTAACACGCCTGGCCAACTTGGGTATTTGTGAAGAAAGACTTCTACCAAACCAATGGTCTGTGCATGGCCTTCCACATATACTAGTTAATATCTTTTCTCCCTGTTCTCTTTCCCCAGCTGACTCATCCTAACGTTTTGCTTGGGAGAAGGGCAATCTGTTCCTTGGATCCTAA